>NC_137970.1:23535335-24187835 GCF_963924665.1 Micromys minutus | reverse complement strand
CATAAAAGTTGAGAATAAAATTTAGAGTTATTGTAAACTTTCCCTTTTTGTCTAGTGTCAAAATGTGTCTCTTATTTTTTCATAATAGTCTAAATCAGTGGTTTTCAATCCGCTTGCCTAATGCTGCGACTCTTTAATACAGGTCAGCATGTTGTGGTGACCCCCACACATAAAATTATTTCACTGGTACTTTATAACTCTAATTTTGCTACTGTCATGAATCATAATGAAAATATTTGATGTGCAGGATACCTGATATGAGACTCCTGAAGGGGTCACAACCCACAGGTTGAGAATCACTGATATAAATAATCCCACCCTTCATAGCTGAAATTAAGGCTAGGTTATAAATGGTCAACCCCACAGGTCTGATAGTCTGTCTTCTCTATGCCTCCTGCTTCTCTACATCAGCAGGCTTCTATTTCTGTCAGGAAATTGTATATGCTACACTTAATTCTTAGACTGTCTCCAATTTTTTTTCCTGCTTTTTCTCTATTGCTCATCATCAGAAAAGAATTGGCTTCAGCACATTGATAAAAGCAAGACTGTTTTCATCCCAAGAATGTTTGTAGAATGCTTGTCTGGAGCATCCAAAGCTGTATATACAGAGTATGATGGCACAAGCCTGTAATTTCAGCACTTGGGAGGTAGAGTAGGAGGACCAGAATTTAAAGTCATCCATGGCTACATAGTCAGTTTGAGGCCAGTGTTGGCCCCATTTCAAAAAGAAACAAAATGAAATTTTTTTCTTTACCCTCTATCCCCTTCAAGTTCCCTTCTCCTGGAAACTAAATATAAAGTTTACTACCCAAATGAAATGTGAAGCAATGGAATATATGAGTCTACTTTGATTTTTCCCTATGATACAGAATCTCATGTATCCCAGACTAGCCTTGAGTTTATTTACTATGCAGCCTTCAACTCCTGATGCCCCACTTCCACCTCTCAGTTGCAGAGCTTACAGATGCATACCATTATAGTGGGCAGATGAGGGCCACTTTAAATCTCATCCAGGTGCTTAGTGGGGGGACCTTTGAGGAGATTGGATAGTCACTAGGTAGAGAGGACCACAGTTGAATCCTGAGAATGTTAAGGAAAGACCATTGGAGACACACAGACACATAACTACATTCCATATTTCTTACATGCATCATTCCGGGAGTCTGTTTGCAAGAAGGTCATCACCAAATGAGAGCCACTGAACCTCCTGCTCCATCACTTAAATAATCAAATTATTTGCTTTCTTTATTTTTAATTATTTCTTTTAAACCATTATATCCTTTGTTTAAAATTCACCCTAGCTCTGCCTAGGACCTTATCTAAAGTCAAAGTGAACTGGGCTGGGGGTATCAGTAAGAGAGGAAGTTTCATAGGTGAAGCAAATTTTAAACAAAGGTGACTTAAAACCAAAGGGTGAGACCAGAGGTTGGAGCTAATGAGCCACCATTTTATAGCAAAAACAGCCTCAGAGGAACACATTTTTTTCCTTGATCATACACATATACAAATAAAGGGACTCCAAAAACAGAAGCATCCAGGTTCTTCTAGAATTCTGAACACTTTGGTTATGAAAGTCAGGGTTTAATCTTCTTATCCTCAATGATGTTTGCTGCCTTCTTTTCTCTGCTGAATATTAAATCCTGAGTGAACCTGAGATGCAAGGCCAATTCCCAGAGTTCCAAGGAATGGAAAATACCTTGACTTTTCTATCAGCAAGGACTGGCAATTAATTGCATCTCAAGGTTCACTCTTTACCATGCGCCTACTTTTCCTAGAGTTTTTAAGGCCAAAGTGGCTCTGACAGCCCCAATAGACCAGGTTTCGTCGCGTGTTTCGGTATGCCAATTAGAGATGAGCAATAGTGAGACACAGAGAACGGAGGTTTTTTTTTTTTTTGTTTTTTTGTTTTTAATTATTTGCAGTGTGGCTGCACTGAGAAGAGGGAAATAAAAAGATTCAGTGGTTGTCCCAAGTTTACCTTCGGTACCCTGACATGAAGGTTTTTGGGTTTAAATAGAAGACAAAGAAATAGGTATGCATGGCAAAACAGTCCCACTAGGATGTGCTTAGCCTGTCACTGTGTTAGCTCTGATCTACGGTACAGTGTACACAGTGGTGGACCCCTGGGGGTATAGTCTTACCCTCATGGATAGCTGTTCTCACAGGACAGGAAGTTTGTCCTTCTCTGTATTTTTGTTCTTCCCTGAGTTGAAAGTGAAGAGAAAAGGCAGCAGGCTACAACGTATCTCTCTGCCTTCAGCCAAAGTCCAGAAACAACATGATGCCAGAGACACAAGGCTTTTCTCTTGTTTTATATACCCCAAAGTCCTGCAAGAGTAGCTTCCTTCTTTCCTTCCTTCCTTCCTTCCTTCCTTCCTTCCTTCCTTCCTTCCTCCCTCCCTCCCTCCCTCCCTCCCTCCCTCCCTCCCTCCCTCCCTCCCTCCTCTCTCTCTCTCTCTCTCTCTCTCTCTCTCTCTCTCTCTCTCTCTCTTTCTTTCTTTCTCTCTCCCTCCTCTGCCTCTTCCTCTTCTTTTTGTTTGTTTGCAAAATCTTCTAAGCAGCTGATTTTATTACCTTCTTAGCATTCTGGGCCTGCAGCGATTTGTAGGAAATCTTGAAGCAACTGGCTAGTTGCAGATTCACCCCTGTTGGAAGTTTACTGACATTTCAGTTAGCTCTATGACTGGAGGAAGCAGGTCAGTTCCACCTTTTGTAGACCAACGGCCTAAAAGCAGAACGGGTATAACCCTTAGTCAACCCACTATGCCTTACATCATATACCCTTTTGGACAGAAGCATGATGATATCACCTGAATCAGGCCTGGACCTCAGCTGCCCACAACAGCACAGAGTAGTAACCATCAGCTTCCATGATAGTAGCTTCACAAAATTGGGAGCAAATGAATGCAAATGTTTTCTGAATAATTATACTGCTGCATACTAAAAGCCTTGTCTCATTAATTCTCAAAGGCTTGTGTGGTCCTCTACCAGAGAGCACTTAAAATAATTCAAAGCATTGTTTTTTTTTTTTTTTTTTGTTTTTTTTTGTTTTTTTTTTTTTTTAGCACATATGAGATTATTTTGCACTTTGAGGGATTTGAACCCTGCATTTACCACAGGAAGTGGAATGCCAGCAAAGTGGAAGAACACACAAAGCCCCCAACCTCAGCCCTGACACTCATTTATGAACTCCTCCTGTTAATAATATCTATTTCTAGTGACCGAGGGGTGGGGGGAACATCTCTCAACTTTGCCTGTATTTCAATGATGATTCCCCGAGATAGACAGAAGATGAATTCTAATTCATGGTGATTTGGATTTTGCTTTTGTATGGCCAGCAGATGTGTCTGTGGGTTAAAAAATGTTTTCTAAAATAAAAGCAAGCAATGGAGACAGAACTGAAAAAAGCACATCCCACAAAGCACTCGACTCTCCCCAGCAAAGCACTCTTCAGGCTGCCCTCTTCCGGTCTCAATTAACTGTTAGGCAGGCTCCACATCAATGAGACACACTGACAGAAATGGTTTCTCCGTGTAGCTCTGGTTGTCCTGGAATTTGCTCTCTCAACTAGGTTGGCCAGGAATCCCTTAACTTCACAGTGCTGAGATTAAAGGCAAGTGATACCATGTCGGGCTAGGAAGTAGGTTTTAGAAACGTGTGTTGGGATTCCAGAAAATCACTTGTAAGAGACTACTGTCCCCTCTCCACTGGGCTACTTCTTTGAGAACATGGAAAAATCAGGACTGAGTAGTAGACACTCCAGATCCAGGCATAGATGATCTGGGGGTCTGGTTGGTGGCTGAGTTCCTAACAGTTCCTAATGGCCCACCTAGGGTGGCCAAACCACAGACGAAAGTACTCACTGTGAGGGCTTGTCCATCTTCTCAGGGCCTACCCAAATTTGCAGTGGTGAACATGAACATTCTGGAAGTTCAGGTAGTCTCAGGAAAATTGCTTTATTTTATAGCTAAGCTCAACTATTGAGACTCACAATAGGTTGTCTTTATTTCTGTAAAGATTCATAGTCAGACTTCTCAGTAAGAGTTAAATTATTTCTATTTTTGTTGTTTGCCTTTCTCACTGATATTTCCCCTCTGTTTTGAGGCAGGGGTGAGGATGATCTTGAACTTGTGATCTTTCTGCTTCTATCTCTCAAGTGCTGGGCTCATAGATGTGCTGGACCAATTTATGTAGTGCTGGGGATAAAACCCAGGGCTTGCTGAATGCCAGACAGGTACTCAACTACTGCATACATTTTCACGTTCAAATATTGCACTCTCATCAATTGCTAATGTTTTGCAGCACAAAAATGAACATGTAAAAACGATAGATGTGTTCCTTTGGATTATACAGTTCCACTAAATGTACCCACTGGGGGGGGGGGAATGAGAACAGTTCCCTCAACTCCCTCCAGATCTGAAGCACAGGGTGTGGTCCACAGGGATTTAATCAACTCTCTGCTTTACTACCCCCTCTTCTGTTTTGCTGCAAAGACCCTGACTGTTGTATATGCTTTGCCCCATAAAGGCCACTTCTAGGAATTTATCTATAGACTATACACTCGAAACTGGCAAATTCATGTTCTCTTTTATAGCCTTAGTTAGATAGTTAAGACATGAAAATATTGATTGATAACCAACCAATTATGAACCCATTATACTTGCATAGAATGTTATGCTGAGCCTTGAGCTGAAGAATGAGGAAGCTTCTTTATGAGGAATTGAAAAGGTAAGAATTTCAAGTTATCACCCTATCACCACTTCTCCAGAACTGAAGCAGGGACTCTTTCAGCTACTGGAGATGCTGGCAAATGATAATCAATAGTTTAATTTTCCTCTAGATATTATTCATACATGAATAAAACCATTGCCATTTCAGGAAAGCCCTCTTCTAATGACTTATCAATGCAGGCTTCTAAAGCCTCTGCATTTGGAACAACTCATCAGGGCTCACAAGGGACCAGAAGGCTCCTGGGATCATCTGAAATTTTGTTGTGACTGCACTGAGCTTGAATGTTCCTTCCACCTAGTTCCATCTCTTTGCCCTCCCAGAAATGGTGGCTTTTAGGGTTCCTACCAATTGAGTCCCTGCATATAAATCTGGTGCCATCAGATGCAGCCTGGGAGGATGGTTAGATGCTATCACCAATTTGTATGTCAGTACTTAGATGAAAAAAGATTCTGAGAGCCTGTGTCATAATCTTGCCTTCCTTCATGGTTCAGTGGCCCCTAAGAAGTTCATATACACATCAAACTGTCAGTATGCTTTCATTATTCTTTAAAAAATTAGAATAAGTAAATTAATATAATACTGTGTTTCAGCCTGACATTTCCATGCATGCACATAATGTATTTTGAACATATCCATCCTCCATTACCATCTCTTGTCCCCCTCCCACTTCTTCTTTTTAACTAGCCCTCCTCCCTTTCTAGTTTCATGTCCTTTTTCATTATTGGTGACCCAATGTGTTTCACTAGGATTGTATGGGTGAGGGGTTATTTATTGGAGCATGGGAACCTTACTAGTAGCTACACAACTAGAGAGAATCTCTCTTATTTCCCCAGCAATCATCAACTGCCTATAGGACCTGAGGGAGGTGTGGGGTCTTGTGAGTCCCGTATTCTTTTGAGAGGAACCTCCTACTTTGAAAACTGGCTCTCAGAAGAAGATGAAGAAGACAAAGAAGAAAAGGAGGAGGAGGAAGAAGGGGAAGAGGAAGGAGAAGATGATGATGTTGATCATGATGAAAAATAGCTTGTTATTCTGAAAAAAAAAAGAGAAAAATGAGGCCAGACCAGAGTAACCCATCCCAACAAAGCTGCTGTAGGACAGATGAGGGTTTCTCATTCGAGTCTATCATGCCTGTAGTCCAGTGGTTCTCAATCTGTGGGTTGAAACTCTTTTGGGGGTTGTTAAAAGACCCTTACACAGGGCTTACCTATGACTATTAGAAAATTCAGGTATTTATATAATATAAATATGTTACAATCCATAACAGTAGCAAAATTACAGATATTATGTAGCAACAAAAATAACTTTCTGGTTGGAGGTCACCCCAACATTAGGTACTGCGTTAAGGGTCACAGTATTAGGACTGACATAACCACTTCTAGTCTCTCCTTGAGGAAACTCATCAGTTCCCAGATCTCATGTTCATCCCTGTCTTCAGAGACAGAGATAATCCTGCAGCCCAGAGGTGCCTCCTACTTGGATACCAAATTTTGTTCCTTACATCTAAGCTAGAGAGATACCTGTTCATTTATGTGCTGTATGAGTACAAGGGCCCTAGTTCAGATCCTAGCACCCAAGTGAAACACTGGGCATGAAGTCAGGTACAACTGTAAGCCATGTGCGGGTGGTAGAGATGGGATGGGGGTGGAAATGGACAGGGGAATCTCTGAATGTTGTGGGCCAGCCAGCCAGTCTAGCTGAATCAGTGAGCCTCAGGTTCAGTGAGAGAAATCTGTCTCATAAAATAGGGAGACAGACAGACACCCGGTGAGTGGTCTCTACACACATGTGTGCACACATGCATGCACACCTGAATACCTGTGCATGCACACATGCCCCCTGAAAGGAGAAATATAGATATAGATTGAGAGAAAGAGAGATGAACAGGGAGAAGAGAGGAGAGGAGTGGGGAGAGAGAGAGAGAGAGAGAGAGAGAGAGAGAGTGAGAGAGAGAGAGAGAGAGAGAGAGACAGAGAGAGAGAGAGAGAGAGAGGGAGGGAGGGAGGGAGGGAGGGAGGGGGGAGGGAGGGAGGGAGGGAGGGAGAGAGAGAATTGGTTCATTGATTCAGCAGTTACTAACAAAATCTAAGTACTACACTTGGTAAGTACTACACTTGGTACTCCCAGGAGCAGTAGTAAAGCAGTACCAGAAACCAATGGAATTCACTGCCACCTAACTATGACAATGCAGTCAGTCATTTCTTTCACCCAAAATGTTTGATGCCACCAGATGTCATGAGAACACACTGACAGTAAAAGATACAACACACTTGAAGCCTGACTGTAAGCAAAGGGAAACAAATGAACCCTCGATATTGACAACGGAAAGGCAGTAGCCTCTTTCTTCAAAATAAACACTGCACAAACTCTCAGGCATTTACTATGCATGCACACTTGCTGATGAAACTGCCAAGGACACATGTCGGGGGGGGGGGGGGCTGAAGATGACAACCAGAATTGTGCATCTGTTAAGAAACCAGATCTGGCCTCTGTCCTTTCCACCAGATAGCTCATTTCCAAAGGGGCCCTTCTTCTGGCTTTTACTGACCCCAGGACCCACATCCAGGAAAGTATTTTGAGCTGTTACCAGAGTCCTAAGCCATAGAAAGGCTGACTTCAGGAACAAACTAGGTCCAGACCATGTAAGCCCCAAATTGGAAGGAAGGAATGATAAAGGGCAGATGCACTAGTTATTGTTTGTTCGTATGACCAAGAAGCAAGAAGGCAGGAATTGATTTTGTCGGCTCGTTTGAGGATCCAGTCCACAGTGGCATAGAAACTGTGACGGTAGGAGCATGACATAGCTTGGCCACACCATTTCCATGTTCAAGAAGAAGAGATAAAGTCTGGTGCTCAGCTGCCATTCCCTGATCCTTCAAGCTGAGCCACCAGGCCACAGGACAGTACTGCCTGCCCATAGACCAGGGTAGATCTTTTCAAGCTTTTCTAGAAACATCCTCATAGACACAGCCAGACACATTTTGGTGGAAATTCTAAATTGTCAGTGAAGATTAGCCATCACATTAGAAAAGGAATTTAATGACTACAACCAGGTTGGAAAGACAAAGGAGATGATGAAGCATTGTGGATGTCTTTGGTAAAACTGACATAAACCCCATGTCCATAGAGAAAGGTTGGCAATAAACAATGCACAAGCAGATAGAGATTTGGTCAAGCTGTAGTCTGGTTGATCATTGTTATTATTTTGGATACAAAATGTTCCTCCTGTTTATGTGTTTAAATGTTTTTGGTCCCTAGTTAAAGGCACTGTGTGATGGAGGAGAGGGGTAAGGAACCCTTGGGAGGTGGAACCTACCTGAAAGATGTCGGCCTTTGGACTGCAGCCCCTGAGATTTATCATCTGATAATCTCTGCTATCTTCTTCCTGCTTCCTGATTTATCCAGGTATGAGCAAGCAGCTGCGTGCCTGAGCCACCACAGCCAAAAGTCACTCGTCCTCATGTGTCCCCCACCATGATGGGGCTACATGCTCAAACTGGGAGCCAAAATAAATCCTTCCTCCCTTAATTTGCTTTGGTTGGGCATTTGGTCACAACAATGAGAAAAGGAACTGAAACCCTATCTCAGCTCTATATCAGAGAAGTTGTCCTGCCCAAGTGCCATTAGAAATTGCCACTGTTCCCAGAACAATCTCTGTAAGAGATCTGTATTGGCTCAGAACACCCAAAACCAAGTTCTCACCACAAAGAAGGTTTATTTGCCTCAGCAGGACAGGAGGCAGGAAATAAGAGACAAGGACTGGAGATAGATGACAAGGGAGAAGGGGAAGGGGACAAGGAAGAGGGGGAAAAGGTAAGTCTCCCAGAGGACAAAGGACTGCCTCTGGGTAGAGAGGAAACAGACATGACCCTTAGGCAAATGGCAGTTTATAAAGGTAAAAAGGTAAGTCTCTCATTAGGGCGAGGTGTTTAACCTTATTTGGGCATGTTAATTACATGAGCCAAAGGGAGCTTTTGATTGATAGACTTCAATAGTTTTATAGCTGGACCTTGACAGTCAGTTTCAGGAGGTGAAAGTGTCCAAATAAGGGAATAGACCTTGGTGTCTAGCTTTAGGAATGTGATGTAATGGTTTTTAGCAAAGCAAAAAGAATGGGAGAGAAAAGCAAGGCCTGCCAGAGACATGCTTACTACCCTTGAACTGGCCAGGGTCCCTTCTATCTCCATTTGATTTACAGGATACACATTAGGTCCATGATCCTACATCAGGTCCCATGTGACTATTGCTTCTAGTTGGAGGGAGAGAGTACCATTATGGGACAATATGTCCCCAAGCCTCCACTGCCCCATTGTCCCTACAAAGTACACCACAATGACTAAAAACTTTAGGTGCCACTCCAGGGGTCTGGAAGAAGATGCTGTAAGAACTGGCAGTTGGCAAACTATGAAGATACCATATTGTTTTGATAGCTTTAGCCTTGAAAAATGAAAGTGTACCCACTTTAGGTGTATATTCCTTAAATTCCATTGGTTTCTGGTACTGCTTTACTACTGCTCCTGGGACACTCAGATAAAGCTGTCTTTGCTGTATGTGTATGTGTGGGGTGTGTGTCTAGGTTCATGTGTGTGTGTATGGGGGGAGGTGGGGAATAAGAAATTGACTTTTTATTTTCCTTTGTTGCTCTCCACCTTAAATATCAAAGTAGAGTCTTGCTTTTGAACCCAGAGCTCACTGATAGTTGTTCTCCAGCAATCCCCTGTCTCTACCCCCAGGGTGCTTGATTACAGGTTCACTATGATGCTCTCCCAGCTACTGCATGAGTTGTTGGGATTTGAACTCTGCTCCTCTTGCTTGTGCAGTAAGCACGTCATTCACTGACCTATTTCCCCAGCTCACCGATGAGGCATTTTAAAGATTTGCTGAGTTCCCACCCATCTGGTCCATCATAGCTTACCTTTCTAAATTTACTCCTACACCCCTGCTCACTCTGCCTCTAGCAACAATGACTACCTTCCTGCTTCACATTACAGATTTGGTCTGCTCTGTCCTTCCTGGGTAGGAAGGAAGAAGAGCTGAAGACTCAAAATCAGCAGAAGGACCCTTTAGAGTAATCTGAAATCTTCAGTCTGTGGAAGACGGTCAGAACAATCAGCTTTTGGGACCTCCATTGCCATGTTCATCAATTAGGAGAAATTGTTTATCCTCACATACAGAGCTGAAGTCAAGTAAAATAACCAATCATTTAGTGTTTACTCTCTACTGGTTTTGGAGAGGCATGTTCACTCTTTACTGCTTGAGCAAGTAAATGAGATGATTTGCCTTGGATCTCTTTAGTTTTGTCAATTTAAGGGCTGGGGGCCTTTCTTCTAGACTTAAAAATAGTTTCTATTGTTTTCTTTGTGTTTCACTTGCATGTATACCTGTGTACCATGAGACCAGAAAAAGGGGTCATATCCCCTGGGACTGAGTTACAAGTGTGTGTGTGCGGGCACCCACGTGTGTGCACACTAGGACTTTAACTAGTACTTTGGCAGAATAGCCAGTGCTCTTAATTGCTATCTCTCCAGCTCAGACTTACTTTTTGAATAGGAGATGTTTATATAGCATTCTTTGAAAGACAGAGACAGCATTCATCACCAGAATAATATCTGTTGCCCCATATAATAAGGGTATCATTTCCCACTGAGTCTGAAGGCAGGCGTGCTTGCTTACTGCTCACTCAGTGCAAAAGAGCAAGGTTTCCCCCAAATGGAAAACTTCTCAGTTATGCTACAACTGTAAAACTTATGCATCATCTATCTGGGCCATTCTGGGTAGCATCTGTGGAAACTTAGAAGCAAACAGTATCTGATGTGAACATGAAACTCAAACTGCTATGACCTCTGGCTAGAAAGATGGCTCAGAGGATAATGGCGCTTGCTGCCAAGCCTGGCAAATTGAGTTCTAGCCCTAGGACATGGTAGAAGAAGAGACCTTACTCTTGAAATTTGGCCCCTGATTCCCACACTCATGCTTCAATAACGCATTCCCTCCTCAATAAATGAACATTGAAAGAATTTCAAAAATAGGGAATGAAACTTTTGGTCTAACAGTCTCATGTACCAACCCATGACACCGTTTCAGAGAAAGCCTTGAGTTTTTGAAGAGGGTCAGCTCTCAGACACTTCACAGTGCTTGACCTGCCAGAATGCCACAGTTTCACATATCCCCCTGAGTGCCAATGTAATATATGGTTTAAAGGCCAGGTGTGAGAGTTCCAGTCAGGGTCTCAACTTTCTCTTGCCGTGAGCCCCACACCAGGAACTAGCCTCTTCTCTAAGCCTCTGCTCACCCACTGAAACTGCCCATCCCATTATAGGACTTTACAGAGAGAGTCTGATTTTACAGTCAAAGTCTTTACCACCCCACATTCTCAGCCACCTTGTCCCTGTGCTTGGCAGGACAGAGTATCTTTGGCAGGGCCATTTGTGATGTCATTTTGAATTGTGACTATGGTTTGTCTTGGCCCTTACTCCCTATCCTGGCCCAACCTTGCATGCTCTCCAGTGGATCTGCTTTAGGCCTGGGTTTTGTGCCAGTCTTCCATCTCAGACCTTGCCACTGTGTCAAAGCTGTGTGATATCTAGACATTCAGAAACAGCTGGGAAACACAAAGGCAGTTCTGAAGTACAGGATCCAAAGTGCAGAGTTAAAAGAGGATGTGAAAATACCAATGGAGACTCCCATGGCCTTAGTACAAGTGATCTCAGGACAGATTTTCTCCATCTTGGCACTGTCACTATTTAGGACTCTATTGTAAGATGCTTACTATCATCCTTAGCCTGCAACTATTACATGCCAGCAACAATTTGTTTCCTAAACTGGGAAAAGGAAAACCATCTCCTTTTATTGCTCAAAGGGCACAAATCACCTCCAATTGAGAATCCCTGATCTGCTTTATGAAAGGTTCTCCCAAAATGGTTCTTCCCTTTTGACTTTGTAGGTATGGATGGCGTGATCAATGGGCCACATTCACAGTATTGTGTCCTGACACATACATAAACATGTTTACAGATAGCAGTAGAGCCAAATTGAAACCTTCACTCTCAGGTGGGTAAAGAGGCTCCAGATACTGGGGAAACTAAGGAAATGTACAAGGCTCAGGAAGCTCATAAAAGTTACCAAGCTTGGAAAGTTAGAAAATTCAAAAGACCATTCTCCAAAGTTATAAAAGCAGGGGCAGTTGCTGGGGTGGGGTTGGGTACAGCTGTCTGCATGGAACTCCAGGGATGTAGTTTTCTTGGTTAGTCATCCATACCAGAATGTGATTTTTGATGACACATTTGTCTTTGAGTTATTCCCGCACCTGTAATTAACCCTAATCAACATATTGGTGTACCATGCTAGATTCTTGGATGGAATTGTTCCCTTGGTCTGTCATTGGTGCCCTGAGATTAATATATACTTGTCCCCATTTCCCTAGGAGATGTTAGACATTACAGACATGGTCCTCTGCGAAGTAAAATTGCCTCATGGTCAGAACCACTACCTCAGAGCAATGATCACATACATATGTGTGTTGGTTATGATGGGCGCATAAAGGGAAGAGAGAGAAACACACAGCTAGAGGGGAATTTCAGAGGCAACCCTCCTTGGCTATTTCAAAACTGCAGTTTGTTTGATTAACAGCGATTGAATCTATATTGGTGGTTCTCAACTAAGATTGACTTTTGCTCCTGAGGACACTTACCACTGTCTGGAGATGTTCTGGTTGTCTCAAATAGGAGGCTGAGATGCTACTGGCCTCTAGTAAATAGATTCTAGAACAATTGCTGACCATCTTCCAGTGAACAGGACAGACTCCACAATGAATGTCAGGACGGTGAAGGCGGTGAAGCTTTGAGCTGGATGAAAGCTGTTCATTTTGATTTGTCAATCAAATCCCAGTGCAGCCACCAATTCTGCAGTCACATGCAAAGCAGCCTTCAGGAAGAATGGTGGGACAGTCATTTTAACTCTGGATAACAGCCTTTTCTTCCCGTATTTTGAAGAAGCAGCAGAACCTGCACTAACAAGGACAAAGTCCATCCTGGAAACTAATTGGTGTCAAGGAAAGATGGTCTCAGCTGCGGTAAAACTTTGGCAATAGGTTTCTGTTTTCTCTAAGATCTGGGCTGAAACTCTAGCTTCAAGGTTTGTTAACCTGAGCAGAGTGAGTTCTTTGGTCAAGTTAACATCAGAAAGGTTCAAGTGATGTAGATGCTTATCAGAAGGCTGCACACATGACTACTACTACAAACAACTTTGCTAGATACAGGAGTTGAGCTAAGAAGAGACCACTCCATGGCAAGTGCCATGTGACACTGGCAGGCAATGGTGGTGATGAGATTGTCTCCAACTTTGGTGCATCTTTCTGCCCTCCTCTTCAAGGCCTTTTGTGAAACCTCAAATAGTTGCATGTTCTCAGACAAGTGAGAGCAACTTGCATGGTGGTGTATGATTTCTGTGTGACTTCTAATCTAGGGGAACTCACCTTTGGATATAAAAATTAGGGAAAGAGCAACGACCAAGGCCTAAAATAATTGTGTTCTGTTTATTCCTATCTACCTAACAGATGATTGAGACTCAGACCATGGCTTATATTTTGACTTTGGCGATTACCAGGGTGTCCCACTGATCTACTTTTCTAACATCTGGACGGGCCACTTTCCCAGCTGTGTATCCCCAACATTTGCTGTTTGAATCTTCCTGGGTTAGTTCTGCCTTAGCAGTTTGGTGTTTGGGGGGTGCATTTCACTCAGACACATGCTGCTGGTCCATCATAACTAATGGAGACCTCCTGTTCTTCCTGTCTTCTTTTCCTCTGCAACCTTCTCTTCCCACCCCTCTTGTCCCCTTTTCTTCGTGGTCCCCACCTGTGACCCCCCAGCCCAGTAACCCAAACTCCACCTCTCTCTATTCCCCCCAGTAACTGTTTGTAGGCATTTTTTATTTAACCAATAGTTTTAAATTGGGGTGCAAGGTTTGTACACCAAAAGCTGATGTACTTGGCACTTTGTCTTGGGGCAACCAGCTCTTGGGCTATGTAGAGAATTAAGCATTTGAATACATAGGAGTGCCAGACCAACTCCCAACACCAAGGTATTAAAACCATGTCATTTATGGCCTTTTGTCTGTGGCCATTTCCATCACCCAATCATTAATTATAACTGTGATTTAAGTTTGTCTTGCAAATTACATTTGGAATTAGTTCCCAAGGCAAATGAGTGTCCGGGTCAGTTGTTTTATGCTGCAGTAAAGTCACACATGTCCCCAAGGCATCATATTGACTTACATAACGAATCTTTCATAAGAATGGGTCACACGTGTTTATCTTTAATTATTATCTTCACAAAATATTTCTAAGCTAAGCCACTTGGTTTTTCAGCTCCCAAAGGTGGAAAGCAGATCTTCTTTCCCAAAGAACAAATTGACGTATATAATAATAAGCTCATATTGCCTTCCTGGGGACAGGGACATTTAATGGAGGTTTTGGCCAGACCACAGTCCCACTGAAAGAAAACCCTGCTTCTCAAAAATGGCTCAATCTCTGGGCACTGTCTTGGACATGAAGACTTCTCCCATGCTTCTGTCAGCGACCACATGAAATGGTCTTCTGATGACCCCCAAGTCACTCCCCAGGCCTTCCTTGGGCGACACAGAACACAACCTAGTTAAAACAGTCTACACCCAGGGTGTCTTTCCTATCTAGTGCAGTCAATATTCCCTAAATCTGTTTTACATGAACTGTGACGGCTTAGAAATCAAAACCAGAACTCCTTAAGCGACAGCAGAGGGCGCTCTTCCCTCTACCAGTAAATGACCAGGCTCGTCACTCAGAGAGGAGAGATTTTGTTTTGTTTTGTTTTTTTTTTTTTTTCTGGAATCCTGTAGCTGACAATGGACACACATTCCAGCGTGAGGTGACACACCCAAGACTTCCAGTGCCTCCTGGTTTCACTTTGCTTCTCTTTGCCAGCACTGGGCCACCTTAGATTTGGAGAAAAACAGAGTCAAAAAATCGCAGGGAGTCACTTTGAGCTCTGCAGGGACGCCTGGGTACAGGATCCTGAAACTTGTTTCTCTACAGCTTCGGGCTTTTCATCTAGGGTTAGAAGCCTTTCTGTGGAGGCCTCATCTGCACGGTGGAGATTTGCGGGCTTCTGCTTCACTTCTGCCCTCCTAACACAAACTGTCTTGCCCAGACATGCTTTACTCTCTTTTCTCACCGCACTACTACTTTTTTGGGGGTGGGTGGGGGTGGGACTGACAGGGTCTTTGCTGTCAGCAGTATATAATGAATGTCACACAGCACATGCTGGGGCAGAATGAGCGATGCTGGAGGAGAACCAGTGCAGAGGATTATGGGTGAATAAAACTAACTGCAGCCAGCCAGCAGTACTGCTAGAAGGCAAGTGGGAGACATCATTGGAGGAAAATGGAAGATTCTAGGCATTTTCCTTAGAGACCTATTAAAAGCAATGGGCTGAAAATATCTAATTCGAGGATCAGACATTTTTTTTCTATATTTGTTCTAGATAAAATGTCCCCTTCCTTTATCGAGTTCCCTTTATTTTTGTCAGCTATTGTGGTTTGGATGTGGACTTTTCATTCTTCTCCCTTCCTCCTACAAAGAGGGCCACAGCATTCCCAAATAAGGCAATGGGTTCCTGCCCGTCACTGCATATGGTCATGGCTGGGCTATGTGTGAAGGGAGCCAAGACCATGGCCTTGTTTGGAAAGTCTCCTGCTTTCTGCCTGGAGAACCGTGAGGAAGGCTGTTGGTGACTCAGCCCCTGGAAGTGAGCAGAGGGTGAATTTCAGCTTTTATGTCTTTCAGCCTCCAGGGTTAGTGGCCAGGGCTTTCAGCCAGAGCAGGGCATACATTTACCACCGTTCGTCTTAAACTCTTTCTTTGATTTGGAGAGACAACATATGGGGACTGTCATCTGTCACCATTTTCTTCCTGTGAACAGTCTCTCTCTCTCTTTTTAAATAGTGATATCATCTGTTAATGTGGACACAAGATGCCAGGGTGGTGGCTGCATCCTATGAGAGGACCGTTCTTTTGATCTTTAACCTTGGAAAGTTTACTTCAAAACACTAATGCCCTTCCCTCAAAACTCTTGCCACAAACTTGTTCTGATTCCGGCTGGTAGCTGGTGAGATGGATGCTCTTAGGGCCAGTTGTGAGGCAGAATGGTTGATGTATTGAGGATCTATGTGTGTGCTATATAGATCTAATCATGTACTTGCATGCAGAAAAAGCAGGCTAGGAAAGGCTGTGCCATAACAGGCTTTGAAAACCATAGCTAAAGTGAACATTGGGTTCTGAATGGATTGTTCTCCTTCATGAGGCTTAACTCAATGTCCTCACTTCTTCCATGTGTATGCAAGTGCACATGTGCATATGTGTATGAAGCTGGAGGTGAGAAATAATTTCAAATGTACATTAGACATTAGGTGCCTTCTGCCTTTTGTTGAAGATCAGCTCTCTCACTGTTCTAGAACTCCATCAAGCCAATTAGGTAAGCTGGCCAGTGTGCTCCAGGGATTTGTTTTTTTATCTTGTCACTGTTGGGGTTACAGGTAAGCACCACCATGCCCAGATTTTTGCAAGGGTTCTCCGGGTCTGAATTCAGGTCATTATGCTTGTGAACAACAGAGTCATCTTCAATTCTTTCTAAGGTTGGAATTTTTAAAAAGTATTTATTGTTCTCTTTTATGCATCTGGGTGTTCTGCCTGCAGCATGTTCATGCAGTCCCCACAGAGGCCAGAAGAAGTCCCTAGGACTGGAGGTACAGATGTGAGTCTTCATGTTTATGCTGCAGGGAATCTAACTTGGGTCTTCTACAAGAGCAGCCAGTGCGCGCTCTCTCTCTCTCTCTCTCTCTCTCTAAAACTGCTGAGCCATCCCTCCACCCACCACCCCTAGAGCTGCATTTTTTTATAAGAATGCTATAATTTATTGATAGGATTATTCACATTTAACCACTTAAAATTCATACATTTTTCTCTAACCTCTCTCTCTCTCTGCCTTTTTCTTTCCCTAGAGCTGCATTTTAATCATTGTTTCTTTCAGCACTTCCCTCCATGTCTGTATTATAATGGTCAACAGAAGAGCAGACTTACATTTCTTTGATTTCTACTTAGTACCCAGAATTTACATATTATAGGTGCCCAACTATCATGTGCTTAATGGATATCATTGAAATAACCATTACTTCCCTTTTGTTCCAAAGGAAGAAAAAAAAATCTATCTTTATTTTTGCCTGTTATTTACAGACACTAGACAGTCTCATCTAAAAGGGTTTTCTAGTCCAAGATAAGAAAGGCATCAGATTCCAGTGCTATGCCAGGCCTTTGCATTCTTTGTTTCTATGGGAAAATGGCTCTGGCCATTTTCTACCACTATCAGCAAAAGGATGAGACTAGACTAGAGCTCTAGTCTATGATGCCCTTTCCCCTGTGGGCAGGAGAAACAAGGCAGAAGCAGTTGTTCCCTGATGAACTGAGACTTATCTTTCTGGGAATCTTTGTTTATTTTTAGTGTGTGTGTGTGTGTGTGTGTGTGTGTGTGTGTGTGTGTGTGTGTGCATGCAAGTATATGTGGCTATGTGTCTCCAAGCCTCTTCATTTCCAGCAGTGGGCTCCTAACAGTTTTCAGGATAGGTTAGGTTATAATTTCTTAAGTTTAAGTGTTTTGTAGACCTGCTCCCAAGCTCCTTGTCTTTCCTCATCTCTCCTATCCCTTGATGCAACCTTTCCTCCTCTCAAGTCATCCTCCTTCATGTCATGTAAGTGTATGTATATATGTTTCGTGTATATTATGTACATGTAGCAGTAAATATTTTTTAAAAAGTGGTGAACTATTCCAGGGCACCATGCCATGCTATCCCCCAGCTACTCTCTGTCCCTGGCTGTGGCAGCCCCCTTGGCTCTCTGTCCCTGATAGTCTCTCCACTGTGGACCCTGCTTACATTCCCGGTATCTGCCCCCTGTGGTTAATATCACAATTTCCAGTAACCTGGCAAAATCAAAACTCTAGAGGCTTGTAATTTATCAATCAGATTTATTTTTTCTCAATTTTATTGAATATTCTCTGTATTTATATTTCAAATGTTATACCCCCCCCACTTCCCTCCCTCCTTCCCCTCAATTTGCTTCCATGAAAGTGCCTCCTCTCCCAATCACCCTCTCCACCTCAGTGCCTTGGCTGTTGATGGTGTTGTTCTTCCCATGAGGGTGCAAATTTTTCAGCTATTTCAGTCCTTTCTCTAGCTCTTTCATTGGGGTCCTTGTGTTCAGTCTGATGTTTAGCTGCAAACATCCCTCCTCATCTATAATCAGATTTACATCAGAAAATTTCCACTCCAGAAAATGTCCTCACAATAAACTCAGAGACAGTTGATATTGATATAAACTACCCACCTAGATAAGACAAATTGTCCTGTAATAATCCATCTCTTATAAGCTACCTGTGGATATTTAAACCTCACAGAAGTGGATCATCTTTATCCTCTCTCATCTTGGCTTCTTCTCCCTCCCCTCTCTCTCAGGCTTCTCGAAAACTGTCTCTGCCTTACTTTTCACTGTCCAATCACAGGCCTTGCTGTATCTTGTGCCTGCCATCACCTGCATATTAACCACATGTACATATATTTAAATATAGATCCTGGAATGAGAATAAATGAAATATTTTGTCTTCTCCCGAGAATGAACTCTTAAGAGAAAAGACACGGATCTTGGTTAACAGTTCTAACCTTTATGAAGGGTGTTCTATATGTCAAACCCTGGGCACAAACCCTGAGAAAACCCATACTCATTTGTGCTTGGCAATTACCTTATTAAGAAAGTACTGTTGTTGTCCTTGATTGCAAATGGGGAAATTAAGGCACAGAAGGTTAATTTGCTCAAGGTAGTACTGGAATGGTACTACTATTCTAGTTTGGATTCGGCCATTCCTAGAATTAGAGCAATTATACATAACCACTAAGTTGACCATTTTTGCATATCTGAAGATACCATGAGTAAAATTGTTTCTTTAATCTTAATGCCTTTCTCACTGTATTAGAACAGTCTTACATAGGCCCCCAGTTGAAGCTACTCAGAGTTGTGGTTTTTAATCCTTCAGTGAAAACTGGCAGTGCATATATAACCCGTGTCAGTGTGTGAAAGGGTGGACCTAGTGGGAAAAGAGAGCCCAGGTTCCCATGATTCCCACATATGAACGAAAGCTGCTATCTCTGTGTCCTTAGTGACTCAGAGCACTGAGGACAAGGAGAGGGTGATAGGACCCTGTACTAGGAGGAGTGGCCCAAAGGAAGGATGTGCAAAATTAATTATCACAGCCAACCAGTCCCCACACTGTGAAAACCATGGAAGGGAATGGCACTCCTCTTGGTGAAACAAGAATAGTATGGTTTATGAGCCCGAAAAGCAGAGATAGAGAGTATGAAAACCATGACATTAAAGCTCCCTAACAGGGCAAGAAGAATTAGGCAGCTTCAATACTTTATTTGAACCAACTTGCAATTTTTAGTACTTTGTATAATTGCTGAGAAGCTGCAGTTGCAGGTTGTAATCAGCTCCACTATTCTTTCTAACATATCTAGTCAAGCCCATCTCTTAAAGGGCCCCTTGCTTCAGTTACAGTAACTCAGAGACCATGTACAACCAAGCCTTTGGGTTGATTTATGGGCCTCTTTGTGTGTGTGTGTGTTTGTTGGCAGGAGGGTAGGCATCTCAGAGAACTTGTGTAACCTTGAGGATGAAGCAGGCTGAAGATGAAGATCAAAGGACACAAATGAAAATGACATGAAAGCAAGGTCAAATAAACAGAAAGCAATTAATAAGAAGAAGAAACACAGCCAAAGCAATGTTGTGCAATCTCAGGCCTCCTTCCGATGGATCATATTCAGGGAGATTGAATGTCAACAGGAATGCCTGAATCAGCCTCGGTAAGCTCTGTCTTCAGAATTCCAGACGAGCTGCCCCTGCCTGGGAAAGCTGCTCCTCTCTTTATTCTTGTTCATAGAAATGTAGTTCTTAGTCAGTCTTGTGAGACGGTTTCAAAAATAGCAGCTCAGCAACACATTGGCAGGGGACCTGTAGACAAGCTAAACCTGTTAGACGCTGGCTTGCTCCAGTGACAGAGACAATCAGCTAAGACTAGAAAATGGAGAACTGTAGTATTCCTCACACATTTCTGCACTTCTCACTCTTTTTTTTTTTCACAAGTTCTACCGTTTGATGAGTAGATTTCATTTTTAGGGCCCCCAAGAGCTTTCTGGAATGTTCCATAATGCTCTTTCACTGAGGTCAGTGGTACATCTTCATCAAGCACTAGAAAATACAGAAGCAAAACAGTATGGCAGGCTCCCATGAACTATTTCATCAGGCAGTGATGGTTCACTGGAGAGTTTGCACCAATGTCCTGCTTCTATCTTATCACATGAAATAAGGCTTTCTGTTTTTAATAAGAACCATGCCACAAAATCTATTGTGCTTCCCTTTCAAGTTGTCATCTGCAATAGATAGGATCCTGATGTAAACAGTCTGTAACAGGACCAACGGTTTCTGTGTTTACATTTCCTTTATCTCTTTTATCTCTGTCTTTCTCTCCATCTGTCTTAGGATCCACATTCTGTTTCCAGTTAACTATTTTTTCTTTTTCATTTCTTTTCTTTTTCCTTTTTTTTTTTTTTTTTGAGACAGGGTATCATATATCTGAGACTCGCCTCAAACTCACTGTGTAGTTTGATTATGACCTTGAATTTCCTATCCCCTTTCTCTTTTGCTCTCTCCCAGAGTGCTAGAATTACAGATGTGTACCACCACACCAGGAGTTTTGAAGAGGTTGGGGCCATAACATGTTTTTAAAGCCAAGCAAGGGATGATGTGTCCTTTACCCACCAGGGGCATGTATTGGTTTCTTCGTGACCATTGTGGACGGTGCCTATTACAGAGAGGCAATTTTGGAGGAACCAGCAGTAGAGTCAGGCATTTGATAGCAGGAAGGGCTGCTGAAGAGATATCTGAGCCCAAGCTCCAGATCACAGTGTTCCCACCATTACAGTGTGGGCATGCTTAAACCACATTTCAGACTCAGCTATCTTATTCAACAATGTGGGGATTCTTGACTGAAGAGACATTTATTTACAGCTGACCTCTCACCTTTGTTGTCTGAAGTATCTGCATGAAGACCTGTGTGATAAGGGGGAAGGGGAGTTGACTGAGGACATTGTGAGAATCACTTGAAATGGCACATTTGGAAAGATAGGTAGACTGGCTAAGGGATCAAATGGATACAGAGAACTTACCTGCACAATGACTTGAAGAATAGTTTAGAAAAGTAACAGCTTCTCCTTAAACAGCAGATGGTTTCTCCTGTTCGTCCTAAGAGGATCTAGCAGCACCACAGTGCCAAGAACATGGATAATTGTGGTTCAGTTCTGTCTCTAACATTCCTTAGCTTCAGGCTGTGAGCAGATCTCTTGAACTCTTTGTCCCTTGGTGTCTGCAGAGACAGGTATCTTAAGCAATGATAGATTGGAGCAACTGGGGCAAGTGGAAGAATGGATGGCAGTCACAATGCAGTGGTTAAAGCACATCTACCTGGGAACCAGATGTAGTTCAAAGTCAAACCCTGACACTTATAAGTAGTGAGATATCTATGCCTCAGTCCTATAGCCTTTGAGTGGCAGTAGGGATGAACTCCTCTTTGTAAATGATAGAGATGTTTAAATGACATCTCATGTGTAAAACCCTGCCCTGACACCGTTTAGGTGCTGCTTAAGCATTATGTGCTCCATGGCACCTAGGGCCTGGGCCATAACTAAATTCACTAACTAATCAGGTTGTTTATTCACTTTCTTCCGGGCATTTTGCAGCTTGTTACTTATACTTAACACAATTCCCAAGGAAGAGACATCTTTTGAGACAACAAAGTGATCAAGAAAAAAGGTTTTGAGGCTTGGTTCTTGCTTGCCATAGACTAGTACCTCACCAAAGCCAAAATTGCCTAGTGTTTTAAACTATTTTACCCAAGGAAGCAGTAGTTTTACTTGAGATGGACCTAAATAGCAGCCAGAGCCTTGGGCACAGAGCCACACACAGGGCCATGCCCACACTAGGTTTACTGGGCCAGCTCCATTTCACCCTCAGGATGTTGGACAAGTGGAAACAGAAAAGATATGAAGAACAACAGGCAAGATGCTGTGTGGTGATGAGCTGGGTCATCTTAATGATGGGGCGGCAGGAAAGTGCGACATGCCTTGCTTCCATTTCACAAAGCAGGAAGCAGAGAGCTCATTCAGAAGTGGACCTGCCCTCCAGGGACCCACATTATCTAGACAGTCTCCACTCTCCAAAGTTCCACAACTCCCCAGAGAGCAGCACCAGCTGAGGACTGAGTGTTGAAATACATGAACCACAACAACAACCTTGAAGAAATGGAATTATTCCCTCAGGTTTTGCCTAATAGTCTAGATTTGGTATCTGTGGAGCAGAATTTATGCAACTATTTCCTTCTCTATCTGTGCATTTATTAGAAACAGGTAGTGAAGATGCTGTGTCCATGGAAGAAAGGATAGTAGACCCATTCTACTAAAATGGGGGTGGTGGTAGCCTTGGTGTCTTGAATCCTAGCCCTGTCATTAATTGGCTGGACTCAGTAAACCTTAATGTATTTATTTTAACTTATGAGAAAAAGATCTTTGACTCAGGTTTGTTAAGAACAGTATACAGGACTAACCTTAAAATAAAGCAGTTGGTAAGTCAGGGAATTTCATAGGCTTATTTAAGGTCTGGGAGACTATAAAGGAGAATGGAGTTTCCTATTTTGACAATTAAATGAATCAGGAGCTTAGAAATTGCTTTTGCTAAAATGAATTGATCCTACATTTGGGTCTGCAGCATGAAAGCCTGACATCTCTGCCTTCATTTTGAGTCTGTCTATTCCCTTCATTTTAAAGAAAGGTACAAAAAAGGTCATTGTCTAAACTTTGTCAACTTGGATTTCAGGATGTATAAAAGCTCACAGGACAGACATCTGCACAGATGAGGATTATCTTTGGCTCAGGAATAGAAGAATATACCAGATGGGTCTCTTCAAACATGGACAGCTAGGAGGCCTTTGGGCAATATTGCAGAAGGAGAATCATAACAATGATCAACCAGATCCCACTTTGATCAGGACTGCATTATGTATGTCTCCTTTAATTCAGTTTATATATAAGCCTGAAGCTCATGTCAATACCATGGAGATGAATAGGGGATGGCAGGATCCTTTTATTAGTTTCTTCTCCCACTGTGGTCACATTGAATATATGTCTGCTTTCCAGCATTACCCATTTCTTTAGTTGGTGTGATGGGGACAGGTGGCCAAGCCTACATTTTGCAGAACTGCTAAAGTCCAGCATTTTGTCTTAAAAACTCTGGACTCTGGTTATATAAACAGTTCTTGATTTTCCCAGTACAGATCTTATGAAGTCTTTATTAGTATAGATGAATAGTTTTAAAATGATTCATTTATGGGCTCAAGCTAATATGAGTCCTTTGGGATAAGTACGTGGTATGATTCTAGCGTTGGTGAGGGAATAGGAGCATGGAGCTGTTAATTGCCTTACTGAAAGGCTCTTGCCAGCAGCAGGCCTGAAGAATTATAAACACCGGGCATGTTTCCTGAAAATTTCAGGATGCTGCTGCAAAACTGACATTTTACTTATTTTTTTTTATTTGTTTCACAGTAGGAGCCTTTATGTTATTGTTGTAGATTTACACCGATGTGCATGCATCAAAGTTGAATCTTTCTTTTTTTTTATTTAAGTTTTAATATATCACATTTATTGAAAAGAACTTTTGTGTTTGCTTTTTTTTAACGACTTTATTTTGCAAAACAAAGATAAATGTAAAGATTTTAAACATTTTTTGCTTAAAATTATACATTTTTGTCAGTACTGTTTTTTCAGACATTAAAATAAATTTTACATAAAACCATGTGAATATGTTTTTTAGTCAGTACTTGATTTTTTTCAAGGGCTTGACAGTATGCATTGAAAACGTACTAGTTGCAATAAGCGTAAAGTACATGCAAAACAAAACGCAACATGGAAATAGTCAAAGTCTTCTTGTTTTGTGAATATATGTATATTTTTTGTTTTCTTTATTTCTTGGACTTCATACAGTCTGTGAGTTGTTTCTGAGGGAGTGCAAGCCTCTGGGGTTAGCATCCCACTATCAGTGACTGCATATTATGTCTGTTCTTTTGTGACTGGGTTATCTCACTCAGGATGATCTTCTCTAGATGCAGCCATTTTCTTAAGAATTTGGTTAAGTCATTGTTTCTGGTGGCTGAGTAGTATTCCATTGTGTATATGTACCACAATTTTTGTATCCATTCATCTTCTGAAGGACATCTGGGTTCCTTCCAGCTTCTGGCTATTATAAATAGAGCCGCTATGAACATTGTGGTGCATATATCTTTGTTGTGTATTAAAGTGTCTCTGGGGTATATGCCCAGAAGTGGAATAGCTGGGTGAAAGTTGAATCTTTCAAAGGCAGATTTCTCTTTGAAAACTGATCATGATCATCAGGATCATCTGTGAAGGTCACACATATAACCATTCAGGATTTGATCTCCTCAGTGTCTCCAGACAAGGAGAAGCAAAGAAGGCTTGCCTGAATGATCTGAACAGTTACGCATGATAAACTGGATGGGTATGACCTTCTCTGGGGTTCTTGACAACTGTGAATAAATACACACCGCTGACCCGGGCAACATGCGTTGCAGAACTAGAATTGAGACAATGATCAACTAGACACCACCTTGATCAGGACTCAAGTCTCCAACTCTAATTCCTTTTCTATATAATCCTAAAGCTCATATAGACCACTCATCATTTTTGTCTTGCTAGAAGTCTTCAATAATAAGCTTCGGCATCCCAGACTGCTTGGTATCCTTGGAGTGGTTTCTACTCAGGAGACTCCTTAGGGTCCTATTTAGACATCTATTTCCTACCTACATGCTCCCCACAGAAGACAATGGAATGCTTGTTGCAAAGTACAAATGCAACAAATTCAAGTCTTTCTTAGGAGCGATGCCTAAGTAGCATCAGGGGGAATGAAAGAAGGGAAGATGAAGGAAGATTATGAAGATAGAAAGATGACACTACTCAATGTCATAGTCCGTATTCATTGTAAAGAAAGTATATTTGCATTTGTGGTTTGGTATCCAACTTGAAAACTAAACCAGCAATCACATTTTAACGTAGATAACTTCTAAAGCCTAAATGCTCTACATTTCGTGAAAGTCACAAATTAAGACTGCTGTTAAATTCTCTCTTGTTCACTTTCTTCTACACAGATTATTTTTAGTTAGAGCCCATTTCTTCCACTGTCACTCCATCTTCTACATTTCAGAAGGCAAGTTGCTTACCATGATCAACTAACTACTTCATTGCTCCTCAACTGGCTTTAGACCATGGGACCTTAAGGCTGCATCTTAAGTATCCCAAATAGTCAATACTTAAATGCAATGACAAGGGCACATTTCTCAACTGTTGAAGAGATGAAATATATCTTTAGATTGATAAATCAGACACCATGGTAGTAGAGGGACCACTATGCTGTTTAAAGGAATTAAATAGGAGACATGGTAAATTGAGGGTGGAAGTACTACTTTGTACTTCCCCAAAGATGTTGTCTTTCCATTAACTTATTATTTCATATGGAATTTACTGTCAATTTAGGCCTCAAATTCTGTGGTTGCTTAAGGACAGCTTCCCAACCCAATAACCTTGAAGTTGATTGTCCTACCTGACACGGAGGACCATGAGTTGGATGTTGTGTGGTTTTTGTATATGGTTGGTGCCTGGGTACTGCCTATCACAATTTATTGTGGTCTCTGCTTTTTCTCAGCTGGTTCTTCAATTCACCTCTTTTTAACTGATGCAGTTTGTAAATGTGACCAGACTATCCTGGGTAGGAATTGGCCTCAATTGCTCCTATTGGGCAACCTCAATGAGAAATTAAAAAGCTGAATGTCGGGGTTAGGGATAAAAATCTTGTTAAATTGGCAAAGTCCTTGCCTAGAATGCAGGAAACCCTGGTTTATCTCTCTAGCTCTGCATAAAACCCAGTATAGTGGTTTACAACTATAATCCAATCACCAAGAAAGTAGATGAAGGAACATCAGACATTCAAGATCATCCTCAGCTATATATTAAGTTTGGGGTAATCCTGTGCCACCTGAAACCCATTCTAAAAAAAATCAATGGGGGGGGGGGCAGGGAGATAGCTCAGTCAGTAGAGTCCTGAGCCTAGCAAGCTCAAAGACCTGAGCTTGATTTCCAGAAACCATTTAAAAGTTTACAGTGGCATTGGTTTGATGTCCCAGCACTAGAGAGACAGAGACAGGTGGTTCCCTGGGATTCACTGGCTAGCCAGCCTACCTAGCCTGTATGGTCAGTTCCAAGCCTGTGAGAGACTCTGTCTCAAAAAAATGTAGATGATACTTGAGGCTTTCCTTTGGCACTCTCATGTGTGCCTTTATGTATGCCTAATGCATCACAAGCAAGCAACCAAGCAAGTACACACCCGTGCGCGCGCGCACACACACACACACACACACACACACACACACACACACACATGCATGCACTTGCCTGCTCTCACCATCTTTTTGTGTCTATCTTTGTGTCCATTTCTGTGGACGAAAGTCATGTAGTTCCTGTTTTACCAAGGAAGGCTTCGGAAACTAGGCTCTCTGGGTAATCCCTGAATTTTCTCCATCTGACTATACAAGTATGTATTTTAGCTGGATCATTTGGGTACATCTTTCAGCTGTGTTAGTTCTCTGTAGACTTCACAGGTTTCTGGGGGACAAGCTGCTACTTTCCTTAGTTTAACTATAGGTTGTTTCTAATTTAGATGTGTGTGTGTCTGTCTGTCTGTGTGTGTGTGTGTGTGTGTGTGTGTGTGTGTGCTCTTATTTTAGAAGCTGTTCACAGATGATGCAAATTGGAGACCCTGGGGATATTCTTTTTCAGTCAAAACCACCACCATTATATAACATTGTCTATAGTAAATATACGATTAGAGTACTTCTGATGACATCAGGCTCGTGTTTCTGGAGATTAGTCTTGTGGTATTTAATCAGGAGTCGAGTTTAACTTTAGTTAAATAAGAATTTATAGTATAATAAGGATTGGGAAAGGAGACCTTGAAAGTGAAGGATGGAAAATGTTCCTCTCTAATTGACTATTGACTTGGCTGGGTCAATAGTTGTCTATATTCCCCTCTTTATCATTTGCTCTCCAAAGTCGAGGGGTCTTTTTTGCTCAGCAATGCAGCATTTCACCCACTGGTCTTATGCCAATCACAAGGCAAGTAGTAAATAGAGATTTGGTGAATTGCTGTTGGAATGAATAGATCCTGAAAGTGTTGACCAGAATATAGTTAAATAAATAGCCTTGATTTCTGTCTCAGTTAGGGATCCCACTGCTTTGAGAAAACATCACAACAGAAAAGCAACTTAGGGAGGCGAAGGTTGCTTTCAGCCCTATATTTACACATCACAGTCTGTCATTCAAGGAAATCAGGGCAGGATCACAAGCAGAGCAGGGACTTTAAGCAAAAGCTATAAGAGAAGTACTATTTACTGGTTTGCATCGCATGGCTTGCTTAGCTCGCTTCCTTATCACTCAGGATCATCTGTGTAGGGCAGCACAACTCTCTGTGAGCTGGGCCCACATGTGTCAATCACTAGTCAAAAAATGCCCCGCAGGTTGCCCGCAAGTCAATCTTGTTGGGACATTTGCTCAATTGAGGTTTCCTCTTCCCAAAGGTCTCTAGCTTGTGTCAAGTTGAACGCAGTTTTGAAGCTTTCTTTCTCACTCTCATTCTCATTCTTCTTTAGAGGCATAGTTCTGTAGAGAAGGAATGGTTTAGCTTGTCAGCTAGTTTTTAATTGGCTAGTATCTGCCCTCTATTTTTAGTGCATTCTCCGTGGCTGCATGGAAATCACTTGGTTTTGCTTTTCAATGAGTCATGATGGGAAAACCTTTCCCAAAAGGACACAATGGTTCCCTGCAACAAAAATAAGAGCAACTCCAATGTTTGGACAACCTTCTTTCCTTCCCAATCATAAAGACTTTGCATCTAATGCTAATGTCCCGAAGCAAAAGCCTACCCAGGGTCAACAGCGTCTCACCTGGGCCTGCCTGTTTCCTTCTGGAAGGGGTTGGTGCAGAGGGGCTTAGATGGCATTCTCAAGGTAGTGCATACTATGTCTGCCTGTGACATGGCTAGTACAGCTCCAGAATTGTTTTTTAGAACAGAATAAGTACATCCTTGCTAAATAGTGTAACTCATTCAAGCCTTGAGGCTGAATCCTCATTTGAGACTTTTTTTTTCTAACTCCTGAACTTGCGGTTGGTTCTCTGTGGAGGGTGGGCCTGTGTCTCTAGAGACTTCCTACATTCTGTTGTTAAACAGCTGTTTCCAGAGGCCTGTTATCCTCACACCCACACAAGTCTGAAAATAGTAGCTCCATCCCTCCCTGTACAGTCTGTGCTCTCAAAGGTACAGTTTGCTCAGTTCCGCCTTTCATTTGCCTTTGGTTCGGTTTTCTCTCGCTAACATGCTAGTTTCAAAGCATACTGTGGTAAATGATAGGAAAAAATATAGGTATATACATCTCCAATAGATGCAGATCAGCTTTATCAACAGTTGCTTTTTCCAGAAGCGTAGGTTCTTCCAGCATGAAGGAGATGGTTTTGTTGATTTGGTGTCTGTAGCAGCGATGTTCCCAAAATGGCTCCTGGTTGTTGTTCTGGATCCCTTCTCTGACTTACGCTGTTCAAAGCTTCTTTCATTGATCATTTCTATATTTTAGCTTCTTCTTTTAAAAAAAAAGCAATAAAACATATATAATATAAAATTAACAATTTAAAAGTGACCCATTTAGTGGCATTTATTATGAACTACAATGTTACAAAATCACTACAACTCTAGCTGTAAAAGATGTTCATCACCCCACCACAACTCTCATGTGTATTTAAACAGTCAGTCCATGCCCCCGTCCCATATCCTTCCCTGAGCAATCATTTTTATTTTTGCTTCTGAGATTTTACCCATGTTACCTAGGTATTCTGCATGAAAGAGTTACATGTGATGCCTTTGGCCTGGTTTGATTCATTTTGCATAGAAAAATGTCAAGGTTCATCATGTTGTAGCATGTATTAGTATTTTGTTCTTTAAGATAGCCAAGTGCCATCCTGGTGTGTGTCTATAAATCACATTTGTCTATTCATTTGTCAATGGACATTTGGCTTGTTTTCAGCTTGTACATTGTTAAGGCCTTTGATATAATCAATGGTGTGAAATGAGCTTTGTTTTCCTTTCTCTTGGGTACATACTGTATTCATCTGTTTTCTGTTGCTGTGACAAAATAGCGTGATAAAAGCAATTTAGGGAAGAAGTTGCTTATAGTTCCAAAGAGGATACAGTTCACTGTGATGGTGAAGGGGTGCGAGGCTGGCCCGGAAGTCAGGAATTGCAGTTGATCACATTTCATCCACACACACTAGAAGCAGAGAGGGAGAGAACAGGTGCTGGGACAAGGCTATGAAGTTTCAAGGCCCACCGTACTGGCCCACTTCATCTAGCAAGGCTCCACCTTCCCAAAGAGTAACACCAGCTAGAGAGCAACTGTTTATACACACGAGCCTTGGAGGACATTTCATATTCAAACCATAACATATACTTAGAATGGGTCCTATAGGTTATATCGTGTCTAATTCTTCTGTTGCTGTGATAAAAATATGATCAAGGCAACTTCTAGGAGGCTTTATTTGGTTTGTGGTTCTAGGAGAATAAGAATTCATCATGGCAGGGAGGAATGGAAACCAGAAGCAGGCATGACGCCTGTAGATTACTTACATCTCGAACCAGAAGCACAAAGCAGAGAAAGCAACTGGGGATGGTGTGGGTTTTTAAACTCTTAAAGCCCACCCAGTGACATACTTCCTCGAACAATGCCATACCTCCTAAGCTTCCTCAAGTAGCGCCACAGACTGGGGACTAAGTATTCCAATATGTGATCCAATGGGGAAACATTGTTTATTTGTCTGAGTGTGATATATATATATATATATATATATATATATATATATATATATATGTATGTATGTATGTATGTATGTATGTATGTATGTATGTATGTATGTATGTATATGTACTGGCTTATGTGTATGCTCAGAGGCTAAAGAAGATTACTGGGTATCTTTTTAAAAAATCATTCTATGCCTTATTAATTGGATTCAGTGTCCCTCTGTGAACATGTAGTTCACATTTTTCTTTCGGTTAGACTTGTATCTAGTGAACTCCAGAGATTCCCTTGTTTCTCTAAGTTTTGGGGTTACAGGGATGCATAGGATACACGACCTGATATGTGGGTGTTGGGATCTGAACTCTGGTCCTCATGCTTGAGAGCAAGTGCTCTTAACCTTGACCCACCTTCCCAGCCTCCATTTTACTTTCTTTAGTTAACATTTTAAAAATTTTATTGTATGGATGTTTTTACCTGAATGCATGTCTGTGTGTGCCTGATGCCCACAGAGACCAGAAGATGGTGTCAGATCCCCTAGAACGGAGGCATCATATGGGTGTTGGGACTTAAATACAGGTCCCTTAGAAAAGCAGTGAGTGTTACTACCCACTGAGGTATCTCTCCAACTCCATTTTTCTTTCTTAGCAGTGATACACAAAGTGTCCTCATCCTCATCATCTCCTACTATTTTTATCCTTTGATTATATCCATCCTTATGTGTTTGAAGTATGTCTTATTATGACTGTGCTTAGCATTTCCCTTGTGGTGAATGATTTTGAACATTTTTTAAAGTGCTAATTCCAGGCAGAATTTTATTTTACTCACTTGCCCACTTTGTTATTAAGTTGTGAATGTTCCTAAAAATTCTGGGTACTAAACCCTTGTCAAATATGTTTTGTAAACATCTTATTCCACATTGTAACTGTTGGCTACATAAGTGTTCTCACTTTCTTAATAAATGTCTTTTAGAGACAGAAGCTCTATATAGCTCAGCATTGCCTTGAACTGAAAAGGTTTCTGCTTTAACCTCTGAATAGTTGAATTCCAGGTGTGTGCCTCCATGTGTAGCTGATAAATGTTCTTTGGTGCATCAAAGTTTTTTATGTTGATGACAGCCAGTTTCACAGCTCAGGTCTGATATGTAGACATGGAGGTAGAGAGGGAGGAGGCTAGTTATGTCTGAGTAAAGCTCACTAAAAGTCTAATCTCATCCTTCAAATATTATTAGGCTACTCTGGTCTTGGTGGTCAATTTGCACCCTTAGGTTTCACTTGAAGACCAAATTTATTTCAAAACAGAACACTTTTATATTAGGCTTGCTTACATATTGTTGTAATGTTAAAACATTTTACTACTGAGGATGAACTTACTTGGCTGGCAGAGTGCTTGCCCAACATGTATGAGGCCATGGGTTGCATTTTCAGCACCATGCATACCAGGCATGGTGGCACTGGAGCTATAGAGGAAAAAGGACCAGAAGTTCAAGGTAATCTGGGACTACATAGTGAGTTTGAGACCAGTTTTGGCTATATAAGACTCTGTGTCATAAAGGAAAGAAAGGAAGAAAGGAAAAAAAAAACATGTTTGGTTGCTTTTTTTTATAGAGTTAGAAAGAAGTGGGGGTGGAGTTGGTTGAGTAGGAAGGATCAGGGAGGAGTTGGGGGAAGGGAAATCATGATCAGAATATATTATACAACATGTACAACAAAAAGAGAAACATCTACTACTATACATCTTTCTGTCTTATAATGTCTTTACCAATGGAGCTGAGAGAATGTGTGGTTTATAGGGAGGGTTATGTAACTATTACCATCCACTACTGCATCTTCAGCTTACACCTCACTTCATTGACTTTGGACTCATAGGTCCAACTGCCTACATAACATCTCTACAGGGGTGTTTAAAAAGACCTCCCAACTTTAGAACTCTAAGCAAAACTTTGCTTCTAATGGCTCTTTGTAGTTGCTGTGTGCCTTAGGCAGCTTCAGTCTTCCAGTAACTAAGACCAAACCTATTTGGATTCATCCTTGATTCTTTTCTTTCCTTCTCATTCTACACTCAGATCATCAGCATAGTCTGCTCAGTCAACCAGCAAAATATGAAGATCTTAAAATCGAAGGTTTTCTTAACTGCCAGGGGTACAAGCCAGTTAAAAACATATCACATATCTTATTAGCCCACATTCTTGCCTCCTTATTCATCTCCTGTTTCCTATACCAACCCGTCAGTAGGGCTTCTCTAGAGGACTAGAATGGATAACATGAATATCTATTACAAAGGGCATTTACTACAGTGGTGTATATGACATGGGCTGGGTAGTTTAACCATAGCTACCTCCACACTGGAGAGTCTGAGAATTCAATAGCTTCTCGGTCTACCAGGATGGATGCCTCAGCAATTCCAACCTGGTGCTGAAGGCCTGGAGTATGCCCACAGAGCCACGGGTTTTCAGAAGTTGGGTTCCCTAATGTTAGGGAAGAAATGAAGCAGCAGCAGCAGCAGCACAGATGAACTCACCAATAGAGAAGAACTTGACAGCAATACGTGAAGGCAATGAGTCAAAAAGCAAAGTTTTCCCCATCAGCCCCCCTTTTATCTGGGTTGCCACTGGAAGGCATCACTCACATTTAGGATGGGTCATTCTATTTCAAGTAGCCTGATCCATAAAGTCCATTGCAGGTGTGTGCAGACGCTTCGCTTTTAGTTGATTCCAGGCCCAGTCAAGTTGACATGTCAAATTTATTATCATGTCCTATTTCCCTCAACAGTGTGTTAGTCACAAAAGCAAGGAAGATTCTTTCAAAGGGGACCTCAAGCCATGCCACTTGTGTGTTTAACCCTTTTAGGGACTCTCATCTTACTTGGAGTGAAGACCCAACATGTTTCACCCCCCTTCCCTGTCATCTGCTGTTTCTCTTTTGTCTCTTCCTTTTTCCCTTTTCTTTTGCCTCCCTCTCTTTCTTCCTCCCTCCCCCCCTTCCTCCCTCCTTCCCTCCCTCCCTTCCTTTTTGAGATAGGGGTTCTCTGTCTAGGCCTGGCCATCCTGAAACTCTCTCTAGCCTTGAACTCAGATATTCACCTGCCTCTGCCTCTCGAGGGATAGGATTAAAGGCGTGTGCCACCAACTGCCCAGCAGCTCATCTGCTGTTTCTTGAGGACTTTATTGACTATATATTTGTTTTGTTCTGCTTGGAACAAAGTCTCTCCTTCATTTAGATTAGACACATCAGAGATTTCTTTCATAAGGCACCAAAATGTGTTGAATTAAGTGTACTAGTAGTAAACTAAAGAGTCACCAATATGCGCCAGTGTGGCATTAAGAAAAGAAATCAAAGCACTTTCCGTTGGGATAGTCTGACCCAGAGCAAGTGCAGATTCAACTTCTCCACTTCTCTCCATGTCATTTACCAATCCTTACCTTAGGTTTTCTGGATTGCCTGTAATCTATCTGTTGTGTGAGTCTGAGTCTGTGCCCCTATACCTGCCCAAATGCTGTTGGTCTTGTCTATGTCTGTCCCCAATGACAGGATTTTGCTCTGTTTTTATTGAGTATCACAGAAAGGATCACATCAGGAAGAAATCAGGGATATTTTCAGAAATCTCTAACAGAGTTTTACAAGCTATTAATTTATTAATTTATTTACTCTAACTTATTCTGGAATATTAAGGAAGGCAAACATTCATTGCAAACATCACTACATCCATAGTATTTACAATGTTTATAATGGATATTTATTGTATAAAGTTGCTTTTAATCTAGGTGCTGTATTCAACACACACACACACACACACATACACACACACACACACACACACACACACACACACTACACCCCACACTTTCATTACTCTGGGTCAGGCACACAGTAGAGGGCATAATTTAAGGTTACAGTTGTGCATTAGTTAAGGTTGTAATAGTTGATGTATGGGACATGCAAGGCAAAAAGATTGGCTGTTGCATTGTTCTCTTAAAGGCAGGTAAACAAAACACAAAACAGGTCAAGTACAGAGTAGAACAAAAGTTTTAAGTCTTAAGTGACTTCACGGTATATTATTAAATAGATCTGGCAAATGTTCTAGTCTCTTAAAATGTAAGAGATATTTTCATAAACGTGTTACCATATTCCTTATAGTTGCAAATCTCACCCCTCACTGACCCCAGGACTCTGCTTAAAGCCCATCACATTCAGAGTCTTGATATTTTCGTCTATGAGAGCAATACCTTCCCACCTTAACCCAGATGTGCTTCCCAGTGCTACTGCCCTCAAGTTCCTGGCACTTCCTACTTTCCTACAAGATTGAATTTTACCTGAGTGGCTGAATAAAATGAATTATGCCTTTCACATATGTCTTGTGACTTTCCTTCATCATCAAAAATGAAAGGGACCAGATTCATGGAGGCTTCTGCTTCCTGGGGGCTTGCAAGGTCTGCACTGGAGTGCTCTTTCTGAATTACCCAGCTTATTAATTTTTAAGCAGGAGTGCCTCCATTTATGTGATATGTCTCATCGTGCTCTTAATCTAACTCACTGGGGACTGCTCGGTATGCATTCACATAATGGCAGTAGTACTTAGAAGAAATCCTTTCAAATTTCCATGTGGCATCCTAGAGGATTAAAATCAAACCTCGAAGCTCACAGGGAATGCCTCTGACTTTGTGATCTCTCAGGCCCTGAGAGGCAGTTTGGTGATTAATGATTCCAATTCACTAGATTCCAGGAACTGAGATCGATTCAAGTGATAGAGTATTCTGTGAGACAGCAATGACTCTTTTTACTTCCCTTGTGTAACACTGTGGAAATTCAAGTGAATGCTTTCAGATATCACTCACTGCTTTTCTCTTGCCGATTCTTATGGAGACAAAGAATCAGGTCTCAAATACAAGGTCAGTGCCAAGAATGGGTTACTTGTTGTTGAATCAGCAACAAGTCAAGGTAGTCCCAAGAACTCTCCTGAAACACATCCCAGGCTATTGCCAAGGTTATTGGTTGCTCTCAACAACCTGATGCTAAGACCCTATTGCTGAAGACAACACTTTCTGGCATCAAACATGGAAAAGTTGAGCTGGTACCCAACTAAAAGGCTTACCCCTAGTAAGTAGTTCTCACAGTGATAGAGGATGCTCTGCAAACTACCATTGGAGGAAGGTAATCATCAATATCACCCAGCTCCAAATCTGCAACTTTCAACAATGACCTGCTCGCAGGATATACAGGTGAAATGGTGGCACAAATGTTATGAGAGTAATAACCACTTTTTGGTTAGATTTGAGGTCCACTGCAGAGATGGAACCCATTCCTGACACTGTTAATGTGGCTAAGAACATAAGACTAGATAGGTCATGGGCCTATTGGAAAAGTCATTACTATTCTTCTGCTAAAGGAACACAGCGATAAAATGATTCCTACTGACATACTGCTATACCCTTAGATCTGTGCTTCACTCAACTCACATCAGAGACGCTTCTTGCAGTACATAATAACAGTGAGACCTACAAATGGACAATGTGCAGAGAGTGAGAGACTTTGAAACATTCTGCCCTAAATGGGTTTTCGTCTTTAAACTTTTCTGCTCAGGGATTAGGGAATTTGGGGCCAGCTCACCCACAACTCCTCCAATCTGTGGCCTGATCCCCTGCTCTCTTTTCCCTGTGTCCCCACTCCCCAGGCCAGGTGTCTCTTAATGCACAGGCAAGGAATAAGGCCTGTTCTGCACAACCCCAAGACATCAACATGTTCCCAGGGAAGCAGCCCAGACCAGAGGTGTCTTCCTGGACTTGGATGGTGACAGATACCCTGCTGCTACAGTAGCCCAGATATGGTCCCCAGTGGCAGCACAGGCCAGAGCCCCGCTATGTGGTCCCAGGTGGCATCACTGGATACTCATATCAAGGTGTTGCTCATTACCCTCAAGTTCTGCCTCTATTCATGTGCCCACATCCTTCTGTTTCTCTCTCTCTCTCCCATTTCTCCACCACTTACTTTTAGTGGAGCCCAGGGTTCCTGAGTATCTAGAGGTTGTCTCAGGGGTGGTCTCAGGAGTGCTATGCCCTGCTTGTACATTATGGTACCAGGCAGGGGTCATCTCAGGCATGGTCTGCCCCACTCAGCCCTACATGGCACTGGACTGGTGGTCATCTCAGGCTAGCTTTTTTCAGTGTTACGCTACGAATCATTCAAATGTTCACAGGTAAGAACACTCAGAGGAGACATAAGCTCTCTCCTTTCTGCCACCTATGGGCACACAAGTGACACAGCAGCCACACCTACAGTGCCTCTTGGGACAGGTATTTGTCATTGTTTTAATGGTGATGATACTATTCATATATTACATACTGACTGAAATTTCCCACTCCCCCTCATCCCAGTCTCTTTCCCTCACCTCCCCTTTCACCCCAGTAGATGACCCCCTCCTTTTTTTTTTTTTTTTCAGAAAAGGTCAGCCATCCTAGGTATATCAACCAAACATGGCATAACGACTTACAAGAAGACTAGATAACTCCCGTCATAGTAAGCCTGGAAGAGGCAAGCCATTAGGATAAAAAAGAGTTCCTTAAGCAGGTAGTAGAGTCAGAGACAGCACCTACTCTCACTGTTAGGACTAAACTATACAACTATAACATATATGTAGAAAGCCTAGGTTAGACCCATGCAGGCTCTCTGATAGTCTCTGTGGATCCCTATGAACACAGGTTAGTTGATTCTGTGGGTTTTCTTGTGCTGTCCTTGACCCCTCTGGCTCCTATCTGTAACTCTTCTCTCTCTTCTGCAAGATTCCCAAGTTATACCTAATATATGGCTGTGGGTCTCTGCATCTGTTTTCTTCTGTTGCTGGATGGAACTTTTCTGATGACAACTAGGCTATGCTCCAGTCTTTGAGCATAGCAGAATACCATTAGGAATCATTTCATTGAGACTAATTTTTTGCCAGTTACTTCCATCCTTGGTCTCTGGGCTACCAAGCATCTTGGTCCTAGCCCTTTAGGCAGTCAAGGATGGCTCTCATCCTACACCAGTTATTGGTTGGCCACTCCCATAATCTCTGGACCACTTTTACCCTGGCACATCTTGAAGGCAGGACAAGTTGTAAGTCAAAGGTTTTTGTGGCTGGGTAAATGTCTCAGTCCCTCTACTGGAAGTCTTGCCTGCTTATAGCAGATGACTGCCCCAGGTTCTATGTCCCCTGTTACTAGGAGTCTTTCCTCCTGTCACTCTTGTAGATTCTTGGGAGCTTTTGTTGCATTAGGTTTTTACCTTGCCCCTCAAATGTCCCATAATTCCAATTGTCTCTCCCAGTGCTCTCTCCATTCCGCCTTCCCCGCCTGACTCCTCCTTTTCCCTGTTTCCAGTCCACCAGCAATATATATTTGATTTTTCCTTCCCAGGGAGAGTCAAGCACTTATAATATGAGCTTATAACATGTTTATCTTTCTTGTTATATTGATTTAATTAGATTTTTGGGTTTTTTTTGTGTGTATGTGTGTGTAAGAGAGAAAGACACAGAGAGACAGACACAGAGAGAGGCAGAGATGGGGGAGACACAAATTTGGGTAGGTAGGTGGGTGGTTGGAGAAAGAAAAACACAACAAAGTATAGTGTGTGAAAGAACATAATTAATTCAAGATAATCAGTATGTTACATGTAAAACACTAAAGACAGCCAGATGGAAGTACTCAAGAATGCCCTGAACATATCATATTCAGCAGACTAAGAAACTAGAGCCTCAGGATGGGGAGAAGGGTAAGAGTGCTTGTGAGCTGAACTTAAGGACCTGGGTTTGAATTCCCAGTACCCATGTAAAGGAAATTGGTCATGGTCACACATGCTTGTAACCCTGGTATTTTGGGGTAGGGATAGGCACATTCTGAAAACTCACTGGCAATTCAGCCTAGCCAAATTGGTGAACATTGAAAGAGTCTTCCTCAAAAAAATAAGGTGGAGAGTAAGAGATGAACACACACACACACACACACACACACACACACACACACACTCCAGTAGAGTCTGCTACCTAGGCCTTGCTTTGGTTCCCAGAGTTAAATACATGTAGAACTACCAGTAGAACATCTCAGGGTTGTAAGTGACCTTTAAAGTCTCCTATCATGAGGCTACTTGCCAATGACCACAGAGTCATTCATGGGAGAATCTGGGCTTCCTAACTCCATATTCAGCATTTTCCCATCCAGTCACTGAACTGCTGAGGGATTGTCTCTGGAATCAAATGTTATGGTCCTTTCATTCTTTACTGGCATTTACCTTTGGGAGTCAGAGTCAGCTAGCTTTATGAGAAGACAGTCTTTAGTGGAACCACTGACCTAATAATACCAGCATACCCATGTTTTCGATGAGACAACCATGTCCTTATTCAACCTTTGAATGTATGTTGATGTACAGAGCCTGTCCATGACCTAGCTTTCCAAGGGTGATTGTTGCTTTTCAGAGCAGTGCTTCTCCCAGTACAGTCCTGGGCCTACCATCATCAAAACACCTAGGAGATATAAGTATTTTATCCCAGACTAAGTGAATCAGACTTTTGAAGATCGGGTGTAACAATTTGTTTAAATAAACATTCCTGAGGACTTTGGTATTTATTCAAATCCAAGACATGCACATTTAATTGCTGTTGTTTTTGTCTTGTGGACTATACCCTGGATCCTTCATTTAATCTGCTTCCCATGTTGCTGTCAAGAGCCCATATATGAAACCTGCTTCCTATAGGATAATGTTCCTGACCAAACATAGTTGTCTTAGCTGAGCTGTTTCAGCATCCTCTGTCCCATGTATACATATGGTGACTTGAGGCCAGGGACTGATGGGCACAGCATAACAAAGACTCTTTGCCTGAAGATTAATCAGGAAAGTTTCTACTATACTGTTTACATCTCACAGTTCCTGTGGGATTTGGAAAAGTAATGAGGGAAGATGGAAAGGGAACGGGTGAGGGTGAGCCAGCCACTGGGATTCCTCTACAACTCTATCTGTGCTTTCTTTCAATTCTATTTTCCTATCTCCTTTATGAATTTCTTCTACAAACATTCCCCTGTCCAACACAAAGATTACTTGCCCAAGAACCACCAACTTCAGCTCTGCTTCTGGAGAGCCTCACCCAGGACAATTATTAGCAAGTGCACTTCAAAGATATCCTTTTCATGGGTATGCACAGCAAGAGTTCTCAGGGAGACATTCCCTGGATTTGGATAGCTTGTTTCCCACCTTGTTGGATGCCTTACATCTACAGTTCTCACATTTCACCAATAATTTGAAAGGTTTCTATGATTATGTGACATTTACTTTCATGAACACTGATTGCAGGCAAGAGAAATTCTGGGTAATAGAAATGGGATGATCACTGTTTTAGCCAGTCCAATTGCTAGTGTATGCTGCAGTTTGATTTTGTTGAAGCTAGAAAAAAAAAAAAAAACACTAACAGATGATTCGGCATGTTGCACAGAGCCATCTTATGCATTTGTTTGGATCCTTTAGTCTCTGGGGCACATATGCAATAGTTAAGAGATCTGACTTCAAGAGTTAGCTCCAAAGATACTGACTAAGCTCATCTCCTAGGCTTAAAATTATGAGGAAGGGATTCTTTTGGAGTTCTTCATCTTGGGAGAGAAACAAGCTTCAATGATGAATCTGTTTCCAAAATGTTCTATGTCCTTGGGTTCTGGAATTCTTGGTTCCCACAGAGCTTCATACACAAGTAGTAATTAGGACTCTGAATGTATGGCACTTGAGACAGCCCCTAAGTAAAATTTACCTCTGGGTTAGCCAGGATCTATTTTTCTAATATGTTTCCTTTTTCTATCCTATCTATCCTAATATAGGCCCCACCCGACACAATGGAAAGGTATTGTCAGCATCCAGTTAGGAAAGTCTTAGATAGCTTTTTTTCACCCCTTTAAGACCACAATGCACAACTGTATTTTATGAGAACCAATCCCCACAGAAAAAGTGATATAAATGCTTTATTTCACTGTCCCAACATTATTGTTCACAAACCTGAAAGTCTCACATTGCAAATTAGGTAAATTTCTTTTTAGAATTATCTACCTGGTCTTCCCAGCATTGAAGCATTATAACCAAAGGATACGAACATGCTGCCTCATTGTATTCCTTACCTCAACTCTTAGTTGTCGGGAACAGTAACTGGGACCTGGTGTCTGCTTCTATCACCCCACCTTCTAACTCATAGCTACCATGCCTGAGTGCATCTCCATCCATGTTGGCCAGGCTGGTGTCCAGATTCGCAATGCCTGCTTGGAGCTCTACTGCCTGGAACATGACATCCAGCCTGATGGCCAGAAGCCAAGTGACAAGACCATTGGAGGAGATGACTCCTTCAACACCTTCTTCAGTGAGACAGGAGCTGGCAAGCATGTACGCTGGGCAGTGTTCATAGACCTGGAACCCACAGTTATTGATGAAGTTCGCACCTACTGCCAGCTCTTCCACCCTGAGTGGCTCATGATAGGCAGGGAAGATGCTGCCAATAACTATGCCCGTGGCTACTAAACCATTGGCAAGGAGATCATTGACCTTGTCTTGGACAGAATTCACAATCTGTCTGACCAGTGCACAGATCTTCAGGGCTTCTTGATTTTCCACAGCTTTTGTGGGGGAACTAGCTCTGGGTTCATCTCCCTGCTGATGGAGCAGCTCTCTTGATTATGCAAAGAAGTCCAAGCTGGAGTTCTCCATTTACGCTCTCCCCTTCCCATGCCAGGTTTCCACTGCTGTGGCTGAACCCTACAATTCCATCCTCAACACCCACACCACCCTGGAGCACTCTGATTGTGCCTTCATGGTAGACAATGAGGCCACCTATGACATCTGTTTTAGACACCTCAACACTGAGCGCCCAACCTACACTAACCTTAACCGCCTTATTAACCAGATTGTGTCTTCCATCACTGCTTCCCTCAGATTTGCTGGGACCCTGAGTGTTGATCTGACAGAATTTCAGACCAACCTGGTGCTCTACCCACACATCCACTACCCTCTGGCCACTTATGCCTGTCATCTTTGCCGAGAAAGCCTACCACAAGCAGCTTTCTGTAGCAGAGATCACCAATGCCTGTTTTGAGACAGCCAACCAGATGGTGAAATGTGACCCTCTCCATGGTAAATACATGGCCTGTTGCCTGCTATACCATGGTGATGTGGTTCCCAAAGACGTTAGTGCTGCCATTGCCACCATCAAGACCAAGCACAACATCCAGTTTGTCGACTGGTGTCCCACCGGCTTCGGGGTTGGCATTAATTGCCAGCCTCCTACTGTGGTACCTGGTGGTGACCTGGCCAAGGTCCAGAGAGCTGTGTGCATGCTGACCAACACCACAGCCATTGCTGAGGCCTGGGCTCACCTAGATTTTGATCTGATGTATGCCAAGCATGCCTTTGTGCACTGGTATGTGGGACAGGGCATGGAGGATGGGGAGTTCTCTGAGACCCATGAGGACATGGCTGCCCTAGAGAAGGATTATGAGGAGGTTGGTGTGGATTCTGTGGAAGGCAAGGGTGAGGAAGAAGGAGAGGAATACTAGTTCATCCTCCAGCCCCTGTCAAACTCAAAACTCCAGCTCCAGCATTAGCTGCAGGCATTGATACTTCGGTGCTGTTTCCATTCTGTGATGTCTTCTCCATGTGTACCTCTTAAGTTTTCCATGATCTCAAAGTAAAAGCTTTAAGAAAAGAGAGGAAAAAAAGATACAAACACGCACATGTACTCATGCACTCTCAAGCATGTATGCGTGTGCACGCACATAAACACATACATACACACAAACACACACATAACACACATGTTTGAAATAGTGTTTCATGTATCTCATATTGGCCTCCTGTGCAGCAAAGGATGGCCTCGAACTTCTGATTCTTCTTCCTCCAACCTCCCTACTGCTGGCAACATTGGCATATATCACCACACTTAGTTTTTATAAATCTAGAAATAGAATTCAGGGTCTTCTATAGGCTAGGCAAACACTCTAACAACAGATCTCTATCCCTAGGCTCATATTGGGTGGTTCTTTGTTTTGTTTTGCTTGCTTGTTTGTTCATCTGTTAGTTTGTTTGTTAGATATGTTTTCACTCTGTAGCCCAAGCTGTCCTGGAACTCACTAGCCTCGGCTACCCTTAAATCCACTGTTTCTGCTGTCCTTATCCTCCCAAATGCTGGAACTAAAGATGAGAGTCCTGATCTGAGTAAATATGAATGAACATTTCTTTTAAACATGAGCTATTGTTTCTGGATACTCATCATTTTATTTCTTGCCAACCACAGGAGAGGTGAACATTAGATCATAGAGTTACAGGCTCCTAAGAAAAGCCACCTTTGCTAGGAGGTGCATCCGTAACCATCTTTGTTAGCCTTCAACAAAGAGTTTGTAAACAACACCCTGCAGCATAGCAGCCATGGTTATTCTATCAACTATGTAGATGTGCTCTGTGCGAAGACCTGTGCAGTAGTGGGTTTTTAGTTCTCTCTTCTGGGTCAAACTTGCCACCTCAGGGTTACTGGCAGGTTTTTTTTTCTTAGCCAATGAATCAAACAGGCTGCATTTTCTCTCTTGGAGTGGGCTCTTAGAAAGTATAGTGTCACATTTTCTGTATTCATTCCTCTGTTGAAGGACATTGGGTTCTTTTCAGCTTCTGCTATTATAAATAAGGCTGTTATGAATATAGTGGAGCAGTGTCCTTGTTATATGTTGAAGCATCTTTTGGGTGTATGCCCAGGAGTGAAATAACTGGGTCCTCAGGTAGTACTATGTCCAATTTTCTGAGGAACTTCCAGACTAATTTCCAGAGTGGTTGTACCACTTGCAATCCCATCAACCAACCAGAACCCACCGAGCTCCCAGTGACTAAATCACCATCCAAAGAATACATATGGGGAGAGACCCATGGCTCCAGGTGCATATGCAACAGAGGATGGCATTTTCTGGCATCAATGGGAGGAGAAGCCCTTGGTCCTGTGAAGGATAGTTTTCCCAGTGTAGGGGAATGCCAGGGCAGTAAGGTGGGAATAGGTGGGTGGGAGTGGGAGCATCTTCATAGAAGTATGGGGAGGGGGTAAAAGGGGGGGGAAAGGGGGATAGATAACATTTGAAATGTAAATACACAAAATATCCAATAAAAAGAAAGTATAGAGCCATATTTTAGGCTTGTCTTTGGAATGGAGCCTGGATATCCCCCCCCCAGCCCTTGGCTTGTTTTAGCTCATGTGCATTTCTACAATCCATGGTTTCTCAATTTTATATGTCTAGCTCATCTTAATACTGAGGAATCATGTAGAACCATGGTTCTCAACCTTCCTAATGCTGTGATCCTTTAATACTCACATTGGGGTGATTCCCACCCATAAAATTATTCCATAGCTACTTCAGAACTGAAATTTTGCTACTATTACAAATTGTAATGTAAGTATCTGATATATAGGGTATTTATCTAATATGTGGCCACAAAAGAGGTCATGACATTCTTCTAGATTAGTTGATCTAGAATAGTTGAGAGATACTGATCTAGAATATTTTATGTGTTAAATTAAGGAGCAAGAAGAGTTCATGGCCAAAATGCCAGGGTTATATGGGAATGAGAAATGGAGGAGGGAATCCTGTGAGCTGGGGTATTGAATATGTGGGTATGTGAAGTGGGGGTGGGGTGGGGAACCAGAATGCCAGTATGAACTCTGTAACAGGTATTTGCTATGCTGAGAGAGTCTGGAGGCCAACATGCTTTATGGTATGCCTATAGGCACCAGAGGCACCCAACCATTCGTACTGTCCTACTCTTTTCCTTATTTGGAAATGGCAAGAATTGGGGGCAGTGGAGTTTCCTTTGGACCAGACGGTTACCAAACTACTCTATACTCATGTGAAACCAAGCTAAGAATGTTAAATAGATCATGCAGTGAACTCCATTCTGAAGTGGGAGTCAGGATTTACAGGGACAATTAAAATGCCAACCCTGATAACAAACTGATAGAGGGTCTAGACTCTAGAATAACAGAGAAAGGAAGCTAGTATTTACAAATATCCAAGAGAAAAAGAATCAGGGATTTCTCTTGACTTAAGAAAATATTGCCCTTGTCAAAGGGCAATGAGGTCAAGATGGCAGATAGAGTTGTTGGGGCAAAGTCTATGAGACTTTATAACATGAATCTTCAGGCTGCTGCCCCCTGGTTTTGTTTTGTTGTTGTTTTTCGATAGGGTCTCACTGTATAGGCCTGGCTGTTCTGGAACTATTTATGCAAAGAACTAAATGCCCTTAACTTTACAGAGATCCATTTTCTTCTGCCTCCCTAGTACTGGGATTAAAGGCACAGGTTAGCATTCCTGGTTTGCCTCTCCCTTTAACTAAACAAAGCCCTGGGAGATAGCATGAGAATATACAGTATTGTGATCCCACTTGATTATTTTTTGTCTTGCTAGATATTTGCAAGAAATGATCTGATCATTTCAGTCTGGGACAAATTATTTTTTTCTTATTATTACTTTCAAATGATTATTGGAGGACGTGGACTCAGTGGGAGAAGTAACTTGGAGCTTGAAGGAGAAAAGGAAGGATGTCAGGGAAAGGTTCAGACCTCACAATGGCTGTTGAGGGTTTTCTTTTGGCTGGTTGTTTCTAAGCATGGTTCCCAGGATAATTTTGAAGAACAACTCAGAAAAAAAAAAAAACACAAACAAACTTAGTATTTTATGTAAAGAAGACAAGGCATATAATAGTTCCCACATGCAATACAATAATAATATGGAAACTGAATTTGTCGAAATTTAAGAGTTCAAATGCACACAGATGGTTTTAGAGTGGTGATTCTCAACCTTCTGTGTGCTGTGACGCTTTAATACAGTTCCTCATGTTGTGGTGACCTCCAACCAGAAAATTATTTTTGTGGCTACTACTTTTATTAATTTCGCTACTGTTATGAATTGTAATGTAAATATCTGATATGTGACCCTCAAAGTGGTCACAGCCCACTGGTTGAGAAGCAGTGTTTTAGGGCATAAGAAAACTTTAGAGTCTTTTTGTTAGAATTACAATGGTTAAGCTCTAAATGCTTGTGAGGTTTCATCCAAGCAGGCCCTTGCTCCTTGGCTTTAATTTAGCATTTATTTTTTCTATGAATCATTGAAAATGCTGTTAATGTTTAATTGAAAAAAAAAAAAACCCACTAACTTGCTTGTGGTGGTTTGAATGAAAATCACCCCCCAGCCCATAAGCTCAGGTATTTGAAAACTTGGTCTTCTGTTGGTATCAATGAGGATTGTAGGCAAATAGTCTGTCTCTACATAATTTCCTGGTAAATATCCCTACAAGAAGTAGTTAAAGCCCCAGAAAAAAGTAGATCATTTTGATGGCAAAAATATCAAATCGATGGCATTGAAAAAAGAAAAGATACATATTTAGGTCACTGTTTAGGAGGCTGAAAGTCCAAAATGCATGGCACAGTATCTGATGAGACCTCTTTCCTCTGATTTCATCACTTCTTGTTGGAAGGTAACTAGGGAAGGAACGTGACACTAGCATCTCATAAGCAATTCCATGGACACGACTATATTTGACCCAATAATCCACCACTTGATTCTACTAGTTATTTATTTATTTATTTTTTTACTTTCTGATACCACCATTCAGGAGATCAGATCTTTTATACACAAACCTTTGAACATCCATAAAGTGCATCTGAACTATAGACTACTGGCATCGTATGAAAGGAAACACATGCTCACATGTGTACCTGTTGTCTATTACCAGGGTATCACCGTATAGTATAATGATTCAATCTCAACTCAATGGCACTAAAAGCCTACTAACTATAACTTTTGAGTATACAAGAAGATGGAGCTCTAATTATTGTCGTGCTATGCTCACATTTGTGGTTAGATTTGTGTAAAATCCTTGTCTCTGGTGTTAGGCTGCGGGTCTGCTGCTTATTGTCTAGTCTGGCCACATTCACACAGTGGCTTCAAGATCCATGTCCTTTTGAGGTCAATGTTTAGAATTGACACATAATCATTTTTGATGCATCACTGTCAAACAACTTAAAAGGTTATCCTAGATTCCAGGCACAAGAAATAAGCACAATTAAAAGAAATAAAGTTGCAGACGCAGTGAAGAAAAGGCTTAGTGGTTATGAGCCATTGTTGTTGCAGAGGATGCCAGTTTGATTCTCAGCCCTCAAGCCAAGCAACTCATAACCATACATATAAAACTCCAGCTCTGGGGGATCTGAAATTCACTTCTCACCTCTGTGGGTACTGGAACTGCACATTCCTACACACACACACACACACACACACACACACTTAAAAACAAGTGAAGAATCTTTCAAAAAAGAATTGTAGGATAAGGAGTAAAGGAGTAAAAACTCGAGACTTTCTTGCATTAATCTACTATGCTAAGTTTATATACTTTATTAAATATTAACTATACTATATCTCATCTTATTAAAACAATGACTCTAGTAAAGACTAAGTGGATGCAGATAGTTTGCCTATAGTTCTCATAGACAGTTTTGGATTTTTCAAAGATTTTGAAAATACTTATTTTTATTTATTCATTTTTTATTTTGAGACAAGGTCTCACTTTTCAGCCTGGCTGGCCTGGAATTCACTTGGAGACCAGGTTATCTTCAAACTCGTGGAGATCGATCTGCCTTGGTATCTGGAGTGTGGGGATTGAAGTCTTGTACAGTCTCTGTCTCTGTCTCTGTCTCTGTCTCTCTGTCTCTTTGTCTCTCTCTCTCTCTCTCTCTCTCTCTCTCTCTCTCTCTCTGTGTGTGTGTGTGTGTGTGTGTATGCATAGGAGTTCATCTGTCATACTACATGTATAGAGGCCATAGAACAACTCTCAGAATCAGTTATTTGAGATCCAGGGACTGAATTCATGTTTGGATTGCAAAGCTTTACCTACTGAGCCATCTTCCTGGCCCTGTTTTGGGGGTTTTCTACCAGGAGCTGCAGTTAATACTTCAGTTGAAATAAAGCTGCTAGCCTGTGGATCTTCCCATGTGATGAATTACATGAATAATGTTTCCATCTGTACCTAAAATGCATAATCATGTGGCATATGGTGATTTGAGGAGTCAGATGGGGGCTTCAGACAGGAAACACATCCTGTGTGTAAACTGCAGCTGGTGAGAATAGACACGTCTCATTAGGAGGGAACAGAACCATTCATCACGTGAAGGAGGCAGGGGATCAGTGGCAACTCTGGTGTCTGATGCAATTCTGTGCAATCCCCCAGACCAGGCTAGAGTCAACACTGCAGCAAAACTGATGAGAAAATGCAGATGTTATTAGGAACATGCTATTCCATAGAATGGGGAGGAAGGGGGCTCCACACTATCTCCTGTTTAATAAACATGGTGCAGAATATCATCCTCTTGTCGGGAGCAACAAACTTCTCTGGATAAATCCACAACAAGGATAATTTGGGGAAAGTTAGCAAATGGACACACTCCTTCTAGACTCACGGCATCTGTGCTAAGTTGTATTTTCCAGGGCCTTCTAAGTATCTCCATGAGAAAACACCAAAAGGAAACTGCTGCTAATATGGTAAAATGCTTACAGACCCGTTGGCCACTCTGCATACACAGAATGAACTGGGCAGGCCCTTGAAGTCCTGGGACATCAGGGGTCTGCGTGTTTCTAAGACACAGTCATCTTGTGATGATTACTATTGAGTGTCCACTCGACAAGGTCTAGAATCATCTATGTGGTGTCAAACTTCCAGGCTTACATGTTAGGGTGTCTCTGGATCGGAGAAACGAAGGTAGGAAGACTCATTCTAAACATGGATAGATCATCCTATGCTTTGAGGTTCTGGACTGAAGAAAAAGGAGAAAGACAATTTATCAGCAGTATTCAGCTTTCCCCACCTCCTGACTATAGACACAATGTGCCCAGCTGCCTAATATTCCTGGCTGCCATGACTTCTATGAATAGTACCCTCAACCTATAAATAAGCCCTTCTTCCCTTAAGTTGCTCCTGCCAAGCATTTTTATTGGAACAATAGGAAAGATAACTAACACATCCCTTATCTGTGAATGGGAGAGTATAGATTTTATGTACTTTGTATAACAAAGCACTCGACCAACTCTGGCTTAGTACAACACATTTATTGCTCAGTGGTTTCTGTGGACTGGAAAGTGAAGAACACTTTAGCTGAACTGTTCTGGTTCTCTCCTAAAATCGTAGTCAACATATTGTCTGGGGTTATGGTCATCTGAGGGCTCATCTGACAGATTCCAGGATGGCTGCTCATATGCAGATGTCCTTGGTTCCTCATCATATGCAGTATCTGGAGAGCTGCCTGTATGTATGAGTATTCTTATGATAGTGCTACTTGAAGAGGCTTATCTCTTACAACCCAAGTTCCTCTTGGAAGAGATGTATCCATTTCTTTAGTGGTCTTTTTGTCATGGGAACTGATGCTGATATAATAGTGGAGGGGACTATATTAGGACTGTACTAGGGTGTTAATATCAGGCAATAGGGACCACTGGGAGATCTTGGGTGTTGTGATCACGGACAGATTCAATAGGCTTTATAGTTTCTTCCTTCCTGAATGGTTCTGTGGTGTGCTGGCTCGGTTGGCATGTCAACTTGACACAAGCTAGAGTCATTAGAGAGGAAGGAGCCTCAGTTGAAAAAAATACCATGAGATCCAGCTGTAGGGCTTTTTCTCAAGTAGTGGTCAATTGGAGAGGGCCAAGCCCATTATGGGTGGTGCCATCCTTGGGCTGGAGGTCCTGGATTCTGTAAGAAAGCAGGCTGAGCAAGCCACAAGGAGCAAGGTAGTAAACAGAAGCCATAGCCTCTGCATCAGCTCCTGCTTTCAGGTTACTGGCCTGCTTGCGTTCCTGTCTTGACTTCCTCCAATGATGGACTATGATCTGGAAGTGTAAACCAAATAAACCCTATCCTTCCCAACTTGATTTTTTGTCATGGTGTTTTCATCACAGTATTAGAAAACTGAACTAAGACACATGGCCTGTGTAGAAGCAAACACACACACACACACAAACACACACACACACACACACACACACACACACACACACACACACACCCTACTCTAGCCCCAGAAGGTTTAACTATAAACTGGGCTTTAATAGAGGAAAAGATTAGTTTGCTTAAAGTCCATCCACTTTGAGCTATTCTGACCTCATAGAACTTAGTACAAAGAGAAGCTGTATCCACTGGAAGAGGAAGGGGGGTCTCATAGAAGGGAATCCTAGTGTATGACACCCATTTCACCCATCTATCTACTATCTGTCTGTCTGTCTGTCTGTCTGTCTGACTGTCTATGAAGAGATTATTTTTCTAGCTTAACTCTAGTTAGAGAAAGCATCCTTGTTTAAAAGGAAGAGCTTTTGTCTGCCAGTGGTTGAGATCATTCAGCATCCTATTTTTGCAAGGCACAGAAGTACAAAATATATGCTTTCATAATTCTTCATGCACAATTCCATGACCTACATGTTTTGAAAAGCCCAAAGCCTCTCTCATTAGTGATTTGCTAGCAAAATTTGACTTCAGTTGTTCCGGAGCTTCTTATAGTCTCTGTTCTCATTTAGAGTAAATATCCATGTATTTCACTGCATAGAAGCTAATGCAGTTGATTATAGGATGCTACCCCAGAGCCTGCTGGGAACTTAATAATAGACACTCCAGACACTGCATTGCCTTTCATAAAATAGAAAATTATTTGGCTTTGTGTGGGTGGACACTGCTTTTGTACAGTTAATACCAACTAGGCAAGTTCTGCAAAAATGCCAGTCGTCTGACCCTACAGAAGAAAACAAACCCCCTATTATTACATGGTCTAAAACCTTAAAAATTAAGATGGGGATCTTAATAAAATAGAGGTCACTCAATTCCTTCCTTAAAATCTTTTGGTCTAGATAGGTTTTTGAAGTTTATACTTATATATTTAGAAACAGGGCCTTGGGGATGGTTCAGTTAATAAATTGCTGAATTGGATCTCCAGAATGCATGTAAAAATAGCCACGCACGATGGTGTGTGCTTATAATAATCTCAGTGCTGGGGAGTCAGACAGGCAGATCCCTGATCTAAACTACTCGACAAACTTCATGGCTGTGAGATTGTGTCTCAAACAAAGAAAACAGTACACAGCATTTGAGGAATAACCTTTGAGGTTGTCTTCTCCCTCCACATATACATGTGCACACATACATAGGCACCTGTGTACTTTCACATGTACACAAACATACATACACAGAAAAAGAAAGAAATATGCAGGACATCATACATGATATAACTTTTGAAAGCCCTGTTCCTTTGATTAGATGTGTGTGTCCTTGGATAAATTATGTAACCTCTGTCTTCCTCATCTGTTAAATGGGGCTATTTGCCCATGGAGCTTATGGTAGGAATTCAGTAAGTTGAAATGGTGAGTTGTTGTGGAAGGAAATCTTTCTGTTCTATTGCCCCCGGCCACCATCTTGATTCCAAGTTCGGCAACCTGGGCCTTGATTTTGAACAAATTCTTGAGTGTTTGGTCCTTTTGCATTTTGCTAAGCAGTTAATATAATTCCTTCTTGCTTTAAGTATACTATGGGACCTTCCAGCCCAGACATGATGCAATACTGCATAATGCTTAGTGGGGACCAGACCAATAAACAGCCGTTTACTCTAGCTCAGCCCCTTTACTTCATGAATAGACACGAACTGATCTGCATTTTGATACATTTCTTGAAACACAAAACATCCCCATCAATCAAATGAGGAGTGGTGAAAGGAAGAGGGGACACATTTTAAACCACGTAGGCCTGCCTTTTGCAGTGAATTTAGAATGCACCCTAACCTGCATTCATGTCACTCCTTTAAATAATGTGAGGCACATTTTGATTGTTAGCTCCCAGTCAGAGGTCAGAATTCCAAAGGGATCTTAGTTTAGATTTACAAGTTAATTCCTTAAAAAAAAAAAAAAAAAAAAAAAACTTTCCTAACCCTTGTTATATACATTTCTTTATACCTGATGATAATCTGTGTATTAACTGTCTTATTTGGCTCTAACTTATGAATGAATAAACTATTTCTTCCCTCCCTTCTGGTTCTCTCTCTTCCATCCTTTCTTTCTATCCCTGCTTCTTTTTTTTTCCTGATCTCTGCCCCTCTTTTTTTTTTTTTTTTTCTTTCTGAGACAGGGACTCATATAGCCCAGGTGGGCCTTGAATCTACCATGCAGACAAAGATGACTTTGAGCTTGTGATTCCCCTACCTCTACTTCCCAAGTGCTGTGATTACAAACTTACAACATCACACCTGTTTGTGCAGTGCAGGGGGTGGAAGCAGGACTTTGTATATGTGAGACAAGTTCTACACCTTGAGCCCCAGTCTTTCTTGATTTTTATCTTTTATTCTAAACATTTTAATGTTGCAACAAAAGAGGATCATTAAAAAACCAAACGAAACGAAAGGAAACGAAACGAAACGAAACCAAACCAAAGGCTTTCAAAGTAAAGTACCCTTTCAGCCTTTTGGTCGACTGTCTCCAGAATTTGTGTTAGTTGTATATGTAAAACAATTGAGTTACCTCCTTTCCATCTTCTTCATTTCATTGTTTTCTTTTTCCCCGCCTATGCAAAGGATTAAATGCAGAGCTGAATGTGGTTTTCTTGTATTAGAAATGGAAGGTGTTATAGGCTGATGCTCCTGAGCAACTGCTGAAGTCTGACTGGCTGTGTATTGTTTAGTATTTGAAATTAGTTTGCAAGCTTGTTGCTCCTGCGAACCCTCTATTTCCTAGGACCCTATAGTTAGAAAAATTGGAATGGTTAATCCCTGTGGTCAACTTGATAGGATATAGACTCATTCATGTAGGGGGCAAACCTCTCTGGAAGCCTGTGAAGGAATTTCTAACTTAGCTGAGGATGGAACTTGTACCCCAACTGTGGGGGCACCATTCCCTCAAATAGGGTCTCTGGCAGAATATAAAGGAAGAAGTGAGCTGGCTACTTTCCTTCATTCCCCTCTGCTTTATGACTGTGGATACAATGTGACCAGCCGACACCCCTGCCCCCACCCTGACTTCTGCCTGCTCTGTTATTCGGACAATACCCCCAAACTGAACCAAAACAAACCCTCCTTTCTTTAACTGGCTTTTCTATTTTGTCATAAAAGTGTTAGGTTGCTAGCTTGTAAGCAATGTGCTGCAGGTTACAGTTACTTTATGTGACCATATAGGCTAAGCATGTGGATTTTGGATTAGAGTGGCTGGTTTTGTGTTCTCTTCCTGAGTTCTCAGTAGTAACTCCCAGTAGCTGTGTAACCTTCAGTAGGCTGCTTAAACACTCTATACCCCAGTTTTTTGTCTGTTTGCTTGTTCTTTTCTTTCTTTTAGGGTATCATGTAGATTTGGTTGTCCTAGAAGTCATTACACAAGCCAAGCTGGCCTCAAGCTCACAGAGACCCATCCACCTCTGTCTATCGAATTCTAGGAGTAAAGGCATGCCACCCTGCTTAGCTGTATTCCAGTCTCTTTATCTGATCTTTGCGTTAATACAACATGTCATTGACTCTTTGGCAAAATGTAGAGAAAGTAGGGTCCTGGGACTATAGCTCAGTGGTATGGTACTTGCCTACAAAGTAAAATTCCTAACTAAAACCAGCCATTTAAAATTTTGTAGACATCACAGGACGCACCATTATTTTATGCATCACAAAGAAAATTTCTACTTACCAAATGTGCTTGATAGCAGCATGCAGTCTTCTATCAGAGAAATTAAGAATACCTGTAAGGATTAATTAAATAAGTTAATTGTATAGACATGGTCCTTTAAAATTTTTTATTGGATATTTTATATATTTACATTTCAAATGTTATCCCCTTGCCATGGTCTTTTTTATTTTATTTTATTTTTTAATGATTTTTACCATTGTAGTCCTGGCTGGCCTGGAACTCCCTTTGTAGGCCAGCTTGGCCTCAAACTCACAGAGATCTTTCTGCCTCTGCCTCCCAAGTTCTGAGGAATAAAATACATGATCATTTAAAAAAATATATAAAATTATACATACAAATCAAACCAGTGTCAATTTCTTGGTTTTGATATTTTACCAAAATTCTGTAAGGCCTAGCATTTTAGGAAAATGGAGAGACGTATGCACATGACCTCTCTCTCTCTGTACCATCTCAATAACTTACTGTGGCTGCGATTACTTCTAAATATAAGTAGCCATAAAATTGTAGTTTTGAGAGCTGATATAGTTAGACACTACCAGTGCCACGATAATTGTCTCGGAGGTGCCACTTGTTCTCTTTTGGGATGGATTCAAGATGGAAGAAAGAAGAAGTGGAGTCTATGTCTGCTCCCCTTGAATTGAGTTTGGTTTCTTGACTTGCTTTAACCAATAAAATGTGGCAGAATGTTGCTGGGCAATTTCCTAGGCTGGGCCTGAGTGCAGCTGCCAGGTGGGTGTTGGTTCACTTGCTACTGTTGTGGCCCCTGTTCCCACGGCAGGTGGCTTTAAGAAACTTATTGCCTCTTTTTAAAAATGATGCCAAGCCATCCTTTAGAAATGCTAAGAGAGGAACTCTGAAGTGCCCTAAATTAAGTGACAGACCAGAAAGTGGAGGGAGGAAACAGATAGGACAAGTCTATTTTAACTGACAGCTTTGAGCCAAATCAATTAAAAAAATAAAAGAGGAAAAGCCCACATCTCTCCCCTGTACAGTGAAGATTAGCCTCCAAGGCCACATCATGTTCTGCTTTTAGAAGTAGCAACAAGAACTTTCCATTGTGGACAAATCTCCTATCCCTGGGCCATTTCCTGCTTCCCATTGCTCTAGAGCCAATGTACTATTTTGTGTAAGCTTTACCAATCAGGCCATCTCCGAGGCCTGGGTGTTTTTACCTCTGGCTAGCATCTGTCCACACCAAAAGACCTTTCATTTTAGAGACCCCCTCTGTCTGATGGGTGGATTTAGAAACAATCTGTCTCTTAGAATAAGGGAATCATGCTATCAGGAGGCTGATCCCAGAGGTTGTCATGCATGTACAACCAGCACCTGGGCTGCATATACCCCAGGATAGTTATAGATCTGTCACAGCACAAAATTTAATCAAAGCATGAGATGGGGGTAGGGGCAAGTTTTCTTTTATAGTAAAATAGCTTTATTATGGCACAGATGATATACTGTCAAGAATACAATTTGATAATTTTTCATAGATTTTTATACTGTATATTGAGCATATTTTTCTATAACTTTTAACCTTCCCTGTTCTCTTTTAGTCTCCTTGGTCCCACTACTTAGACATTTATACCCTTCCCTTCCTCCCTCTCCCTCTTCTTCTCCCTCCCTCCTTCCCCCCTCTCCTTCCCCTTTCACTTCTCTCATGCACATGCACATGATTTGATATATCCATGTAAAATCTAGGAATCACAAATGAGAGAACACATAGATATTTGTCCCCCTGAGATGTATTTTATCTCCAGCTGCATCCACGGTCCTGCACATGATACAACTTCATTCTTTATCCTTGAAAAACATTCCATTGTGTAGACAGCAACTCTTCCATTTGCGTTACTTTGTCACTGGACACCTAATGTTATTCCCACCAGCTGAGAATAAGAGCACTACCACAATCTTTGAGCCAAAGTTGAAGCAAGCATTAATTAAATATTGGTTAGGTTGATAGACTTCGTTCAGCTCCAACCAGGTTTCCTAGGAAGTGGCCACAAGTCACTTTGTAGAGACTTAAAAAGACAATACCACACGGTCACCATATTTCCCCTCAGAGCTAAGCATATATTCTGACGAACTTTCTGCGTATGTCCTCCCCCACCCCCATCCCCTGCTCACCACCAGTCAGGGGCATGTGTACAACCTGATATATTTAGTGCTCCTTGCCTCCCACCTACACGTGATCAAGCACATTGGTGCAGTTGGGTCCAACAAACTTGTTTAGAGGAGTAAGAACATGTGGCTTGTTAGTCCCATAAATAGCCTCCAGCATTTCAGGAGTCATCTGTCCTTGGGCAAGGGGCTTACAGGTTAGAGGCATTTTTGTTTCATGGATCTCTTCGGCACAATAATAAGTACTTAAACATATAACTTTGCCTCTCACACTAAGTTGGTCCCATGGCTTAGCTACTGTGAATAGTGCTGCAGTAGACCTTGCTGTAGGTGATTATGTGACTGGTTTTGAGGGTTTCATTTGTTGTTGTTGTTTATTCCTGGTGCTGAGAATGGAACCCCCTGGGGAAAGCGAGTGCTGCACCGTAGAGTCAAATCCTCCATACTTCAATTTCTTCTGGAAATTGAGGGAGTGGCTCTCGAGCACAACTTTGCAGATGACAGGATTGGGTCGCCATGTCAAATGGTTGGGTATTTCTGGAAAAACTCAACTATTCTAGCTGACAGCCTGCAGGAGCGCACTTAGCTCGGTAAGGGGTTGCCCTGGGTACTCTAGCCTATCCAAGTTTCCAGATGCTTCTATCTTCCAGTGAACAAAAATCTGGGGTGCAATCATCCCAACACATTTTCAGACAGGTGTATAGGACATACTATCAGTTCCAGCCCAGTGGCCACTCCCAGTGACTTCAGCCTCAAGGTGATCCCAAGGACCGCAGAAGAATCATCTGGTGCAATCCAGTCAATTCCCACAATCACAAACAATGAGAAACGCTTACTACCATTTTAAGTCATCAATTTTTTTTTTCAGAGAGCCATCTGAACAATTCAGAGAGGTTTCTGAGCTAAAAGGTCTAGAGTGGGCTTTCTAACTCAAATCAGTGCTCTATTTACCAGGAGAGCTTGTTGAAAGCAATTGAGATTCACTCAGCAAGAGAAGGCTGGGGCCCAGGTGCTGCATTAAGCAGATGCTCTCAGCCTGTGCTGCTGCCATGGATGCTGCTTCCCGGTCACTCTGAGCAGCAGGGATATAGAGGGCATGTCCCCTGGCCTTGGGTCCGAGAGGCTGATGAGTGAAGGATGATGCCTTCATTTTCCTCAAAGCAAATTTTAAATGCCAAACAAATGAATTCTCTGATAAGGAAGGCACATCGTATTTCTGTGGGGCTTCTGCGGGGCTTCTGCCTTGGAGAAGACATTGTACAGAAATGGTTGTTTCCTTTGCATGTAGTGATGTCCCTGACAGCTGAATGGATAGTCCCTTCTTGAAGCAGCTGAGTGGCAAGGGATGGGCAAGGGCCAGCTTGGAAGAGGTATTAGCTGTGTAGAAGAGGTATTAGCAGTGTGTTCTAGGACTGCACAGCAAAGTGCAGCCTGCAGACAGAATGCAGGGCACTAGGGAGGAAGGGCTGTGTGTGGGGGGTGGGTTTACAGCCATATGGCTCAACCAGAAGGTGCTGGTAAAATGTAGATATCTTTAAGCTTCCAAGTAAAATCTTGATCTCATTCAGGGAGAAGTCAAAACCCCACCAAACCTTGACACCAGTCCCCTCCCCTCCTCTACTTTCTCACTATTCTATGCTCTACCCACCTCAGCCATCATGGTCTTCTTCTCTGGATATTTCAGAGGATTGCTTTGCACCCACTGCTCTGTCTGCATGGAGTTCTATACCCCCTCTAGCCTGCTTTCTTCTCCCCCCACCCCCATGCTTAGATGTCCCAGTCTCTGTGAAGCCCCACCCTAGGCACTCTTATCACTTCCCTGCATAGCATAACCTTTAGTCTTCCCTGCTACAGACATTTCCTGCCTTCCGTTGCCCATGGCTTACATCTCTTACCTAGGATATAAGTTCTGGACAGGAAAGGAAACTTGTCTGACTTAATTATATGATAGACCTTTCTTAGAAGGGGTCCTAAGATAAGAGACACTCAAAAATTTGCTTTTCTTGAATAAATAATAACATGATAATGTGGGGTACTGAGACATTGAAAGGGAAAGTCAGTATCCATGTCCAACATCATAGCCTCATATTAGCCCTGTGTGGCCACTGAACACTTGAAATGTGTTTGAATTGTGATGGGCTATAAAAGTAAAAAAAAAATGAAGACAATAGTAAAATGACATCAATTGCCTCATTAATTATTCTACTATTGATTAACATATCCAAATGGCAATACTTTGATTACACTAGGTTAAAAAAAATATATTATTGAAATTATGTAATTTCAGAGGGAGATGGCTCAGTGGGTAAGAATTACTTCTGTGAAAGCAGGAGAAACTGAGTTTGACTCACCATCACACATGTAAAATGTTGGGCATGGCTGTGTTGAATGTTGGAAACAGGTGGATTCTGGGAGCTCACTGGTCAATCAATGTAGCCAAAATTATGAGCTTCCAATTTGGTAAGATAACCCATGTCTTAGTTAGAGTTACTATTACTGTGATGAAACACCACGACAAAAACAATTTGGGGAGGAAAAAAGTTTATTTGGTTTATACTTGTACATCACAGTTTATTATCAAAGGAAGTCAGGGCAGGAACTCATGTAGGGAAGGAATCTGGAAGCGTCATTCTCATATGTAGTTCAAGGTGGTGAGGTTTGGAATCTAAGCTTGTTTACTTACCTTCCTCATAGCTCTGAATTTTGTCTCTTCAACCATATGCCTGCTTTCAATGATGAAGACAATTTAAAACCAGGACAAAGAATATTCGGATTTCATGACTGGTGACAAATCATGGCATTTGAAAAAGGTCACAGGAACAATTTTCATTTTATATTTACTTGCTGGTAATAAATATGCATGACTTGTTCTCAAATGCTAGGCTCCCATTAAGTTCCTAATAAATATCAACTGGCAACAAAATGCTAATTGATGATCTAATATATTTTGAAACAGTAGCAGACAACTTATCTGTATAATGAGATTTTATAACACCCACAGATGACCTGAACCTTCTCTTCTTGCTCCCATAGTTTTGACAATATTCTCCACAATATACAAGAACGTGGGGGACTTTTCTTACTTTTGTCTTTCTGTACTTTTCTTCAAGTAGTTTCCTAAGAAGGCTAAAGTTTTCTAAGTTGGGCTTAGGGAGGGAGGGACAGAACAAATACAAAATAACATAAAAAACAAAACCACATGCACATAATCTTCCTGTCAATTTCTTAGGTGCTGATGTGATTTTTGTCATCTGCTTATTTTTTTCTCTTGAGACAGGGTCTCACACAGTAGCTCACTCTGACTTAGAACTCATTGAGCCAAATACTGTCCTTGAACTGGTGGCAATCCTTCTACCTCAACTTCCCAATATCTGGGATTAGGCTTGAGCATATCCAGCATTTATATGAGTCTTTGCAGTGGAGTATCATATATCAAACTCCACCAGCTATGCTATGAGAATGGCCAGAGTAGAACACCATATCCTACTACCAGCTGGATCTCCAACTAGATCACCAAGCCTTACCAATTGCAAGGAATCCATTGAAGCTGGTGATTCAGCACATATTTGCAAGTATTTTAGGATGGCTTTGTCCTCTGGGCATGACACGATCCTCCAGTCATGAGTCAACCTTGCTCAGTATCTATGGACACTGAGTAGACTAATACAGTGACAGCTAGATCTATGGTGATGGCCATGGACTATTGATATTCCCTAGTAGAAGGTAGAGAATGGTCACAGGATTCTACCTGGGACTCTACATATCAACCTCTCCTGCTCTCCCAGCTTTAAGTAATCTTGGAAGATGTTAGAGTATCTAAGAAGTAGAAAGTAGAAGGGTAACTGAAAACGGGAGTCCATGATGCTGCTTCCATGAGGCCAACATTTCTGGAAGGTTGGGGCTTTGCAATGATGCAGGTGTATTGGAGACTCCAACCTTTCTACTAGCAGCCCCTTGCCTACTTTCCTATGAGTAATCCCAACAGACATACAAGTTCATCAAATGGACTTGGATAGAACCTGTGCTTTGGTCTGTATTCTGTGCCTTATCTAGGGTGAATGGGTCTTTGTTCAAGTCTCCCTAACAAAGTTAAGACAATGGCAGGATTATGTTTGGGGCAGTACTTTCCTTATGGAGTCACTCAAAGAAGGTGCTTATGTGGATCTTGGAGCTCCTGTGACATGAATTGTATGATACTAAAGTTCCTATGTGTGGTTCTGGTCAAATCTTCCCTTTCCTCCAGTGATAATGTGTTGGGTGACAGATTTGCCTGATTGTCAGCAGCTATACTGTGTGCACCAGAAAAGTAAAGCCTATTTGTTTTCATGAACAAGGGATGAAACAATCTTTCCTTGTAGGACAGCATTGGAGTTAGAGTTTATACAGTAGGTTAAGCTCCTGAGCATCAACTCTTATAAGTTACCTAAGAAGCAGAACCTAAAAAGCTTCTTTTTCTTATGTTTTATTTAAATGTCAGATTAAAAAAAGCATGAAAGGGGGAAAGGGGCATCCAAATCAATTACTATGTCCCTTAGAGGGCAGGCCGAGACTGCTAGCTAGATTCTCCAAAGCATTGCTGAGTGGTTCTGTCTAGTCCTAGCCAGAAGATCAGTTTCCCAGCTTTGCCCCCCCCACCGGGAACTAGGGGATCCTGATCTATTGTTCTCTTATCTCCCCTAGTTAGGCACAATACCAATGCACCCCAAAGGACCTTGACTAAGACAGTTAGAACTGCAAATAAATGTTTACTGGAAATGGTCTTTAAAGACTTTTAAAAACAGAAAGAATACAGTTCACCTTGAGCACTGATTAGAATCTGCAATTGTACTTGAATTCTCAGCAGCTGTGCACACGTGTGTGTGTATGTGTGTGTGTGTGTGTGTGTGTGTGTGTATGCACTTATATGTGGGGAAGTATTTATATACATATGTATGCAGGTGCATGTGGAGCTCAGAGGGCAACTTTGGTTGTCATTTCTCAGATACTTTCACCCTTTGGTTTGGAGATGGGCCTCTCATTAGCCTAGAATGTTGCCAAGGATGCTCAAATTTCCAGGATCAATGTCTTTACCTCCCATACTCCCATTGCAGGAATCCGGGCATGTTCTCCCACTTCTGACTTTTTCCATGGGTTCTCCAGATCCTGGATGTCTAATCTAGATAAGAGAACCAATCCTCACCCTTGCAAAGCCTTACCTACTGAGCCACCTCCTCATTGCTAGTTCAGGTGTTCCTATATGAAGAATATTCATGCAGTACCATGAGTATCATGGTAGATTCTATCATGGTAGGATGGTTAACATCCTTTACCCATTCCATAGCAGGAGCCATTCCTTCAAGCGAAAATGCTGTCCCTTCAACACCAAGTGTCTCCTGGCTGCAGTGTGAGCAAAATCATCCCCAGCTGAGAACCAGTGTAATGGCTGTTCATATAGTTGTATATATACATCCCCAGTACATGAACAGAATTCCTCTAGAAATTCAGACAGAAAGTCAGTTCTGCCAGCACAAATCTTGTGCTTGGTAATTTCAAAAATTATTAAAAAAAAAACCCTCTCATACCTCTCTATTTTCAAAAGCTTTGAGAGACTCCCAATGAATTCTAATTCTTTTCCCTGCTAGGATTTTCAAGTGAAAGTAACCCGTTTAAAGCCTTGAGAAAGTCAAAAAGAACCTCAGCTGAGATTTGGGATTGCTTATTGCTTAAAAGTATTAAACTTGCCTGCAGAACCATCTCCTTCCCCTTGGTAATTCTCCAGGCTGCTGAAATACCACATTTGCAAAAGCACCCCCACAATAGAAGCCATCCAGTTTTCTCCTCCATTTAGGCTCGCCCACACAGGCATCTTGTAGAACCAGACAGTTAGAAGCAAAGGTGCCCCTGGGGACAGCAGTTGTCACCAGAGAGAGGACAACATCTCTTCTGTATATGAAAGCCACATAGTAAAATCTATTGCTGAGTGGTGACAAAGTTCAGTGGTTATCTTGATTGGCACTCGAGGCTCCTCTACCAGAACCTACTTCACTGATTTCATCCTTTCCCTTCCTAATGGAAAGCCAAAGCTGTCACATATTTTTAGTGATTTCTCTCTGTCCTCCTCATCATCCTGCTAGCACAACTGTTCATAATTCACAGAATGTACTTGGAAAGTCCCTTTCCCGTGGTTTGTTATAGCCTTAGTTCTTTTCTTAAAATTAAAACGACATGTATTTGTTTAATTCACGCCTAGGTGTGTGCACACATATGCCACCTTGCATGTGGAGGTCAGAGGACGCTTGTCAGTTCTTTTGCTGCCATATGGGACCCAGGGATCAAACTTAGGTTGTCAGGGTTGGCAGCAAGTGCCTTTATCCACTGAGACATTTTGTTGGTCTAGACAGCCTTGGCTGCAATCACCATTATTACCTTTTACTTATATGCACAAAAATATTGTTCAACTGTATTTTACAATGATATTTATCAATATGAAACAAACCCCCGCATACTTGTGCATGTGTGTACACGCTAAATATCAAAAGAGACAAAGGTGCAACATCGAGGAGCCAAGATCTGAACATGTATTGCAATGCTCAGGATGACTTTGTTCTTTTGTGTTTTTTTTAAATTAGTAACATATTATTTATGCAGACTATATCTTTGTCACATTTGTAATGCTGAGCCCTTCCTCTTCCCTGATAGGACAATTCCTTAGAGAGCAAATGGGCAAATTTTGGTGAAGATAGCATCATGAGTTGACAGCTTGAGGATTTCTTGGCTCTAAACATTTCACATTCACTTAGAAACAAACTGCTATGTTCATGGTGATTACTAGTGAACTTGACAGCCTCTAGAATCATCTAGGAGACAATAATTTCTGGGCATACCTTTTAGGGATTTTCCAGATTGGGTTAACTGAGGTAAGAAGACTCACCCTAACTATGGGTGGTTCTATTCCTTGAGGTAGGGTGCTAGACTGAATCAAAAGGAATTGAGATGAAGATCAGCATCCATCTCTCTGCTTCCTGACTGTAGACTTGATATGAGCATCTGCCTCACATGCTTGCCACCATGTCTTCCTGATACCTTCTTCCCCTAAGCTGCTTGTTGTTGTGTATTTGATCATAGGTGTGAGAGAAGGAACTAAGAAGTCAATGTTGCTGTGGAGGAGGAATGGGTCAAAAGTATACATCGAACCTGGACCAAGAATCCAGGAGTAGAGGTGAGAGGAGTGGGGGAAGATTGCGGTCATAACTTGATTTAGGAGTCAGTCCCTCTGCTAAGCAAGGGAGATTAAATTTTCAACTAATAAGCTCCAGCCAAGATACATGAATGCATGGAATTGACATGTATGGAACAAGCTTAACAACTTCCTAGAATTGTAAGATTATCAACTAAATACTCCCCAGTCCTGCTTTGTTTGAGACAGGATCTCGAGCCAGTAGAAAACTTACTATGTGGCTGATGCTGTCCTTGAATTCTTGTATTCACCTTACAAGGCTACAGCCTTCTTTCATATCACCTTAATCCTATTCCATTCTCCTCCCCCCTTCCCCCCTCCCCCCTTCCTTGCGCTGGGGATCAATCCCAGAGCTTTGTATATGCTGGCTGGCCTAGTTTAACAGTCTTTTCAATGGACTTTCTTGCTTTTCGAGCTTCCTTATAAAGGTAACTTTTATCAATGCTTTTTATAATACTCTCATTACTCCTTTATGTGGCCCCCAAGCCCTATTACCAGCTATCTGTCAGTAAAAGAACTATTTCAGCTCTTGCTTATCCTGATGCCATTCAAAGCCCAAGGCACTCTGGGCCCCATATCAGAGATTTCTAAAACTCAAACTTAACATATGCCCTGCTGCTAGTGTTACCAGAGTTGTTGGAGTCAGAGCATGGGTTTTGGCAGTGCTAACAAGACAAGCTCATGCACTCGTCCTTAGGCTAATTAGAGAGACAAAATAACAGTTAAAAAGTCAACACAGGAGCTTTACTCAATGTGTACACATTGGAAAGAGGAACAAAGAAGTCCAGTGACCCCTATACAAGTCCATCTTTGGAATCCTGCATGAAGTTTAGGTTGACACAGAAGACCAGAGGTATGCATAACTAAGTACTCTCAGTCAAGGTGTGGTCCCATTCATCATTTACACACCATGGTCTGGGCTCCAGCCTTTCCTGCAAGATGGACTGATAAATGGTCTGTTAGAACTGTGTGAACTTTCTTCTTGCAGACAGACTTCCTGTCTGTCTGGCAACAGGGCCCTTGGCCTTTTCCTTCTCACAGTGTGAGATTCCTGGGGAAATTCCAATTTCTTATGGGTCATTGTTTCAATAGTCTGACAACCAAAGGAAGGGCTATGTGCATCTCTTTAGACTATCTTCCTTCTTGCCAGGAGGGCTATATTAGCTCTAAAAAAAAACATGCCATTCCTCAGCTGAAGTGAGGCAGAAGTGGGCCTCTGTGGCTACAATACCTATCTTCTGCTTCCCCTAGTGGTCCTCTTGTGACCACTTTCCTGTTAAGGGGAGTGGATAGGTTGGCACTCTCCTGAGCTCTCAGGGAAATCAGGGCACTCGACATATACATACACAATTTCAATTATCTATATAAAATCTAGGAGTGATGTTTCTGTCTCTGAGGCTAGTCTGATTTACTTAATATGATGATCTCCATCCATATTTATTCTCCTGTAAACAAGATTCTTCTTTATGGTTAACAGTCTTCATTGTGTATGTACACTGTCTTAGTCAGGGTTTCTATTGCTGCAAAGAAACACCATGACCGAAGGGCAAGTTGAGGAGGTAATGGCTTAGTCAGTGGCTTACACTTCCAGATCACAGTTCTTCATTGGAGGAAGTCAGGACTGGAACTCCAGCAGGGCTGAAACCTGAAAGCAGGAGCTGATGCAGGGGCCATGGAGGAGTGCTGCTTACTGGCTTGCTCCTAATGGCTTGATCAATCTGCTTTCTTATATAACCCAGGTCTACCAGCCCAGGGATAGCACCACCCACAACAAGCTGGGCCCTCCCCCATCGATCTCTAAAAGAGAAAAAGCCTTGCAGCTGGATCTCATGGAGGCATTTCCTCACCTGAAACTCTTTTTATGTGATAACTCCAGCTGTGCCAAATTGACACACAAAACCAGTCAGTACATACACCACATTCCCCTATTCATTTCTCTGTTGTTGGACACTCAGGTTGGTCCCATTACTTTGCTGCCCATGTTTGTTCATGCAAATATTTTCTTCTCTTCCCACAATGCCTTTGATTACTTGTTGCTGCAGAGTTGCAGGCCTCCTTCTAACTTCTGTTTTGCAAATGGTTTTATACCCAGAGCAGTTCCTCAAACCCAGCTTGAGCTTCTGAACATCAAGTCATCATTAATTATCACTTCCTTGTGAAGAAAATAACTTGCTTTCTGCCTGTAGCACTGACTTTCAATTTAGTCCTGTAAGAAGAAACTGAGGATTTTGCAAATGGGGCTTCTTGCTGATTCAAATCCCCAAGTTACAGCTCAGCTTACTTTCTGCTCTCATTTTGATAAGGATTTATAGAAAAAAAAACCCTCACAAACCAAAAGACAGCTTATTCAACTGAAGAATGCAACTGGTTGGTTTTCATCAGACCTGCCACAAACCCAACTGCTTTTCCTCTCTCAGATGCTTAGAGCTCCTAAGAAAGTTGTAAAAGCCTTCAGAAACTCTCAATTATAACTGGCCTGTCAATCAGGATCCACCCTTAGTGATATTTAGCATGTAGAAAGTGGTACAGAATTGTAAGATGAGCCTTCAACCCAGAATTGTTATAGCATCACTCAGGGACCTCTTCTTGGTTCCCTCACCCTTGTGGGATCACTGAATGATGTCAGTGAAGACACTGAGATTAGTGCAGAAAACAGGGAGAGTTGATTTCAGAATTGGCACTCCCAAGGATGCCTGTCAAAGGGATCATCATAGAGGAAACCACTTTCATGGGATGAGAGTGAACAATGCTTACAGAGATCGCTATGGCAACCTATGTAGGCAGTTATACTGTTTCCTGTAGTCTTTAGAACAGACAGCTTTCCTGCAGACTGCTTTCTTGTTCAGGTGATTGATAGGTATATTTGGACTAACTCTTAAGGGAGGCACAGCGTGGTTATGTTTGCCCCCTTGAGATGATAATCTTAGAACCAATCATCTTTGTAATTCAGAAAGTTATGTCTCTACTCAAGGCCAGAGATGAGGCTCAGATGGCTTTTTTGGAGCAAATACCATATAACAGAGTAGATTAAAGTACATTACAGTAAGGAAACCTATATCTATAAAATCCCCATGTCTTACTAGGAGGACTTAGTATTTCTGTTGTGGGCCTCAACAAAGGGCTTCTTCCTCCGTTTTTCTTTGTTTTGTCATACTTCTGGCTAGAATTTCAGATGGCATTTTATGTCTTTACTAGTTCCATTCTGAAACTCCTTGCTTTCTTAAAATGAGTGTGTTAACCAGCTGATACAGAGTGGCTTCTGAAGCTTATTATGGGTAATGGGTGTGTGTCTTCAATGACCTCAAAGCCTGTTAATTTCTAATTAATTATCTATCCAGTATTTGATTGTACCTCTAGGTAGAGAATGCCAGGGTTGAAGCAGATTGTATTGAGCCAGTGTCCACTAGAGACCCATTCACAGAATCGCATACTGTGTGTGTGTGTGTGTGTGTCGGGGGGGGGGGGAGTCTTTTTCCTCACACACAAAGGATTATAGAATTATAGACTGAGTGAGAGTAAAAAGTAGAAAAAAATGCTTATCTCTTTCCTGTATCACCATATCAGAGAACTTGCTAGGAAGGCAAATTTTCAGGCACTGCTGTAGACCCAAAATGGGATCTGATTCTTAATGGGATGTTTTCTGCAGGTCAGTGTGAGAAGCACAACTTCGAACGTTTTATTTTATTTTATTTTTTTTTATTTGGAGATGGAGTAGTTGGGGGGGGGATTTTGTAGTGCAAGGACAAAACTGTGTCTGTGAATGACGTTTGGGAGCAAGCAGAGTGAGCTGTGGAGTGCTACATCGGAAGTTATATAAAGCCCTAAACAATCATCAGATTTCAGAGCTTCCTTTAGGCCCCATGGGTTACAACGACTAAATGCTTTTAAACACTGGGACCACTATCACGACTCCAGTTTTAAATTCTGAGACAAGAAAAGGAAGTAAGCGTGAGATCCAACTGCATGGTCAAAATGCAGCAGGGATTATTTGTCACTGTCAATGGGAGCGACTTCTTTTTAGTTATTATTTTTAGTTGTTAAGATTATAACACAATTACACCATTCCTCCCTGCCCTTTCTTCCCTCCAGACCCTCCCATATGCCCCTCCCCACTCTTCTTCAAGTTTATGGCCACTTTTTAAATTAATAAACAAACACACAGGATGGTAATTGGCATGAGTATATGAAGGATACTATAACAGGAAGGTATCAAAACAAATCTGGCTACCCACATATTGGCACTCATTATGTATTATGGATTTGGGTGAAAACCCAGCAGACCTCTGCTAACTCTCCTGCTGACTGTTCTTGGCTAATAGCAGGATAAAAGGACTTGATACATACAGTTGCTTACTTTTAAACTGTAGTCTAGTTTGAGTGAGGATTGAGTCTCCAGGGAGGCATCCTATGCACTAAGAGGCCTATGCAGTAAGTCCCTGGAGAAGTAGAGAGGAGGGAAGGGGGAAGGGAGGCTGACCCATGATGAATGCGAGACAGAGTTTGATTTCTCCATACTTTGAGCAAAGGTGTACATGTGTTGTATATGAAGAAAGTGTATTTTTATCCTCCTCCTTTTGTTTTTTTTTAATTGAATTTTTTTCATACAATATATTCTGATTCCATTGCTCCACCCAACTCCTTCCAGCTTCCCATCCCAAAAAACTCTACTCCTTTTTTTCTCTCTCACTTTAGAAAACATACAGGCAAACAACAACAACAATAACCCCACAACTAAGTGCTGCCACCAACAATTATAATAATAATAATCAAATGGAAAAAAAACAGTGTAGATCAGGCTGGGTTTGGACTCATAGAGATCCACTTGTCTTAGCTTCTCAAGTGATGGGATTGAAGACATTTGCCTCAGCACCTGGCTTATTTTTTTTTTTTAATAAAAGAAAAGGTATGAGGCACTCAGGTAGTGTTAAGGTTACCACCACAACATTGTCACATATGGAAATAAACATAAACAATGCAAGTTTTGATTAAGTCTAGAATAACTTTGTTGGTGCAAGAGGTGGTCTAAATAGAAATGTAACAGACATTCAATCGATACTTGTTCAAAAAAATTGCAGTCTAGTTCCCAGTAGGACACACTTAATGTAGCTAGCTACTGTTATAAGCTCTTCCTGTATGTTGCAACTCATTTCATCCTATTAACTCTTCCAAGAAGGCCTTTGTATAAGCCTGCTTTATAGCCAAGCAGCATTGACAGAAAGTAGAAATAACTCTCCAACATGGTAAGAGGTGGAGCAGGGAGCAGAACCAAAGAGTAGGTGGTAAAGCTCATTTGAGAAATTATTACTCCACATCAATTCATGGATCAACTATTCCATTAGGTCTTGGAAGTCAGGAGCCATCTGGGAAGAGAATGTGAATTTTGTGTGGAGTCAGAAAAGTCTGAGATAAGGCAAGATGTATATCTTCAGAGAGGAGGAGATAGCCTGAATACCAGCCCACCCTCTCCCTAGATTCTCATTTTACAGACAAGTCTGGACTCTTTCTCCATATACTCTTCCCCTCATCTTGTAATACTTACCAAGGCTCTTCCTTTCTAGAGATTTTTGTTTTGAAATCAAAGAACATGTGCATGTACACACACACACAAACACACACACATGCATACACATGAAAGTGTGCTAACTGTTAGGTGAAAATGTTGTCTCTTAATCTAAACAAAAGGTGTGGCTATTCTCTTTTTGTATTACACAAGCACGACCATCACTCATAAGCGATTTGAAAAATATGCTCCATTCAACTATGCGAACACTTGGTCCCCAGTTCAGGGAACTGCTTATGGAGGTAGCACAATCTTGCTGGATAAAGTGTACGATTGAGAGCCAGCTTTGAAAGGTCATAGCCTCAATTCCCCTTTAGTTCATTCTCATGTTTGCCATTGAAGATGTCATTTGTCAGCTTCCTGCTCTGGTTCTATGCTTCTAGTTTGCTTCCACCACAATGAACTCTCTTTACTGAACCACAGTCCAAATAAACTTTTTTATAAGTTGCCTTGGGCATGATATTTTATCATCACAATAGAAAAGTAATAGACATAAACCTACTATGTCACATAAGATTTGAGTAGACAAGGCCAGCGACATAGTTTAGTGGGTAAAAGCACTTGCCATGTAGGCCTGTCAACCTCACTCTATAAATAGCCTTATCCATGTGATATCACGCAGCACAAAAGCTTGTTATGTGAGAGTTGGCAAGGGTCAGATAGTCTTGCAGCATGACACAATTAAATACTATTTGAAAATTATGTGTGTGTGTGTGTGTGTGTGTGTGTGTGTGTGTGTGTGTGTTAAGCATACATATGCCATGGCACATGTATGAAAGGTCAGAGGGCAGCTATATGTAGCTGGTTCTCTTCTACCATCTTTATATGGGTTCCGGTGCTTGGGTGGGGGTGGGAGATTGAATTGAGGCTGTCAGGTGAGATTTCAGTGTAGCCTCAGTTGATAGTATTTGCAATCTTTGAGAGTATCTAGCTAACCTGTGGCTGTGTTCCTTACCCACAGACACTATAAGAAAACAAATTTATGAGGTTTCAAGTTGATGCATTGGTGATAATTTGTTGTGCAGCAAGAGAAAAAAAATCAATGTGGATCTCGAGCAAGTCTTATTAGCTGAGAAGGGCAAGGTATATGAGTACATCAAGGAAGATTGGGACTAGTCTAAGTGCATTTTTATTGGAGGCAGAAAGACTGCTTTTATTTGAAAGTCTATGTATAATTTATATTTCATCAACAATGTCTTATTAACTAAGAAATTATAGCTTATTAGTCAGATGTTATTTTGATGAAAAGTTAAAATAAAATGATTCTGGCAATATAGTTTTTGTTTATTCTTAGGGATTCAAATTTCTTGTTTCTTGGAGAATGAAAAACACCCCAATGCCAGTATCTTATAAAAAACATATAGCACAGATAAAAAGTATTTTATAGGTAGATATAAATGAAATGTTAAGGAAAATATTATTAGAGATCAAGGGGAAGGAAAAGAAATACAAAGGGCTGGGGTGTGGAAGTATCTGAACCGATAAAGCTGGAGAACTTGTCATTCATTATATATGTTGTCTCTCAAATTATTCAGACCCAGACTCTACTATAGGAAAAATCATTCAGTCTTGTTCAATGTGTGATGTAGAGCAAGAAAAATATCTTCACTATAATATGGAAAGGAAAGTGTAATTTGTTTAGGAAACTTACTGATGATAGGTAGAAGACAGGAGTTAATCACATAGAGTCTAGTAAACATCTGTAGGGAGCAGGGCCTAGTCAGTCTAGGCTGGCATCATAATAAAGTCCCTCATGCTTGATTCTATCAGCAATGTCACTTTAAAATGATCAAACCATATGAAGTTCTTTTATTCCTAGTAAAACTACTTTACAAAAACCACATTTTATTTTTATTTTTGCCATACCCAGAGGAGAACTCAGGTCCTTTTCTTTTAGAAGTAAGTGGTAGCTTGATTTATTAATTTCTTTTTTTAAAAAAAGATTTATTTATTTATTTAATGTATATGAGTACACTGTAGCTGTCTTCAGACACACCAGAAGAGGGTGCCAAGATCCCACTACAGATGGTTGTGAGCCACCATGTAGTTGCTGGGAATTGAACTCAGGACCTCTGGAAGAGCAGTCAGTGCTCTTAAACTCTAAGCCATCTCTCCAGCCCCGATTCATGAATTTCTAAGAAAAGTCAATGAGATCATTAAAAACAACTCGTGGGCTCTTGAGTCACCCCCACACAGACTAGGCTTGCCATTCAAATTGGATGTGGTCCGGGCCCACCCTACTTGGTTTTCTGGTCAAGATGCCTGAGAAAGTGCATCATGGTGAGGAAGAGGGGGAGACCTTTGCCTTTCAGGCAGAAATTGTCCAGCTCATGTCTCTCATCATCAATACTTTCCATTCAAACATTAAGATTTTCCTCCAGGAGTTGATATGTAATGCTTCTGATGCCCTGGACAAGTTTCAGTGTGAGAGCCTGACAGACTCTTCCAAGTTGGACAGTGGAAAAAAGATAAAAATTGACATCACCTGCAACCCTCAGAAATGCACGCTGACTTTGGTGGACACAGGCATTGGCATGACCAAGGCTGACCTCATAAATAACTTAGGAATCATTGCTAAGTCTGGTACAAAGGCGTTCATGGAGATTCTCCAGACTGATGAAGACATCTCCATGATTGGGCAGTTTGGTGTCAGATTCTACTTGGCCTATCTAGTGGCAGAAAAAGTGGTTGTGATCACAAAACACAATGATGATGAGCAATGTGCCCAGGTGAAGCGGGTCCTTCACCATCTGTGCAGACCATGGTGAGCCCATTGGCTGGGGTACCAAAGTGATCCTTCACCTGAAAGAAGACCAGACAGAGTACTTAGAGGAGAGAAGGGTCAAGGAAGTGGTGAAGAAACACAGTTCATAGGCTATCCCATCACCCTCTACTTGGAGAAGGACTAAAAGAAGATCAGTGATGATGAGGCAGAGGAAGAGAAAGGTGGGAAAGAGGAGGAAGATAAGGAAGATGATGGAGAAGCCTAAGATAGAGGATGTGGGATCTGATGAGGAAGATGACAGCGGCAAAGATAAGAAAACAAAGGAGATCACGGAGAAGTACATTGACCAGGAAGAGCTGGATAACATGAAGCCTATCTGGACCAGAAATCCAGATGAAGTCACTCAAGAGGAATATGGTGAATTCTATGAGAGCCTCACCATTGATTGGGAAAACCACTTTGCAGTCAAGCACTTCTCTGTAGAAAGTCATTTGGAATTCAGGGAATGACTCTTCATTTCCTGGCGAGCTCCCTTTGACCTTTTTGAGAACAACAACATCAAATTGTATGTCAGTCCTGTGTTTATCATGGACAGCAAAGATGAGCTGATACCTGAGTACCTCAGCTTTATCCATGGTGTTGTTGATTCTGAGGACCTGCCTCTGAAAATCTCTGGAGAGATGCTCCAACAGAGCAAGACCCTGAAAGTCATCTGCAAAAACATTGTGAAGAAGTGCCTTAAGCTCTTCTCTGAGTTGGCTGAAGACAGAGAGAACTACAGGAAATGTTATGAGGTGTTCTCCAAGAATTTACAGCTGGGAATAATCCACAAGGATTCCACTAACCGCTGCCGCCTCTCTGAGCTCCTTCGCTATCACACCTCTCAGTGTGGAGATGAGATGACTTCCCTGTATGCATCTCACATGAAGGAGATCCAAAGTCCATCTACTATATCACTGGTGAGAGCAAAGAGCAAGTGGCCAACTCCGCCTTTGTGGAGCGTGTGTGGAAATGAGGCTTTGAGTTGGTATATATGACTGACTCTATTGATGAGTACTGCGTGCAGCCGCTCAAGTAATTTGATGTTAAGAGCCTGGTCTCAGTGACTAAGGAGGGCCTGGAGCTTCCGGAGAATGAGGAAGAGAAGAAAACGGAAGAGAGCAAGGCAAAGTTTGAGAAACTCTGCAAGCTCATGAAGAAGATCTTGGACAAGTTTGAAAAAGTGACAATCTCCACTAGGCTTGTGTCTTCACTCTGCTGCATTGTGACGAGCACCTATGGCTGGACAGCCAACGTGGAACGAATCATAAAGGCCCAGTCACTGCAAGACAGTTCTGCAACAGGCTACATGATGGCCAAGAAACACCTAGAGATCAACCCTGACCACCCCATTGTGGAGACCCTGTGGCAGAAAGCTTAGGCAGACAAATGTGACAAAGCTGTTAAGGACCTGGTGGTGGTGCTGTTTGAAACTACACTGCTCTCCTCTGGTTTCCCACGTGAGGATCCCCAAACCTACTCCAACCACATCTACTGCATGATTAAGTTTGGCCTGTGCATTGATGAAGATGAGGTCACCGCAGAAGAGCCCAGGGCTGCTGTTCCTGATGAGATCCCCCACTGGAGGGTGATGAGGATGCCTCTCACATGGAAGAAATGGATTAAAGACTCCTGGGAAGCCCATGCCCTTTGTTTAGTATCCCTGTGGCTCCCCCAACAGCCTTGACTGGCCCTGACCCACCTGGTCTGCTCATGTCTAGAAGAATCTCTTCTACCCTGTCCTTGTGCCTTAAGGCAGAAAGATCCCCTCCCACAAAATAGCAGGGTTGGGTGTTGTCCATTGTATTTTTTCCCTGTTTGTTTTATTTAAATGGTCAGCAGTAGCCCCTCTTGGAATGCAGTGAGACTCAGAATGTAAAGAATGGCAGGTTGATTCCCTAGGTTGTTCGATTCCCCAGCCCAAGATAGCAGTCCTGGAGGTTGCTCTTTTCTTTTTTTCTAAGAAGGGTTCCTTTAATTATTTACTGTATGAATATCAACCATCCTTATTCTAAGGTGATCCCTTCCTCAATATAGACTTTGTTTAATCATATGATATCTGGTCATTTCATACATGGGTAAGCTACAGGAAAAACACACTAAATCATAACCATTTCCCAAAGTCCAACTTTGTTGGTTTAAATAACATCACAAAAGATGAGAAGACCTTCCTGGAGCAGCCCAGGCAGTGTAGACTTTGCTACATAACTGATCTTTTGCTAAGCTAATATAAATATATCTCCATAGCCTTCTTTCTGGTCACCTGAGCAAGACCTTCTCTTTACTAGGTATATGGACTTGCTATTAATCTTGACATTTTGGAGGCAAAGGTGGGAAGAGCAGTTCAAAACCAATCTGAACTACACAGTAAGTTCAAGGCTAGCCTGAGTTAAATGAGACCGTATCTCAAAACAAGCAAGCAAGCAAACAAACAAACAACAAAACCCACAGAACAGAATAAAAATACTACAAATGGGCATCTCCAAAATGAGTGGTTTTAAAGATGTATTTCATATACATTTTAGGAAGAAAAGAAATTTTTAATGTTACTACAATTTAGGGGGATATTCTTGTTCCTTGGTAGTGGAAGAGCAGAATGAAACCATCTGTTGACACTTGTGATCTCCAAATACACAATTTGCACTGGTCTGACCCCAAAAAGACTCAAAAGCAAGTGCTGACCATTAGCAGAAGTTTGGAAATTAAGAGTTTCTTTAACATAATCAAATATTTCAGCCAGGCTTTCTTCTGACATGTCTTTTTAAGTGGAGAGGTGACAGACATTATGAAGATTGATAATTCCCAGTCCAAAGAATACTGCCAGTGAATGTGAGTTTGTTCTTTTACTGGCCATTAAATACAATACAAAACAAAACAAACCCAAAAAATTAAGCCAGACCAAAGTCATGGGTCATGTATTAAAATTCACATCTCATTTTGTTATAACCAAAGCTTTAGAGGTTGGTGTTACACATATAACATGTCCATAACTCATTTGGTTATAATCAACTTATAATTAGAAAAAAAAAATTCTCAGGCCTGAGGTTGGTGTTCCCCTAAAATTCATATAATGGAACCTGATACTCAGTGTGATAGTATTGGAAGATGGGGCTTTTGGGAGATGATATCATTATGAATGAGATTAGCATCCTTATACAACATGATTGAAGTAGTCTATTCACTCCTGTTTTGTTAGGGCTCAACTAGAAAGATTTTGTGTATGAAGAACAGACTGTTACTATACACTGATGGTGCTTGCAACTTGATCATGGGTTTTCCACATCTGAAAATGTAAGTGTTAAATTTCTATTGCTTATAAATGACCCAGTCTAAGAGTATGCTATAGCCCCCTAAGCAGTCTGAGATACAAACTTTCTTAGTAAAGCTGTTCACAACTCATTTATTTTGCTTTCCTTTCTTGACCAGTACTCAATTAGTATGCAGTCTCTGTTTTGCGAAAGCCACCAATATTACAGTCTGTTATGGCCAAGTTGACTCTTAAAGAGGTGGTGAATAGGTTTTAACCCTTATTTCTGCTGAGCATCTCAAGCAATAGCTCTCAACAGGCTATTTTTTCAGTAAGTTAGACAACAGCCTTCTAGAATCTTCTTTTACACAAAAAGAAAATCATGTCTGTCACAATTACATGGAAAGATGCAAAGCACATGTTTCTACTCTTTAGTGACTTTTCTTTCTGAAGTGTAGAGTGCTGTTTGGTAATTGTGGGAGTTGTGGTGCAATTGTGATTCCTGGTTTACATGAATTCCTCTGCATGATGAGACAACCTGATGGCATCTGACCTGTTACTTGGTTGCTCTGATCTCCTGGATCATAAGCTTCTTAGTTTTGCTGTTCTCCTGCCCATCACAGGACCCCCAGTACACAGGCTTCCTAATGTCTGGAATTCCTTGTTTTAAGTTACCTTACTCAGTTATATGCTTTTATTGAAAATGTTTAATTTCTTGACATATTAGTTACTTTTGTTATTGCTGTGACCGAATACTGACTGAGAAACATCTTAAGGAACAAAAGATTTGTTTTGGCTTATGGTTTGAAGGTCCATTATAGTATAGTGGCCAGATGGACTTACAGCTGTGGCAACAGGAACATGAGGTTTCATGCTTACATCTTGGCAGACCAGGAAGCAATGAAACAGGATTTCTGGCACTCCACTGGCTCTTGCATTATATTTAGTCTGAGATCCCACACCATGGAGTAGGGCTACCTATATTCAGGGTGAGTCTTATTCCCACAATTAACCCTCTTTGTAGGTGCCCTCATAGGCACACCCTTACTAATTACTCAGGTCTCAATCCAAACAAGTTGCCAATGAAAATTAATCATCCTATCTTCTTGTTAGGTTTCTAACCATTTACTTCTTTGTGCACTTGGTTGATTAATGCTTGGGTCCTTCCTGAGATTGTAAATTCTCTGAGAACAAGGATCAGGCTATAACACATAGAAGTACTGAAGAAATACATGCTGTATGGGTAGATAAATGAACAAATGTGATTTCCCCCCACTGGACAAGGAATTATGCACATAGAACCTCATCAAGAGTTAGGGAGAAGCTATGTGGACAAAGAACAGAAAATTGTTAAAGAAAGTTAATGGGGAGGAGAAGGGATAAAAGTGGAATAACAGGAAGAGACAGGCTGAGTGGATGAGATGAACCAAAGAGACGACTTCAGATGATGGTCCCTGACGCTCAAGAACCTACAGAAACTTTGGATACCAGTTGAGACCGAATCTCCATTCTGGGCCTGGGAACAGTCAGATAGGTTGTAGTTATGTGGCCTTGCCTATGACTAATTAGAAAGTCTTTAGTCCTGTAGTCACTAGAGTTTCTGGTCCTTTAGAGATGAGGGGTAGTGAAATGAAGATTGAGTCAAAGGTGGCTTTCCAAGTCAATAGATTGACATTTCTTGAGGATCCAGGCCCTGTGGGATATTTTGATGTGATAAAGACAATTAAGTGAAGAAACGGTTTCTACCTCAATGAGTCTCTGTCCTCACTCAGGAAAAGAAAAGGTATGAAATGTGTGTACACTCACACAAGCACCCATTTAAAAACATGTATTATATATACACATATGGAAACATATGTAACATGTGTATTTATAACATGGACACATTAATATTAAAGTTAAATATGTTTAAAATGCTTTCAAAGGACCAAGGATGAAAAAAATGTTTTTTTCCTTACAGCCTTCATTTGCATGGAGACATTTGATTGTGAAAGGGTGCTATTTGCATGAAAATTTGTCAGCACTGGGAAGTCCCTGATCTTTCTGTTTACTTGGTAGTAGGCTGAAGGGAAAGTTCTCACATTAACTTTGACAGCCCTGTACCCCCTGTTTTAAGCATCATAGTTCTGCTAAATCCTTAACCTTTATTAGCTCTTCACCCTTCTGCATGATTTCATGATTACTTATTTCCAGATTGAGTGGTATTATTTGATCCTTCAACCAAATGTTCTCTGACCAAAGCCTTTGCTTTAATAGATTTTACTGAATGCCATGGTAATGTGTGTGTGTGTGTGTGTGTGTGTGTGTGTGTGTGTGCATGCGCTCGTGTTGGTTACAGCATAGACTAGTATAGCAAACAACTTAAAATGAAATATTCATATACTTTATGCTTCAAGCTCCTCAGCTACTTGGCACCAAAGAATCTCCACCAGCTGCTACTTTATCCACAGCTAGCATCTTGCAATGTTTTTGGGATCTCTCTCAAGACTTTTAGAGAGATTTCATTTCATCTCCAGTTTGTAGGCTTTCCCCACATTCAACCTCAAAACATTCCAAGTAATTTTTCTTATTATCCAATCCTAAGATGTGCAGGCAGCTCTGAGACCTTTGATTAATATAGTGCATTATAATAATCTAAGAATAAGTTTATATACTATTATGCCATTCTGGGTTGAAATCCTAGGGTTAACAATATTTTTATTGCTCATCGGGTACTATGTTATATCAAGCACACACATTTGATTTAAAACAATGGTATCATGTATATATTTAGTAGGCATTACCTAAGAAGGAGCCAATAAAGTAATCAGTTGGCCCAGGGTCCAGAGATAAGGAAATAACAAGCCTGTGGATGGATATACATGTTCATTTAAAATAAAACTCTAGAATAATATTGAAAAATAATGTTGAAAAGTAATTAACTAACCCGACTCATGTCCTACAGGGAAATAGATATGTTACCTTTGGGGTTATTTCTACTCAACAGAAATCATTTGCATCTTGTCAATTTTCTGAAAACTAATATCCAGTTTAGCAACATGTTTGAATAAGTTAAAGGTTAAATCTTGAAAGAAATAGTAGTTAATTTTCTCGTTCTGATAAAATGCAACTTGAGGTAGGGCTTGTTTTGAATTGTGGCACCTGTTTCCCAAGTGCACTGGCTGCAGAAGGGACCAGCACTGCCCACATTCAGGCTGGGACTTGTTTCTTAAACTGTTTTGGAAGCACCCTCATAGATTTACCCAGAGCTGTGTTTCCATAGTGATTTTAAACCTCATCAACCCCATTTCATTATGCATTCATTAGGTGTTACATAAAACCATAAATTCCAAACACTTATAAAATAATCACATTAGTTAAGGACATAAGCATGGTGTCACAAAACACGTGCAAACATGAAGAAAAAGAATCCAAGCATATAGAGGACATATATGAACAACAAAGAATATTGAGGCAAATTTATTAATAGTTACACAACAGGTCAATATTCATAGAGCAAGATCAATAGTACTGCCTGAACTATTTATTTATATTTGCATCAACAAAGCATAACTTGGATTGTTATTGGTCTTGCATAATGCACTGAGTTGTAAAACAGTTCATATAAGTGGAAGGGATAAAGAGCCTAGGAGAAAATTTTAGACAGTACATCCAGAAATCTTTCTTTGCCCCATTCAGTCTTCTGCCATTTCTTTTTTCCCAGAAAGACTCATCAATAGTAAGTAGTATGATGATGGACAATAGTCTTCTCATCACCCCTCCCCCATCTCCTGAAGAGCATCAGCTGCCCCTTACAAGGAGTTGAGTATGTAATGTTCTGAAAATGCAAGAATTAGAACAGTTTGCAATTATAAATGGAATTATTTTACTATAGGTCATTATGTCCTGCAAGGTGGGCAAAGGCATTTGCCGTATAAATGGAAGGCTCCCAATAGGAACTTTCAGTGTCACTGTTAGCAACAGATACCTATTTCTCAAGTGCACTGGCTATAGAAAGAAGCAGACTTCCTTCCCTTTGGGATCAATTCATTGCATTCTTCTACCTTTCACAGGACCATGGACACTTGTCTTCTCTGACATGGGACTATGACTGTGTACTTTAAAATATTACCATGTTTTCCCCAATGTCTAAAGTCCCTAAGAGGAAGATAAGAGAACCAGGACACTCTGTGCACCTTGTCTGCCTCATTTGGTGGTCATTTTGTATATGGCAGAAAACTCAAAGGTGGTTATGGGTGACAACGATAGAGGTAATATTTATAAATGTCTGCTTTAGTCCTTGCAGAAACTGAATGAAGCTGCTGGTCCCACAAGATGCTTTCTGTTTCAGAGGAGGCTTCAAGGAGATGAAACTTTCCGAGGCAGTGTGTTAGGTAGACAAATGAGTTCTTGCTCAGTGTGGTAAAAGCTGACTCCCCAAGGAGGCTCTGCTGATGGAAGCTAACATAGCCAGCACTGTTACTTCTCCCCCTATTTCTTATCTTCCTTTCCTTTAACCACAAAGCATCTCTAAGAGAACATAGGGGCAGAATAAAGGCAGCTTTGGGTTGCTTTTTTGAGGGTGTGGACTGGTGCTGGATTTGGAAGAGGTTGCATCTTGGTAACAGATTTCCTTAGGGCAACCCTCTTCAAGCACAACATTAAAAAAAAGGCTCAAATGGGGACCACACCCAGTGTGCCCCAGAGGACAGCTAGCATTCTCAATGTTCTTCTTGGCAAATTCAGACAATTTATTTTCTCTGTGGCAGGAGACAGATAGAAATTCAGTCCTGGCACCATACTCAGGGGTGCTGAACCCTTTTCTGTTTGCAACCCAATAAGTTGCTGGACTGTCTTTTGATATCCCAGCCTCTTCTCCTAAACATCTATGTCAGAGTCAGGAGGCATATGGGCTGGGTCATGCCCTATGCCTATTTTGTTCCAAAGTACCACAGACTACCCTCTCACCAATTTCAGACTTATCAGTCAAGTCTCCCACTTATAAAGTTATTAAAGGCCACAACTTCTTAATGTTATTATAGCAGATACTGATCTAGTATTTTCTAAGTGATGGAACTATTTCAAGTGCCTTATACATATGATTTCAAAGGTCCCTGTGGAAAATCTTCATGATAGAGTTGCTCAGATTGAGAGATGTGGAGAACCTTCTCACCGTATAGTAGGAAACATTGATAGGAGTCAGGACAAAGCAGCCTTATTCCCCAGGAAGCCAGGTTCATAGGCCCAAGGAAAACAAAATGTCTATATGTTCTGGCTGAACCAGTAGTCAGCTCTGAGAACACAGAGGCTTTTCAATGACCTTTCCCCAGCAGTGGATCCAAGAACTAGAATCCAAAAGCCCCGACTCATGATGTCAGCTAACCACTAGCTTTTGTTCTCTTTATTTCTTAGCTTTCCTCCCCATTCTGGAATTTGTTGGTTGGACTTTTTCCCACTGGTGGTTTTTTCCTGAGCTTATGCTTACCATGTGATCTCTTGACCAAACAGAATCCTCCACATCCATTCAAATCAACCAACTTTGCTCATCCCAACTGAATGCATAAATTATACATGGGCAGGTGCACAAGTCAGCTCATTTCTGACTGCTGGGCATCTTTTAATGTCTGTGGTCATCATAATTCTGGCTCTGACATAGGAGACAGGTAACATCACTATCAGTAGAGCAGGGTAGCATCATACAGTCAAACATATCCATGTTTCTTTAGCTATAGACATAGATGTTCATACTCAGTGGAAAGGATAAAGCCAATAAATATTCTTTTGTTTGTTTACTTTGAGATTTGCCAACAAGAACTTATGAGAAAGATTTTAATTCTAGAAGAGCAGCTAGATGCATTAACTACTTTTGTCGTTATTGTCACCAAATACTCTGCAACTTAAGGTAGGAAGGATTTATTTTGGCTCTCAATTTGAGGGTACAGTCCATTGTAGTTGAGACTGGCTTTGAACTCTTGATCCTTTGGCCTCCACCTCCCAAGTGCTGGGAAGACAGGTGTGTGCCACCACATCCAGCCTAATATAAAAACTTGGGAAGCCATTTGGAAAACATTTTTCTTACTTTGTTTAAGTGTTCAGGGTTGGGAGAGGATGAGTTAAGAAAGAATGGTTGTCCTAATGTACCAATTTAGAACAGTTTATCATAGAGCAGTTCTCACTGCTAATGGCAAACTTTCACAAGGAAGCACAATCTGAAATTCATCCCTCATTATCTAATCTGATTCTCTTGTTGGGAAATAATGAAGTAATTGAGAAAAAAAAAAAAAAACAAAAAAACCAGGCTTGATTTGCTGAGAGACAACTGCAGATGATTGAAATGATATCATACTAGGTATATATAGATTTCTGCACCCATAACCCCTTTCCTCTCCAGCTCACAATTTGCTTCTAGTGCCAGATTGTTTTTCTATCAAAGAAAATAAAGCATATTATCCCACCTTTCTTTGGATAAATTCTTTACATGGTTATTTGGTTTCTTGAACGTTTAGCTCTTTTTAAAAAAAAATCCATGCAATGAAAATATCAATGTGTTTATATGTGTGTAATAGCTCACATAAAAGGGGAGGGGCACAAGATACAGAAGGGAAGGGGAGGGAGACAGGTGGCAGAATCGAGAAGCACATACTGTGTTAGAACAGGGGGAATGGCTTCCTCCCTTCTTGGACATGACAGCTCACTCAGCTTTGAATGATTTTTGACTTTGCCTTGTGAAGGGAAAGGAGTAACTTAGGTACTTTCTTGTGACACAGACCCGGAAGCTAGCACAGCTCCTTTTATTTTAAAGGAACTTTCCAGAGAATCAGTTCTTGTATGCAGAGAATGCGTGTTCTGTTAATGTTTTCTAGAGCATGTGTCTATTAAAAAAAAAATCCCTCACATTTTGGAGTTGTACCTAGTGGTGCCCTGTTAAATATTTAATAAACAGCTCTCCAGAAATGGAACTAAACAAGTAACAACAAAATAGACCAACCTGATTGATAGCATTTGCCAATTTCCAAGGTATGCATATCTCCCAGCTGGTTTCAAGGCATCGACAGGTTATGGTTGCTAAGCTGTATAAAGGGGTCAGCTTTGCCTGTGTAGTATATGTACAATAGCAGCTCAGGACTGGGCAGATAGCATAAGGACCTGAGCTTGGATCTTCAGTACCCGCCTACAAAGGTGGGCCCAACAGCATATGCCTGGTAATAAGCCCAGAGGAGTCAGAGACTGGAGGCTTTGGAAGCTGCTGGTCAGCCAGCCCAGCCAAATCAGTGAGCTCTCCATTCAGTGAGAAAAGTTGTTTCAAAAAATAAGGTGGAGAGCAAAGACTCCCACCTTCAACTGCACACACACAGACACACGCAGACACACAGAGGCACACATGCATGCTTGCACAGATGCACACATGAATGTGCGAGAGCAACTACTCAGGCCCCCAGAAGAAAGCAGCAGTTCAGACAACCTCACGGTCTAACTCCTCTCAAATGGAAATAGCTGAAATAAAAAACTGAAGGAAAACTGGATAAAAACTTTGAAAATGTGATTTTTTTGCCCATAGAAGTTATTATCATCATTACATTCTTTGAAAAGTCAAGACTTGGTTAAAACTGAAAAGCTTGTTGTGTTTTTTTTTTTTTTTAAGAGATTTTGGAGTACATTAGTTATTTCTTTAAAAGTCTGTTTTATATCTTAGGGTCATAAAAGATTCAAACTGTATGAGAGGAGCCAGCAGCCTTTATGTTCAGAACAGTGAACTCATTGGAGTTCTTTTTATACACACTGTAGCTTGGCCTGAAGCCACTGGTCCTAAGAATGCCTGACTGTTTTGGTCACTATTTTGTCTCAGCAGCAGCAAGGCTCCAAAAGCACTCTTTCTTGCACACCTCCCATCAGCTCAACTAATTTCTGTTTAACTTGTTTTTGTAAACACCAGCAAAAATCCAATAGCTCCTAATAAATACATTGTCCCTAACATTATATTTTAGAAGAGCCATCTCTAACTGAAATATAATGAGAGATATTCATGCCATCTTCATTTCTTAAAAGCCACATTAGAAGAAATAAAGAGGTACAATCAAATGTAAGAATATCTTTCACTTAACCCAATATATCTAGAGGATTGTCTTTCAAAGATGGAATCAGTATAATACCTGTTAAAGCTTTTATAGTTGGAGAACGCGGGATTCAAAAATTGAGTGACTATTTTACACTTGACACCCCAGCCCCAGCCCAGCACAGTTTGGATGTGTAAATTCCAAGTGTTTAGTAGACACCTGTAGCTAGTGGCTACTGTTTTCGGACAGCTCAACACCTCAGCATTAACTCCAGTTTTCTCCAACTCCAACAAGAGACCCAACATATAGGAAGTCTGTTCAGTCCTTCAAAGGTTGTTGCTATGGAAATTTCTTATTTAAGGGAATTTCTTTTGTAGGATGAGCAAGCATCCTACTTTTCTTAGGACTGAGAGTTGGCTTAGTATGTGGGAGTTTGGCCACTGAATCAGGGACAGCCTCAGGTAGAAACAGATAAACTGGTCATACCAAGATTAGGGAAGATAGTTTTAGTACATCCACGAGAGAATCTGTATTGCTTCCACCCAACACTGCTGAGCTCTCTCAGCATTTCTGGGAGCCATTTTGAATTTTCATGCTCTCTCAGGATGGGGTTCTGAGAAGGAACCTTGGAGAACAGGGAACAGGTTTCAGCAGACTCTAGAATATTTTGTTTCTCTGACCTTTTGGGTGTTCATTTGGCTCCCAACATCACATGAACACATCTCTCTGTAAACAATGAATGATCCTCCAGGCGTTTTAGCCCCTGCATCCTCTGACATATAATATTTATAATACCCTGTGTTTCTTTTTCTGAAAAAAAGTTATAGCCACTGGCTTAAATTATTAATTGGATTTTAGACTTTATGAGATCATCCAACAATATTTGACTACAGTCTCAAGATTATTTAAACTTGCTGTGGTTCAAATGGCCTAGGTTTCCTTCCATCCCATACTCCATATTGGTAAGTGGGGACAGTAATAAATGAATCTTATTTCACAGCATACAGGAAAGACTAAATATACACAGAAAATTCAAGAGCTATGTGAATTACTTTGAAAAGGTTTGGTATATGCTAAGTTCATAGTATGACTATCAGATCTTTCTTGAGGTCAGGATACACAGATGAAACATTCTTATCCTCTCTTTTTGGACATGGTCAAAGCACTACCCAATGAAGAATTAACACCTAACCAAACCAATAGGTTAGGCCCAGCAACCCCATATCACTTTTTTTCTCTGGCCTGGACTTAGTAGCCAGTTCCTGAAGGCTCCTAAATGCAGTCAGTCCACATGCTGCCCCCATGAAAAAAGCAGGGATTGATTGTCTTATGTGTTGGTGTCTGACCTATCTGGCAAACAGCCCTGAAAGAGGATATCATCAAGTAGCCTGTTCTCTGGCTAGACTCGGCACACCACCTCCTATTGTTTTTCCATAGCTTTTGCAAACAGTCAGGCTCTGAGTTTCCCGAACGTCAGCAGTATAGAGGAAGAGAGAAAGCCTCCTCATGGGATTTAAGTGAAATGGAATCATCACGGTTGCCTTCCTGTTACTTTTGTTGTGTTGAGTTTTGTTTTCAGCGAAACCCACCTTCTTTGGTAGAAAGTATCAGAAAGTTGGTCGCCCAGCTTCTTTTGTGTCTAGACAAGGAGTCACTATCCTGGCCAATGAGAAAGGGGGAACTAACTAACATCTGGGAAGTCCCAGGATAAAGCCTCCTCCCCCCTTTCTGATTAGACATGCTATTTGGAGCTGAGGCAGCCTACACAAGACCTCATCAGAGACCCATGAAAAACTATAAAACAGACAGACTCATGTGGAAAATGGAAACAAAGACAAAAGTTGCTGCTGCTCTCATATTATTGAAGTGCTGAATAAACTTTTTGGCACCTCCTGCCTCCAGGACTTCTTGTTATATGAGGTTTATTAGTAGACCCCTGCTGCTTAAGTCATATTTGGTTATGTACTTAGTTTCTGTTCTGGCAATATCCTAGCTGACATGAATGGACTCTTTGATGCTCCTAAGGAGATTAGTCTTCAATAATTAGGCATAATCCCATGTTCCTTTTTTTCATGACTCCTGCTGTGAAGAGCCAACAGTGAACTGTCATTTCTAGAACTACTCAGGTACTTCTCTCCACAGGCAATATGGGGTGATAGGTATGAGCGGAAATTTAGGAACTTCAGCAACTGAGTTCAACTCTTGGTGTCTTATTTTCTTCATCTATGAGCTGAAGATGATGATCCTTTATTTATAGGATTTCCCATAAAATGAATTAAGGCATAAAGAGGATTTATAGTGCCTGCAACACAGTAGATGCTATGAATGAGAACTATTATGCTTATCTACTTCTTGTTTTGCATAGTTTTGTGTTATCACTGATACATAGATGTATGTGCATGAGCACACACACACACACACACACACACACACCCACACCCACACACACACGTGCACGAATACACACAGTATATGGGAGAGTGTTATTCCTTAGTTCCTGAACCCATGCTGGTACCAATTTGAACATACTTAAGTAGCCTATATGAAATTGCACAGGATTTGCATATAATGCTCACACTGCCTCCTGTATACTAATTTACTTCCGGTATTTGATACAATGTAAGTGCTATGCAAATTGTCACCCCACTACATTACCTTGGGGCATAATGACAATAAACAGCGCCTAGATGATCAGTTCACATTCATTGCATCCCATTTGGGGAGCCAACTGCAAACACATTTTTTTTTTCCTGTTCTCTGTGCTCACTTCTAACACTAGATTCACCTTGCACGTTTCTTAGAGCCAGGAGCTGTGGCGAATCATCAGTTACAAAGGTATACCGCATTTGTTTTGATTTCTTCAGAAAAAAAAAGACCCTAAGAAAGTTCAAGCTATTTATTTAGAAGATGATCCAAAGCAATATCACCAAATGCAGTAGGGAAGTGATAGAGAAAGGGGAAGAGAGACAAAAAATAAAAAAAAAAAAAAAAAAAAAAAAAAAAAAAGCAAAAACAGGGAAGGAACAGCCTGTGTTGTTCCATCCCTTTAGGAGTTCTCAGGGTACATGCAGTGTCTCAGAGCACTACCCCATCCTCCCAGCTACAATCACGCTGAGCTAATCAAATGCCAAGTCCCTCCAGGCTTTGGTCCTGAGCTCCTGGGGCTGGCACGCTGCATTTATTCTCAGGACTTTTGCCTCTGTGGGTGGGCAGGCAGCTGTGGCCTCCAGAGAAAACTGACAGCCAGTTGAAAAGACAGGCAGGCTCACCACAATGAAAAGGCCCTATGGGCCTCCCTAGGCTCAAGTGGGACTGGATTCAACTGGGTGAATGTGGTTCCTCTCCGCCCCCTCCCCCAAGGGGGAGGGATGTAGAGGAAGCTATGTTGTCCAAGAAACTTTGCTAGCTCAGCAACAGGATACTAAAAAGAGTAGGAAATTGACTTTAAGAGTGTCACAATCTAGTGTTCATGAATACATGTTAGGTATTTAACATGTAAAAAGTATAAGATGAGAAGTTAGTTTATTTTCGTCTAGGAGTTTGGAAAATGGCATGACTGTGGGAAAACAGACCCCCTTGTTTATGGTTGCTAAGAGCAGCAATTTGGCAGAGTTTCAGATACACAAATGTGTTTACCTTTTGGCCCAGCAATCCAACTACTGGGAATTTATCCTGCATGTCTGCCCACACAAGAATAAAGTAATGAATGCATAGGTTTATTCCTTCCAGTGTTATTGTGATGACATAATATTGGCAGCAATCAAAGTATCCATCAACAGGGATCCGGTAAATCTATTCAGACATGCTCATACAATGGAGTACTATGCAGGTGTATAGAGGGATGAGGTCATCTTGCCCTAAATGTATTGTTACATTGAAAAAAAGCCTAAGATGAATAGGCATAGTTTGTGTGGTGAGACCATGAATGTCAGGGCTTGCCATGTAAAAAGCATTATTGTGAACTGTCAGGCAGCTTTATTTAGGTAGTACTTGGCCAGGAGACTATGAATTACTGCCTCCTTAAGTAAGTTTATCTGAGCTACAGACCTGGAGTTTGTTGATCAGAGAAGACCTTCAGAGCTGGAGCCTTCCAGAGATAGTCACATAGCATGAGCACTGAAGAGAAGTCATGCTCTTTAGTGGTGCCACCCAGGATAGAGGTAAGAGTTAGAGCGCTGAGATAGGTAGTGGTGCTGTTACTAGAAACTTCAATGTCAATGCCAGGCCTCTGGCAGATCGAACAGTGTAGACTCTGCTAGTTTCTTTACTGTGCCAATTATAGATCATAGAGTTAATAGAGAGTAGCAGGAAAGGCAGGAATATGTAAACATAATGACTCCCAAGTCCATCTTTGGACCTGAGGTTCAGTTTAAGCCAGTGCTTCTCAACCTTCCTAAGGCTCTGGCCTTTTAATACAGTTCCTCATCTTGTGGTGATCCCTAACCATACAATTATTTTCACTGCTACTTCACAACTGTGATTTTGCTACTGTTATGAATTGTAATGTAAATATCTGATATGCAGGACATCTTATAAGTGACCCTCTGAAAGGTCCCCAAAGGGGTAGTGACCTAAAGGTTGAGAATTGCTGGTTTAGATAGTGAGCAAGAGGTATTATAATAACTACAGGACCCCTTTAAGGTGTCGTTCTGTCCTTCACTGACACAACCCTCTTAGCTCTTGGCTCCAAGCCTGTCCAAAATAGTTAATAAGATACCAGTAAAGCTCAACCTCTTATCAGACGGATGACTTTGACTGTATTATAGTCTACAGAGGCATGTTGGGCAGTTAGACTATAAAGAAAATTCTACAGGATCCATTCTACCCTGTGACTGGTGAGTGGTCCAACTTAACACTAACATTTCTGTACCAAGTACAAAGGAAAATTCATTTTTCTAAGAACATATTGCTGTAACTACTTGCGTATGCACACACACACACACACACACACACACACATACATTTATAAACAAGATATGTAAAGAATGTTCTAGAATGTCCTTAAATTAATAAAAGAGTACAAGAATAAAAAATATGGCTAAACAGGTATGTTTACAAAATATATACTGTTGATTGGCCATCCTGAGTGTGATGATGCATGAGGCGAAGGCAGGAGAATCTCAGGTTCAGTGGCCACGTAGTCTATCCAGGGAGTTCAAGGTCAGTTTGATCAATTCAGTGAGACCCAGTTTCGAAATTAAGAGGAGGCTAGGCTTATAGCTTAAAGCTGAAGTACTTTGGTGGCAAGCATGAGACCCTAAATTCAGTTCTTAGTTCTACAAAACAAATGAAATTAACTAAACGGTGAGTGAGCGTGTGGAAAGTGTTCAGTGTAAGTAGGGATCATTCAAAGTATAAATAAGAACTGCAGTGGGGCTAGAGAGTTGGCTCAGTGACCAAGGATACTGGCTGTTCTTCCAGAGGACCAGGGTTCAATGCCTAGCACCCACATGGCAGCTCACAACTTACTACCTGTAACTCTAGTTTCAGAGGATCTGATACCTTCCCACAAACACACACAGGAAAAGCACCAATGCACATGAAATAAAAATACACAAATTATATTAAAAAATAGAACCACAGGGAAGAACAGTGACATCATATACATGAAAATAAGATTTTAAAAAGTGACAGAATCAAGTTAGTGAGGATGCGAAGCAATTGAAATTCATATGGTACTTGTGGGTGTGTAACATGGTGCGACCTGTTGGGAGTCAGTTTTCCAGTTTCTGATAAAATCTCTTGGTGGCAGATGTCCTTAACATTTACACATAAATGATTCAAGGAGTTAGCTAATTCCAATGTCCCTTCATCCCCTGGTCTCTCTGTAGGTATGTCTTTCATATCACAATGGCAAGTTGTTTTTCCTAGCTGAATTATGATTTTTTTCTATAGCTCCAAATGTATATTAGATAACACGGTTGCCAGGTATCATTTTCAGACCTTCTCGGAGCTTTGCTACATAGTAGACAGTAAGTATTAAAACTTGTGAATTGCCCCTATTTCAAAGCAGGCCTTCAAACGCTGTACCAGTCCTGTGTCACATTGTCTGTAGTGTCTCTTAAGCAAGCTTGTAGAGGAAGGAAACTTTTTATTGAGCAACAGAAGCCTAAACACCGGTGTGCAAGGTGCAGAAATGGGAACTTGAAAGAGATGAGCAATGTGTGCTTTGACATAGAACACTGAATATGCAAACAGGCCACTGGCACTCTGCCTTACCCCATTGAGTATAAAAAAACGAAGGAGCATAGAGGGGCAACTCTCAGTAGGCCGCAGAAAAATTCAACTGATACTCTTGGAGTAGTCAGACTTCTGGTTCTGAGATAGCAACTCCAAGTGAAAGGAATGAGTGGACATGTAATGTTCTCATTTTCCAGAATCATCTGTTTGCTGGCATGAAGAGTGGGTGGGAGGGATGCTGCCAGAAGACAGAAAAAGAAATGTGAAGAAATGCTGTGGAACACAGTAAGTCTTTCCCAGAACATCTCTGGCTCCAGGCTCCTAATCATTTTGTTCCATCCTCCCTCCTGAATACAGACTCTCTGCAATAACTCTGGAGCTGTCAGGGCAGCTGGGTCCAGCTTGAACTAAGAGTAACTCTTTGTTCTTGAATTGACAGTGTACCAAGAACAAGGAAGCATTTTGCAAGGAACAATTCTGTGATACCTTCCGGAACTAGATGATCATTCTGAATGAATATTTCCATCTTTAATTTCAAGGATGCTTTAATAATGGAACTGATTTAAGCAGCTAAATTTGGAAAACTGAAAATTCAAAAAGACTGTCTATCACATGTTCCTGTTTACATGAATATTTTTAAATACTGAAGAATCTTTCTACCAAGACTGATTTTGTATTTTTCCACAATAAAATAGATTTGAATTATCACCTTAAATTTAAATCTATTTCTGATTTTCTACTATTTATATCTTTGTTATACTGTTTGTACATTTTATATTGAATACAGAAAACCCTTATTACTTTTGGTTTATTTAAGAAGCATCACATGATCTGTGGCATTAGTCACAAATATTGGTTTAAGGGAACTGTCGATTGGCATCTTTGATATTTCACTGCATTTAAGCTTTTTAAAAATACAAATAGACTTTTTCTCTCTGAATATTTTCAAGTGGTAGATTAGAATTAACTAGTTTGAATTATTTGTGTAAGCACATGTGTTTATCTTCAATTTGTAAGTGAAGGAAACGTTTTTAGAAATAATCAACTGTCAATTTTATTCCAAACTTTCTGGTGCCAGGGTATGTGAAAGTGATTTTTCCTGCTGCTTTTTCTGACTGATGTACACACCTGTTTGGGGGACTATGAGAAGCCCCAGTCTTGGTAAGTAGGTAAAACGGTGTTGCCTCTGAACCTACGAACTGGGCATCAACACACTTTGCCTCTGTTTTGAGTTGCTTCTGTTTGTGTAGTGTGGTGTTTGCTGTATGCTGCTTGAGTCACCCACTGGAAAATCATGGTACCATCTCACATAGCAATATAAACGGAGAGGCAAAAAGAACTCTCCAACAAACACCAGTGATGTCAGATTAGCATACAGCCCAACTGATAAAGAAATGATGCTTCAGAGAGTGAGAGAAGAGCCAATTCATTGTGAGCATTCAGAGTCTTCCTGACTGTAGAGATAAGAGGGGAACAAAGTTTGGTTAAAACTTGGTTAGGTCATGTCTTACCAGAGCATTGAATGGCCTCAAGGCCAAGCTGGCTTTGGGGCAAGCAGTAAAGCAATTTTCTCAGTTGACTCTTGTGTGAGCATTGCTGAAATGTGATTGGTAATTGACATGATATACATATAGCTTGAAGCTTTGATGCACACATGTATTGTTACAACAAGCAAGAATTCCTCCCTCTCTTCCTTCCTCTTTCCCTTTCTGGCTCTTTTTTTTTTTTTTTTTTTTTTTTTTTTTTTTTTTTGTGTGTGTGTGGCAAATGTATTTTTGCCAACTAGAATGCAATGTTCTTCACTATATTGCATTGTGTTTTAGACCCACAGAGTTCCCTCATCTATATAACTGAAACCTTGATTACCATTTTTCCATCCTCTCTCCTCCCTTGGGGGCCACTATTACACTTTCTTCCTCTCTGGATTTTACTAGTTTAGATTATACAAGGCACTAGCTCTGTTGCTTCTGATGATCTTAGATCTTATGCCATTTCCTCCTCTCTGGCAGGTGGTCACAGGCCTTGTACTAGTGACTTTTTTGACCCTGTAATAAAATACCCAAGGAAGAAAGTTAAGGAAAGAGGTAATTTTGGCTCACGGTTTAGAGGGCACAATCTATCAGAGTTGAGAAAGACAGGCAGGTGAAGAGGCTCATGCATGGTAGCAGGAACTTGTGATAGAAATTTCTTAGATCTTTGTGGATTTGAAAGTAGAGTGGGATGAGAACAAAGGCCAGGCTATAACTGTCAAAAGTCCTACAATCTTCTCAAGCTGTACCACTAGCTAGGAACTAAGTGTTCAGACAACACTAGACCAACCCCATAACAATGCCATAGTGATCCTTTAGTTTCTTAGCCCTTCCAAAGACTTGATGTATGGTTTTGATTTCTTTTATTTTTTTGAGATCATAATATGATTTCATCATTTCCATTTTCCTCTTATCTGTCTATTGTTCTGCTTTCAAATTCATAGCCTTTTCCATTAATTGTTGTTACATATACATTATATCTGTAGTCACAATATAATTCTCTCTCTCTCTCTCTCTCTCTCTCTCTCTCTCTCTCTCTCTCTCCCTCCCCCCCCCTCTCTCTCTCTCACACACACACACACACACACACACTCCTAAATACATAAACACAACCTGCTCTGTCCATGGTCCATATAATCTTACTTGTGTGCATGTTCTCAGGACTGAGTACTTGGTATTGGACAAACACTTGTGCTCTTCCCTGGGGAAGGCTATTTTCTCCCACCTTTATAATTCCTTAGTTGACTACAGTTCTATGTGTATAGTAGAAGCCTTGTGGGTTTTCTCAGTCCGTGTTAGCATGTCTCCTGCTCTGCAAATTCAGCTCATGTTTAAATAGTCATGTTGGCGTGATTTTATGGGTGAAGCTTATGAAATTCCTGGAAGACATAATCTCACAGCATCCTTCTTGGTCCTCAGGCTTTTACAATTTTCTGCCACCTTTTTCTTACTCGTCTTTGAGCCTTAGGCATGGGAGTTGTTTTGCAGATATAAGTATTGGGATCCACAACTTGATGCATGCATTTTGGTATGTGGGTTCCAGTAGAGAAGAAGTTAGGACCTAGGATGCAGCAGGACGAAAAGAATCATGTCAATGAAAAACTGTGTTTCTCAATTGTCTGTAAAATTGAACATCCTTGATTACCGTTGACTAGTCACTAAACACAGAGCAAATTCCTTACTTATATCACCAAGAGTTGTAGGACAAGAAAAAGAGTTATGACTGCTCCTACCCTTGGCAAGGTGAGAATTGGAAATGCAGGTGGGACCATTGATGCACTATTAGGAGTACAAGCACAGCTGGACATGCAAATTAGAAAAACCCGAGAGGGAGAGGGAAAGTGGACATTGTGGGCAGCTGCCTTTTGCTGTTATCTAGTTAATATGGGTTCTTAGGATTATTTTATTTTCCTTCTCAGAGCATCCTGTTTTAACCTGTAAGATAAAAATGAATCAGAAAGAGTCTATGGCCATACCACCCTGATCTCCAAAGCTAAGCAGGGTTGGGCCTGGTTAGTGTTTGGATTGAAGAACAAAAAAATATTCGATTATTTTGTTTCAATAGGAGAGTCTTTGTATGTTGAATCTTAAGAACGTCTCTGAGCGGTGTCCCCCAGAACATTTTACTCAACAGGGTGTTGAATTTGCAGACATTATGCTATGCTCCCAAGCACAACAGAGAGCTATCTAACTGGTATTTTTTTCTAAGACTCGTGATTTTTGCCACCTGTTAAAACAGGCCCAGAGACCACCCCTGTGTACATCTTGCTGTCTTTCAAGCTTTTCTCAGACGGATAGTGCTGCCCGCTCTGAAATTTCGTGTGCTGTTAGCATTCTGTTTGAGGAACCTTATGCTCTCATTTTAAGAGATTGATTTGAGGCAAACAGGAAATTGAGCAATAGATGACAATTTCGAATCGTGTTCTAAAAATAACAGATTCTGGAGGCTGTACTTGAAGCCTGGCCTTTGAAATGTACACTCTGTCCCCAGCTGATGACTGTGGCGATGCAAGAGGACATACAGGGCAGAAAAGCTGCACAGGTGTCATTTGGAGCTGAAGTGAACTTCTAATTGCATCCTGCAGTGTGGTTCCAGGGACTTACTTTTGAGCCCATCTTACCATTTTGAACTGACCTCTCAAATTGCCTCCTTCCATCATTGTCCTTTGCCCAGGTTCAACTTGCCTCCTTTGTGGGCTGACAGCAGCTCTTTGGGAGTGGGTATGGATTGGAACAAGGAGCCAGCCCCCTTTCCCAAAGGCTTCTGTCTTCATGAGATTTTGAAAGCACAGAAACATGCCTTTCATTTCCCTTTTGTTTATTAAGTAAGGAGAGCAGACTTATAAGCAGTTAAGAAGGAATCCTTTATAAGTAAGAGCTCCTTGGGAGAACACATGGATGAATGACAAATTACTGGTCAGGAAGATGGTTTTCCACTCAGGGATTGATTTGCAAACACTGAACATAGAGGGGGTAATTAGATTCAAATGATGAAGTATTTGATTATTATGACAGATACAGTGAAACTCTCCTTTCCAAGAATGCTCAATTTTGATGTGAACTACAATGATTTGTGTGACTATTGACCATGTAAGTGTATGGAACAGTAAAGACCCTGACCCAGATAACCTGTGATCACAGGAGACAAGCTACTCCTGGCTCTTTGAACATCATTTCTGGCTGGGACCATAGTCTTGACTGGGAAGTAGGCAAATGATGTTACCAGCTCTGCTGGCACTTACTAGGTCATATATTTAAAGGTTTAGTTCCCAGTTAGTGGAACTGTTTGAGAAGGATTAGGCACTGTGGCACTTCAGGTGGGGCTTGAGATTTCAAAATCTCATGCCATTCCAGTTGATTTTCTCTTTCTGCCTTGTGCTTGTGGACCAACATGAGCTCCCAGCTACTGCTCCAGTGCCATGCCTGCTTGCCTGCAGCCATACTTCTTGCCATGATGGTCCTGAATTGTAACTGCCTGGAACTATGAGCTCTGAATAAATTCTTCTCTGTCTCTGTTTCTGACTCTGTCTCTGTTTGTCTGTCTGTCTCTGTCTCTCTTTCCCTCTGTCTCTCTCTCTCTGTCTCTGTCTCTCTGATTTTGTTTTGGTATTTTGTTATGGAGAAAGAAAAGTATCTAAGACATATAAGCCTTGTGTAGAGTCACTTCCTTGGGACCCAAGATGCTTCAAGAATGTTCAGGAAGATGTAAAATTTCCTGAAAAACATCTTCATACTGGTGCATACTTCACAAGATATGGGGAAGAAAGGATAAGAAAACCCTGTCTGCAGGCTGGAGGGATGGATAAAGTGCTTGCTGTCTACACTGGAGGACCTGAATTTGGATCACCAGCACCCACATACGCCAGGCATAGTGTTGCACAAATTTAATTCCAGCACTGGGGTAGAGGGTTGGCAGAGACAAGCAGGAGCCCTGAGGCTTGCTGGATATCCTGTCTACTGAATTTGTGAGCTCCAGGTTAATTCAGAGACTTTATGTAAACAAACAAGGTGGAGAGGGATTGAGAAAGACAGCAGGTATCGATTTCTGATCTCCACATACATATCTACACATATGTATAGGTACCACATATGCAAGATGAATCAATAACAAATAATTAATTCAATACCTGGTAATTTCTATGGTATTGTAATAAAGGTGCTAGTGGGACAAATGATCATTTCATTAAATTTTAGCATGCTATAAAATGAGAGTATCAGAATGAAGAGTTCACATAAATTGACACTTTTGGCACTGAAGTGAGGGCCCGAGTATAGCTCTCCTGCATACTTACTGACTGTGTGACACTACTGTTTCCACATATGTTCATTCAATGTTATTTTCTCCCGGGGTGGGTGTGGCTGTCAGGCAGAGAAATCCAGTGGGAACAAAACGAACTGCTTATTTACTGATTATCATGCTCCACTGAATACTCTATCTTCTAGAAAAAAAACCCACATTGATCAGCTTGGGAAGATCTGTTCTGTGCAGCAGAGCTCTGTTTCCTTTTGCATAGTCCAAACGTACATACTTTGTCCACTTGCTTCAATTTGTACAACACAGAAATATAAGCCTTTGGAGGCAAAAATATCATTTAGTTGGAAATACATAAAGCCAATGTTTAAACTGGAAAAAATTTTTTTTCTTTAAAATCTTTGTGAAACAGCATTAAATACTCCTAGATTCATCAATAACAATTAAACCTGACACTCATTTTTGTTTTATTTTACAGACAGCATTTATGTGGATAGGGCCAGCCTTGAACTTTTAATACTCCTACTTCCACCTTCAAAGAGTCCAGATTACCGATATACCCTGACATTCCTTAACAAAATCCAGTTATTCTGAAATGCTTAGCTGTCTGGGGTAGATTCATGACAGAGAAGTCAACCCCCACCTAGTTACAGGTGGCCAGAAAAATTGGCATGATAAACAGCCCCATATCGACAAGAAGAATTCATATAGCCCAATTATCAGTGATATTTTCTAGATAAATTAGTCTGCTGCTTGTTCTTGTCACTTGAAGGAAATAATTATCTGAGATCTTTTGAGCTGGAAGATGGCTCTGAGCAATTAAATTATCTTTGACAGAACTGCTTGTGGCAACTTTATGTGGTTGACAAGGAGCCCTCTGAATAATCGAATTGCTCATTTCCCCCATGTAAACTGGTTTGCCATGGGGATACTGTATAAATAATGGCTACTAAAAATGAAGCAGGAAAAAGAGACAGTTTCTCAGGAGGAATATTCCAGAGAGTGGATGCTGGAATTTGGGGTCTCTCCAAGTCAAGTGTCTCTGTGTTGTATGGCATACACAGAGGAGTTTGGTCAGGGCTATCATGGTCCCCACAAAACGGAGACAATGGCAAGAAGTGCAGAGATGGCTGACTGAAGAGGAGGCTGTCTATCATGCAGTGTGTCTGAACGGTCCACCAGCTTTGCTCACCTCACAGGAATAGAGCTGTATGGGGTCCCCCTTAGCCTGTGGGCTGGAAGTGTGTGTGTACGTGTGTGTGTGTGTGTGCGCATTTGTGAGGGTCTTTTTGGCTCTTGCCTGAGAGAATCCGCCCCGATTTCATCAGGAACATGGTGTTGTTTGTAGTTCCTGTGTTTGGAGGCAGCTTTCCTAACAAGGTGGGTCCTTCTCTGCCTGTGGAGAGGTGCTGTCAAGTTGACTCTCCATCACACTAACTAAGGCAGGCCTTACTTAGTACTCAAAAGCAGGTGGATGACTTTGATTTCCTCAGTTCTCTGGGTTGGTTCTACTTCAGAGAGTCCTCCCTTTCTCCAAGCCACCAACTATTTTGTATGAGTAGGTTTATCTCATTTCATGGAGTTTGTTTTCCTAACTGGTTGAGGTAGGGCAAAGCTTGGGCATTGGTACTGACATTTTATGCAGACTCATTCTTTGTTTTGAGAAACTTTATGTGCCCTGTGGGATGTTAAGTAGTTTCCCTGGCTTCAACTTACTAGATGCCAGTAACAGCTAATGTTCTTTAGTATATGTTATCTCACATTGTTTGGGACATAGATACACTAATATTTATTTGGCATTCATTTGAAATTCAAAGTAAACTGGGTATCTATATTTTATCTGGTAATACTTCTTTATGTCTGTGTGTTTATGTACAAATATAGGTATACACACGTGTGCCTCATGTACAGGTCTACAGGTGTGTGCATACATGTGGAAACCAAAGGTCAAACTCAGGTGTTTGTCCCTTAAGACCAAATCTGAACTGGCCAGGTGCCCGCTGAGCTCCAGAAATCTATTAGTCTGTCTCTATGCCACTAATTCTAGAATTATAAGCACATACTTCTAAAGATTATTTTTAAAAAATACACAGATTCTGGGAATTGAATTCAGGTCCTTGTGATTGTGATGCACACACCTTACTGACTGAGCCATCTCCCCATCATTGGCAGACCCTCTTAGGGCAAAAAAAAAAAATGTGTGGCTTGAGGATACTAGATTTATATCAGTCCACTTTGAGAAATCAAAGGAATCACTCTCTAATTTGTAAGCGGGCCACTTGAGCAAGATGGAAGGTCAATAGAGCTCAGGATCAATGGTTACCAGGGAAGTGTAAATTAAAAGACAGTGAGCGCCAGTCAGTTGCACCAGGGAGACACAGCTCAGCACAGCTGCCAGTAAGTTCACCAGTCTCCCCACACTTGCACCTTCTGCTCTCTATCCCGACAAGACCAGGATCTGTCTTGGTACAGCAGTACATCTCATGACTGGTCACAGTGAGGTAAGTTAGTGACTTTAGTAAGTATGTAGGGGGTGATACACAAAGAAAGAACAAAACGCATCTTCAAGCATAGATGCAGGTTTCTCAAGAGAGCAGTGGACTTGGGTGTATTTATGTGGCGAAATATATTACTTTTTACCCTTCCAAGTTACATTCCTCAAAGGGCATAATTTATAAAATGTTAAACGATTAAGCTAGAGGACCCTAGAAAAGCTACATGGGGATCTACTACTCTAGAAGCCACCTAGAATGTATAAAAGGAATTTAAGTGGAGTTACCACATAATTGGTGAGAGAATGCCTCAATTTAACATCATCTGTTACCAAGTAAAACCCCCAGTACCAGGAATGGGTTATATCTGGTTGAGTCATTAACCAAAAGGTCCCCATAGTCCCACCCCTCAAGTATAGGCCAGCTATGAACCCTGTACGCTACAGTGGTGTCCTACCTATAACCCAACCAAGAAGCTATTTGCAACTGATTCCTGCTGGGAGAGAGAAAAATCCGTTTTCTTCAATGGAGTGACATTGAGTATACCCACCACACTTCAGGGGTAGGCCTCATGCTCAGGAATATTTGGCTACGATTTTATGTGTGCTTCTTTTGGTTGTGGGTTGGTATCTTTTGTCTTTTGTTTTTTATTTTCGTTTTTTGTTTGTTTTTTATTTATTTCTTTTGAGAGAGATAAAGAAAATGAAGTTGGGTGGGTAGGATGATGGGAGGGGCCTGGTAGGATCTCGGGGAGGGGAAAGAATTTGGTCAAAATATACTGTATGGAAAAAAATTCAATAAAAAAGAAAAAAGGTTTAATTATTAAAATTTAATCAAAAATATCTATTTGACTTATTTCTCTTGATGAAATTCCTTTAGTAGATTAAATTTTAAGGTTGTTTATGAGGTACACACTCAAAGTGGTGCAAGCATGTGAACAATGGATTGAGAAACAGCAAGGAATGTCAAAATGTAGCAGGATGTCCATCCCTTTGTTTCCTGTCTGTCTGTGTTAGTTTTTTTTTTTTTTTTTTCAGTTGTATGTTGTCTGTCTGTGTTCGTTTTTATTTTTTCAGTTGTATATGGAGAAAGTTGCTTGAAATGGGGTGTGGCTATGCAGCATGGTCTGTCCTGGAACTTGAGTTCTGAGTTTACATAAAAGTCCTTCTACATAGCAAAGGAAACAATCAAGCGAAGGAGCCTACAGAACAAGGGGGAGCCTTTGGTAGCTGTACATCTTACCGAGAACGAATATCTAGAGCACACAAAGAAGTTAAAAACTACAACAAAACCCCCAAATAACCCAATCAAATAATAGGGTAATGAAATGCGCAGACAATCCTCAAAAGATGAAAAATGAATGGTCATTAAATCCATAGAAAAAGCTTTGTCCCAAAGAGCCACCAGAGAAATGCAAACTAAATCCCACAGATTCATCTCATCCCTGTCCGAATGGCAATCATTAATAAAAACAAAGAACAGTAGATGCTGGCTAGGCTGAAGATGAAAGGGAACCCATATGCACTGCTGGTTTGAATGTAAACTAGTCGTGAGTAATGGAATCAGTATGGAGGTTTCTCAGAAAACCTAAAGTAGATCTACCATTTAACCTACCCATACTACTGTGAATTTTCCAGAAAGACTTCACATTAATGTGTTACAGAGATACTTGCCCATAGGTGTTTATTGCAGCACTGTTCAAAGCTACTGAGTTAACGTCCTGTGTATCTGTCAATAGACAGATAGACTTTTAAATGTTATTTAAATACAAGGATGAAACAATATAAAGGTTTTGTACATTTAGAAATATCAGACCCATGTCAATTATCTTTTCCCTTTATTCATTTTTGAATCATAAATATGTGTTCTTTTAAAAATTATTTATTTTTATTATATGTACATTGGTGATGTGACTGCATGCATGTCTGTGTGAGGATGTCAGATCCCATGGGACAGTAGTTACAGACAGTTGTGAGCTGCCATGTGGGTGCTAAGGATTGAACCTGGGTCCTCAGGAAAAGCAGCCAGTGCCCTTGACCACTGAGCCATCTCTGCAACCCTGAATTTATGTTCTTAAAGTGTTTCCCATGTGTATTATCAGAACTATGGTAAACAGTTGCCATGTTAAGATCAATCATGTTGTCTTGAATGACATTAGCTGAAATAGGAATGCTAATTATCAATATTTTTACTTTATAACCAATGTATTAAAAGAAACTCACCTATAAGGTTAGAGTGAACTTAGGTCATTTAAGAAACTCCAATTTACTTTCCAATTGTAAAATAATATCAACAAGGATTACTAAAAGAAATAATAATAAACTTTAAAACATAGGACTCAAGATTTCTTCTTCAGTTGATGTGATGGCACAGAAATGTGTTCCCCAACATACTGAAGGCTGAGGCAGGATGAGCTGGAATTCAGTGCTAGCTTAGGAGAACTCAGTCTCAAAAAGGAAAGAGATTGTTTTTTTTTTTTATTTGCATTTCTAACACAATGCAATAAACAACCTGATATATTCTTACTAAACACTTTCTTTCTCTTTCTTGGATATTCTCTGTATTTACATTTCAAATGTTATCCTCTTTCATCGGACTTCCCTCCCCCTCCCTTTGCTTCCATGAAGGTGCTCCCTCTCCCAACTACCCTCTCTGACCTCAGCACCTTGGCATTCCCCTACACTGGGAAAATGAGCCTTCCCTGGACCAAAGGCCTCTCTTCCCACTGATGCCAGACAATTATCCTCTGCAACTGGAGCCATAGGACTCTCCATGCGAACTCATTGGTTGGTGTTTCAGTATCTGGGAGTTCTGGAGGGTTTCGTTGGTTGATAATGTAGTTCTTCCCATGGAGTTGCAAACACTTTCATGTCCTTCAGTTATTTCTCTAGCTCCTTCATTGGGGTCCCTGTTGACTGAACACTTTCATACCCATCTCAGTATAGACTATGGTGAGACCAAGGTCTAGAGACTCATTTCAAAGCACAAAGCTGTTCAAGTGATTCTGGCTTAAATGGTTTCTGCAGCCCTAGACAAGAGGAAACATAAAGGAGACAGGGGGAAGGTTTAGTAGTGACAAGCATGGACCCATGTGATTCTAAAATTACTTATTCATTCAGTATGAAATAATTACTTCGTTAAGGCAACCCTTCAAACACATGCTATTAAGTCACAATATTCAGGCTCTGGTTACTCTAGGCAAAGTAGAAGAAGCTTGGAGATTGAATTCATTTTTCTCCTAATTGGCTTGTATTGGCATCATATAGCTGGAGGAGAGAGAGAACAGAAGGTAAAGAGGGAGGCTGCTAAGCTTCCATCTTACATGAATTCTAATGACTTGCAAAACTAGCTCTTTACAAATTAATGTCACTAGGCTTATTCTGGCTCCCTTGGGCTCCCTGATTCTTCTGATCTCTGTCAAAAGAATTTCAGCTTGATACAGAGACTATGGCATAAAAGATAGGCAGAGTTCATTACAGAGGGAAGTAGGGCATTTTCAAGGGGGAAAGAGAAAAAGGCAGATCTCTCTCTCTCTCTCTCTCTCTCTCTCTCTCTCTCTCTCTCTCTCTCTCTCTCTCTCTCTCTCTCTCTCACACACACACACACACACACACACACACACACACACACACACACACAAACACACACACGAGGGGTGGGGAGAGAGAGAGAGAGAGAGAATGGAGTGATGATTGTTTTGATAATTTACATTTTAGACAGGCTTTGTACCAGTTTTAAAGGCTCCAGAAGAAACAGGTTTCTTACAGGGAGTGTTCCTGCCCAGTGGATTGGATTAAGTTTTACAGAGGCAGAGGGTTATGTGTCTTTGTTCTTTATCTAAAGCCTCCTACTGAAAGTCATCATGCATCATGTAAGGCTTAGGGCTCCTGAAAGCAGGTTCAGATAGCTATCTATTAATGACCTTCTTCTGGGCAGTTCACGGTATTGCATATCCTTTCCAGGAGCAGAGACAGGATTCAGCTTGTATTCCTCCTCTCAGTAATTATTGCCCGGAAATTTTTAGTTATTGGCTTTATGACTTGCTCATTATGAGGCAGGGGTCCAGCCCTAATGTATTTTAAGCTTGCTAATATCAACTAGCTTCCTAACATTAGGGCATGAAAGACTTTGTAAAAGACTGTACCTTTCCACTTGGGTATACTAGAGCTGGAAATGACACCAGCACATCAGTGTTTGCAGTGGTCTCTTTTCAGCCTTATTCAGGTAGTAACTGATTATGTATCCCAACACCAGATCATCTCCTGCCTTCAGGCAGGTGAAAATTGGAGTCATCTAGAACAGATGGCCTCTCTCTCCTGAAAGGTCTCAGGGGGTAAAAGGGGCCGCTTGAAAATAGACGAGAGAAAGCTTTCAAACAGAAATTGAGCTACACTTTGTCCTGTGCTTCACTTTCTGCTGACTCTCCAAATGGTCTTGATTTATCATTGTATCCACTAAACCAAGAAAGATGAAGCAGGATCATGGAGAATGATTAAGAATGAAATTATGTTATATTTATGACAGTTGTGCATCAGACCCTTCATTGCCAGTGCTGTAATTATGTGGCTTAGGTAATATCATAATGGCATTGATCTTGTGCAATAATGTCACATATATGGTGTATGACACTAAATACATTTCATCATATTTTGAATAGTAACAATTTTAAGTGCTTTCCCAAAATCAGAGAACTTTTCATATTTTATGCATTAAATGCCCTGCCAACCTCAGCAGCATAGGTAAAGAAAAATTCTCAGGAAAGTTAAATGACCTTACAAATATCACATAGCTAGAGAATATCAGTACCACAATCCAACTGCCTTTGGGCACAGCCCATTATTTCCTTAAGTATCTCCTTCAAGTGAAGGGTGATTTTAATATCATTAAGTGGTTTCAAACTTACTAAGGAATATTCTATCCGTGAAATTTACACAAAATTTAATTACAGCATCCTAAAATGTTTTACTGGGACCCACACACCCATTCACTTACATATTTTCCATATAAGTGCTTTACAGCCACAGTGTTCAGTATCTGTGACAGAGAACATATGTTCCTAAAACATTAGCTGCATGGGCTTTTGCAGAAAAAGTTTAATGACTCTGGCTACTGTCTAATTCCAGATTGTATCTTTGGATGTCTAAATAGGAATATAGAAAAAATGGTAAGAAAAATAGTTTATTGGGACTTGGCATTGAGTTGGTTATGGTGTCAAATAAGCTATCATATCCATGAGATGAGTTTTATCAGTTTGGTACTGATTATTTGTAAGAGAACATAAGTCAAATGACTGTTTCTGTGACCCTATGTTTCCAATTACTACAGACATGCTTTAATTATTTAGAATCTTTTTTGAGACATGACCTCACCATATAGTCCCAGCTGACTATGTAGAGCAGGTTAGCCTCAGAGTCATACATATAAACATATTTCTGTTTTTTGAATGCTTGAATTAAAGGTGTATACAACTGTATCTGGTATGTTTTAAATCTTAAAAACATGCAGATATATCAGTACAAATTATCAATATTTCTGGAAGCATTATAACATCTTGATGTTCAAATATCTGTTGCAACCATGCATCTTCTTTGAAATTTTTATCAGGAAAGTTAAATATTCATATTTTAGTAATTAAATGACCAAAAATTTCCCAACCTTTCTCTCCTGAAGCATTAAACTCTCTGCTGCTGAACTGCCCACAGGGCTTTCATTTAGCTCTTGGAAATACATTTACTATATGCCATAGGAACACATTTAGCATGTTCAGAAAATGTGATGTGAAAATAATTCTTTTAAGCTGGAAGCAAGGCTCAGAGAACATTGCTGAAGAGAGGGCAGAGAGAATGTAAGAACCAAAGTATAGGGAGAGGGTTGTGAAATGCTGTCTTCTGGACATGGCATGACTGTGACCCCAAGGAAGTCACACCAGCTATGCTAACCTGCATGAGACTTGCGCATGATTGAGACCATCAACATTCCATCGTGGATGGGCATGAGGCTTCAGAAGTCTCCATCCATATTTGAGGAGCTATAGGTTTTTTGTACTAGGCAAAAGGGGTCATTTCCTTCAGTGTTATAGCCAGGAATAAGCTGCTCATGTGCTAGTAGTAACCAACCCCACACCTATGCTCGTGCATGCAGCCCTAATTAAACTTAGTGGGTTACAAAAATATTTAAAAACAAGCATAGCAACATGAAAGACATGGAAATAGGTGGGGAACTTATTGGAAAGAAAAGATTCCACAGGAGTTAAGAATGGGATTTGAGAGCATAATGCAGGATGACAATGACCAGAGTACATTTTGTATAAATGACCAGAATACATATATGTATAAAAACTGTCAAGAAATAAAATAAATGAGTCTATTAAAAACTTAAAAAACTGGGAGTAATGTGTTATGTTCTGTTGTTGTGAAGAGATATCGTGACCATGGCAACTCTTGTGAAATAAAGGGTTTAATTGATCTTGCTTACATTTTCAGAGGTCAGTTCATTATGATCATGGCAGGGAACATGGTGGCAACCAGGCAGGCATGGTGCTAGCAAAGGAGCTGAGAATTCTACATCCAGATTGGCTGGCAAGATAAGAAGAAAGTGACACTGGGTCTAGCTTCAGCTTGTGAAGCCTCAAAGCCCACCACCAGTGTCATACTTCCAACAAGGTCACATCTACTTCAACAAGGTCATTCCTCCTAATCTTTCTCAAGTAGGACCACTCCACGATGATTAAGCATTCAGATATATGAGTCGGTGGGGGCAATTCTGATTCAAACTATCACATAGTGCTTAGTTCTCTCGGAACATGAGACAACCCCACTCTTCCATCTTCTATGCCCACTGCCCAGCTTAATAAATCCACTTTTCCATCAATAGCTCAAAAACAAAATTTCTAGGCCATCAGCACCAATCAGCATTGTCATATTCTTTTCTTTAGTGTATATAATTTGTGCATGCATATATGTACACGTAGGTGCACATATATGTAGAGACCAGAGGTTGATGGTAAGTGTCTTCGTCAATGTGCTGTACTCCTTATTTTGATACTGATTTGGCTACTCTGGCTTGCCACTGATATCCAGTATGTCTCTGCCTCCCAGAACGGGGATTACCAGTATGAATTTTTGCATTTTGCACTTGGCTTTTTACATTGGTACCGAGAAACTGAACTCTAACCCTGAGTTTTACCAAGTGAGATTAAACTGGAAACCTCAATAGGAGTGGGAATACATGGGTATAGGGAGGCAGTGAAAGATGAATCTTTGGAATTTGATTGTCAGAAAACCCAGCCCAACATTCTTATTTTTTAATGGAGGTATATCTTCTCTTGCCTGCTATATAGTATCTGAAATGTTGAAAGGTTCATTTTACTAAGCTGTAAATTCAAAGGGAAATATGAAGACTTTACTGTTTTAAAATATCAACAATAAATGTACATACTTATTGAAAGTACATTTTTATATAATATAGTCTGATCATAGTTCCCCTCCTCCAGCTCCTCCCAGATCCTTGCTACCTCTCCACCCTCTCAACTCCATATCCTTTTTCTCTCTCTCCTCTCTTTCTTTAAAAGTCCTTCTGATTTTAAGATTTACTTATTTATTTTATGTGTATAAGTACACTGTCGCTGTCTTCAGACACACCAGAAGAAGGCATCAGATCCCATTACAGGTGGTTGTGAGCCACCATGTGGGTGCTGGGATTTGAACTCAGGACCTCTGGAAGAGCAGTCAGTGCTCTTAACATCTTCAGTCTAGCCAGCCTGTTTTCTTTCTCTTTCTCTTTAGAAAATAAACAGGAAAACAAACAAAACTTCGAACAAAACAAAAGAAAAACAAAACAAAGAAAAACTTCAAGATATATAGATTTTTAATGTATTTTTTTAAAAAAATTCCTTCAGTGTTAGAGATTAAATCCAGAGCCTTGAGCATGCCAGGCCAGCACTCTTCTACTGACCCTCTAGCCAGTTTTCACTTGTTTCAAACTATTCACTAGAAATCCTTTGGCAAACTCTCCCACAGTGTTCCCACAGTGTTTGTTTGTTTGTTTGTTTGTTTGTTTTACACACTGTCTTGTTGGAAATGAGCAGTTTGTAGTTTTTAGTTATTATCAATAAAGCTGCTACAAGTAACCCGTCTACATTTGAAAAGGGACATGGTATGTTCTCTTCTTGGTAAGTGAAAAGGGACAATCATCACAGATGGCAAGAGTCATAAGAGAGAACAAGGAACAGCTGAGTCCTTTTGTTACTACCCAGTCTGATGCCCCTTGTGGTATAATCAATAAACACATTTGAGAGAGAGAGAGAGAGAGAGAGAGAGAGAGAGAGAGAGAGAGAGAGAGAGAGAGAGAGAGAGAGAGAGAGAGAGAAAGATTCATCATCTTCAGGAAGTGAGGAAAGCATATGACTTGCCTATAAGCAACTTTCTCCTTAAAGAATTGAAAACATGGAGATTTTATTTAGAAGGTATATGAGTATTGATCTATGAAAGTATTTTAAGGGCAGGCACAATTTTTCCACTTGCTCAGTGTAAGGTCATTGTTTCTTGGCAGTCTTAGTTCAAGATCATAGAGCACATGTTGAAAAGTTGAAGGTAGCACACAGAAAGTGTTTCTGAGAATGTTCATAAACAGTTGAGGATCATAAACTGACAAACACCAATGTTCTCAACATGTTTATTTCAATATTGTAATGAACCAAGTTTACTCTAAGTATACCTCATACTGGGTTTGTGATCCTTCGTTGGCTCTCTCTCTCTCTCTCTCTCTCTCTCTCTCTCTCTCTCTCTCTCTCTCTCTCTCTCTCTCTCTCTCTCTCTCTCTCTCTCTCTCTCTCTCTCTTTCTCTCTCTCTCTCTCTCTCTCTCTCAAAACCTTTAGCTGAAGCTAAAGGACAGGATATTTTGAAAATGAAATAATGTGTGAGTTTGTCTTACAAGTGCCTGTGTGGTTTAGCAGATGACTATCTTGCATACCTGTGGGTGGGATTACTAAGACATAGGTCAATGCGTGTTTAACCTTTAAAAAAAACAAAGACTCCTACTAAGTGCTTGTAGTGTTTCCAACTTCTAACCACATGCATGTTTCAATTGTTCAGCATTCTTGTATATACGTCCTGTTGTCTGACTCTTTCCTTCTTGCCTACTTAGTGGTATAGAGACTTATCCTCTCACTGTGCTAGCAACGTTCATTTTCTCTCATGACTGAGACAGCCCAGTACATTAAAATGTGCTTATGAGCTATGTTTTATTCTATGAATACGTATTCAGGTTCTCAAATGTATTTTATTAAGCTATTTAACTTCTTGCTATTGAATTATATGACTGTATTCTGCTTCCTGAATACAAGTCCTGCCTTGGTTTTGTGTGCTGTAGATATTTCAACCAGCATATGGCTTTTCTTTTTATTCTCTTAATAGTGTTCTTTGAATACCTGACATTTAAAATTTGAGGAAGTCCAATTTATTAATGTTTTCTGTTATGGTTAATGTTCTTCATGTCCTGTGAAAAATATCTTTACCCATCTTAAAATGGCAATGAGATTTTCCTGCATTTGATTTAGAGGTGCTGTAATTTGTAGCATTTACATTTGGGTTTGTGATTCCTCCAAAATTAAGTACTTGCATGTGCTATGAGGTAAGAGCCAAAGTTATCTTTTTTCAACACATGAACACGCACATGCACACGCATGCACACAGGTTTTATTTGTAGCTCAGTCGATGGAGTTCTTGCCTATCACACACAAAGTGCTGAGTTCAATTCCTAGCACCACATATGCTGTGCATGATGGCATCCCAGGAGACCGGAAGATCAGAAGTTCATCATCCTTGGCTATATTTCTAGTTTATGGCCAGCCTGGGCTAACATGAAACCCGGTTCTCCTTAGCATTTGTTGACAAAATGAAATGCTAATATTTTTCATTTCTCTTACTTACATAAAAAAAAACCCAGCCATTTATTTTTGGAGTAGTCACTTAGCTGCCCATGTGACTCCCAAACCCATACTCTTACTGTCATCCTAGCACTTTCCGGGCCAGTCATCAGCAGGACAGGGCAGCCCTTCATGTTGCCTCCTCTTCCAAAGCAAGGAGAACAGTGTGCTCCTCGACCATTCCGGACCTCGCTCACAAGTGGCATCCCAAGCTCACCCCATCAATTCTTTAGACTTGACCATGATGACTATTCCAAAGTCTTGGTGTACTGAGTAGAGTACACTGAAAGGAAACACAAAAGAAAGGACTTGCCACTCAAGAAAATGCATATTTTCAAGTGAGCACTGAGGTTGATATGCATTAATAAGACATTAAAAGTTTTCTATAGAAAATTTGTAGAGTCAAATAGCTACTTAGGATAAAACAGTCAAGGGCTGGGAGCATAAATGAGGGAGGGTGGAATTTTGAGAACCAGTACGTCGCTAGATTGTGCTTTTAGATTATTCAGCTAATCCTGTTTTTGGCAAACTCTGCATTAAAGCCAAACATCTCATAGGCAGAGCCTTCCACACCAATATAATCATAGGAGAAATTTTGAGGTGTACCCTGAGAATGTATAGCACTGGCTATATGATAACCCATAGGTGCTATGTGATTATATTTTGAAGATGAGCTTAGAAATAAACAAAATTTTATGATTACCTTGGAAAACTTTCAGACACCTTAGTGAATGAATTGGGACTTCATGTGAAATAGGTCAGCAGGAGGAAGAGAAGGAGGGGGAGGAGGAAGAGGAAAAGAAAACGAAGAAGTAGTGAAAAGTAGAGAAGGCTTAGGATAATCCACGTTCTGGTGGTTGGTTTATTTCTTTAAATTTATGGTGGCAGTGACGTGAGCAGTATGTCCTGTGGCTGTGTTATGGCAGTGACACTTAAGGGAACAAAGAACTTGAAGAAGGCAGAGGCCAGTTTCATCATCCATCTGCATGTGGCTATCCTGCAACATGGTCTTTCCTGCTTCAGAAAGCAGAAATTTACCCTTTGATTTCAAAATAGTTTCTTTTGTGTCTGGGAGAAACCTGAATGTATTAACCTCCCAGATCAGAGAGAATTCCTGTCCTGCACAGTACACTGGCTTCTTTATGACTCCCTTAAGTTTTTATTTGTGTGTATCTATGTATATGTATGCTTATGTATGTTCAAGTATATGTGTTTATATATGTATGTGGAGGCTTGAAATCAACTGTGGGTGCTTTTCTACAGACACCATCCACCCTGTGTGTTTCAGCCAGGATTTAGCACTGGCTAGGAGCTTGCCTAGTAGGCTAGGCTGGCTAGCCAGTGGGTCCCAGGAACCTTCCTCTCTCTACCTTCTTATAAGCATACTACCTTCTTCCAAGCAAACCACTGTGCCAAGTTTTAAAACTCATGTTTTTATCAATTATTTAAGGACTTCATATAATGAATCTTAATATTAATATTCACTTCTGCCCCTCCAACTCCTCCTACATCTTTCTCCACGTCCCTGTCCCTTCAACTTCATGTCCTCTTAAAACCTAATTGATTGACAAGATGCACAGTTGTCCAGTTGTCCAGCCCAATCCCAACAGATATAAGTTCAAAATGCTCCCACACCTAAGGCTCAGAAAACATTGTGGAAGGGCAGGTAGAAGGATCATAAGTTAGGGAGTATAAAGAAGTTTGCTGGAAGATTTTGTCTCCTTTTATCACCAGAAGCTATACTTATAAAATATCAGCAACATGAGTGCATAAAGGAGCATGGATGAAGCCAATGAACATGTCAAACTGGATGTGCAGTAGCTCAAGAGTCCTTAGTCCTACACAAAGAACTACAGGTTAACAAGTAAAGGTCGGTTGGGGAGGTAGTCCTCCCCACAGAGGATCACACCAATTGGTTGTCTAGTGCCAAAAGATCAGCTTCGAAAGCATACACCCGTACAAGTAGCATTATATAGACCCTGTAGTTATAATCAGGAGTATGTGTATATAAAAATACACATATGTATGTAATAATTAATGAAAAAGGAGATCATGAATTTGAAGAAGGAGAGTGGGGCAGGAACAAATGTGAGGGTCTGAAGGGAATGAAGGGAGAAATTGTGTAATTGAATTACAGTCTCAAAAACAAAACAAAACAGACACAAAACATCTACCCCCCCCCCCCCAAACCCTGCTTGAGTCCAATTCATAGTGTCCATAAATTCCTGGGTATGAGCTTCCCACCGGAGTGTTATTCACCTACCAAGGACCATACTCTTGAAGAAAACTGGTTCTCCATCCCCCAAAAGCCATCAACTCTCATTATCTCCTCAGTTAGGGATGGGCGCTCTTGAACTCCTACTCAATTCCTGAGCTCCATCTTATGCACACAAACACAGCTGCTGTGAGTGCAGTAGTTCTGTGGTGTCCAGAAAGCACTGTTTTGCTTTGGTCCTCCTCAATCCCTGAATCTTCCCATCTTTCCACCCTCTCTTCCGTGATGCTCTCTACACTGTTATGAATGCTTCATTTGTAACTGAGAGCTCCGCAGTCATGTATTCTCTTTACTTTGAGCCCTTATGAGTTTCTGTGCTAGACACCACCCACTACACAAAGAAACTGCTCTAATAATGCCCAGGAGTTGAACTAACCTATGGGTAGAAAGATACATATTTAAATGGCAGTTTGATACTATGTCCATTTAGCAGAAAACTAATAATAGTTTCAGCTCTGGGTCCTATGAGATCTCCAACAATAGGTTCTTGACCAGAATTACAGTACTAGGTAGTTGATTTCTCCTATGGAGAAGATCCTAAATTCAAGTAGAGAAGTGATAATTTACTCCCAAAACATTTGTGCCACTACTGTACCAATGGGCATCTTTTGCCATACCACTCATTATTTTAGCTCAAATAGTTCACCGCTGGGTAACACTATTGGTGACATTTTCCCTCAGCTACTTACATAGCACTTTTTAGTACTATGAAATCTAGTAAACAGGAAAAATGTTTCCTGGTCAGTACCAACTTGATTTTTCTATATCCTGTGACAAGTGTGCCTGGTGTTTCAGGAAAATGGTCTTACCGTCAAGTTCTGGGAGACAACCAGCAGCAAATATGCCTAGCTTTTCATTTGGGCTCTGGAATTCAAACTATGTCCTTTATATTTGCACTGCAAGTACATTACAAACAAGCTGTTTTTCCAGTCCATGGTTTTCATTTTAAGTATTTGTAGGACCTTCATCATTATCTCATTCTTATCCCTTAGAAACGTGGTCCACAAAATAAATGAAATGTTGGAAATTTTCTTTGGTTTACATAAAATATGTTCAAAGAAAAAGGTAAAATAAATTTCAATAGTACATCCAACATCTACCATTTCAACATGTGACAATAATCATGATTTTTCTTCTTACAGTCTTCTTATAGGAAGTGTTCAAAAAGTGTGAACGTTAATGGTACAACCGAATTTGCAGTGCCTTTACTTCAAATGATCACTAGCCATGTGGGACCAGTGCTATTATAGCTTGCCTCCTCATGTGAATGAGTGGCTGCATCATTCATCCTTTCTTATAATCTTTCCTCTCCAAGCTGAAAAAATAGAAGGCAAAAGTTCGGTTATAGTGGTCCAGGATCAGCAATCCAAGCACCTGGGAAGCATAGGTAGGAAGACCAGGAATTCAAAGTCAATCTTGCTTACTTACATAGTAAGTTTGAGGCTTATTTGGGGTACAGGAAACCCTGTCTCAAATAACAACAAAGGCAAAAAAGAACAAGAAGATAACCGATCGTTTCTAGGTATCAGCTGTTCCTTGTTAGGAAATTCATTAGAGATATTCTCAGGTGGTAATGTGGAAAACCTGATATCGTCCCATTTAGCACAGAAGGACAATAATCTTAGGTCCATATGTTTGATAATATAGTGGTAAATTTCAATAAACACTGTCTCCTACAGACTAATGTTTTTGGAGACCAAGGGTGGTAATGGTAAAGGGAGTGGTCTGCTAATATGTACATTAATGGTTTATAATATGTATATAAGATTGTAATGAAATACCCACTGCCAGTTCAATATAATTATTGTGACCAGGATTCCTTGGCCATGAATTGAAACCCACAGTGACTCTTGAATCCTTCCACATATCTGTTTATATATGATTAAAATGCAACAGACTGTCTTATGTACAATACTAATTCTATTTGGTGGTCATTGCTAAACTCTTAACTATAAAGAATAGTCATGATTATTGTGCTCAAGTGATTCATTTACCTTTGCATGGCAGTGTGTCTTCAACAGCCTTTCTCTGTAATTGTGTTCCATAACATACTTCTCATTTTTGACGTAGTGATAACCACCATAGTCAAGAATCCTAGCGCTCTGAAGAAAATGTTCTGGGGATGGAGACATAGAATGTTCTGGGGATGGAGACATAGAATGTTCTAGGGATGGAGACATAGTTATATTCAGGTCTCATCTCAGGAAAACAAAATCCATTTCATTGTTTAGAGCTTTCCATTTTCCCCCTGGTTTCCCTGGTTACAATGAATATTTTCGCTTAATGGATGCTTCTGCTAGTGTGCTGATCTTTTCAATCAATACATTTAGCTCCAGGCATTTGTGAAGCTTCTTCTCTATGCCTGCTCTTCTGATTCCTCTGTAGCTAAATTGTCTGGCTATTTTAGGCTAGGATCCTTTTCCCTCATCAGTACATCAGATTTAGATGCCAAGATATCACTATATGAAACAATCATTTTAACCCTGGCAGTTTGAAATTTTGTCTGCCATCCTGAAATATGAAATTTCAAGAATCATCCTATTCTTATAAAACTATCTTAGAAAAACATGGTCTGAGCTATATGCCTATTCTTAGTCAAGCAAAATTTTTCACTATATCATTGATTGACCTGGCTATATATCAAATAGACTAGTGGAGGATAAAGGCTTATTAAATAATGACAAGGATGTATTATTTCTCTTTATCACAATCATTTACTTTAGTGTTTAAAACCATAAGTGCTAATACAATAGTGTAATTTATCATGGTGGAAACATATTTTCAACTTCTAAATTTTAAACCTAGCATCTTCTCAATGAATCTTAACACATAGCAAATTAGTTCATATAGACTTGAATGGGAGGTAGGCATTTTTGTTTTGATGAAGAAATCATGGGCTTGGAAACAAGCAGCATATTAGATCTTAGCTTAAAACCGTGGTTCTCAGCCAGCGAGTTGCAACTCCTTCAGGGGTCAAATTACCCTTTCATAAGGGTCACCTAAGAACATTGGAAAACAGATATTAACAGTAGCAAAACTACAGGTATAAAGTAGCAATAAAAATAATTTTATGGTTGGGGGTCACCATAACATGAGGAACTGTATTAAAGGGTCACAGCAGTAAGAAGGTTGAGAAGCACTGCCTTAAAGCCTTGAAGAAGGTCTTAGATGAACAGAACTCACTTCACATGTTAAATTAAAATTTGCATCTATAAAATGTTATTTCATTCTATATATGATGTGCAATACCTGGAGAAAGAATCTTATAAAACACCCAAAGGACTAAAATGAGAAATGCCTCTTAGAATATGCAGATTGATATTTATTAGAACACTAGACAGAGTGAAGAGTAAAGAAAATACTCCAGTGTCATTGTTAGCATTCCTTCTAGGCTACGCCCCCACACTGTGCTGCTTAGATTCATATTTATGTTTCTCCCTGTCACACATCTGCCATTCTATTCTAAGATACTTAGCCATTTTTTGCCATTACATTCTAAGATATAACAAATGCATGATTTCCCTCCAGGCAGAGCTGCCGCTTCAGTGCCATCATAACTAGGGGCAGGCCTGTGAATGTCCGACATCTTTGTTGTGGGTAGATGAGTTTTTTTTTTTCCCCCATGCTATTGCTTCCGCACCATCTTAGCTAAGGGCAGTCACATGGATGGCTGTAGCTTTAGCACCCTCTTAACTAAGAGTAGCCCCAGGACCATCTGCCATCTTAGTTAAGAGCAGTGCCTACCTCACTGTCATCTCACCTCAAGGCAGCTTGACTTAAGGCTCCAAAGACACTTTCCAATTAGGAAAAGGTTTTGTTTTATTCTGCCTTGATGAATAATGTATTTTAACATTAATTTAAAAATGTATAACAGTAAAAAAGTTAAAGATCACTGCTTTAAAAATCTGTTTAGCCTTGTTTTTGCTACTGTCATTAAGTCACAGTGTCTTCTCTCTTTTTTTTTTTTTTTTTTTTTTTCGATAGATACATCCAGGACAAGTAATTAAACAAACACAGATTGTCTAACTCAGATATGTTTGATAGATACTGGCTCTCAATCTTGTCAGAAATCTTCTAAATGTAACATTAAGTGTTTAAGTTTATTATGATAGACAGAGACTCACAAATCCTCACAGTGTACCACACCAAGGTCTCCAAGAAGATATGGGCACAGTGACAAGATTCTGCCAGAATGATATGATAACCACTGAGAAAAACAGCTCCTTTGCCTTGCTCAATGCCAGGGCCTGGCCTGAACTGTGGACAAACAGAAGATACCCAGGGAGTTAAATGTCTCATGTTGCCTAAGACAAGGTGAGTCATTTTTTTCCCCATGTTCCTACTCCACAAGAAAAGGCTTCTTGTCTTCTGGGCCTGACAACCAGATTGACTGCTTAAGTTGCGAACAGAGACCACAGGACCTAGGAACTGTTTAGATAGTGGACTATTGATCATCCCCTTTCATTTTAATTTAGGTGATGACACCTAGATTATAATTTATTCTTCCCAGATTTATTCTTCCCAATTCCTACATTTACAGTTAGGCTAACTACAACTTAACAGATAGAAAATAGACATCTAGCTCCTTACCCCAAGGTAATCCTCTACCTTATTAATTCATTGGTCAATTTATTAACTAGTTAAGACTAACAGATTTCTTATCAGAGACAGACAGGTTTGCCTTGTGTAGTGGTTTTGAATATGTTTGACATAGGTAATGACACTAATTGGAGGTGTGGCCTTGGACTTTAAGACCTACTTTTTAGCTGCCAGGAAGCTAGTCTTTTCCTGTTTGCCTTTGGATGAAGATGTAGAGTTCTCAGCTCCTGTTGCCCCATGCCTGCCTGGACACTGTTATGCTCCTGCCTTCATGGTAGTGGACTGAACTTCTCAAAAAGTAAGCCAGTTCCAATTAAATGTTTTTATAACTGTTAAGATTCTATAAACCCCACCCCTTAGTTACCTGTTTCCAGGTATACCCCACCCCTCAGTTACCTGGCAGTAGCCAGGTATGCTCTGCCCCAGTGACCTGACACTATAAAGGGGGCTGCTTGCCCCTCCTCTCTCTCTCTCTCTCTCTCTCTCTCTCTCTCTCTCTCTCTCTCTCTCTCTCTCTCTCTCTCTCTTGCTTTCTCTTGCCCTCTTATACTCTTGCTCTTTTGCTCTCTCGCCATTGCCCCTCCTCATTCACTTCCCTTCCCCCCCTCTCTCTCCATTTGCTCATGTACTCATGGACTGCCTCTACTCCTCTACCTCTCTATTCCTTTCTTCTCTCTCTCTGCCTCCACTATCCCATGACCTGAATAAACTCTATTCTGTACTATATCACATTGTGTGACTGGTCCTTCATGGAGTAGGGATTCCCAACATGCACCCCCAAAGGCATCTTCCTTTCCCCCAGGCCTCACAGCACATCCATGGGCCACATCTCCCCCACTCTTTTCATCTTTTTTTCCCTAACATTGGTGCCAAAACCCGGGACATCATATTTTAACAACACTCGTGCCCCGTGTGAGATTAGATTTTCTCAAGACCAGATATCTTTTTTTTTTTTTCAATAAGAGTTGCCTTGGTCATGGTGTCTGTTCACAGCTGTAAAACCTAAACTAAGACAGAAGTTCGCACCAGCATTCAGGTATTATTGTAATAGGCCTGGCCATGCTTTTGTTTGGAAGAATGTGTATTTGGGGACTTTGGATTTGGAAAGCCATGAAATGTTCTAAGTGGTGCTTAATGAGCCATCCTATTAGGAGTATGGAAGCTTTTGTTTCTGTGAGTGATTTAAACTGTTCAGACTTGACCCAAGAAGTTTCAGTGGAGAAAAAACTTTAGTATGTGTCTTAGAGCCTATTGGTGGTATTTTCATGAAGAATGTGGCAGCCTTTTGACCTTGTTTGAAAAGTCTCTCTGAGACTAAGGTAAAGAGACTCAGATTAAATGCCTTGACAAAGGAAGTCTCAGAAACACAAATCATAGACTTTGTTCTCTGGTTAAATCTCATAAGGAGCGTTTTGAATAAGCATAGCAAGCTTAGAAAGGAAAAAATATAAAAATACATGGTTCAAGTATTAAAGGGAAAAAAGGAATAGAAATGGAGCTAAATCCTTTGTTCAAGGCTATGAATTAAGGGAATAGTGACCTTGGGGCAGGATCCCACTCACCTGAATTTAGGTCCAAGCATGCTAGTACAAGCCTTTAATCCCAGGAACCAAAGACAAGCAGATCTCTGAGGTCAAGGCCACCCTAGAACAGAGCAAATTCTAGGTGAAGAAAATCTTAAATTCAGGCTCGGTAGACCATATTTTTAATCTCAGTACTAAGGAGACAGGCATGCAGATCTATGAGTTCAAATTCAGTCTACCAAGTAAGTTCCAGGGCAGCCAGACTTAGACACTGAAGGAGTTGGAAAACATAAATCTGGTGATAATGTAATAGAACAAGGGGGTCATGTTCCAGCCTCAGCAAGCAGCAGAACTTGGCAGCTTTAGCTATGTGGCTCGGGCTTTAGAGTCCAGAACAGAAGGGACCACTGGGACAATTGATGGTGGTTAGCTGGAATTAAGAAATTAGTGATTATTAAGAAGAGACCAGCATCACTGAGGTAAAATCCTCTGGGAAGTGTTTTCTGAGCGCACAGAGAAGCTGTGTGCCAGAGAGAGCCAAGGTTATATCTGGTGCTGCAGCTGTACTTGGTAATGTGTAAGAGTCAGCCATATGATACTGGTTTGAAGGCATGAAGGGTTCGTGAAGAGCAGTTGAGGCTTGGCACTATGAGAGGCCATGGAAGGCCATTGGTGAAGGTGTAGCCTCTGTTGCAATTAATGTCCCAGGCCTGAAAGGATCATGCAAAGGAGTTGAGACTTGGCATCATGAAGAGGAGGAAACCAGATGAGCATAGCATTCCTACTTTCGGCTTCCTGCTTGCAGAAAGAATGTGATCAGCCTCCCTGGGTTTTATCTTGCCATGTCTTCCCTGCCATGATGGGTTATATGCCTTTACATTGTAAACCAGAATAAACCCTTTCTCTCTTAGGCTGCTTCTTCTCAGGTATTTGATCACAAAAATGCTAAAAGCAACTAATAAATGAGGTTATACTGAATGCACATTAGAACTCCCATCATTCTAAGAATAGGACCTGGGGACTACTGACAGCTAATCTGTATATAGAATTTTCCACTGCACTACCAATGTGAACTGGACACTGGCTACTCTTTCACAGACAGGTCTGTAACAGGTCCTCAGACCTTAATACAACTGGCAACGTGTTAGAGGTACCATTCTTACCTAAGAACTCAGTGCATAGACACTTACACCAGCCAAAATGAAACAGACTTAATTGATCACAGTCCACAGTTTTAGGAAAGTCCCTAAATGTACCAAACTTGCTTCTTGGCTTCTATACATCTGCATATTGCTAACTGTTCTTGATGATTAAAGTACATCAAACCAGGATGTGTTTTTTCATATATATGAAAAGCCAAGAATGGCAAGGCTTGGGGCTGAGTGATTTGGGAGAGTGATGGATGAGGAGGCAGCTGCAGGCCAGTGACAATAAGGACTTTATATTTGATTTTATGTACATCTATGTGTTTTCTAATGGAGTTACTTTACAACAGGTCCATGGGCTCAGACAAATGAATATCTTCAGGTGACACTGGTTGGGATTGCATAAGGCCAACTTGATATTCATTTTGTTTTTATTTTTAGTCAGTTATGAAAATTTTCAAGATGGCAACTCAACTAGAAAAATATATTTATTAGCTATAGGTGGGGATGTACCTGAATTCTGACTGATTAGTAAGCTGTTAGCTGGCACTTCCTACAGAGCTTGAAAAGAAACAGCATACTTATCTTTGCTTTTCTTCTTTTACAATATTGTACAATGGCAGAGGCATGTATAGATGTTACATTGAGGATGAAAGCGTCTATGTCTGAGAATTATGAAATAGAGAAAAGGAATCTGCTATTTGACTTTGTTGAACCATCAAGACAGCCTGTACTCAGTTCTTCTATTTCTTAAATACAGTGTCACAACCAACACAGTTACCTAGCTGGGACTTGCAAAGCCAGGACTTTTAGCTATTTAACATACTTGTCCTTCCCACTCTGGACAGGTAATCAGGCAGACTCCTTTTTAAAAACTGCATCTACTTTATTTTGCATACTTTTAATTTCAGAACAAAATAAACAGGAAAAAACCACAATAAACAACACCCAAGCCTGCTATTCTGTGGGAGGGGATCTCCCTGCCTTAAGGCACAAGGACAGGATAGAAGAGATTCTTATAAACGTGAGCAGACCAGGTGGGTCAGGGCCAGTCAAGGCTGTTGAAGGAGCCACAGGGATACTATACAGAGGACATGGGCTTCCCAGGAGCCTTTAATCCACTTCTTTCATGTGAGAAGCATGGAAGACTCCTCTAGTGGGGGGAATCTCATAAGGAACAGCAGCACAGTGACCTCATCTTCATCAATGTCCAGGCCTTGTTTAATCATGCAGTAGATGAAGTTGGAGTGAGTTTGGGGATTATCAAGTGAGAAACCAGAGGAGAGGAGAGCAGTTTCAAACAGCACCACCACCAAGTTCTTAAGAGCTTTGTTGCTTTTATTTGCCTCAGCTTTCTGCCACAGGGTCTCATGAACTTGCAGAGATTCTCAAACTTTGCCTTGCTTTCTTTCATTTTCTTCTCTTCCTCATTCTCTGGTAGCTCCAGGCCCTCCTTAGTCACTGAAAGCAGGCTCTTAACATCAAATTCCTTGAGCGGCTGCATGCAGTACTCATCAATAGGCTCAGTCATTTACACCAACTCAAAGCCTCATTTCCACACACGCTCCACAAAGGCAGAGTTGGCCACTTGCTCTTTGCTCTCACCAGTGATATAGTAGATGGACTTCTGGGCCTCCTTCATGTGAGATGCATACAGGGAAGTCATCTCATCTCCACACTGAGAGGTGTGATAGCGAAGGAGCTCAGAGAGGCGGCAGCGGTTAGTGGAATCCTTGTGGATTATTCCCAGCTGTAAATTCTTGGAGAATACCTCATAACATTTCCCGTAGTTCTCTCTGTCTTCAGCCAACTCAGAGAAGAGCTCAAGGCACTTCTTCACAATGTTTTTGCAGATGACTTTCAGGGTCTTGCTCTGTTGGAGCATCTCTCCAGAGATTTTCAGAGGCAGGTCCTCAGAATCAACCACACCATGGATAAAGTTGAGGTACTCAGGTATCAGCTCATCTTTGCTGTCCATGATGAACACACGACTGACATACAATTTGATGTTTTTGTTGTTCTCAAAAAGGTCAAAGGGAGCTCGCCAGGAAATGAAGAGTGATTCCCTGAATTCCAAATGACTTTCTACAGAGAAGTGCTTGACTGCTAAGTGGTTTTCCCAATCAACGGTGAGGCTCTTATGGAATTTACCATATTCCTCTTGAGTGACTTCATCTGGATTTCTGGTCCAGATAGGCTTCATGTTATCCAGCTCTTCCTGGTCAATGTACTTCTCCGTGATCTTCTTTGTTTTCTTATCTTTACCGCTGTCATCCTCCTCATCAGATCCCACATCCTCAATCTTAGGCTTCTCCATCATCTTCCTTATCTTCCTCCTCGTTCTCACCCTTCTCTTCCTCAGCCTCATCATCACTGATCTTCTTTTATTCCTTCTCCAAGTAGAGGGTGATGGGATAGCCTATGAACTGCAAGTGTTTCTTCACCACTTCCTTGACTCCTCTCTCCTCTAAGTACTCTGTCTGGTCTTCTTTCAGGTGAAGGATCACTTTGGTACCCTGGCCAATGGGCTCACCATGGTCTGCACAGACAGTGAAGAATCCAGCAGAAGACTCTGGGCACACTGCTCAGGATCTAGCAGAAGACTCTCATGCACACTGCTCATCATCGTTGTGCTCTGTGATCACAACCACTTTTTATACCACTAGATAGAGTAGAATCTGACACCAAACTGCCCAATCATGGAGATGTCTCAGGCAGACTCTTTAAAGAGAACAATTAAGGGTTAGGGGAAAGGATCAGATTTCAGAGCCTACATTAAAAAATGTTGGATATCCAACATCTACACCAAGCCAGGTCTTACACATCCTTTTCCAAGATCTAGTCTTGTAGGTCTGCCTGACCCTCCCTTCCAAATATCTTTCATTCTAACCTAGTCTGGTGACCCTTGTTTGTACCTCAAACAACATCTAGGCTTCTGCTGGGACCTGTGCTGTCTAAGTCTCAACCCACAGGCCACTCCCATATCACATCCAACATTTCCAATCCATCACACACCCCTTCACACTCTAAACATAGACAAGAACATAGATTCTGACACCAGTCCCGTTACATCAGTATGCCTAATTTATCCCACCCTAAGCAATTTCCAACCTGCAGGCTAAACTCACTCACACATCCTTTTCTCTGTTCCAACATGCTATTTGAATATCAGACACAGAACTAACAAAAGAAATCCATATTCCCAGATGTCATTTTAAGTATACAATTTGAATGATCAAGCCAATACCTTCTTACCGAAACAGAACAAAACAAAACAAAAAACCCACCTTTGCCATGAACAATGTTCCAGGTCTTTGATATATTAAGTCTATTTTTCTATTTTGGTAGGTGGGTATTGGGGCTGCATGATGATTTATAAGGTCAGAATGGTCCCTCCAATATGGGGTCACTTGTGTTAAGGTCTTAAGAACTGTTGCACTACAAGCATCATCATCCTAAATGGAGAAAACATGAACCATTCATACTTAATTCAGGAATGAGGCATGGAAGTCCACTATCCCAACCTCTATCATTGTGCTTAAAACACTAGCCAAAACAATAAGGCAAGAAAAGGAAATTAAAGGGATAAACAGGAAAAGAAGAAATCAAACTATATTTACAGATGACATGATACTACACTTTAGAGATTCTAAAAGTTCCATCAGAAAACTTCTAGAAATGATAAACAGATTTAGCAGTGTGTCAGGATACAGAATCAACACGCACAAATCAGTATTATACACACACACACACACACACACACACACACACACACACACACACACCAACAGCAACCATACAGAGAAGAAAATCATGGACATATACTGTAGTGGCTATTCCTGGTAGTCAACTTGGCTATATCTGGAATGAACTACAGTCCAGAAATGGAGGGCTCACCTGTGATCCAGATATTGAGGCTAGAAAACACAGCATCTTCCGACCTGGATCTTGGCAAGGAGGCCTTGAAGCATAGTGGCCATGAAAAGCTTAGACTCAGGTAAGGTAGGACACACCTTTAATTTTTGGAGACTGAGGCAAGGAGATCTCTGAGTTCAAGGTCAACCTGGGACAAAGCAACTCCTAGATCCAGGGGTGGAGGAACACATTTTTAATTTTGGCCACTCTTTCTGATGGAGAACTACAAAAGAACATTGGAAGAAGGAAGATACTCTTTTCTTCACCTGCTTGCATTTGCTTCCCAGTACATATGTTGGAACTTACTACTACAGAAGACAAGTTGAAACACCCAGCCTTGTGGGACTGAGCAACTATTAGATCCTTGGACTTCCCATCCATAGTTGCCCATTGTTGGGTTAGTTGGACCACAGACTGTAAGTCATCACAATAAATTCCCTTAATATATAGAGACATTTCATAAGTTCTGTGACTCTAGAGAAACATGACTAAAACACATACCCATTTGCAATAGGCTCAAATAAAATAAAACTTCTAGGAATAAACCTAAGCAAAACTGTGAGGGACCTTTAAAATAAAAATTTTAAACCTCTAAAGCGAAAGCTAGAGAAAGACAGTAGAAAATGAAAATGAAAGGACATTCTAAAAGCTGTTTGCAGATCCAATGAAATCTTAATCAAAATTCCCATCTCATTTTTCACAGAAATAAAAAAAAACACCAAAATTTATATGAAATGATCAAAGACTCCTAAAACAATTCTGAGCAAAAAGGACAGTGCTAGAGAGATCAGTATTAAAGATCTCAAGGTATATTACGGAGCCATAATAATAAACAGTATGTTTTAGGTACCAAAATAGGCATGTAGAGCAATCAAACAAAATTGTTGAAGACCCAAGCATGAGAACACATAATCTCAGCCACTTAATATTTGACAAAGATACCTAAAACATATGCTGTAGCAAAGAAAGCACCTTCAACAAATGATGCTGGAAAACCCAAATGCAGAAGAATAAGGTTAGAACTGTATCTATAACCTTGAGAAAAAACTGACTCCATAAGCATAAAAGACCTAACTATGACACCAGAAATAGGGAAACTGCTACAAAGAAATCCTAGTGGGAACCCTAAATGATAGAGGTGTAGGAGATGTCTTTCTGACTAGGACTTTATTTGCCTGAGACTTAAGGCCAACAATTAACAAGTGGGACTTCATAAAACAAAACAAAGAAAAGTTTTCATTGCAGCTAAATAAACAGGTGAAAAGAAAGACCACAGCATGGGAGTGAATATTTGCTGGCTGAATATCTGACAGAATTAATATTCAGGATTTATAAAGAACTCAAATAAATAATAAAGAACTAAGAAACAAAACCAAACAACCCATTCCAAAATGGGTCTGGGACTGGAACAGACACTTCTCAAACACAATTGCAAATATCTCAAAAACTGTTCACTGTTCATAGTACTTAGGAAAATAGAAGTTAAACTTTGGAGATTTCACCTTACCCCAGTCCAAATGGCAAATATCAATAAAATAACTTACAGCAAATGCAGGCGGAAATATAGGGAAAAGTGAATCCTCATTCACTGCTGGTGGGGTTGCAAATTGATTTAGCTACTCTGCCTTTAAGATATATCCACAGGTACAACCATGGCACTAATATTATGAAAGTAATCAAAATGGTACTAATATGAAAGTAATCAAAAACCTTTTGTTTAGATGCCATGTCTACTCCATGAGATGGAACCCATACATGATACTCTTCATGAGGCTAAGAACCTGAGAGTAGGTGGGTCATGGGTCCTAATACATTTTTTTTGCTAAATTAACATAACAATAAAAGGAAAGTTTGCCATACTTATAGATCAGTGCCTCAGCCAGACTTTTTCAGAGAACCTTCTTGTTGTAGTGGATAGGAATAAACAGAGACCCACTACTGCACAATGTGTAGACAGTGAGAGATTTTAGAGAACTCATTTCAAAATGGGAAACTAAATGCATTTCTTCCATCAAGGCTTATGAATCTATGAAGTAGAGAAGGCAGAAAGATTATAAGAACCAAAGGTAGCACAGGACTCCAAGAAAACTTTCCAGATGAAATACGGATAATACACATATGAACTCATAGAGCCTGCGATAGCATTAAAATTTTAGACATACTTTATGGGGTGCTTTAAAAGTGTTCTAATTTTATTCCTTAGTGCCTTGCTTAAAGGTTAATTACTTTTCTTCCTATCTGTTCATGGGTTTTGTTGGAATTTGGTTAGTTGCATGTACTTGGGGGAAACAACGTAATTACATTTGAATAATAATAGAAGAAATCCATAAAAGAGATAAAAATGCAGACCTGTGAGGTCTTCTTATCCAGTTGATACCCACATGACTCATAACGTTCCAGGGAAGGTGCAGCTCCATTGGCCACCAAACTTGACCTCTGAGTCACTTCCTGCAACTGGGACAGGTTGATGCATCTGCATATATTTGCTCAAGCATTTCTTAGGAGCCACACAGTAATTGTTTTTTGTTTCCTCCTAGACAGAAGTATGAAATCATCTGTGTCTGTAATAGTTGTGGTCTGTCAGCTCCTGTAGGTTGTGGAATCTCAGGGATCTAGGCTTGAGAACTGGGACACAGCATGCTTCCTCTTTCTAGGCTGATGAGAGGTTCTTGGGGGGCTAGCCTAAAGCAGAAGGGTCAAATCAATAGTCACTTCTTTGTTTCATTAAAACTTGCCTCGAACACTAACCTAGGAGGATAATAAAGACACTGCTCATCTCACAGAATGCCCTATCCACTCTTCTCTTTGTAGCCTGTAGCCTGTCTACTTCCTTTACTATGGTACAAAGCCATTGTTATCTTGGTGTCATTTGTTCTTCAACTGATTTTGACACATTTTCAGGAATAGTCAGTGGGTATCCCAATGCTGACTTTGTAGGGGGATCTTCCCCACATGTCCATAAGTGTAAGTCCCACTGCTTTCATGTCAGTTTGTGTCTAAGGATACTTTTGTAGCTCATGGGATCTAACTAATAAGGGTTATTCAAGTTTCTGCTCATTGGCTTCTTTTTAGGTCCCCAAGTCTAAATAAAAGGAAAAGCTTGTAGTGCTTGAGTTTTCCTTTACATTTTTAAATTTCCTTGTCTGGAACTTGTGTTTGATACCTGTGATGATCTTTGTTGTTCATAACAGCTATTACTACGTAGACTTCCAAAGTTCTTTAAAGACAAAAAAAAAAAAAAAAAAAAAAAAAAAAAAAAATATCAAGCTTCCTACAGGAAAATATGTTGAAGTTATACAAACATCTCCAGTCATTAAGATATTACTTGTTGCCTTGAAAATCTCAGTGACCTCTGAGTACATGTTTTGGAATTGCAGATCTCTAGATGTGTGGATACCAGCTTCCGTGGAAAGGAAGCATGGGGCTGATTGGATTCCTTCCAAAGGCTCTTGAAGTTGGGCATCTTCTCTCTCTAAGGAGGATTTAGTTTCATAAATAAATTTTTCTACTGTACTACTGTAATATACAACAAACTTCATTATTTTAATCAGCTGCTTAGTATAGTACTCTATTTTTAAGAAACTGAAGAATAGAGACCCATTAAAGCATATGACTTTTATCAATCAAAATCATTGGGTTAAAAATGGAATTTCTGAGCATATCAGTAAGAACAATTGTTCTGGGGTTTATGAGCAGGGAGTGGGTTGTTGGAAACGCCCCCTGTGCTTGACGGACGGCACACTGTGCTATCTGTTCCTCCAGGCTGCTTCTCTGAAAGCAAATCTGTTTCTGAAAGAAGTGCATGGAACGGGGAACAAATTGTGCATTAGAAGGCAGTAGGATTGTGAAAGTCGGTTTGGAATGGAAACTGGTACTTGGCAATTGGCTTATGGGGATGAAACAAAGCATGAAGTCACAGGAAGGAAGGCTAGAGATAGGAGTGGCTCATTCAGCAAAACACTTCTGAATGAAATGCTGAGGGACATTGAATCTCTTCTAGCAATTCTTATATTGTATTGGCCTTCCAATAGGAGGGAAGGAAGACTTGGGGGGCAGTTTTAGAAAATGGAAAATAATAGCTTTATGGTAGAGCACTTGTCATGTAATGTGAGGACTTCAGTTCATAGCCTCCGCCCACTTATAATAAGCCAAGTAAGTGTGGTGGACACCAGTAATGCCAAGACTCAGGAGGCACAGACACGGGGTCCTCCTGAAGAAGCTGGCTAGTTAGACTAGCTGCAATGGATATGCTCTGATTTCAGATAGACTCTGCATACACACACACACACACACACACACACACACACACACACCCTCATGCCTGTTGAATACTTGTGCCTGCTGTCTGGACACCTACTGACCCTTCTGTAAATTATGATTTACAGAGCACATTTGTGCTTGGTTTTATTCTCACCCCAGAACATTTCATCAGCACGTGTATATGTTAGCATAGGACACATACTCATAGATGCACTAGTTGGGGAACCGTTATCTAATATTCACCTTCCTAATTTCCTTTCGATAATCTTCCTCCAGTCTTGGTTCTTGGTGACTTGAAGCACTTAACCTTTATTGCGGCCTTGCATCTCTGTGTGTTGTTTGCCTTCTGCCTTAGAGCCCACATTTGCCTTTTCACCATTTTCTCCTGAGTATCCATTACCATGGTTGGCACACTGAATGGGCTCCAAAAATACTGATTGAATGAATGCACTGTTTATATTGTGACACATGATGCTAACAATACACTGAAGTCTCAGTACCAACTGGAAAGAAAGCTTGTCTTGAGTTCTAGAAACAAATAACATTTTAAAATTTAATGATAAGTTACCTACTCAAACAACTCAAGTTCTTTCAATGGGTGACAGGCAAAACCCAGAGGAAAACAGGGAACAGCCGCTACCCTCCTTTAATTGTTGTCTTTGCACTTTCTCAGCTCCTTAATGACTTGAGGTCTCATCATTTTTATAGACTATCAAGACCTACAGAATGTGACACAAGTGGTTGAAACTTGAGGGTTCCCTTCACTTGGTGGCTTCCATTTTGTTTTTTGCTTTCTTTCTCTGTAACTGAACACAAAGGGTTTACATAAAAAAATACATAACCAGGAAATGAAAGAGTAGGGAAATATTATTGTCTTTGGCAGATAAGAACATTTTTTTTGAACAAAGAGGATTTATTCATGGACTATAAACCATATGCATTATAAGAAAGCACTGTTGGGGCATGCTTATTATAAGGGTCTGGTTCAAGAGGGAGACATGCTGGACGTGTTTTGGGGCATGCTTATGTCAAGGACATGGAACACATGTTCAAAATGGTAAAATAGAGGAACGAATGCTCAGTTTGTGTCTTAAAGATGGCAGACAGAAACACCTCTGGGCATTATCAATTTGCTTCAAAAAGTAGCTGAAACAAAAGGAAGGGATACTCTGCATGTGCACTAACATAGGAGTTTGTCCCTAAAGGTGCCTGCCTTGCTTAGGGTTAACATTTCTTGTTCAAAACTGGGAGACGTTTTTGTCTGTTTTAAGGTCACCAAAGATAAAATGTAAAACTTCATATAGAATACAGAAGCACTCCACCATGGAGTGACCCAAATCATAGAAATGGAAGACTTTTAAGGCCCTTGGGAAAGTTCATCTGGAAAAGACTTGAGATGTCAGGAAACCAGCCACACAAATGAGTCACCTTGGAAGACCAAACAATATTTCGGGTGTGCATATATACCAGGTGTTTCAGTTTCTTGAGATCTTAGTACTTCGGTGGCCTTGGGAGACAAAGCACTTTCCAGGACTAGACAATCCCTACCACTACTGACTGGATAGGTCTGGTCTGCAAATCTATTTTTCATATACAAAGTTGTTAATCTAAAGCTCAAATCTTATCTCTCTCCTGCACTGACCATTTCCTCTCTGTGCAGCTTTGTGAGGGATCTTATATTCATTTCTCTCCAGAAGTGTGCTCAGAATGATCAGGGAAGCTATGCTTCTGATCTATTGGCTTCCCTATATCTAAATAATAGTAGCACAATCTGCATTTTGAAACAGCAAGCCCGGTAAAAGCATGATCTGGTTGGAGATGAACTACTCAAGTTCCTGGGGAACTTTGTTAGAGAAAGAATAATGAAGGAAAGGTATTTGGCAAGGGGAGTTTCTTTTTGTAAAAAGGGGTGCACCAGAGCCCAGACAAGGCTAGTAAACACACCAGCCAAAATGGCCACCTATCCTTTATCAGTGGTGTAAGTGGTGATTGTATCTCATTCCAGTGGTAAAAGCTCAATTTTACAGAATTCTCAGTCTGATGAGACTGGCTAATTGGCTCAAGGGAAGCAGGAGTTCAAGAAATATGGACCCTTGTCTGACTACCTTTGAAAGTAAAAGAAACCCTATATTTCTTGCAATATAAAGAGCCATACTCACTTTTGAGTTGTAGAGACTTATTTTAAAAGGTTACAGTACAAGACTGTAGAGAACACTCTCATTTTCTTCCCATTTATTGTTATGTTTTCTATCATGAGGACAAGTATTGGTTTTCCCCCTCTTTCTTTCCTTCACCTACTAATTTAATAATAGCAATGTTGAGGTAGTTTCCATTTTTAAATTTTATTTTATATGTATGTGTGCCTTGCCTGCATGTATGTCTGTGTACCACTTGCATTCCTGGTGTTCCAAGAGTTCATAAGAGGGCATCGGACCTCTTGAAAAATAAAGGAAGAGATTGTTTTGAGCCGTCATGTGGGTGCTGGGAATCAATCCTGGGTCTTCTGGAAGAGCAGCCAGTGATCTTAACTGCTGAGCCATCTCTCCAGCCCTTGTAGTATCTTTCTTATTTTCAGGGAGTTGTGAACGTTGTCTCCATTATTGTTATAGGACATTGTTAAAACATTGAATTGGACAGAGTATAGTAGAGAGTCCACTCTGCCACATGTTCATCTGTGTGATGGTTCCTATTTCATGCAGCCAGGGTACAGAGGGTCCTTGTTGGGTTGTTTACAAATCCAGAAGACAAAACAGTCTTTTATCTCTAAAGTAGGCTTAAAATGGATGGGCTGGACATTCCACCACCCATAAATCCCAGGTAAATAACAAAGGGGGTAAATCCTGCAGCAGATGGCCAACTGGCTGTCCTTAAAGAGCTGCTGCTGCCTCTGCTTGGTCTCTTTGCTCAGCTTCACCATGGCAATGGCTGGGCATAGAACTTCTTACTCTTTTCTGATGTTCGTTAACTCCCCTCCCTTCTGTTAGCACATATTAAGCTTAAATGTATTTTCAAGCTGGCTTCTGTGTCCCTTTGATGGGGTAATTTAGTTATTGCTCATTCTTTGAGGTATGAAGCAGGTATTAGGTTATAGTAGAGAATTTCTTGTTTGGGGAAGCTATATTCAGGACTGAAGTGTCATGGTGTTTTCAACTTACTTTCAAATGGGTGAACAACAAGAAGAATAACAAAACAGTGCTTTGTATGAAGACATGCCAACCCCCGTGTGTATGTGTGTATGTGTGTATGTGAGAGAGAGAGAGAGAGAGAGAGAGAGAGAGAGAGAGACAGACAGACAGACAGACACACACACACACACACACAGAGAGAGAGAAAGAGAGAGAGAGACAGACAGACAGACAGACAGAGACAGAGACAGAGACAGAGAGACACACAGAGAGAGAAATGAGCGAACATGCTAAAAAATTCAATCTGGGGATATACCAGTATTTACTGCATAAATCTTTCAATTTCGTGAAGGCATAAAACTTTTCATAGTATCATTTTTAACAAAAGTAGCACAAACAAAGGAAAAAAAAAGCACTATAAAGCAGATGATCTATTCATCTTAAAATATGATTCAGTATATAACATAGTATTTAACCTCCATGTTTTTCCCTTCAGATCCAGGGTAGAGGAAAATTAATTTTTTTAATGAACATTTTTTGAGTGTCAGCTTACATCTGTCCTCTACAATTCAATTAGACTTGACGCTTGTTCTTAAAGTGCCCCGAGGCAGTGACCTCATTAACTATGTTCACGTTGCTCCTCAGATCTTAGTTCCACTATTTTTATTTTATTTTATTTTTTTTGGTTGTTCCCACAAGCAAAGCTGTTTTATAATCCAATCCCTGTGTAAATGACTCTAAGCTTCAGATTACTGATGGCTCATAAAGGCAGTTGAATATGTAGAATTTATGGAATCCCCATTCAACTGAAAGCATGTTAAAAGGAAACCAAGAAGCAGGCTGGATTTCTATTTTCCAATTCTTCAGAGCTTTTTGGTTGTGGCTATACTTACGTGTTCATGATCACTGGGGTTTGGCTGTTTCAGAGCTGATGTGGAATAGCATAAGAAAACTGACTAGTAGACCACTTAGATAGGTATATAAGGCTTAAAACAAGCCCATATATTATTGAGAACTCCCCATTTCTAAAGGATAGAGTCCCATTCTCCTTTTGAGTTTGGGGGAAAACAGTGGCTCACTTTTATCTTACAGAATATGGTGTCAGTGATCACTATTTTTCTCAGAACATACAAGCAGAATTATGGAGAGGCCGGCTTGGTGAGAAACTGAGGTCTCCTGTCAACCATTGTGAGGGTCCCATCTTGGAAAGAAATCTTCATGAACTCAAGTTAAGTTTCCAGATGAATAAAGATTCAGTTAACATCTTGACTGCAATCTCATGAAAATCCTAGAGCTCAGAGTCACCCAGTGACCGTGCTCCTGAATCCCAATCCCCTGGACAGCAAGGTACTGATGCTTTATGATCATAAGTGATATGGTTTTGGACTGTTTGGGGGGTAATTGGTTTCAAGACCACAAGTACTCCTACTGCCATGATTTGAGCTCAGGCCTCATACTCTGAAGAGTTCCCTGCTCTTATCCACAAGAAAAGAAAAAAGGTAGTAAAATAGACTGATTCCCTAGATTCTCTTATTGATAATAGACATACCTTTGCCTCTTTAGTTCTTTCCTGCCAAGTCTAAAAGACTTTTGCTTGAAGTAAATTGCATGTTGGTAGTGGGGATCATTTAGTACATGTTTTCTGGGGCAGAAAGTCCCTAAGGAACTGAGTAAACCCAGAATCTCCAATTCACTTAATAAAGGATTACATTTAATCCCATAACTATACTGGGATATAGAAACTAATTGCATGATTTTAAAGCCAAAGAAAAAGAAATAACATGCCTTAGCAGGGCACACAAATGTGGGGATGTTAAAGCCCTTGAAGAATATCTTCAAAAATACGCAGAGACTTACAAAGCACAGATGACAGGAAGAGAGCAAGGTATCAAGAAAGGACTAGACATGATGTACTGAGTGTGGGGAGAGGTTCTGTCCTTACTCCTGAATGAGAAAATTTCTTCATGACAGAGCAGTTGAAAATCTAATCAAGTGGACATGGTCCTCAACCCCCAGTTCCCTTGAGGCCTTGGGAATGCAGCCAGCCCACGCCTGAACAATGGGCCTCCACATGGCCTTTTCCCTTTGAATTCTACCTCCTTTGAAGTAAGCAGAAGAGAGCCTTGCAGGGCAAAAGTAGCTGACCTCTATTTTCAAAGTCCTTTGGAGACAGTGAATAGAAAGGAAAGGGGTGTTTGTGGTTTTATGTTGTCTCATAGATTTGATAAACACCATCTGGGGACATTAACTGAACAGACGCTCCAGGCATGTTGATCTTCTCTTCGTACAGTTGTCAAAGGCAGTCAGTGCTCTGCCCAAGAAAAGGTGCTACAACGAAGAACAAGTAGTATAAGCCAAATACACACCTGACGCTCCTGGTCTTTGACTTTCTGAATGCTCCCTTCATTCAAAAATCTCAGGCTCCTCATTGATAAATGTAGGTATAGTTTTTTTTTTCTTTTCTTTATTTTCCTTTTTTGCTTATTTTCTGTTTGCCTCACCAGCCAGTACATAGTTCCTCTAGTAAGCCCCAATATACTCCAAAGTCCACCTTTTTTTTTTATTGGGGAACCTCCTTGGTAGATGGCTATAGTCATTCTTGGTCAGTATTGGGTTTGATAACTCTATGAAAAATCTAGTATGCCTTGATTTCCTTTGTTCTTTCTTGAGATAACCAGTGGAAAATGATGTATAGCTACTTATGAATCATCTCTTCTCTATTATTGTGATAGAGCTTCCCTAGCTATTTAGAAACATGGATGTGCCCATAAGTGAGAGAATGCAGTAATTTGGAGTAGCATGTTTTCCAAATAATTTGTCTTGAAAAACTGGTCAGATTAAGCATTAAAAAAGTGTTGCAAAATGAAATATCATTTTTGTGGTTATTAGTATAAAGATGAATCAATATCTATAAGGAATAATTTGATTCCTAATTTCCTTTCTTGTGTGTGTCTATAAAATCACTCTTGTGCACATACACAAGTGAAGATGAACAAATTTTGATGATTATCCCTCCCTAAGAATCCTTAATGTACATTTTCATCTTTTTAAAAAATTGAACAACTTTATATTAAAAAACAAAGATAAGTGTACAGATTTTAAGCATTTTTACATAAAAGTATATAAATACATTATTGTCAGTACTTGATATTTTTAAAGGTTTGATACTGTGCATTAAGATCTTACTAGTTACAATGAGCATAAAGTACATGTAAAACAAGATGTAATCTGGAAATAGTCAAAGTTTTCTTGGTGTATAAAGATTAAGTATAATGGATTTTCATTTTTTTTCTTTTTTTCTTTTTGGCCTTTGTTTTTCTTGAACTTCATATAGTCTGTGAGTTGTTTCTGGGGTGTTGAGAGCTTTCTGGGGTTAGTATCCCATTATCTGCATATTATGTCTGTTCTTTTGTGACTGGGTTACCTCACTCATGATGATATTCTCTAGATGCAACCATTTTCTTAAGAATTTCATAAAGTCATTGTTTCTGATAGCTGAGTAGTACCCCATTGTGTAAAAATATACCACAATTTTTGTATCCATTCATCTACTGAAGAACATCTGGGTTCTTTCCAGCTTCGGGCTATTATAAATAGAGCTGCAACGAAAATTGTGGTGCATGTATCTTTGTTGTATGTTGGATAATCTCTGGGGTAAATGCCCAGGAGTGGAAAAACTGGATCTTCAGGTAGTACTATGTCCATTTTTCTGAGGAACCGCCAGACTGATTTCCAGAGTGGTTGTATCAGTTTACAACTCCACCAGCAGTGGAGAAGTGTTCCTCCTTCTCCACATCCTCATTAGCATCTATTGTCATCTGAGTTTTGGATCTTGGCCAATCTGACTGGTGTGAGGTGGAATCTCAGAGTTGTTTTGATTTGCATTTCCCTGATGGCTAAGTATGTTGAGCACTTCCTTAGATGTTTCTCAGACATTCGATATTCCTCAATTGAGAAATTTTTGTTTAAGTCTGTACCCCATTTTTAATAGGGTTGTTTGATTCTCTGGTATCTCGCTTTTTGAGTTCTTTGTATACCTTGGATATTAGGCCTCTATCTGATGTGGGGTTGGTAAATATCTTTTCTCACTCCGATGGCTGCTGTTTTGTTTTTATCATAGTGACTTTAGCCTAACAGAAAATTTGCAATCTCATTAAGTCCCATTTGTCAATCTTTGACCTTAGAGCTCAAGCTATTGGTGTTCTGTTTAGGAAATTTTCTCCTGTGCCTATGAGTTCTAAGGTTTTCCCTACTTTCTCATCTAATAGTTTCAGTATACCTGGTTTAATGTGGAGATCTTCGATCCACTTGCACTTGAGCTTTGTACAAGGAGATAAGAAAGGGTCTATTTTCATTCTTCTGCATGCTGAGTGCCAGTTGGACCAACACCATTTGTTGAATAGGCTGTCCTTTTTCCATTAAATGTTTACAGCGGCTTTGTCAAAAATCAGGTGACTATATATTTGAGGGCTCATTTCTGGATCTTCTATTCTATTCCATTGATCCATGTGCCTATCTCTGTATCAGTACCATGAAGTTTTGAGCACAATTGTATTGAAATATAGCTTGAGGTGAAGGATAGTGATTCCTGCAGATGTTTTCTTGTTGTTGAGGATTGATTTTGCTATTCTAGGTTTTTTGTTATTCCAGATGAAATTGCTCTTTCCAACTCTATGAAGAACTGGGTTGGTATTTTGATGGGGATTGCATTGAATCTGTAGATTGCTTTTGGTAGGATGGCCATTTTTACAATGTTGATCCTTCCAATCCATGAGCATGGGAGAGCTTTCCATTTTTTGAGATCTTCCTCAGTTTCCTTCTTTAGAGGTTTGAAGTTCTTGTCATACAGGTCTTTCACTTGCTTAGTTAGAGTCACATCAAAGTATTTCATATTTTTTGTGAGTATTGTGGAGGGTATCTTTTCCCTAATTTCATTCTCTGCATGTTTGTCCTTTGAGTAGAGGAAGGATACTGATTTGTTTGAGTTAATTTTATGTCCAGCCACTTTGCTGAACTTGTTCATCAGCTGTAGGAGTTCTCTGGTGGAATTTTTGGGGTTACTTTAAGTATACTATCATGTCATCTGCAAATAGTGATGTTTTTACTTCTTCCTTTTCAAATTGTATCCATTTGATTTCCTTTTGTTGTCTAATTGCTATGGCCAGGACTTCCAGTACTGTGTTGAATAGGTAGGGGGAGAGTGGGCAGCCTTGTCTAGTCCCTGATTTTAGTGGGATTGCTTCAAGTTTCTCACAGTTAAGCTTGATGTTGGCTGTTGGTTTGCTGTATATTGCTTTTATTATGTTTAGGTATGGGCCTTGGATTCCTGTACTTTCCAAGACTTTTAACATGAATGGGTGTTGAATTGTGTCAAATGCTTTCTCAACATCTAGTTAGATGATCATTACATTGACAGATTTCTGTATATTAAACCATCCCTGCATCCCAGGGATGAAGCCTAATTGGTCATAGTCAATGATCGTTTTGATGTGTTCTTAGATTCGGTTTGCAAGGATTTTGTTGAGTATTTTTGCATCAATGTTCATAATTGAGATTGTTCTGAAGTTCTCTTTCCTTGTAGGGTCTTTGTGTGGTTTAGGAACGAGGGTTATTGTAGCCTCAAAAAAATGAGTTAGGTAGTGTCTGATAAAATTCTGCACTGAACCCATCTGGACCTGAGCTTTTTTTGGTTGGAAGGCTTTTGGTGACTGCTTCTATTTCTTTAAGTGTTATGGGATTATTTAGATGGTTTACCTGGTCCTGGTTTAACTTTAGTATCTGGTATCTGTCTAGGAGTTCATCTATTTCCTCCAGGTTTTCTCTTTGTTGAGTATAGGCTTTTGTAGTAGGATCTGATGATTTCTTGTATTTCTACAGTTTCAGTTGTTATGTCTCCACTTTCATTTCTGATTTTGTTAATTTGAATACTCTCTCTTTGCACTCTACTTAGTCTGGCTAAGGGTTTATCAATCTTGTTAATTTTCTCATAGAAACAGCTCTTGATTTTGTGGATTCTTTGAATGGTTCTTTTTGCTTCTGTTTGGTCAATTTCTGCTCTGAGTTTGATTATTTCTTGCTGTCTACTCCTCTTGGGTGTATCTGCTTCCTTTTGTTCTAGAGCTTTCAACTGTGCTGTCAAGTTGCTAGTGTATGCTCTCTCCAGTTTCTTTTTGGAAGCACTCAGAGCTATGAGTTTTCCTCTCAGTACTGCTTTCATTGCATCCCATAGGTTTGGGCGTGTTGTGTTTTCGTTTTCATTAAATTCTAGAAAATCCTTAATTTCTTTCTTTATTTTTTTTCTTTGACCATGCTATCTTTTAATAGAGCATTGTTTAGTTTCCATGTGTATATGGGCTTTTGTTGTCATTTTTGTTATTAAAGACCAACCTTAGACCATGTTGACCTGATAGGATGCATGGGAGTATTTCAATCTTCTTATATCTATAGAGGCTTGTTTTGTGACTGATTATATGGTCAATATTGGAGAAGGTGCCAGGCGGTGCTGAGAACAAAGTGTATTCTTTTGTTTTAGGATGATGTGTTCTGTAGATATCTATTAATTCCAGTTGGTTCATAACCTCTGCTAGTTTCACTGTGTCCTTGTTCAGTTTCTGTTTCCATGATTTGTTCATTGATGAGAGTAGGGTGCTGAGGTCTCCCACTATTATTGTGTGGGGTGCAATGCATTTTTGAGCTTTAGTAGGGTTTATTTTATGAATATGGGTGCTCTTGTATTTGGAGCATATATGTTAAGGATTGAGAGTTCCTCCTGACAAATTTTTCCTATAATGTGTAAAAAGTGTCCTTCCTTATCTTTTTTGCTAACTTTTGGTTGAAAATATACTTTATTCAATATTAGAATGGCCATTGTAGCTTGCTTCTTGGGGCCATTTGCTTGGAAGTATTTTTCCCATCCTTTTACTCTGAGTTAGTGTCTGTCTTTGTCTCTGTGATGGGTTTCCTGTATGCATCAAAATGCTGGATTCTGTTTCTGTATCCAGTGTGATAGCCTATATCTTTTTATTGGGAAATTGACTCCATTTATGTTAACAGATATTAAGGAATAGTGGTTGTTGTTTCCTGCTATTTTTGCTTTTGGAGGTAGAATTGTGCCTGTGTGCCTTTCTTCTTTTGGTTTTCTTGCTTAGAAGTTTTCTTATTTTTACTAGGATGTAGTTTCCTTCCTTGTATTGGGATTTCCATCTATAATTTGTTGTAGTTCTTGGTCTGTGGTCAGATATTGTGTAAATTTTGTTTTGTCTTGGAATATCTTTTTCTCTCCATCTATGGTGATTGATAGTTTGCCTGGGTATAGCAGCTTGGGCTGACATTTGTGTTCTCTCGGGGTCTGCATGATGTCTGGCTAGGATCTTCTAGCTTTCATAGTCTCTGTTGAGAAGTCAGGTGTGATTCTGATTGGTCTGCCTTTATATGTTACCTGACCTTTTTCCCTTACTGCTTTTAGTATTCTTTCTTTGCTTTGGGCACTTGGCGTTTTGACTATTATGTGTCGGGAGGAATTTTTTTTCTGGTCCACTCTCTTTGGAGTTCTGTAGGCTTCTTTTATGCTTGTGGTCATCTCATTCTTAAGGGTAGGGAAGTTTTCTTCTATAATTTTGTTGAAGATATTTACTGTGCCTCTTAGTTGATATTCTTTGCCCTCTTCTATTCCCATTGTCTTTAGGTTTGGTCTTCTCATTGTGTCCTGGATCTCCTGGACATTTTGGCTTAGGAACTTTTGGAGTTTGCATCTTCTCTGACTGTTTTGTCTATGTTTTCCATGTTGTCTTCGGCCACTGAGATTCTCTCTTCCATCTCTTGTAGTCTGTTGGAAATGCTTGCATCTGTGACTCCTGATTTCTTTTTTAGGTTTTCTACCACCAGGGTTGTCTTTTTTAGTGTTTTCTTTATTGTGTTCATTTACGTTTTAAATTTCTTCTTCAATTCCTTCATCTCTTGGATTCTGCTTTCCTCAAGTTCTTTGAGTTCTTTGAGTGTTTTTCTTGTTTCCTCTTTAAAAGCTTCTATTCCTTTTGCTTTTCCTCCCGTTCTTGTTTAAGGATCTCTATCATCATCTTGAGGTAGGATTTTGTGTCTGATTCTTCTTTTTCTGGAGTGTTTGGTATTCCGCTGTTTGTTGTGATGGGAGAGCTGGGTTCTGCTGTTGCCCAGTTGTCTTGGTTTCCCTGGAGTAAGTTCTTTTGGTTTCCTCTTGCCATGTTGTTGACTGTGATCATAAGTGGTCTTGTTGTCAGTGATTGGTTTCCGTGTTTCCCGTTACCTGGTCTGTGTCTCTGGATCTCTGCTGTTCCTGTTGGCAGATGGCCTGAGTGTTTGTTCTGCATACACGGGCCCTCCGGGTGGAAATCGAATTCCTACAGCAGAGTTCCTGCTCCCTTGAACTACTGGGGAGACGTGCATTCTGGGCACTATGCCCAGACCTCTCTGGGTCCCGGCTACTTGTAGTGCAGTCTCACCAGGCCTGTGTCCCTGGATCTCTGCTGTTCCTTGTGGCAGATGGTTTGAGTGCCTATTCTGCATACACGGGCCCTGTGGGTGGAAACCGAGTCCCTATGGCAGAGTTCCTGCTCCCCTGAACAAATGAGGGGCCCATGCTTTTTGCGCGCTCAGCCCAGACCTCTCTGCGCCCTGCTACCTGCAGCACAGTCTCCCCAGGCCTCCGTCCCTGGATCTCTGCTGTTTCTGGTGGTAGATGGCCTGAGCCCCTGTTCTGCATGCATGGGGCCTCCTGTATGTTTTCATTTTATTTTTACATTCTTGGTAGGAGAACAGAAATACTGAAATGGATCACTATAGCTTTAAAAAAATCTATAATGATACTAACTTTCTGGGTTGATAAATACATTCTGTCTAATATACTATGCAATATACATTCACATACACATACATATACCATCTCTAATAGAGTAGTCCATAGCCATGTGTAGCTGTGTATTTGAACTATAGCTAGTGAGGCTGAAGATTGATATTTTTATAATATTTCACATTTGAGTTAAGTATTAAAGTTGTCTAGTGGCTACTATCACAGACAGTGATGGCCTAGAATCCTGATGTGTCATCCCTATTGTAGCATATCTCCATTGGTGTAGGCATGTACTTTGATTACACTGGGTCCAAATACTTGCTAGCTGAGTGAGTGACACTGACCAAGTGACTTAACCTCTGTAGATCTGATAGCTGTAATTAGTGAACATGGAGACAAATGGAAAGAAGTGGATGTTAACTGAAGATGTTTTACATAACTGGGCCTGTGGATGCTAAAGTCATTAACCCCAAATGTCTGTGATTCATTATCTATATCTTTCTTCAAGCTCCATCCCCTCTCCTCTCTCTTCCTCCTCTTTCCTCTTTCCAGCTCATTCTCTCCCTCTTCTCTCCCCTTCTCTCTGTGGTACTAGGACTTTGATGGAGAGCTTTGTATAAAAGCTAACATTGTTCACCACTGATCTACATCCATCTCCATTTATTTCTTCTCAATCCCTGATCTCTGGCGATACAGTGATCCCTTGAAAGGGAGGAGGCAACAGGAAAGAAGGAGTCTGGATTCCCATGTCCAGTGGACTGAAGTCACAGTTAAGCCCATGATAAGGATGGCAGCTGGACTGAGTTGTAGGCCATCCATAGGAATAGTTCAACGTATTTGCCACTTAAAAGCAAGGAATGGCTCCTCAGTTCTCACATTCTGTATGCACCCAGCTAGGATTAGGATAAGAAGGCACTACAAAGATAAGTAAAACTTATGCCTCTGTGAGCTCCCTGCACACAGGATCATAATCCATCTTCATGAGATCCCTGAGTGGGGTGTGATTCTCATGTTGATGATGATCTGAAGGTCAGTGAGATTAAATTGCCAGACAGACCATCACTCATGGGCTGAGTTTGGAACTGTGCATTTGCCCATAACTTGATTTGTCCACATTCTCCTTTGTATTTCCTGCTGGTAATTTGTCTTTGATGTACAAGTTGTAGTTTGAGAAATAGGACTAGAACTTCAACTCTGAAATGAATGCCAGAGCAAAGTGGCTTTAAATATGAAAGTCTCAACCAGGGGGCTATTTTACTCCACCAGGGGACACATGGAGATTCTTCAGCTGTCTCAAAGCTGTGAGTGCTGTTGCTGCTGGCATTAGTAGATCAGAAGCAGGTCATATTGCTGAACTTCCCACAGTTCACTCCTTCCTCCAAAACAACTTACTTGGTTCAAAAAAAAAAAAAAATCCTGAGGTTGAGAAGCTGTGTCTTAAGTTGAGCAGAGCCAGACCCTTCAGTGACCTTGAAAAAGGAGACCATAGCCAGAATGGAAGGTGAGAAAAAAAAAAGAGTCTCATTTTCAACTTTCTTCCAAGAAACTTGGGTCCTAGTACTTTTGGTGATGCTTGCATTTGTAGATTCTGTTGGTGTACCTAGATTTCCCATTTCCGGAGTCCCCTCAGCCTGTGTGTTCTTCATTGCTTCTAGTCCTGCTTTCAGTTTCTGTAACCTATTTTTGGTTTGTTATTTCTTGGCTTTCTTGGCATTATGTAAGGGATTTATTGATTTCCTTTAATTTTTGTTTGCCCCCCTCCTCAACTTCTTTAGGGATTTATTCATTTACTCTTTAAGGACCTGTATCATCTTCATGATGTTGGTTTTAAGATAATTTCCTTTTGTTTCAGCTCTGCAGGAATATTTAGGGCCTGTAGTCAGATAGCTGGGTCTGGTGGTGGCATAGTGCCCTGGTTGTTGTGCTCTTACACTGGCATTTCAGCATCTGGGTTTGGAACAACCACTAGTCTAGGTGCTGATTTATAAATTCATCTCTGCTGAATGTGTGCTTTGTTCCTTGGATTCTGTATCCTGCTTAATTTTCCAGTCTTTGTGGCCTGGATTTCTGGCAGCTGTCATGACTTTTGATTCAGTAGGGACACTATCCCTGTTGTAGGGGGATGGACTTCTGGTGGATAGCTTGGCCTTTTGGTGCATCATGGGTTCTCTGCCCAAGTTGGGGGAGGGATATGTGGATCAGGAGGGGAGTCGGGGTTGGGGGCCACTGACTGATTAGAAGAGGTCTGCTGGTGGGCCACCTGTCTGTGGTTCTGGCAGCTGGTAGTCCAGCCAGGAGTCTCTTGCTTGGCCTGTACCTGTTCTTCAAACACACACACAAACACACACACACACACACACACACACACACACACACACACCTACATATCATTTAACATAAATATTAAAAACCTATTTATACAATCTTTTAAATATGAGATAATATTATTCTTATATTATGAAAAAGAGAAATAAAAAGTTAATTTACAGCTAGAATGGATTTTGGCTTTGTGCAAAGATGTACCAGAAGATAAAGTTATTAACTGCTAGTGCCTATTTGCAGTGTTCCTAAGAATGTCATAGCTCGCAATATCTCTTGGAATACTTGTGATATATTGAAAACTAGTGGCATCCTGACTTCTTAGAACAGTGATCAACTCATGCTAATGTTCATCCAAGGCAAAAAATCACAATCATGGTTCATATACTAGTTCACTAGAGTGTGGGTCTCAAAGAAATGATCAAACTGTAGCCTCAATGTTGCTTGTCTCTACTATGAAAGGCTCAGAGGAATAGTACAAATAGAAAGTATACTTCCACTTGGCTTCTCTTAACATCTTCTATGAGCATGGAATCCTTATCAAAACTAAAACATTTATGTTGATAACAACACATATGAGAGAGAGGTGATGTGTTACATTTGGAAGAAAAAAAGCAACTGTGCATACTGCTTTACTTCTGTAACCTGTACCATATCTTGAAATGAAGCACCATGATTCACTGTGCTAATGTGATTTTCCTGAAAAAAAAGGAGGTTTTTGTTGAAATCTGGCTATGTATATAAGAGTGTGTTGCACTGATAACTTTTATTTGTTCTCTCTCAGGTCAATCAAAACAAAACAAAGAAAGACTTCCTGAAAACCCAAACAACAACAACAACAAAAACAAAACCCATCCAACCAAGCAAACAAACAAATAAATAACCAAACAAAAAACCCAAACACGTGTGCGTGTGTGTGTGTGTGTGTGTGTGTGTGTGTGTGTGTGTGTGTTGAAAAAGTTTGAAAGTGGTTAGTCATGCACTACTTGTAGACAGAAAAAGACTATGAATAGATTTGTTTTGTTTTCAGATAGGTTATCATGTAGCACAGGCTGGCCTTAAACTCCTTCTCCTGCAGGGATCAATAGTGTATCTCACTATCCCCAGTTTATGCAGTGCTGGGAATTGAAGCAAGGGTAAAGTGGGTGCTAGGCAAGCACTCCTACCAGTGAGTTGCACTCCCACTTCTTATATGTACATAAAGAAATGAGAACTTTTGACTCTTTTCTCATATCACATGCAAGTCATTAATTTAAGATGAACAATAGACACACATATAAATGTGTGAATTATGGAGGCTCTATACTACATACAGGGAAGTATCTTCATGATTTCAGATTGGTTAGGTTTTCTTAGCGATGCCACAGAGACTTTAGCCATAAGAGACTTGAATTCATAAGGGCTTTGTTCACGTTACTCATGTGCCCTATCAACTGAGCTGTGTAACCGGGCCCAAATTCTGTTTTGAAAAGGAAGCTATGAATAGAATTCATTGAATAATAAAAGAAATAAAATAAAACCAAAAGAAATCTAGATGATACTGTTGTAATGGACCAGGAAGGCATTGAAAAACCACAAGAATGAAGAGAATGTGATGGGAAAAAGGAAGCCTAGGTGGCTTAAATAGATGTTGAAAGATGCAATCTATGACTCCATTAAGTTTACAAAAATTCATGGATTAATTGAAGTAGCCACTAGGGTTTCCACATCTTTGACTAGGACATCATTTTTGTTGGATTTATACATGAAAATTCTGAATTATTTCTTTCATCGAGCAATTTAGAGAGCAAACAGAATAAAGACATAAGCCAATAAACTTAAAGCTCAATTTCTTTCTCTCTATATTCTGGTTTCACCTGGAAAGGGAGTTAAGGGATTGAGTGGGTCTATCCTTCCTCCTGTTCTTTCTTCAGAGGACAGGGAGGCATGGTTAGGCTGTATTTCTGCCCCTGTGGAATTCTATGACGTGCCTCCAACTTGGCCTGGACTTCCTTGGAGCTTTCAGCCATTCACTTGGGTATAATTTGACATATGATGTCACAGTCATCCATCTGGATGAATCTCACCCAGCTGTTGTACCCTCTGCTCTGGGTGGGGGTTCAAGCCACCCCATCTGTTCCCGAGGCCTCTCCACTTATCTATTCTCTGCTTGAGCCTCCAGCCATGACAGATGGTTCTTTCTCAGGATTACAGATCATTTTTTTTTTCTGATCAGTGTCTCAGTGTCAATTTGTAGTTAACGCTTAAAACTACCCCATCCCTGCCATCACTTTAGGTACTTACAGAGATTAATTGATACTCCATATGCATATGAGTGCGTATGCATGCACATAATAACCATTTTACATGCACACACACAACATCATTACCTCCAGTATTCACAGAACAGTGCAGGCTCATAACTGCATTTCTATAGCATTCTTAAATTCAGTTAGGCTTCTTTACAAACTCCAGAAGTTAAAAGACAAACAAAGAAACAGACAAAAAAAATCCACCACTACTAAAACTATGGTGGGGCCTCTGGTGAGTGGAGAATCATCTAAAAACCTCTTTTTTCCCCCTATATTTTTGAGTATTTGAAACCACAGGTCGTTCTCTCATTCTTTCTCTCTGTCTCTGTCTGTCTCTGTCTCTGACTCTGTCTCTGTCTCTCTGTCTCTGTCTCTGTCTCTCTCTCTCTCTCTCTCTCTGTCACACACACACACACACACACACACACAAAACCAAAACCACACATGGTATGCACTCTCTGATAAATGGATATTAACCCAAAAGCTCAGACTACCCAAGATACAATTCACAGAGCACATGACGCTCATGAAGAAGGAACACCAAAGTGCAGTCTTTGTCCTTTTCAGTCCTTCTCAGATGGGGGAACAAAAATATCCACATGAAGAAATACAGAGACAAAATTTGAAGCAGAGACTGAAGCAAAGGCCATCCAGAGACTGCCCCACTTGGGGATCCAGCCCATATTCAGCTACCAAACCCAGACAATATTGCTGATGCCAAGAAGTGCATGCTGACAGGAGCCTGATATAGCTGTCTCCTGAGAGGCTCTGCTAGATAATAACAGATACACAGGCGGATGCTCACAGCCAACTATTGAGCTGAGAATGGGGTCCCTAATGGAGGCGTTAGAGAAAGGATTGAAGGAGATAAAGGGGTTTACAACCCCATAGGAACAACAATACCAACCAACCAGCGCTCCCAGGGACTAAACCTCTATCAAAAGAGTATACATGGATGGACCTATGGCTCCAGCTGCATATGTAGCAGAGGATGGCCTTGCTGGGCATCAGTGGGAAGAGAAGCCCTTGGTCCTTCCAAGGCTTGATACCCTAGTGTAGGGGAATGTCAGGGTGGGAAGGTGGGAGAGCGGACGCACCCTCATAGAAGCAGGGAGAGGGGTATGGGATAGGGGGCTTATGGAGGGAAAACTGGGAAAGGGGATAACATCTTAAATGTAAATAAAATATATTCAAAAAAAGGAAGAGAAAAAATTGTTTTTGAAAAGAACAAAAAAGAGAAACCACAGCTGTTCAAAGAGACTGATCTACATCCTATCCCTCTGGTCAGACTGCCTTAATTTTGCTCTGAGAATCACCTTCCTATAGTACAAACTCAAGTAGAGACAATGTGAGGATTTGGGGGAGTAGGGGCCAAAGATTGTCAGCTGGGATCTGGAGCATGGCAAATGTAGCCTCTAGCTAGAGAAGCTTCTCATCAGTCTCTCTCTCTGTCTCTCTGTCTCTCTGTCTCACTGTCTCTCTCTCTCTCTCTCTCTCTCTCTCTCTCTCTCTCTCTCTCATTTTCTCTCTTTCTCTCTCTCTCTGTATTGGGCATACTCATTGATGAAAAGACAAAATTGACACACCAATGTTTCAATTCCTCAGGGTTGATTTAAAAAATAGATTTCATTTATTATTTAATGTAGAGTTATCATTTCTCTTGTCTGAAAAGAATTCTAGTAATAATGGCACAATGGCAGTGCTGGTTCCCTTGAAGACCGGATACTCGGATTACTTTATATCTATTTGCCTTTGTACAGTTCACACAGCTAAGAACATTGCATTTTATCCATGATTAGCTACGATGCAACCCTTGTCATGTCCCCACACTAGAGGGAGAACATCTGATGATGTCTAGAAATCTGTTCATTTTCTTAATGATTTGTGGAGAGAGACTCTTGCTGCCATCTGATGGATAGAGGCCAGGGACAGTGAATACTTCACACAGGGCTTAGGATAGGTATAGTAAGGTACTACTGCATGGCTCCGAACGTTAATGATGCCATGGTTGAAGAGTCTAACTGTATTTGGTGTCGGATTTGCTTATGTTGATGTTATGCTCAGTGTACAATCTGTGGTGGTCCTGTCCTCTGTAAAGAAAAGCACAAAAGCTTTAGATGTTCAAGTTGCATTTATTTTATTTTATTTCATTTTATGTGTTTGGGTGTTTTGGCTGAAAGTATGCATGTGCAACACGCACTGCCTGGTACCTGAGGAGGCTGGAAGAGCCTGAAGTTAAAGATGGTTGTGACTGCCATGTGTGTGCTTGGGATCAAACCCAGGTCCTCTGGAAGAACAAGCAGTGCTCAGAACTCTTGACACATCTCTCCAGCCCCAGGTTGCCCTTCTTTCAGAAGAGTTGATATGGTAAAAGGTCATTGCAGAAATCAAAACAACTTCTTTTTACTTTGGCTAAATTCTAGGGCCAGTTGGATGGTGTGGGCTGGCACAAGGCTACAGGATTTCTTATTGTACAAGAGAATCCAGTTTGGATCTAAGTTTGGTGAGTGTCTTAGAACTTGAGGTCTTCCCTTCCGTCTTCAGTGTTCTTTATCATCATCATCACCATCACCATCCCCATCACCATCATCATAATCACCATCATCACCATCCCCATCACCATCATCATAATCACCATCATCACCATCACCATCACCATCATTTTTAATCTTTTTTACAGCCCAGTTGTTATCTCCCTGTCCACACCCTCGGACAGTTCCTCATCCCATCTAAGAGGATGCCCCCCACCCTGCCAGGCCTCTGCATTCCCTGGGGTTTCCAGTCTCTTGAGGGTTAGGTGGATCATCTCTCACTGAGTTCAGATTCGACAGTCCTCTGCTATGTCTGTGTTGGGGGTCCTCATATCAGCTGGTGTATGCTACCTGGTTGGTGGCTCAGTGTCTGAGAGATCTAAGGCCTGAACCTGTATCTTGGTGCAGTTTTTCAAGTTCTCTAAAAAAAAAAAAAAAAAAAAAAAAAAAAAAAAAAAAAAAAAAAAAAAAAATCAGTGCACATAAAAAAAAAAAAAAAAAAAAAAAGAGAGTGCAGAGTGCAAGGGCCTTAAAGACTTTTATTTTTTACTTAAGTTCCAGATGTGTTCAGTCATTGGATACTTGTATACAACAGTTGTCATCTAAATAAAGAGTTCATTCTTCAAGATGGTGCAACTGAGTTACAGAAATAAACGTTTAAGAACCATGCCGTTTTAAATATGTTGACATTCCCATGTGGGGCTTCTTTCATAGAGACACTGGTCAGCATGTGGCCTGTTGGACAGTGGTTAGACACTGGGCTAGGGAGGTGTGCACACTTCCGGGATCTTTTTCCGGAGATGGTCTGCTTTCTTTTTCTATGAAACTAAGGCATTTCTGAAAAGCCAGTCTCATCTCCAATACTCCTTGTCCTGGGAGCTGTAGAATCAGTGTTGAAGGAATGACTTCATGTTTTAAGCCTCCATAACAGATGAAATCAGTGTATCTTTTCTTCCAAACCAAATACGCAACCCCCACCCCTACCTGTCAGTCCTGCTTCTGGGTTCAGTAGATCCAGCACAGCATGGAAGGATGATTTCTGCCTATTCTTCCATGTCCAGGCAGCACACTATACCTCCCGAGAGCAGAGGGATGGCCAAACCTTCTGGATGTGGGCATGTGATGTACAGCAAACAAATGGACAAAGAAAAGGACCGAGCCATCCTTTCATCTTGGAATCTGGTTAGTTTACATTATATCTTCTAGTGAGAAATACAGAATTAGTAAGAAGTAGACTTTTTGATAAAAATGGCAATATTTTAGTTGTGATAAATATACTATGGTTTTCTGTATGTATATATAAAATATCCACAAATTTATATGTTTATACACATATCTGGTAACAGGGAGAAAACACACGTGAGGGAAAGACGTTACCAACCAACCATGTTCCCAGTATAGTTGTATTTTTTGAATGGCTATTGTTTTCAGACATGGAGAATTAACCATGGATGAAACAACAAAACTGTTTGGGGGAAGGGGGTAGACGAAGTAAAGTTAAGCTGGTGCTGACTATGTGAGGCTTTATCTATGGAAGGGAAAGGACCAGTATCATTAGCGCAACTGATGAACAAGAAGACAGATAAAATAGTCTTAGGAGCAGCATCTAAGGATGTTGTAGGAAATCAGGTAGATTTCCCAAACTGGGCACTCCCTTCCATTTTTTTTTCTTTGAGACCAAGGCTTCTCAAGTAATCATTACAATCATGACTACCAGCTCAGTTCACAGAGCATATTGAAAGCATTTACCCTCCACCCTTGCCATTTTGCTAGGTGTCAAAAGAGTCAGAAAATGAGAAAAGATGTCCCTAAGCCATGCTAATTTGTATGCTGGCTAGTATTAGCTCTTGATGCATATCTTAACATACCAGACCACACTGGACGGGTATGATATTTAGAAATACGAAGGATCGATTCAAATGCTGAGCCAATTTTTTTCTCCTGTAATCTTGACTTTATGAGACTGATATCTGGGCCAATATGATCAAAGATTTTGTAATAATATTTGGTTGATGTCACTTTCTTACACCCCCTCAGCATAATGAATAACATAGAGTTGGAATGTTTCTTCCTGCATTAGCTAAGGGGTGGGGGAGGCCTTGAAGCTGCTCTCACTTTTTCCAAAGAGCTTCGCTCATTCTTTCTCCTAATTAATCTAGGCTATTATGTAGCAACCAAATAAATAGTCTCCCAAAGGCAACATACTCTCTTTGGTTGTTCCAGAAAACTCTGCTGATTCATTGGCAGCTGGGCTTGAAGAATTTTGTAGGCATGAAATACCAAAGAAGCCACACTTGCTCTGAGCAACACCTGTGGATCCTCAATCTTTCCCAAACACGAGTCACTTATCAAGTGTTGCTTTGGGATGAGGAGGCTTAACATGGCTTTGGGAGCCACCTCTACACTGTCTACATCCTTACACACTCGGTTGATGTTTCCTTTTGTTCTTCCTTCCTCCTTGAAATTTGGGTAAATCATAGTAAGTAGTCTTTTTGTGTACCAGGGGCCTTGGTTCACTACAACTGGATTTCAGCCATGCTGGTAGACCCTTTCTCATAGGGAGTTTCCTTTGAATCTAACTCACCAGACTTATTTAGCCAGTTGAAAGCCTGGTTGGAGGATAAAAGTCTCACTATCCAATAGTGATAGAAACAGCAGTGACAGCAATAATACTGAAATGCTCCAAAGTACACTTGGATAGCAAAAAACCAAGATGGAACTGAATTTGTGGGAGAAACCTTCTGATGACATGTTATTAAAGAGATATATGTTGCCAAATGCAGTCAAAGGAATGTAAATGTTTCTTGTTACCCTTTACTGTCCTCCCTTCCTTCCTTCCTTCCTTCCTTCCTTCCTTCCTTCCTTCCTTCCTTCCTTCCCCCTTTCTCTCTCTCTCTCTCTCTCTCTCTCTCTCTCTCTCTCTCTCTCTCTCTCTTTCAGACAGGGTTTCTCTGTGTAGACTTGCCTGACCTAGAGCTTACTCTATAGACCAGGCTGGCCTCAAACTCACAGAGACCCGCCTGCCTGTGCCTCCCAAGTGTTAGGACTAAAGGCAGGCACCACCACTGTCAGCTATTGTTAATTTTAATTTGTGAACTCTGTGACTGCTGGGATGAGGCCACATATTTGGACCGGCAATGCCTTGTGCCAAAATGTACTCAATCAACTAATTTATTCAAATACTATGAGTCTCCCCAGGGTCAGTGCACCCCAGTCTGCATCAGTGTTTAGTCACTAAAATCATGCCCAACATAGTAAAGCACAGTTAATCTCCAGCTTGCTGAGGGCACCGCTCCCTTCTTTTGTCTGGTTGGGATATTCCAGCCTTCCCAAAACATGACTTCCAAGATTTCAGTGGTGGTATGGGTCTTTTGCTTTGCGTTGCTGGCCATCCACCCACCTTGGTGGAATCTGGGACCTGTGCTAGTTCATAACTTTACTTATTTTTCCTATTTTTCTTTGTGTGGATCACTCTAATGCCCTGGCCCTCAATTTCCTTATCTGTAAGTCAGTTAATTAGTTAGCTGGAGTTCTTAATCACACTTGTGTTTTGCATTTTGAAGGTGTATTCATCAAAGGCTGTTGACAACACCCCTAAGGGAAATATCAAGGCATATATTTAAGGCATAACCTTCAGACTTTTCCAGATGTCATTCAAGAAAATATTTTTTTCAATAAAAAGTACCTAACATATAATAAATTTATGGTAGAGGCAGGCAGGTTCCAAGTGTCCATGATACTGAAGGGACCTCCGCTGTAGCTATTGTTTAGTGGAAATGAGCATTGAGGAATATATAGTGAGCACTTGTTTCAAATGTTAAGTCTAACTGAAATTGATTTGGTTCCAGTAATATGAGAGAAGAAGGACTCCACAACACACAAGCTTAGAGGAACCGAGCAAAGCAATTTAAACGTGTGAGCCATAAGATCTTCTGGTGGAGTTGCATTGGTCTAAAAAGGCCTCCCAATGGAATAAAAGTTGAGAAGAGACTGGAATTTTGGAAGGCATCCATTCAGATGAAAAAAATCAATGTTATTATTATTATTTTTTTGTAGTATGATCATTCTCTGTCCTGATAGCTTCTCTAACCTAGGAAAGTTAATATCTGAGAGAGACCTATTGTGGCTGGTTGATTGCAGTCACAGACCTCAGAAGGAACTAGGCCAGAGCTGTTCCAGTGAGTTCCTGTTACATAACAAGACCAGAAAATCTAAGAAAATGTAATATTTATTACATGGCTGTGTTGGATTTTGTAATCCACAGTTTAAAAAATACGATTCTGATGTTCAGCCAGATTCAAGAGCCAATGTCTTATTAGATATTAGTCATATCTCCATGGGAGCACTGTATTCAAACTTGGAACTTCAGTTCAAGGGAGAGATGTCAAACTTGGAGTGAGTCCAGAGAAGAGTAATCAAAGCCATTAAAAGTTAGGATAGAGGCATTCCAGAAAAATAAAACAAGAAGTGCAAATGAAGTGAACAAAATGCAGAGGAAGGAATCAGACTTCTGACATGGAACTGGTTATTAGTGGTAGGTAATAACCATGCTCTGGGTGTGCCAGTGAGAACAGCTGGATGGAGTAAAATATGAGTAGCTACGATTTAAAGCAGACAGGCTAAGTTCAGATAAGACCCCAGAGATGTGTGAGTAGTGGTGAAGATGTTTTAGAAGCTTACTTTTCATTGGCTTGAAAAGATAGGAATCAGGGCAAAATATTGTTGCTTCATATTCACAGGCCAATTTACATTTAATCTCTTCATTTACATTTCAAATGTTATCCTTTTCCCACAATCCCATGCGCTCACTGATACTAGACCCCAATACCTAAGAAACCATCCATAGAACTTATGAAGCTCAAAGAGAAGGACAGAGAGAAAGCAGATGCCTCAGTTCTTCTAAGAAGGAAGAACAAAACACTCATGGGAGGAAATAAAGGGACAAATAGAGGATCAGGGATTGGAGAAAAGATATCCAGAGACTGCCTCACCTGGGATCCACCCCATATGCAGCCACTAAACCCAAGCACTATTGCTGATGCCAAGTAGGGCTTACTGGCAACAACCTGATATGGATGCCTTCTCAGAGGCTCTGCCAGAACCATAATGATACAGAGGAGGATGCTTGCAGCTAACCATCAGACTGAGCACAAGGACCCCAATGAAGGAGCTAGAGAAAGAACTGAAGGAGCTGAAAGGGTCTGCAACCCTATGGGAAGAACAAAATTATCAACTAACCTATCCCACCACAGCTCCCAGGGACTAAAACACTAACCAAAGAGTTCACATAAAAAGAACCATGGCTCCAGGTGCATATGCAGCAGAGGATAGCATTTTCTGACATCAATGGGAGGAGAAGCCTTTGGTCCAGTGAAGGTGAGTTTTCCCAGTTTAGCGGGATGCCAAGGTGCTGAGGTGGGATAGGTTGGTTGGGGGAGGGAGCACCTTTATGGAGGCAATGGGAGGGGAGATGGGATTGTGGGAAAAGGATAACATTTGAAATGTAAATGAAGAGAATCTCCAATAAAAAATACTATCCTAGTCTAGCATGGCTGTCCTCTGAGAAGCTCCACCCAGCAGCTCATTCAGACAGATACAGACACCCACAGCTGAACAGTGGATAGGGCTTGGGAACTCTTATGAAAAAAATTGGAGTAAGGATTGTGTGGTGGTACAAGCCTGTAATCACAGCTCCTTGGAAACAATGAAGCAGGATGGTAAGAATTTCAAGGTTGTCTATGACTACATAGAAGATTTGAGGCCAGCCTGAAATACATGTGACCCATGTTTCAACAAACAAACAAAAATAAAAATGGCATCCTAGATGGGTCCAGTTGCATAGGTCTCTAATCTCAACTACTAAGGAAGAAGCAGAAAGATCACAAGACTCAATCTTTACCACTGACAACAGTTCTTGATAAGTAAAAAAATTAAAAAGCATCTTGGGCTTGGGGAGATTGCTCAGTGGTCAAGACACTTGTTGCTCTTCCAGAGGATTAGGTTCAATTTCCAACACCAACAGGGCTACTCACTAGTTCCAGGGGATATGGCACTGTGTTCTGGCCTCCATAAGCACAAAACACACACATGGCACACAGACATATATGCAGGCAAGCCACAAATACACATAAAATTAAAAATAAAATCTAAGAAAAAAAAGACATCCTGAGATTTAATAAGGTCAACAGAGTTACATGTTGTCACCCATGGGCTTAACAACAGGTTATGGCATGAAAGAAAAGGGTCCTTGAGTTTTAACAGGTTACAAGCATTAAAAAAAAGGGTCCTCAAGTTTTAAAAGCATCTTTTCATGTTGTCACTCTAGTTACTGGGAGTCAAGGGAACTGCCTCCAACCTCCAATTAACTTGTTTCTCTTAAAGTGGTTCTTTATTGCTTTAACTTTATGAAGCAAAACAAAAACAGAACTCTTTAACATTGTCTTCCAAGGAATAGAAAGTATCAATCTATGCATCTTGAATAGCAGCCATGGGATCATTATTTAAGCCCAAACTGCCTATGGTAATGTGCATTTTGGCCAGTTTGTACACAACAGAATTAATTTAATTTTGGATAAAGATACAGAGTAGTCAAAGGAACTGGAACTAAATAATTGCTGTTTTTCAAAAATTATGTAAGTTTTTTTTTTTGAGCCTTTGTTTTGCAGTTCCTCAAAGCCAGTTATATTTGGGGCTGCTGGAAGAAGCTGACTCCTGCTGTCTGCAACCCTGGCTGCAGAGGCAAGCATATTCTGCTAGAGTATTTTAGCTGTTTTTATGCTGAGATGAATAGGCTATTTGAAGTGAAAGGCAGCGGACTGGTAGTTCCTATTGGAATGAAAAGATCATAAATCCCTTCATGCCAAACTGTGAACACAGACAATGCACTGAAGGCAATTTTTATTTGGTAATTACTGTCTTTTTTCTGAAGCTCTGCCAATGCTAAGTGATTGAAAAGTTCCCAGAACAAACAGTGAAGGGATATTGCTCCTTCATTAGCCTGAACTGCAATTGAGTTGATCTCAGTTATTGTGACATTTTGCTTTTTGTTGTTTTTCAAGCAGAGTAAATGGCTTTTTACATTTGTGCGTTCAAATTCTAGGGGACCGAGGAAGGTCCACTATCTTGCATCTTCCTAAACTTTTATAGAGAGAGGGGGCTTTCTAATGAGACCACAGTCTTCCAGGGCTCTGCATTGAAGGTTGCCTTTGGAAGAGGCAAGTGTCAGAACACAAGCCAAAAGGCTAGATAATCCCCAGAAAGGAAAAGAGACAGGGAGGGAGACAAGTAGAGACTGAGAGAGGAAGAGAGAGAGGAAGGAGGGAAGGAGAGAGGGAGAGATGGAGAGACAGAGAGAGGGAGAGAGGGAGAGAGAGAGAGAAACAGGAAGAGGGAGAAACAGAGAGAAGGAGAAACAGAGAGGGAGAGATAGTTATTGAAAATGTACATGTAAAGGTTATAAATATATTCTGTTTTACTTGAATATCAATTCCTTAGCCCAAATAACACAAAACATTCTACAAGTGCCCAAAGTTGCATTTATATGTCTTTTTTCTGATCTTGCCAGTGATCTAATTATGGTGTCACTTATGATGTGGATTCTAGCAATATTGAAGATGAAGATCTTAAATGGAAGAACATTCAATTCTACCGATACTAATTGCTACCTACCTTATGGCAGTCACTGGAGGAAGAAGATGAATAACTCATAGATCCCCCAGTAACGATGTTAGTAATTAGCATTAGTGAGTCTTTGCAGTTTAATTATTTATCATACCAATACTCATACATTGGATATGGAAGCAAAAGTCAGCAGAGCTTTTTGAAAGTATAATAAAAATATTATTACCTAATAAGGTCTGTCCTCCATCAAACATCACGCTAGGCTCTTTGTTCAAATGCTTTTGAAGATGAAGATCTTAAATAAAAATGCATCGATCATATTCAGCTAATGCTAATTGGTACCAATGTTATGGCAGTCATTGATGGTAAAATGTAAGTTAGCTAAATATTCTCCGTTAAAAACTTCATAGTCTAGGACAGGAACTTGGTAAGTGACTGTGTTATTCAAAGTGTATGTTGTAAAATGTAGTGTTGTGATGTAAATAGTTTTTAGCCTAAAACTGTCAACCTTGCTAATATGAAGGGACATTTATTTATAAAAGTGGGTGATGATGCTGGTGAATGGCTAAAGCTACCGGCACAGCTGAAATAAGAATCTAGTAGAGTTATTTGTGGTTGGGATTAAAGTCACCTATGGCCAAAGAGCCACACATCATTTTCTGGTGCTGGGAATTGAACCTGGGACAGTACAAATATGCCAGACAGGCACTTTACCATCAAACTACATCCTTGGTATGTTTGAATTTATAGTTTTCATTTCATGTTGAAACAAGGTCTTGCTGTGTAGCCCTGGTTGGCTTTGAACTTTGGCTCCTCTAGCCTCCACTTAAGTATCCATGAGTACAGATGTGTATATCTAGGTATCACAGTTTTACCAAGACAGTGTGTCAAAAGCAAACTCAACAAGTGTCACTGTTGCTTAATACATGGTAGTTTTATTATCCCAAATCTAACATGCAATAAATATGGTAGGGACTGGAGAGCAGTGAATGAATTCACCCATGTCAGATCAGAGTACTAAAGGCAAATTTATTTAGCACACTGCAAGGGAGGAGCAAGCAAGGAAAATAACAAAATGGATGCTTTTATTTGGAGCTATACCTCCTGTTTGGATAGGCTGACACACTATGAAATTCCTGTCATGTAAATGAAGGCAGTCCAGATTGGCCGATGTTAAATCATGGGCAGAGCTTGACCTTAGAGGTTGATAGCTCTGTGGTTGTGATTCATTTTGATTGGCCTCCTTCAGATATATTGTTCTGTTGCTGAGGGTTTCACAAGAAAGGGACCACTGTTTTCTTTATGGAAAGCATTCTGGACCAGGCTTGCATTGTGGAAATTCCCTAACAAGGACTGTTCCCATTTTTGTTCTCTCAATGATGGCCTTCTTTCTAAAAGAAAATATAAACTTATTTTACTACTTTAAAGAAATGACTTCATTTTTTTTCAGAAAATCCTACTGTTTTTAGCACTTACTATGACATTTCTATATTAGACAGATTAATTTAGTTGTTTTTTTTTTCTTTTTTTTGCAGTGCTAGGGATAGAATATGGGTTTGTACTTGCTAGAAGAAAGAACCTTAGCACTGAACCATAACCCCAGTTCTAGACAGATTTTTTTCTTTTATTACATTTTTATTTAAAATATTTTATTAATTCTTTATGAATATTTTGCAATATATTTTGATCATATTTACCCTTCTCCTTCTCCCTTCTCCTCCAAGAACCACCTCTACCTCCCTACCCTCTCGAATACTTTTTTCTTATTAAAAAAAGATTCCTTGTCTCATTTATGCTGTCTATATATTCCTGGGTGGATTCAGTGGAACTACCAGGAACCACACCCTTAAAGGAGAGACTTTCTGTTATCCAGAAGCTGTCATCTGGCTCTAGCTCCTTGGTTTAGGGTAGGAGCTCGTGAATTCCTTCTTTCTCTGTGGTAGAACATTGACTGACTTGGTATTGAGCAGATTTTGTACAGGAACAGTATCTGCCATGAATTAGTGAGTACAGTGGTTCTGTCACATCCAGAAGACATTGTTTTGCTCTGTTCCTCACTGGCCTCTGACTTTTACAGTCTTTCAGGTTCACTCTTCCACAATGGCTACTGAGCCTTGGACTAATGTTGCTGAGAAGGGACACCATGATCATGGCAACTCTTATAAAGGGCAACATTTTACTGAGGGCTGGCTTACAGTTTTAGAGGTTCAGTCCATTCATTATCATCATGCTGAGAAGCATGGCTGCATGCAGGCAGATATGGTGCTGGAGGAGCTGAGAGTCTTGATCCAAAGGCAGCAGAAGGGGACTGTCTTCTGTAGGCAGCCAGGAGGAGTCTCTGATTCCACAGTGGGCAGAACTTGAGCAAAGGAGACCTTAAAGCCCTCCACAGTGAAACACTTCCTCCAAAAAGGTCACACCTACTTTAATAAGGCCACTCACTATGCTATTCCCTATGGGCAAGCATTCAAGCACATGAGTCTATGGGAACAAAACCTATTCAAACTACCACAGTGGGTTTGGGTTTCCATAGATACCACATTTTATGGCTAAGTACTACACTGATACTCTGCACTTCCACCGGGTGTGGATTTCTGCACTAACCACAGTCCACTACACAAAGAAACTCCTCCTATGATCTTTGAGAGCTACATTAAACTATGGGTGGAGATATATTAACTTTAAGGTCAATTTGATATTATTTCTATTATTAAGTTCATCTCTTGGTCCTGCATTCCCCCAACTAAAAGTTATTGTCCAGATTTACAGTACCAGGAATTGAAGTAGGCCATAAATTCAACCAGTAAATGATAGGTTAACCTCATAACACTCCTGCTGCTATTGTGCCCAATGCTTGTATCTTGTCATACTGGCCATTATAATAATCTAGGTTCACAGCTGGATAAGACTATTGATGACAATCCCTCACCCCAGCACCATTTGGTGCTGAGAGCTACCCAGCAGAGAGAAGGAAGATTCATGGTCATTTCCAACTTGATTTCTGTACGTCCTTTTACTGAAGTGTGGGGTGTCTTCAGCAATAGGGTCTTACCATCAAGTTCCTCTGGGAACCAAGAGCACTGGTAATAACTTAGATTATTTAGGGGGTCTCAGACACAGCTTGTGGAGTGGTAGCCAATATGTGGCACTGACAATATATAGCTGCTGAGAGGAGTAAACATCCTGTGTGAAATATATATATATATATATATATATATATATATATATATATATATATATATATATATATATATATATATATATATATGAAAGAATAGGTTTCCATTTGGCTTTCCTAACATTTTCAGTGTTCAGTGTTATTCCTCCACAACCCTCTTCTCTTCTTTACTCTTCCAACTCTCTCGTCTCACTTAAAACTCCCTCTCCATTTTTCCTTCATAATACCTGTGCTCTACTATACCCCACCTTGATATCTTCTCCCCTCTCTACACCAACAGTTCCTTTCTAGTTTCCTGGTCCTACAGACACTTCAAATTAAACACAGACATCTAAAAAAAAATGATGCTAAGCGACACATATGAGTGAAAACATGCTACCTTTGTCTTTCTAGGTCTGAGTTACCTTACTCAGTTTAATGTCCTCCAGCCCTATCTATTTAGTATAAATTTATTTTTTCTTTACAGCTGGGTAAAATACCACTGTATATCTGTGCCATATTTTCATTATGTATTCATTGATTCTAGACTTTTCGATGTGAAGGTAAATTAATTATAAATGTACTTTTTCTGATGCAAATTATGTTTCGGTTATCAAAGTGCTGTTATTTAAACTTGTCCCTCAAAGTTTATATGCTGGAATCTAATCTATAATTCAGCTGTATTGAGAGGTAGGACCTTTAAAAGATGATTAGATAAATAAGGGTATGGATTAATATCATTATTGCAAGAGTAGGTTAGCAATTATGCAATACATTCCTGATAATAGGCAGAAATTTTCTCCTTCCTTCTCCCTTCCCTCTTCTCCTTCCCTCCCTTTCTCATTTTTCATCTCTCCATTCTTCTCTTCCTTCCTTCACTTGCCCTTTTATCTACCATGTGATTCTGCTTCCAGGAACTAGTACCATGCTTTTAGATTTCCATGCCTTTAGAACCCCGGTGGGGTTTTTTTTCTGTCAGTTAAAAATCGTCTAGCCTGTAGTATTCTATTGCTGCAGTAAAAATGGACTAAAGCAGAATTTATGAGATAATATAGTAAGCATGCATAGAAAGATAAAGCATCACAAACCCAAATGGGAGAATAGGTAAAAATGAAAGCTTAGGTCTTTGAAATGTACTCCGTGATTGTACATGCATCCCATGATGTCTTATTCCAATACTCCTTAAGTTAGATGCTCTCAGGGTCTAGCTTATGGGCAGATAATGAATACATGACAATGATAACTGTTTTCTGAATTGGAGATAAACACTAGTTCATGTTGGTCCATAATGATGGAACACTATGTAACAGCTCAGATCCCCTTTTTGCCTCTCATCCCAGGTTTGGTCCTTTTTTTGAAGGCAGCATAGCCCTATGTTTTACCTTGACCTATGTTGCTTTCATGGATCACCTTGTTATGAAAGCTCTTAATGGATGTAAGCTCCTAAACCATTCTTCTCTCACTGATATGACCAACAAGCCACAGAATAATTGGGATGTTTGCTGATTCTTCTGGAAAAACTTCTACAGAAAGATGCAGTTATATTCATTCTAGTTTTTCCCTTGTATTTTTCTTAAACGCCCAGATTCTTGGTGATGGCAATCTAGATCTGCAAAGGGATTATGCGCTGTGTTCACTTCATGAACATTGGTGGGACCTGAGTATCAGTATTTTGGCTATTCCTCTAAGCGAGGTAGGAGTGCACATTGTGGACTCCAGAGACCGGGAGGACTGCAGATACTAATTTATACAGGTCTCATCAGAACCATTTAGAGCTGGGAAAACTAACCCAGAAACACCACATTGCTCTTCTGTAAGCTTTTAGATTCTTCACTTCTTAGTTTTCTGCTGCTAACTTTCTCGATGTTCCATGCCCACTACCCCAATGCTTTCAAAGATGGCTAGCTTTTAGGTGTATTCATCCTGTGGCTTAAACCCACCTTCTACTGTGCTCACTGGAGCACATTGTAAGGAGACATAACACAATGTCCTAAAAAAAGTATGAGAAATGTATGCAACTTTACAGAAGCTTTTCAGACTAAGGGGAATATGATTCATAGCAGACAGCCACATTTTTAAAAATCACCAGATTCATCCACCTCTGCAGTGCCACACATTCCAGAGTGACAGCTCCCAAGCCCCCATCTTCCAAAAGCTTCTAGAAACTCTTCCCTGAAGCTTATTCCTTCCCACCTCTTTTTTTTGGGGGGGGGGATATGTCTTCCAAAGCAGAGCCTCCTTGCTCTTGCTAACACAAACTAGCCTGGCCTTTTCTTCTTTGGGTGCCCCATAGTGACTTGAGAACACCATGTATTTTTTTAAGGCAGCAGGAAAACAAGAGCGACTCTGAAGCCTCATTACCTTAATATTTACATTCTGTGGAGACTTCTTCCATAATTATAAAAATCTTTCTGAAGCTTCTCTTGTAAACAGGCTCATTGAACATTTTTTTGTAGCTTTTCCCATCTCTCTTGAAACTTTTGTTTTCTGCCACTGACATACTCAAGGCAACATGGACAATATGTGAACAAATGGCTCTTTGGTTCCAAGAAGATTTTATTGTAAAAATGAACCATTGGGTTCTTCTTTAAAACAATGCTTCTCAATCATGGCTGTCGATCAGTATTATCTGATAGGCTTTCAAAATCTTCTTGTCTAGGCCAGATCCATACCCATGACATTAGAGGTTTTAGGACGGGACTCTGTCATCAGTATTTGAAACTTTCTTGAGTGAGTCCAAACCCACTTAGGAGCAAGCCAGCTGGAAACTGCTCTTGTGTCTTAGCCTGGAGCACCAGGAGCCATCTGGTCCTAAGTGAGCCACAGATCGGCAGTTACTCAAATGGCCAGATGGGGCCTGTGGTGAGCAGCCTCATCTCTTTACTCCAGTGTGCCCTGTAACTGTGACCTTTTCCTAAGTGTTGGTTGACTTCTTAGTTCCAAACACAAAAGCTGCATTTGGGAAATTGAAATGTTTGGGGTTGGGGATAAGTGACACTCACTTTGGATAAACTATCGTTATTTTAACCCACTACTCTCCTCCAAACTGAGAAATATGAATGTAGTCGACACTGCTTTGGTTTTAGGGGTTTCATTTAAAACGATGATTGCTAGCAGAATTGTCTTTCTCTGTGAGATGAAACATGATCACCGCTGTTATGAATCCAGAGGACTCCACCACAGTGCCAAGGGTGGTGGTAGTAGAGACACTGATAAAGAGTAGACTTTATTCTCCCAATCTCTTCTCAGTATCCTTTCAGCATCTCCGCCATTATCTTCCCACTGTGGTGGAGTCCTCTGGATTCCTAACAGGAGTGATCTTGTGGAGTTTTGCACTTTTCATCTTGTAGAAGAAGACAATCTTGCTGCAAAAAAATAAACCACAATTTAAAATAGAGCTCCTAAGACTGCAACAGTGTTGAGTTCATCTTCTGCAAGCAAATCACAAATCTGTTGCTTAGTTCATGACTTCGCTTTTCAAATCTTCTCAAACATCTCTTTGTCAGTGGAGGACTACTTTAGAGTAATCATTCTCTATTCAACTAGAGTCAAAGTTGAAACAGATGAAAATGCTGTTCAGTCATTTGGAGCCCACATTGTCTAGTGAACATTTAGCTTGATGAGCAACACTATGCTGAGACAACCTGCCCATGGACAGGATGCCACTGTATTTGATATACTGCTTCCCGAATGTCATCAAAGAAACCTAGCAGGCCATGAGCCAGAAGTGAGTGGGCTGCTTTTCCTTTCTTTGGCAAGCTTTGAACTGCCAGGAACTTTCAATTGTCTTCAAAACATGGACCTAACAAGATACCTAGAGTTTGATGCCAGCAAAGGCATAATGTTTGGTATTAAGCTAGGATTATGGGTATCAAGGGGCTAAGAAGCCCCAGTGCATGTCCTTCAGTCCATATAACCTAGACTCAGGCTCAGGACTTGGACTCAGTCTGTGACAAACTAGCTCACACATGCTTTGGCAGCAGCAAACACTACACACCCTTCTTAGTCCCCACTTGGATAATTCCAGAAAGGTTCTATGAGTTTATTGCAGAAGACTCATGGCTATTAGGGATCCCTGTATTTAGAATAAAGAAAAGAAAGCCAGTAGAAAGCCGTGAGTCTTTTGTTGTTGTTGACAAAAGAATATATCTTTTTTAATGGTCATAGGTGACCCCCACCTCAAAGGGGTCATGACCCACATTTAAGAACCACTGCTCTAATGTCTGTCTTCACCATAAAGTATTTCCTTACTGCCTCAGGCCTCACTATTTCAGACTTTCAAATGTGCTCCTTACATGAAAGCATCTGCTCAATTTTGAGGCAAAATGCAGCTCTGGCCAAATTTATCTTGATTCCCTTCTGGGCCAACCTGAAGCATCTTCATGAAACATCCAGGGGTACAAAAATCCGATTTGAAAGTCACTAGTCTCTCCCATTTTCCTACATGTAGCACAAGATACTTTATGTCTTATCAATTTATTTTCTACTTTACAGAAGTAATAATTATCAAAATTGGAAAATAAAGGGAGGAAAAAAATAAAGAAAACAAAACAGAAAGAAAACCAAATCATCATAACCCTCAAATTCTTAAGGTAAACACTAGCAAAATTTTGGACCTTTTCATTTTGATCATTAATCTGAATTTGTAAATATCCATCCTTACATATTCGCTTTGACTTATAGTCAGTTTTTTTGTTTCAACTATCAATTTAAAGTGAATAATTTTTATTAAAGGCCATTTTTTTCATTTCTCAAAAAATGACTTACAGGAAAGCACACACTGATGGATGTCAGCATTTGTGAACACTCATGGAGTGAACATTGCAACCAGGATACCGGATGTGTCCATTGCCTCAAAAAGTTTGTTTGCTTTTGTAATTCTGCATTTCTCCCCTTTCCTCCTCATTGACCCTTCTCTCATCCTAGGAAACAAAGGATCTGCTCTTGCAGTATATGTATATACACATATACACATATATACACACATACATATATAACATATATAAGTACACACATATATATACACATACATATATATACACACATATATACATATATATACACATATATATATGTGTATGTGTATATATATGTTGTCATGAAACGCACTATATAGATGATGCTAGCCTCAAACTCAAGAGATCCTTCTGCTTCTGCCTCCCAAAGGCCAAAATTAAAGGTATGAGTCACTAAGCCCAATGTATACTGAAGTTTTACATAAGTGAAATCATATATTATGTCTGCTCTACATATTTTTCATCACTTATATTCATTTTTAGGTTCATTTTGCCTGTATCAACAGTATTCCATCTCTTTTATTTCTAAGCAGTATTCTACACTATGGTTATACCACATTTTTTAATCCAGTTACATGCTAATTAATATTTGCATTTTATAATTTAGGGCTAGTATGAATAAATCTGCTGTGAGCTTTCATATACAAATCTGTATATGATCACACACTTTTCTTCTAGAGTTCAAGGTAATATTAATGACATTACAATATTTTATTGTATAATATATGCCAACATTTATACCCTGTTTATTTTTATTTTCCACACATATTTTTGATAATAGATTAACTGTTGCTTTGGTTCCCCAAGTGATAGCATCTGAGGCAAGGATCTGAGCAGAAGTAATTTATTTGAGAGGTGATCTCAGAAGTCAGAAAGAGATGAGGATGAGTTGGAGGATGGGACAGAACTGCTGGTTGCTGTTGGCAAATGGAGCTTAATCCCATACTCTCTCTCTCTCCCTCTCCCTCTCTCCTTCCCTCCCTTTCTCAGGAATTCTATACATTGTCTCAAGATAATAGGGAGGTTGGGACATTCATCTTTAATCTCTTTCTCCCATTGGTAGAGTGTGGTCCCCATAGTTAACTACTACGCAATTCTTTGCTTTGCCTGTCACAGTTGACTGGCCTTTGTGTGGCCTGAGAAAGACCTGTGGCAGAAGTTTTAAGCCACTAAGGTGGGTCCATAGTACAGGTTAGGCTAGGACCTTGCATGAACCTTCCTATATTACAGGTATGCCGAGAACAAGAGGGCAGGTGACTGGTATGGCGTAAGTATGTCCATGCTGTTGATTGCTGTCATGCTGTTGTACACAGTGTAACATAAAATACCTGTGTGCTTGACCTATGTAAATGTTGTGCTCATAAAGTGGAGACAGTAGACTGAATTATAGGAGTGTTTTAGTTCTAATGCTGCTCATGAAGTTACGTCCCTGGAAAGGTCTCAATTTACTTCTCACTGGTTGGCTATAAGGGCCCATCTTTCTCCTCTTTTGCTAATACTGAACATTTTTATTAAATAGGCTGGTAGAAGCAGCTAATGGCCAAAGCAATTTACCATTTCAACAATGCATATTCAACTCCATTAAAAGCACAATAAGCCAAGAGAGCATTCATTGTCTATCAGACACAGACTCATAAATAAGCAGAATTAAAGGAACCATGATGGTTTGCCCTTGGTGATAGAATTTGAGGCTTTTGAAATGTGCCAGGAATACACTGTGCAATAGTAGTCCCTCTCACTGTGATTCCTACACTTGCCAAGTAGATTCTGCATTGGTGCTGACCAGTTACTAGGCCATGCCTAGCAACTTTTTCAGCCTTTGTCACATCTGCCCTGTGTGGGCTCATGTTTGACCCTGTAGCTGGCCTTTCTATTCTGTGCATTTAGTCTTTCTTGACCATTGGGCTTCTTGGTCACAAAGCTGAATGAGCGCATTACAATCTGCATACAACTGCTAGGGAAGCCCATCTTTCTGTCAACAGGGAGGAGGCTTTTTGTCCTTTTGTGATTCCAGAACTCAGGCTAGTCACCTTGGCTATGACTTGATTATATCTTGTGTGGCCTAAGAGCCTGCCCTAAGAACCTGAATATTTAAGACTGAGGAGGGGCTGTGAATGTATGCCAGTTGGTGCTACAGTTTCATGCTACTTGATTAGTACTCACAAAGCTCTGGGTTCAATATCCAGTAATGCATGAATGATGTTGTGCACAACTGTTTTAACATTATTATTATTATTAACTTATTCACTTTACATTCTTCTTACTGTCCCTTTCCCAGCCATGCCTTCTATAATCCTTCCCCCATCCACCTCCCCTCCTTCTCTGAGTGGGTGGGAGCCCCTGAGTATCCCTCTACCCCAGTACATCAAGTCTCTATGAGGCTACGCACATTTTCTCCAACTGAGGCCGGACACAGCAGCCCAGATAAACATGTCCCACATACCAACAACAGCTTTTAGGACAGCTCCTGCTCCAGTTCGACATCCACATGAAGATCAAGCTGCACATTTGCTACATATGAGCAGGGAGGCCTAAGTCCAGCCCGTGTACACTCTTTGGTTGGTGGTTCAGTCTCTGAAAGCCCCAAGGCCCCAAGTTAGTTGACTCTGTTGATCTTCCTGTGAAATTTTTATTCCCTCTGGGGCCTGTTCTTCCATCAGAGTCCCCAAACTCCATAAACTGTTTGTCTGTGGGTGTCTGTATCTGTCTGAGTCAGCTGCTGGGTAGAGCCTCTTAGTGGACAGCCATGCTAGACTCCTGTTTGCAAGCATAACAAAGTATCATTAATAGTGTCTGAGATTGGTGCTTGCCCAGGAATGGGTCTCAAGTTGGCCTGGTTACTGGCTGACTGTTCCCTCAGTCTCCTCTCCATACCCAGTCCATGAATTTTCTGTAGACAGAATACATTTTGGGTTGAACATTTTGTGGGTGGGTTGGTGTCCCTATTGTTCCTTTATGGTTCACGTCTGGCTACAGGAGGTGGCCTCTTCATGTTCCATATCCCCAATGCTTTGAGTCACAAAGAAAAATACGCCCATTGATTGAATAGGTGCCTCCCCTTATCCCAGGTCTCTCTCCTTTTGCCTTGAGATGTTGCCTACCTCTCCATCCTCATAAGTTGCAGATTTCCATTCATTCTCATCACTATCTGGCATCCCTCCTGTCCCTTCCCTACATCTGATCCTGGACCCCCAGATGTGCAACTGAAAAATGAACAGAGAAAATGTTACTCATCTATACAATGGAATACTGTCCAGCTATTAAAAACAAAGACATCATGAATTTTGTAGGCAAATGGATTTTGATAATATCATCCTGAGTGAGGTGACCTAGTCCTAATAGGACATGCATGATATGTACTCAATTATATGTTGATATTAGCCATAAAATACAGGTACCATGCTACACTCCACAGACCTAAAGAAGCTAAACAAGAAGGAAGGCACAAGTAAGGATGCTTGAATCTCATTTAGAAGGGGGAATAAAATAGTCATAAGAGGTGGTGCACAATTGTAACCTGTATCAGAAGTTTTAGGTTTTTCTTAGCTATATAGTGAGTTCAAGGCCAGCCTACATGAGACCCTGTCTTGAAGAAGAAAAAAAGAACAATGAAGAAGGAGGAGGAAAAAGAGGAAGAGGAGGAAGAGGAAGAGGAACAGAGAGAGGAGGAGTTTTTTGAGATTGGACAGGGAAACAGCTGACATTTCACTTGAGGCATGAGGCATAATATCCTGGGCCACAAGCCAACTGTCTTACTGTCTGACCCAGAGATTCTGGCTCTTTTCAATCCCCAGCCTTCACCTGTTGGGCTGGCACTGACTTGTGTCAGGGCCCTGAACTTGGCTGTTCCCCTCTGACAGCTGCTCTCCAGCAGGTGGTGGCGGCTAACCCCAGTCCCAGCTGTCTGCAGGATACTTGATCACTTGAAGCTCTTTGTGTTCTTCAGTGTGCACATGTCACCTTCTGCCAGCTCACCCCCTCCCCCACCCCCTCTCACGCCTCACAGTTGTTTGCCAATCTGTGGTCTACACTGGCAGCTTCCAGGGCTGACCACAATCACCCTGTTTCAACGCTCACAGATGGCTACACTTCAAGGTTTCTTTTGACTGGCTATTTGGCTTGTGCGACAGCGTGTGGAAATGATTTGTTGGACAGAAAGGACAGAAAGGAATCAAATCCGGGGGCCTCTGAAAGACTGGCAGCATTATTCTAGGAATTAAGAGTCCTAATCAGAGAGAGAGACTTCATGGGAACACCAGGCATCTTTTTCTAAATAAGCTCTATTTAAATAACAGCTCCCCAATTTCAGACTCTTAGTTTCTGTTTGTTTTTAGACAGTTATCACCCTGTAAAATAGAATTCATGGTGTATAACAGGCTGGTCTTGAACTCATAGGCCTCTCTGCTTCCTAAATGCTAGGATTCAAGAGGTGGACCACCATTCCTGGCCAACACTGCTTGTTTTGTTTTGTCTTTACCTTGGAACCAGGCTGCTAGAAAGTGTGTAGGTGTGTTCAGAAAATGTGACACTATTGTGAGGGAAGAACAGAAAGAAGAAAGGCATATAAAAGGGAACATTTTCTCAGAAAACCTATTGGCAACAGAGCTTTAAAATGCAATTATAAAAAAATCTACATAAAATTAAACCTGAAATGTACAAAACTAAAATATAACAGTGCTTTCAGGGGAGACCAACTCCTACCTTGCTACATGCATAGGACTGTGATAAGGTATAAGGTAAAAATGGTTCTTAAATAATAGAAAAATTCAAAACTAGGAATGTCGAATCCATGAATCCAAGAACAATCTTTAAGCCAATTAAAAATGGCACAAAGAACATAAACAGTAACCCAAGTAACCAATGAAGACATGATCTCAGTGGGAGCAGTTCACACCAAGTGATCCATGGCCACTTTTAAGGGACTAGTGCTAATAATTCAGAAAATGGAATGGAAGGCTCACTGACTGCTCTGGGAGTAGTGTCACAGAGCAGTTCAAAGTTCATTCATTGTTCTGCATCAGGTTCTTTGATTCTTTCTTCTGTGAATAATTCATTACGTCATTAGTCATGCCCCATTTCCTCTTCCAAACACAGCATGGATTTTTCCCAGTAAAACATGGTATAAGTTTTAATGATTTATTTTTACACTTATCCTCAGATGCTCCCTAAGAATGTACTTCTAAACCAGATTCATTTTTTCTTGATGGAAAAAATGTATACCACTTAAGCCATATTGCCCAAATGGATTATTTTATAATCTTTGTTCTGGCATTGATATTACTGTTATTCCTTTAAAGTAATCACTTTTTTGTTTTTTTTTAATTTGGTATTTTATATGTTTACATGTCAAATGTTATCCCATTTCTTCCCTTTCCAATTCTCCATCCCCCTGGGGAAACGAGCCTTCACTGGACCAAGGGCTTCTCCTCCTCAGTCCTTAGAAGCAGGAACAAAACACTCATGGGAAAAAATAGAGGGACAAAGAGTGGATCAGAGACTGGAAGTTTCTTTAAAATATAAAAATCATCTTTACATATCACAGATATGTGAAATTGTGATGAATACTTTTAAATACTCTCGAGATTACTTAATCATAAACTAATAAGCAATGATTCATAAGCCAGACTCTAATGTAATGGCAACTTAATAACATTAGCTAAAGTACCTCTGAAAATTAAGCTAAGTAAGCAAATATGCTTGCCTTATATCTCAGCAACTGTCCTAGATAAATGCTGGTTCCAGATACAAGGAAACAAGGCAGAACAAAAATGGAAACAGGAAAAATGAGGGCAATATATACCTATTAAAGAGGATACATATTTTAATATATTAAGTTACAAAGACGGTGAAAAACGTGTTTCTATCATACAGCTGTATAATACATATGTTTGAAAGGCACAGAGGACATATTAAGGAATGCACCTATTTATAACAGGTCTGGGGCATATAACACAAGTCCCCACTTGTTAGTGGTTTTTGCCTCTGGTGGAAAGACTAAGAAATGAGAGGCATGCATAACTTTCTAAGTATATCTGTTCTGAATCTTGTCCAGACTGTCATCTGGAACCAAGTTGACACAATTGTTACAATTCCCACGTGTTTCTAAGTATGTGGTCAATGACAGACAGAAGCATATGAGGGAAACCCAGGTGTCTCCCAGGACTTGTGGGAGTGTAGATGTTTCCAGAAAGAGACAGTCCTGAATTGTTAGGGCCTTCCCAGAATCTAACATAACACATATTCTTTGTGGCCTTGATTCAGTTTCCAGCTGCTGGGAGCCCGCAGACAGCAGACACAGAGGACCAGACAGCTCCACACAGGATAGGCTGTCTTTACAGAGTGCTCAGCAGCTGTCTGGGGAATCCAGACAGACACGAGTGAATTCCTTTCATCAGCAGCACACCCTACGGGAGGAGGAGCCAAAATGAGAGAGTAGATTCCACTACAAGGAACAAAGATCGACACTGCTAGTCTGTTGGTACATTTTCAAGGCATTGTCACTGATATTGCCAGTAGTATTAGAAGCGTGACATGACAAATTATTTGGGCATAATACAATTACTTATTGAGAAACTTGAAGATAATTAAAAACTGGGAGGTTTATCTTTATGGGCGGTAAGTAAAATGGTTAAAGAGAAATGTCCAAAAGCAAGCAGCGTTTTGGCTCCTCTTAGTAATGATTGCACCGTTGTATGCAAATAAGGAGAACATTTCTTTTTAAGAATATTTGCATGTAACCTTAGTTTCAAAATGAATCTGTGCAAGGAAAATGACAAAGTATTGGAGAGGAGAGACTTAGAGGAAAATATGAATAAATGAATATATCACCAATTCATGAAAGACTGAGTACTAGAGATTTTTTTTTCCAAATTAGCATACTGCTTTAATACAAACGCAAGAACAACCGAGCTGCTCTTAAAGCATAATAGAGAACCAGGGGGCAACCTGGATGACTATTTCCTTTGACAAAACACACACACCATTTCGTTGAATATTTTTGTGGGTATTTATACACAAACACATTTACAAAGACATATTCCAAATGGACAAATGAGGACACCATGATACTCACATGAAAATGAATACATTCATCAATGGCAACTGAGTGGTGGTAGGAAAGTCACCCTGGCATGTATGAAGAGAGAGCGATGCATAACAAACGAGGTAAACCCGTGGTCAGGAGATTACTCATGAGAACTGAAAATAATCGACTCTCTGTGGCAAAGTGCTAAATTTATATTTCATGTCATGCAAGAATAAAATGCAAATACTTTCTAAAATTTTTAATAAAAGCCAAAACCAGTGGGGCAAATAAATGTTAAACAGAGAAAATATCTTAGAATAGAGTTCTCAAGTGTCAGAGCAACAAACATATAAATTAGCTTAGTAAGTTTACACTAAGTATACAAAAATAGAACAAAGGGTAGAGCAGATGTCTGGAATACATGCAGGTCTAAGAAGATCAAGGGGGAAAGACATGATTGGGAAGATGACACTTCTCAAATTGACCAATCAATGCCTGGGATTTAAACCAGAATCCCAACCAGAGTTTCCAAAGAACCTGACACAATTCTGATCAGAAAGCCAGAGACACTGACTTCAGAAATTGCTCTGTGAAATAATGAAAAACTTGTTTTTTTTTAAAGGTATAGTGTGCAGAGTTGGTCAGTTTCCTGAAATGACAGCAGGGCAGGCTTCTCCAAAAGAAAGGTACTTACCATCATGCACACCATCAAGATAAATGGAACAGTCTAGAGAGCTGGACAAAAAGGCATCATGAACACCCCTGAAAAAAGAGATACAGGATAGAATATTTAGAATTCAATGCCTTCCCGGACATGCATGTAAGTCTCAAGGATGAGAGAAGCAAATACAAAGAGCAGAAATATAAATACAACAGAAAGCAACGTGCTTTCAACTTTAAGAAGAGACGCCATAGAAACGTTAAGGGGGAAAAAAAAAAGAAATGTTAAGGGAAATACGCTGGCATCCTAAAATCTGCAGAGAAATTTGTAATTCTGTAAGACAAAGACACATGTTGCAGGCATGCTATATGTGAAAATAAACTTACTGACTAGGAGAAATTAATGCCAAAGAGATGCAGATTTAACTTCTCTGATTATTAGGAAAGCAAACTAAACAAAGCTATGCTATTTCATAGGGAATAGACTAAAGTCAGTCTGGGCTACATGAGACCCAGTCTCCAAGTTGGGGAACGGTAGTGTGTGTGTGTGTGTGTGTGTGTGCGCGCGCGCTCTGTTATTGGGATAGGTGACTTGACAAGTCATTCTGGAATGATTTTTTCCCCTTAAATATATAAATCTGTAAGCTGATCTGTTCTCTAACATGTGTGCAAAAAATAATATGGCAGACATTCTATGCAGTTTTGTAATGGTTAGTACATCATATGGTATTAAGCAATGGAGTATCATAGAACAGTTCAAAAGAGATGTAGTGCAAAGTGGGTATATAACTCAGCAAAACAGCCAACAGAAAATCAATGTGATGAATAAAACCTCATATACTGCCATTTTTACTTTTATAATTATAAAAGGAGATTTATTCAGTTGGCTTACACAATGACAGGGTGGGTAATATAACTCTGGCTGTCTGCACTCTGAAGAGCCACAAAACCCAGTTCAACCCAAGAAGCTAGGAGCCTCCGAATGGGAGGGATCCTTGAGATGACAGATGGTCAGAGGCTGGAGTTGGAAAGCCCCCTGAAATGCTGCTAGTATGAGTATATGTTGAAAGGTGGAATAAGCTAGGGTCTGACATTCACAGACAATAGCATCAGCAGATAACACACTCAAGAAAAGTACAGGTTTCATATGCCGGCCGCCTTCTTCCCACATCTTTTCATTGGGCCCAGCCTATTGGATAGCACAGCTCATAATCAGAATGTCTTTCTATATGAGTTGCGGTTCCATGTGTGTGTGTGTCTATTCCTTTAGACAGGCTCTTGCAATATGATCTTTTGGCCTGTACTATTATGTAGCCGAGGGTAGTTTTAAACCCACATCAATCCTCCTGCTTTAGCCTCCTAAATGCTGAAATTGCAGGTATAAGTCATCCTGCCTAGTTCATGATGCCACTAAGGAAAACTATTATTATGGTGGGTAAGAAGAAATGCAGAAAATTGGGGCCAGTTACAGATACTATGGAGAAAGGAAGGATACAAAACAGAAATAGTACAAAGGGCATACCAGAGTATTTATATCCAGTGGATGAAAGTGCTGGGTATGTAGGCCTTTGTAATATTACTCTTGATATTAATATATGTTGAAGTATGCTAAAGGCAGGGAAGCTGGTTCTTTAGGTTTCTAAATCTTTCAGCTAAGTAAAGCTTATTATGATAGGAATATTTTTCCTCTCAGAACACCTATTACCTTTTCTTTGTTCCATAGCAGTAACTATTTCTTGACTTCTGAGTCTATTACATGGACATTTGATACAATCTCAATTTTATGTATAGCAAAAGATTTCTTTAAAAGCTTTGTTATTTACAATTTAAATTCTTTTTTTTTATATTACCACTCCTGGGCATATACCCAAAGGACACTCCAACATATAACAAGGACACATGTTCCACTATGTTCACAGAAGCCTTATTTATAATAGCCAGAAGCTAGAAAGAATGCAAGATGTCCTTCAACAGAGGAACGGATACAGAAAGTGCAGTTCATTTACATAATGGAGTACTACTCAGCTATTAAAAACAATGACTTCATGAAATTCCTAGGCAAATGAATAAAACTTGAAGTCATCATCCTGAGTGAGGTAACCCAGTCACAAAAGAATACTCATGGTATATACTCACTGATAAGTATATTTTTCTTGGGAATATCCAAGAAACAACTCACAGAACTTATGAACCTCAAAGAGAAGGAAGGCCAGAAGGTGGATGCCTCAGTGTTTCTTAGAAGTGAGAACAAAACACTCATGGGAGGAAATAAAGGGACAAAAAGAGGAGCAGGGATTGGAGAAAAGATCATCCAGAGACTGCCTTGCCTGGGGATCCATCCCATATGCAGCCACCAAACCCAAGCACTATTGCTGATGCCAAGAAGTGCTTACTGGCAGGGGCCAGATATGGATACCTCCTCAGAGGCTCTGTCAGAGTCATATAGATAAAATGAAGGAGCTAGAGAAAAGGCTGAAGGAGCTGAAAGTATTTGCAACCCCATAGGAAGAACTACATTATCAACCAACCAAACTCTCCAGAACTCCCAGGGACTAAAACACCAATCAATGAGCACACATGGAGAGACCCATGACTCCAGTTGCATATGTAGCATTCTCTGGCAACAATGGGAGAAGAGTCCTTTGGTCCAGTGAAGGCTTATTTTCCCAGTATAGGGGGATGCCAAGGCACTGAGGTGAAGAGGGTTGTTGGGAGAGGGAGCACCTTCATCAAAGCAAGGGGAGAGAGGATAGGAGTAGAGGGAAAGGGAATAACATTTGAAATGTAGATACAGAGAATATTCAATAAAAATACAATTTAAATTCTAAACTACAAAGTAGAACTTGCCATTTAGACATCATTTCAAATATGTTTTCCTTCCCTCTTTCTCCCCTTGGCTTAAAATAAATTGAAGCCTCTGTCACGGGGAGAAGTTCTGGGCTTAGTGACATTCCAGACACCAAGAGGTCGGTATGATTTGGATGCTCCAGAGAACTATAAACTCAGTAAGTGCATGGGATTCCTTATATGTTGTGACCGTGAAACATCATGGCCATGGCTAATGTGAAGGCTCCATCTGGCATTTCTGATGTTATGTAAAATGTTATGTCAGCAACAGATGGTGGAGCTTAAGTGTTAGGAGATCTGACTTCTGCCCAATTATCAGGTTTGAAAAGCTGAACATTAAACAGTTCCACAGATCCCTGAAAATACGAGGTGCTAAATTTTCTCCTGCTGAGCTGTTTTGCAAAGTCATACATTCCAGTCTGCTTTTGCTCCCTTTTATCCAACAAACCTACTTTTCTCTTCGGATACTCATCTGAGCACCCAAACTGACTGATTCTCCTACTATGGCCCCAGAAAATTCTTAGTGTACGTTTTCAGGAATGGAGAACAGGTTGATGCCTCTGTGAGTAAAATTGTTCTTTCTCCTCTCACTTTGTCTGACATGCCCCCCAAAAGTGTTCAGACCTGATTTCTCCTGGCAGCTGTGGTGGAATTTGCAGCTGATATTCTTGCCCTCAACAAACTTAATCTAGTCTGTTTCCCTTCTCTATAGGAGGATAGCAAGAAGTAAGTTATTTCGGAGTAATTTCTTCCCTTATTTTTTAAACATTTTTATTTATGTGTACACCATACATGTGTGGGTGCTTACTGGAGCCAGAAGTTATCTAATAGCCTTGAGTTATAATTATAGACCATGTGAGTCACTTAACATGGGTGCTGGGAAACACACTTGAGTCTTCTGTGCTGGGAACCAATTTCTGGTCCACTTACAGAGCAGAGAGCACTGTTAACTGTTGACCCATCTCTCCAACCCCATGATTGATCTCTTTTAATATACTTGTACTGGGTCAAGAATTTTCCAGAAGAGATGATCTCATTACTAAAACAAAAACAAAGAGAAAAAGAATAACAATCTCCCCAAGTCTGCTTTTGGAGTCTTTCAAACCACATTTGTGTGTGTACAGCTATGTAACTCTGGTACAGAATGGTTTCAAAGTTTGAAGACAAGGGCCACAAAGCCAGGCTAGAACTATTCGTGTGGGTTGTTCTTTTGGTTTGCTTACTCTTGCTTCTGATGGAACCCACAGCCTTGAATGCTCAGCACTGAGCTATGCCCTCTCGAACCTGGCTCTATCTCTTTAGAGCTCTATGCTTTAGGCAATGCTTTGTTTCTTCTTATATTAGCTGGGCAATGAAATGCCTGGAGGAAGAGCCCTTGCTCTGAATGGAGTATTCTATGGATGGCCCCAGAATTTTAGAGAATTTGCTATATAGGAACTAGTGTCCCATTACTAGCTACTGGCCTTGCTGCTAGTCTACTAGGTTGGGTTGCCACAAAGCCATAGTTCCCCTGGGTGGTCACCAACTAAGAATGGAGCTCAATTAAGAAATGAAACCTGTGGTTGGGGGCTGGAGGGCCCTTACAGAGTTAAGTAATGAGTCCCTGGTTCACTTAGCCAAGACTGTTTCAGACCAGATTGTGTTACCTGTTTCCAGTTCTCCTCCTCTCCTTATTCCCATTGTCCCAAGTATCAGATTGGTGTGCAGTCTGACCTCTGGCTGCCCACTGCTTTTCCTCTACTTTGCCTTGTTCCCTCTAATAGTGTTTTGCTATAGGTCAGGGTCAGTTGGGCTGCTCTTGTTCTGGGTGTCTGAAGTTCTCTGGCTAGGGTCTTCTGAGAGGTTGCTAAGGGACACATGCCATTTCCTTACTTAAGACCAAATTTTGTTTGGGCATCTACTTCTTGAAGGATTTGGACTGAGACACCAAACCTCTACTGGATTTCCTAGGAAAAAGATAAACTTAAGATTGTGTTAATAGTTCTTCTGCCTCTTTTTGGCTTTTTCTGGTCTGCAAGGAAAGACTGCTGTTGTGCCTATGTGCTGGGCTGCTTTTGAAGTACAGTGGTATCAGGAAAGCATCAAGAGATGTCTTGAAGAACAGAGATACAGACCTCCACATGATGTCATTTCCATACAAAAGGCTTTGGATAGAGTTGTGCCTGAGTCCGGCTCTGTACCATCCAGTCTGACTCTGCCATATGAGGTCCTGGTGATCTCAAACCAGAAACTTTTTCTTTGTGAGCTTCACTTGGCTCAGTTTCTTGTTGCAAAAGGCATCAGTGGGAATAACGTTTATAAACTGTGAAAAGAAATGAACATAGAATGAGGGCTTAATAAATAGAAGCATGTAAATAAAACTTAGTTGTTTTTACAACTTACATCTATAGATTTTTGACATACTTCACAGATAATTAGTAGGCTTTAACTTTTCCTTCATGTAGTAAACTCCATGTGGGCTGGTTAGTTTCTGTCAACTTGACACATGCTAGAGTCATCTGGGAAGAGGAAACCTCAATTAGAGAATTGGATCTAACACATTGGCCTGGGAATATGTCAGTGGGGCATTTTTTTTTAAATGAGCGATATGAGAGGACCTGACCTCGCTGTGTGTGGTGCCATCTTTGAATAGGTGGCCCTGGGTTGAACATGAAAGGTAGCTGAGCCAGGGGAAAGCAAGTCAATAAGCAGCATGGTCTGTACTTCATTTCTCATTTTGGGTTGCTCTTGTCAATTCCTACCCCTAACTTCCCTCAGGGATGGAGTGGGACCTAGAAGTTATAAGATGAAATAACCTTTTCCTCCCCAACTTGGTTTTGGTCACTTTTATTATAGCAATAATAACCAAACTAGGATGATATGTAACACAAAAATCTTTGATTTCAACCATTTTAAGTTTTCAATTCGGAGTCATCCATTATGTTCACAAAGTTACACAATTAACCCCTTATGTTTCTGTACTTTTTTTTCATCGCCCCAAATATTCCATTATCAATATCACACTTTCCTCTCTGATAACTATGTTTTCTATTTTCAAATATCTGTTTTATTACTAGTTTTCCCCACTTATCTGAACTTAAGAGGCATATATTTTGTCTTTGAATTTTAGATGGTGTGCTAAATCATACTATGGTGGTAGGGTTGGGAGAACTGGGCATCAAACTACTTTAGCACACTAGACAAGCTCTCTGTCACTGACCAGCATCTCTAGCTCCAGGTACTAAATAAGTTAATATCACCTCTTCCTCTCTGTCTCTCTGTCTCTCTGTATCTCTCTGTCTCTGTCTGTCTCTGTCTCTGTCTCTCTGTCTCTCTGTCTCTCTGTCTCTCTGTGTCTCTGTCTCTCTCTCTCTCTCTCTCTCTCTCTCTCTCTCTCTGTGTGTGTGTGTGTGTGTGTGTAGATAGGGTTTCACTGTATAGTTCATGCTGGAACTCAGATCTGCCTGTTGCTGCTTCTAGATTCAAGGCATACACAGCTATGCCTGATACTTCAAATGGTAAATATTAATGGAAATTTAACAAAAAATAATCATAGACAATAATTTCCAGGTTAAAAAATACTTGTTAAACTGCTATGCTGAACTTACACATTTGCTTACACACATACAATATAGGCTAGGATCAATGTATAAGGAAGAACATGATATTTTTTTATTTCTAAGATTGTGCATCCTTGCTTTAATATTATCCATTCCAATTCCTTCCACTTTTCTACAAATTTTATAATTTCACTTTTTAAGTGGTAAATACTATTCCATTTTATATGTGTATGGAATTTTCATTATCTATTCTTTTGTGATAGAAAGATACATTGGTTCCATCTCCTTGCTATAGTGTATAAAGCAGCAATACAGTGAAACATGTAGAAATCACAAGAAAGGGCGAATGTGTAATGAGGAAGGAATGAATGAAGGTAAAGGACTTGAGTCATCAATGAAGATATATGAATGAGGATATAAAGCAAGTTGTTCCTCTAGTTTAAACTCTGTTGTAAATTATTTTCTCCTTTGGTGGTGGACAAGGGCATAAAATATATTTGATAGTGAAAGTGTAAAGTTTAATGTGTAGCTCCACAGCTTCAGAATTTTAATTGTATAGAAATGTATTGAGATGTCTAGAATTTCATTGAGATGTCTAGATATTCATTGAGATTAATTTTGGTGTGTAAATTTTCTTTTCTGAAAGTTCTTTTAGTGAAGTTTTATTAATAAAAACTCGAATATAATTTTGTTTGCTGTTACGATCTCCCCTTCCACACCCCACTATGTTTTTGCTCTGTAGTTCAACTTGAAAATGCAAAAAGCAGCAATCATTCAATTTAAGTTAGAAGAGAACACTTTGCTCATTTCTTCTTTGCAACCTGTCCCTACTCTACTGCAGTTTCTAAAGACCACAGCATGTGATTGTTGAAGAAAATAAAATGCCAGATGTAGGTCAACAGAGGACCTATTGACAAGGGAGCACATAAAGACACCTTTTCATACCGGACTTAGTTTTGTTACAGAGGTCTTTCCTAGATCTGCTATTTGACTTTGTTCTTACTAAAGTGAACTGGCCAATAACCTTTGAGGAGAAATATGTGTCTGCCTTTCTAAATTAAAGGAGGCCAGACATGGCATTTTCATGTTATTTTCCTTTGCTGTACAGGAGCCTTCTATTTGGTATAGTTTGGTATGGTTTTACTTTTGTTTCTTGTGCTTTTGGTGCTATAACCAAAATTATTATTGCCAGGACCAAAGGTACGTAGTTTTTTCCTCCCGTATTTTCTTCTAGAAAATCAGTGATATCCAATTTTACATTTAAGTCTTTAATTCGTTTAAAGTTACATTTTGTTTATGATATGAGTTCAAAAAGTAACTCTTTTGCTTGTAGATTACCTAGTTCCAAACAGCATTTATTGAAGACTGTTCTTTATTCAATGTGTATTCTTGGCATCCCTATCAAAGTCTAGCTGACTATAAATAGGTTCATTTCTGGGTTCTCTTTTCCATTCCAGTGATCTAAGCTTGTTTCTGGAATGGCAAAAGTATCTTACCAATGTCTGTATCCCCATTTCCACTGAGGCATTTTCATAATAAATATAAATCTTCACTAATATATTAATGTATGGAGAAAATGTAACATATATACATTATACAAAGATATTAATCACAAAGATGATGAAATACTTTCATGCATGAGAACATGGATGAATTTGAAGAACATTATTATAAATTAAATAATCTTGATAAACATTCTACATGATCACATGTACATCTGGAATCTAAACAGATGGTTCAATTCAAAATAGACGGTAGCAATGGTTGTCAGAGGCTAGGAAGTAGAACATGTGGGAAATGGTCAAAGGGTACACATTTTTAACTATAATATGAAGGGCATGGTGACTACAGTTATAATACAGTCTTGTTGACTTTTAATTTGCAGAGATTAAATATTAAGTGCCCTCACCACACATAAATGCCTCTGTTTCACACCGTATACGTATATCTAGTAAATCATCAATGTATACCTGTGAATGTATATAATTTGCCACTTAGGCTAGCTTCAGTAAAGCTAGAAAAAAATTCTTCTGAATCACTTCAAAAAAGGAAGTAGAGAAGTGCCCACCTGGGAAAAATCAGCAGTATTTTTCTACTAGGGAGAAATGCTAGAGGCTAGATGCATCAGGTTGGATTCCAAACTGATGAAGGCATCCTAGAGTCAGCAGTAAGGAAAGACGAAATGCTAAGTCTACTGGAAGTTCAGTGAATTGCAATTAGATGTATCAGTGGCACATCACAAACTGTAACTCGATTTTGAAATATCTCCAACAAGGTAATGTTTAGAGCAGGCTTACTGGACAATGGCACTCTTGGCCTTTGAAGTCAATGGAAACCAGCCATCCTGAGTACTGAGGGAAGTCAGGTAGCCACCAGATGCTGGTGTCTGCCCTACCTCCAGTGACTACCCAAGATCTTTGAAGAAATTGTGAAATATCCTCTAGAGAGGGGGAGGTGGTATTACTTTTCAAAGTGGAGATACTGTTTTTTCAGGTGTTTCTCCTGAAGCTTTTTTGTTTGGATTTCTGCACCAGGATAAGGAAATGAGAAGAATGTCATTCATGCTCTCTCATTCTCTCACATCCTTCCGTCTTTTCAGTCACACCTGCTATGTGGCCTTTAAACAATGTTTTCCACTTCCGTTTCAGAAATAAGTAATGGCTCATTGCATTGAATTAGGCTTATAGTTTATTCTCCTATGGCACCACCAATTTAACATCTATGTGTCTTCATAACTCTCAACAAAAATGTTCTGTGACAAGTGGATTATCCTAGCTAGACTTGATTTAAAAAAAGGTTTCACTTTAAGAAGCATCACATAGGACTTTGTGAATATCATAAAAGTTGTGAAAATACATTCAAGACCTTTTCATGAAAATGGCTATCGAGCTAAAGTCTCAGACTTTGTGTTTCTTTGGGGAATCTCTATGTCTTGGGGGCAGGGGGAGCAGTCTTTCTGAGGTAAACATTCTCTATGACTCAGCCCATCAGAGAACTATAAACTTAACGTTTTAAAACCATTTCTGAGATGAGAAACAAAATTAGCTCAAATCATTGCCCTGAAGTGATTTCAAAACATTACCCACAATATTAGCATCTGTCTTAACTTGGTTTGAGGAAAAATGAGTAAAAGTATCAAATGGTGACAGGGTATGATTGAGGTCTTTCGGAGGCTGCGAGTGCCCTGCAAGGGCAGCACTTGAAGGCTTTTGTCATATGCGTGCTGTACACAATCTTGCTTTCCAGAGCATCCACCAGATAATTCTTTGAGTAGACGCTGATAAAATGTTCCTGTTCATTATGCCCCATGTGTTGCTGAAACAAGAAATCAATACCAGCTCATATCTGGGATGAGAACCAGGAGGCTGTCAGCCAGTGAAGGAACATCTGCTAAGAAGTTGGCAACTATGAGAAGGAGACTTGTTAAGAGGTTAATGATCTTCCTCACAGCCATAGAAAGGAAGGCAAGGACAGGGCACTTACTTTAGGGACATGGATTATGGAATATTGTTCATATTTTTGCCATATATGTTAAATTAAGTAATTATATGTCATCCAAACTGAGACGTTCAGAAGGAAAGCTATATTTTTGGTTGTGAACCTAGCCTTTAACAGCTAAGCCATAGCCTTGTGGCAATTTTTGGTAGTTAAAAATCATTATATTTAATCTTTACACACCAAGAAAACTTTGACTATTTCCATGTTATATTTTGTTTTACATATAATTTATGATCATTGTAAATAGTAAGATTTCAATGCATACTATCAAACCAATAAAAAAATCAAGTACTTACAAAATATATTCATATAGTTTTATGCCAAAATGCTTTTAATAATTTATACATGTATGTGTTTTTTTAAATAAAGTTGCAAGGAAAAAAATTTTAAAAAAGAAGGGAAGCTATTAATTATACTGGGATGATAAGGTGAGTGTATTCCAGCAACATCATGATATAGACCACTGAAGTTGCAGACCCTAGAATATATACTCTAATTCAGGGCAAGAAATTGGTTTTGCTTTTTCATTGTTAATCTCTAGAGTGCAAAAATGTACCTGCCATTTATGAGCTCCATTGTTAAGTGAACAAATGATCTATACATGTATAGTATTTATTTACATGTTGAATTTTTCATTGTCATATTTACATTTCCCCCATCTAATAATATATATTTGAACTCACCCTGTTATAGCACTTACTGGTATTTACCCTAAAGACTCCATGTCAACACAAAGAGATAGACATCAATATTTATTGTAGCACTATTCTCAAGAGCTTATGGTGTCACTCTAGGTGTATAACAAAGAAATGCAGACAAATATTGTTTACATACAATGGAATTTTTTCAGCCACAAAAAATAATAAAGCCACACTGTTAGCAGGAAAATAGATATATCAGAGATAATTATGTTAAGCAAATACATTTTAGAAAACAAGTATGCTTTCTCTAATTTGAGGTTTCTAGATTTATAGATACTTTAAAAGTATATGCATGTATATATGTGTGTGTGTGTGTGTGTGTGTGTGTGTGTGTGTGCACATATGTGTATGTACTATTGGTATTGGCATGAAAACAGAAGAAAATTGAGGAAAAGAGAATTAGTGGTTGACAGAAGGGTAAGATAGTGTGGTATGAGGGTATCATATTCAAAGAAATTATCCGTATGTAATTATGTATAATAATAATAATAATAATAATAGAACATATGTATAGCTATGTTTATAGCACAAATTTAAGGAAAAGAAAGCAGAACATTATTCAACTATAAGTTCTCTCTATAATATGAACTAATACAGATAATGGCTAATATAAAGTACAGACAGAATGAAAAAAAGTTTCAATTGTGGCATAATGGTTGATATTTTATTTGTTTTCAATTTATTTTTTATCTTTCTGACCATATTCTTGTAAAATATTTCTAAAGGGAAAAAGTGGAAAGGGTAGGCAAAGAGAATGCTTTCTTAGCAGCATCTTTAATTGTAGTATGCCTGTGTTTTAATATTTTATTTTATTTAAAAATTTATATGTATGAGTGTGTCTTGCCTACATGGCAGTACACAGTATGCATGTCTGTTGCTGACAGAGGTCAGAGGGAGCATGGGATCACATGGAACTGTGTTACAAACTCCCATGTGGGTGCTGGGAACCCAGCCCAGAGCAGATACAAGAGCAGCAAAGGCTTTTGTCTGTGGCACCATCTCTCCAGTGCCTGGTTTGTCTGTTTTATGAATTCCAAGTGCCTTAAAAGTATCTGTCCAAAGCTGTGGTGCCCCATCACTAACCCAGGCCCATAAATCGATGTATCCTCCTGCTTTTCTGCTCAACAACTTTTCCTAATAGAAGGTATACACAAATACTTGATAATGGAACCCCGATCACATATCAGTGCTGTCAAAAGTCTGGGGAATGGGCAATTTTAGCTTTTTTGCTATCACACACCAGAGAAGCTCCATTAATGAGTCAATCTGTGATGATCTAAGCAGTCATAATTACTCATTTATCTGACCAAATATTTACTGAGTGCCTTCTGAAGTCATTTAGTAGGTCAGAGTATTTGTCATTTTGTTTTTTTATTTTTTGTTTCTGTTTTTGAAGACAGGGTCTGTGCAACACAAGGTAACCCCGTGTAACAGATATTTTTATTACTTTTATTTTTTTTACAGTCCAGTCGTTAACATCCTCCCAGTCTTCCCTCCCACAGTTTCTCATTCCTCCTCCCTGTTTTGTCTCCAAAGGGATGTCCCCTACCTTATCCCTAGGCCTCCCTGTGCCCTGGGGCCTCATCTGTCAAAGGTTAGACACACCATTTTTTCTCACTGAGGTCAGATATTTTAAGTCCTGGAACTTTCCTTATAGACTAGACTAGCCTCAAACTCAGATACCACCTGCATCTGTCTCCCCAAGTGCTAGGATCAAAGGCATGTACCCTACAGCCTGGTTGTCAAGAGCTTTGTAATATTTATTTCATTAATTGCTTTCTCTGTCTTTCTCCTTATCTACTTTGAATGTTGCCCCCTTTACTTCTATTTTCCAATAGAAGTTCACTTTATGCATCTAAATTTGACAGATTTTTTATGACTTAAAAATGTCATATTGAAACTCATTTTAATATATAATTAATACATACCAATAAAGGTATGTTTTCATTTTTTAAAATTTCATAGTTACATATACTTAGTTTTGATCAAATATGTTTCATTTCTTCCTTTCCGATTTCCACCCTGCACCACACTACTTTCCCCTCCCAACATCATGTACTATTTCCTTTAAAAAAATCCACTTGTTCCTTCGGATCAGCAACTCCTAAAGCTTTAAAGACTGGTGAGTAGGAGATCTGGGCAGCTAGGGAGCAGAGAGATCTCTGCGGAGTGCGCACAGTAAGCACACCCCCAGCCCTGCTTGATCCAGGGACCAGGAACACAACTTTGGAACTTCTGTTTCCACCCTGCGGCGACCTCAGGGCGCAGAACAAGGCTCGGCCAATCTGACACCTAGACCAGTGGAGATCCAGGGACACAGACCAGATACAAGGGAAAGGCAAGAACATATCACTGACAACAAGATGGCGAGAGGAAAGCGAAAGAGTATGTCCCAAGGAAACCAAGACAACCTGGCAATACCAGAACCCAGCTCTCCCATAACAGCAAACATTGGAACGCCAAACACTCCAGAAAAAGAAGACCCATACCAAAACATAATAAAAGCAATATACAGCAAACCAACAGCGAATATCAAACTAAATGGTGGGAAACTTGAAGCAATCCCACAGAGGAGTATGCTTGCAGCTTACCTTCAGAATGAACATGGGGAATCAATGAAGGAGCTAGAGAAAGGACTGAAGGAACTGAAAGGGTCTGCAATCCCATGGGAAGAACAAAATTATCAACTAACCAAACCCACCACTGCTCCCAGGGACTAAAACACCAACCAATAAGTTATTATGGAGGGGCCCATGGCTCCAGGTGCATATGCAGCCGAGGGTATCATCTTCTGGCATCAATGAGAGGAGAGGACTTTGGTCCAGCAAAGGGTTATTTTCCCAGTATAGGGGAATGCCAAGGTGCTGAGGTAGGAGAGGGTGGTTGGGAGAGGAAGCACCTTCATGGAGGCAATGGGTGGGAGAAGCAGATGGGATTGGTGGAGAGGCGATAACACCTGAATTGTAAATACAGAGAATATCCAATAAAATAATTTTTATATCCTAAATTCATAGGAAACTTCTTGATATATCTTATGAGAATTTCAAGGACCCCATATCATACTTCTACCTTGTGAATATTCAACACACACCATAAGCCAGTGAGAATAAATTAATAATTGAAAATTGAGTGCCAGAAAAATGACTCAGTTATTAGGAATACTGGCTGCTCTTGCAGATGACATGGGCTTGATTCTAAAGAGATGCATGGTGGCTCATAACTACCTGAAACTCTACTTCCAAGAGATCTTCCTTGAGTATTGCATACACATGTAATGTAAATTTATACATTTAGGCAAAATTTTCATACATAAATAAAATAAAAAAATCTTAATGTCTCAAAAAATCAAATGTTATTTGTTGTATTAGATAGACACTATTTCAATTTGCATACAAATAGATAATGATGGGGATATATGAAGTCATAAAGCATCTAATAATATACTTCTAAAACTACAGAAATAATTGTTAACTGAGTGTAGCATCATCTCACACCCAAGTACCAGCCAAGAGTTTACCATGCTGTTATGAAGGAACATGGCAACCTGAGGAGAGGTACCAGGGCTTGATCACCCCACACATAACAACTTATTGGCAAGGCTCTCTAAATAATATTCAAAGAACTATCTTTTTTTTATAGAGTGTCTTTAAGGGGAAAAAACAAATGTGTTGGAGGGCACACACACACACACACATACACACACACACACACACACACACACACACACACACACACACACAGCTTGTTCTAGCAGGACAACCTGCTCATTATGATGGCTAACATCCTCATTAGGGGACAATTTATAGTGGATACTTACATTAATTTGAGGTTAACAGCACTCATTATCCGAAGTGCCCATCTTTTCCTGAATGGACACCTGCAACTCATACAAGCTACCAACTATCCTGAACTTCTACAAAAATGCTTTCCAGTCAAGATACGACCAAGTCCTCATCGCACATTGAGTTCAACATATTTTTTCTCTATTACATAAAGTATATGCTCATGATCAACAGAATTGCTAAAGAATCTATCTTTTTTTTTTTACCTCAGCTCTTACAACCAATGATTGGTGGCAATAAGGATGAGAGACACCATTATTCCTTATCAATACCTACAAAGATTGGGGGCTCTAAGCTCTGAGACCTACAACATCAGTAGCCTATATAGCAGCCATGTTCCATTGATAGAAAAATCTGTCTTATTTATGTTGACCTTAACTCATGTCAGAAAGATATCCTGGGCAGAGCGGAGCCTGGCCCAACTGCCAGCCGGAAAGGCGGCTTGTACAGGCTGAGAAACTGCGACCTGGAACAGATCTTAGGAACTTCTGTTCCCACCCGGAGACGACTTCAGGACGCAGAGCGGAGCCTGGCACCCCCTGCCCTGACCTGCCCTGTCCTCCCCGATCCAGTGACTGGGAACAGATCTTAGGAACTTCTGTTCCCACCCTGAGACGACTTCAGGACACAGAGCAGAGCCTGGCCCAACAGCCAGCCGGAAAGGCAGCTCGAACAGGCTGAGCAACTGGTGAGTGGGAGACCTAGGCTGCGGGGGAGCAGAGGGATCTCTGCGGAGTGCACACGGAAAGGGCACCCCCTGCCCTGACCTGCCCTGTCCTCCTCGACCCAGTGACCGGGAACAGATCTTAGGAACTTCTGTTCCCACCCTGAGACGACTTCAGGACACAGAGCAGAGCCTGGCCCACCTGCCAGCCGGAAAGGTGGCTCAGAGAGGCTGAGCATCTGTGACCAGGAACAGATCTTAGGAACGTCTGTTCCCACCCGGACGCAACTTCAGTACGCAGAGCGAAGCCTGGCCCAGCTGCCACCCGGAACCTGGGCTGCCAGGGAGTAGAGAGATCTCTGCGGAGTGCACACGGAAAGTATACCAAGGACACAGACCAGATACAAGGGAAAGGCAAGAACATATCACTGACAACAAAATGGCAAGAGGAAAGAAAAAGAGTATATCCCAAGGAAACCAAGACAATCTAGCAACACCAGAACCCAGCTCTCCGATAGTAGCAAACATCGGAATTCCAAACACTCCAGAGAAAGAAGACACAGACCTGAAATCATGCCTCAAGACGCTGATAGAGTTACTTAAATAAGAAAGGGAGGAAAAGCAAAAAGATTCAGAAGCTTTTAAAGAAGAAACAAGAAAAACACTCAAAGAACTCAAAGAACGAGATGAAAACAGAACCAAAGAAATAAAGGAATGGAAGAGGGAAATTAAAACAGAAATTGACACAATAAAGAAAGCGCTAAAAGAGATAACCCTAGAGTCAGAACACCAAAAAAAGAAATCAGGAGTCACAGAAGCAAGCATTTCCAACAGATTACAAGAGATCGAGGAGAGAATCTCGGGGGCAGAAGACAACATTGCAAACATAGACAAAACAGTCAGAGAAGATGCAAAAAACAAAGAGCTCCTAACCCAAAATGTCCAGGAAATACAAGACACAATGAGAAGACCGAACCTAAGGATAATAGGAATAGAAGAGGGAGAAGAGTATCAACTAAGAAGCACAGTAAATATCTTCAACAAAATCATAGAAGAAAACTTCCCTACCCTCAAGAATGAGATGACCACGAGCATAAAAGAAGCCTTTAGAACTCCAAATAGGTTGGACCAGAAAAGAAATACCTCCCGACACATAATAGTAAAAACATCAAGTGCCCAAAATAAAGAAAGAATACTAAAAGCAGTAAGGGAAAAAGGTCAGGTAACATATAAAGGCAGACCAATCAGACTCACACCCGATTTCTCAACAGAGACTAAGAAAGCTAGAAGAGCCTGGACAGACATCATGCACTCCTTAAGAGAGCACAAGTGCCAGCCCAAGCTGCTATACCCAGCAAAACTATCAATCACCATTGATGGAGAGACAAAGATATTTCAAGACAAATCAAAATTCACACAATATCTGACCACAAACCCATTTATTAACATAAATGGTCTCAACTCCCCAATAAAGAGACATAGACTATCAGACTGGATACATAAACAAAATCCAGCCTTTTGCTACATACAGGAAACTCATCTCAGAGACAGAGACAGACACTATCTCAGAGTAAAAGGGTGGGAAAAAAACTTCCAAGCAAAGAGCTCCAAGAAGCAAGCTGGAGTGGCTATTCTAATATCGAATAAAGTAAACTTTCAACCAAAAGTTATCAAAAAAGATAAAGAAGGACACTTTTTACTCATTACCGGGGAAATCTGTCAGGAGGAACTCTCAATCCTTAACATATATGCTCCAAATAAAAAATCACCCACATTCATAAAAGAAACTCTACTAGAGCTCAAAAAATACATTTCACCCCACACAATAATAGTGGGAGACTTTAACACCCCACTCTCACCAATGGACAGATCAGGGAAACAGAAACTGAACAAGGACACTGCAAAACTAGCAGAGACTTTGAACCAACTAGAATTAATAGATATATAAAGAACATACTATCCTAAAGTAAAAGAATACACCTTCTTCTCACCACCCCATGGCACCTTCTCGAAAATTGACCACATAATTGGACACAGAACGAGCCTTCATCGATATAAGAAGATTGAAATACTCCCATGCATCCTCTCATATCACCATGGTCTACGGCTGGTCTTTAACAACAACAAAGACAACAAAATGCCCACATACACATGGAAACTAAACAACGCTCTGTTAAAGGATAGCAGGGTCAAAGAAGAAATAAAGAAAGAAATTAAGGACTTTCTAGAATTCAACGAAAATGATAACACAACATACCCAAACCTATGGGATGCAACGAAAGCAGTATTGAGAGGAAAACTCATTGCCCTAAGTGCTTCCAAGAAGAAACTGGAGAGAGCTCACATCAGCAACCTGACAGCACAGCTAAAAGCATTAGAACAAAAAGAAGCAGATATACCCAAAAAGAGTAGACGGCAAGAAATAATCAAAATTAGGGCAGAAATAGACCAAATAGAAACAAAAAAAAACCATTGAAAAAATCAACAAAACAAAGAGTTGGTTCTTTGAGAAAATCAACAAGATTGATAAACCCCTAGCCAGACTAACTAACGGGCAAAGAGAGAGTATCCAAATTAACAAAATCAGAAAGGAAAGTGGTGACATAACAACTGAAACTAAGGAAATTCAAGAAATCATCAGATCCTACTACAAAAACTTATACTCCACAAAATTGGAAAATCTGGAGGAAATGGACGAATTCCTAGACAGATACAAGGTCCCAAAGTTTAACCAGGACCAAGTAAACCATCTAAATAACCCTATAACACCTAAAGAAATAGAAGAAGTCATCAATAGCCTCCCAACCAAAAAAAGCCCAGGTCCAGACGGGTTCAGTGCAGAATTTTATCAAACATTTATTGGGGATATAACACCAATATTCGTCAAACTATTCCAAAAGATAGAATCAGATGGAATATTACCCAACTCATTTTTGAGGCTACAATAACCCTCGTACCTAAGTCACACAAAGACCCTAAAAGGAAAGAGAACTTCAGACCAATCTCACTTATGAACATTGATGCAAAAATACTCAACAAAATCCTTGCAAACCGAATCCAAGAACACATCAAAACCATCATTCATCATGACCACGTAGGCTTCATCCCTGGGATGCAGGGATGGTTTAACATAAGGAAATCCATCAATGTAATCCACCATATAAACAAACTTAAAGACCAAAATCACATGGTCATCTCACTAGACGCTGAGAAAGCATTCGACAAAATCCAACACCCCTTCATGTTAAAAGTCCTGGAAAGAACAGGAATCCAAGGCCCATATTTAAACATAATAAGAGCAATATACACCAAACCAACAGCCAACATCAAACTTAATGGCGAGAAACTTGAAGCAATCCCACTAAAATCAGGGACTCGACAAGGCTGCCCACTCTCTCCCTACCTATTCAACATAGTACTGGAAGTCTTGGCTGGAGCAATTAGACAGCAAAAGGAGATCAAGGGGATACAAATCGGAAAGGAAGAGATAAAAACATCACTCTTTGCCAATGACATGATAGTGTACTTGAGTGACCCGAAAAATTCCACCAGAGAACTCCTACAGCTGATAAACAAGTTCAGCAAAGTGGCCGGATACAAAATTAACTCAAACAAATCAGTAGCCTTCCTATACTCAAAGGACAAACATGTGGAGAAAGAAATTAGGGAAAAGGTACCCTTCACAATAGTTACAAAAACTATGAAATACCTTGGTGTGACTCTAACTAAGGAAGTGAAGGATTTGTATGACAAGAACTTCAAACCTCTAAAGAAAGAAATTGAGGAGGATCTCAGAAAATGGAAAGATCTCCCATGCTCATGGATTGGAAAGATCAACATCTTAAAAATGGCCATCCTACCAAAAGCAATCTACAGATTCAATGCAATTCCCATCAAAATTTCAACCCAGTTCTTCATGGAATTGGAAAGATCAATGTGCAATTTCATATGGAATAACAAAAGACCTAGAATAGCAAAATCCATCCTCAACAACAAAAAAACATCTGCGGGAATCACTATCCCTGACCTCAAGCTATATTACAAGGCAATTGTGCTGAAAACTGCATGGTACTGGTACAGAAATAGGCAAGTGGATCAATGGAATAGAATAGAAGATCCAGAAATGAGCCCTCATGTATATGGTCACCTGATTTTTGACAAAGGAGCAGTAAACATTCAATGGAAAAAGGACAGCCTATTCAACAAATGGTGCTGGTCCAACTGGCACTCAACATGCAAAAGAATGAAAATAGACCCGTTCTTATCTCCTTGTACAAAGCTCAAGTGTAAGTGGATTAAAGATCTCCACATTAAACCAGATACACTAGAACTATTAGATGATAAAGTAGGGAAAACCTTAGAACACATAGGCACAGGAGAAAATTTCCTGAACAAAACACCAATGGCTCAAGCTCTAAGGTCAAAGATTAACAAATGGGACTTAATGAGATTGCAAAGTTTCTGTAAGGCTAAGGACATCGTCAAGAAAACAAAACGGCAACCAACAGAATGGGAAAAGATCTTTACCAACACCACATCAGATAGAGGCCTAATATCCAAGGTGTACAAGGAACTCAAAAAGCTAGACACCAGAGAATCAAATAACCCTATTAAAAAATGGGGTACAGAGCTAAACAAATCATTTTCAGTTGAGGAACACCGAATGGCCGAAAAACATCTGAGGAAGTGCTCGACATCCTTAGCCATCAGGGAAATGCAAATCAAAACAACCCTAAGATTCCACCTCACACCAGTCAGATTGGCCAAGATCCAAAACTCAGATGACAGCAGATGCTGGCGAGGCTGTGGAGAAATAGGAACACTTCTCCACTGTTGGTGGGGTTGCAAGCTAATACAACCACTCTGGAAATCTGTCTGGTGATACCTCAGAAAATTGAATATAGTACTACCTGAAGACCCAGCTATTCTACTTCTGGGCATATACCCCAGAGACACTTTAATACACAACAAAGATATATGCACCACAATGTTCATAGCGGCTCTATTTATAATAGCCAGAAGCTGGAAGGAACCCAGATGTCCTTCAGAAGACAAATGGATACAAAAATTGTGGTACATATACACAATGGAATACTACTCAGCCACCAGAAACAATGACTTAACCAAATTCTTAAGAAAATGGCTGCATCTAGAGAAGATCATCCTGAGTGAGATAACCCAGTCACAAAAGAACAGACATAATATGCAGTCACTGATAGTGGGATGCTAACTCCAGAGGCTTGCACTCCCCCAGAAACAACTCACAGACTGTATGAAGTCCAAGAAATAAAGAAAACAAAAAATATACATATATTCACAAAACAAGAAGACTTTGACTATTCCCATGTTGCGTTTTGTTTTGCATGTTCTTTACGCTTATTGCAACTAGTACGTTTTCAATGCATACTGTTAAGCCCTTGAAAAAAATGAAGTACTGACTAAAAAACATATTCACATGGTTTTATGTAAAATTTTTTTTAATGTCTGAAAAAACAGTACTGACAAAAATGTATAATTTTAAGGAAAAAATGTTTAAAATCTTTACATTTATCTTTGTTTTGCAAAATAAAGTCGTTTAAAAAAAAAAGAAAGATATCCCTGAAGTTCTATCTGGTACATGCTAATTCCAAGGTTATTATATCATTTCATGATACTTACAGACTTCTTGTGGAATTTCTGGGACAAGAACTCTCCTAAGAACAGATCTATGATACTCTTGAAATTATACCTATAAAAATAACATGGTAGACATAACAGAGATGAACACTGAAAATTACCTAGATCTCTATATGTAATTTTGCCATCATATGAGTGAAATATGTGTTAATGGCTAGCAAAGATTCAAGAATATGAGGTTTAATAGAATATATTAGTAATTATACTATACACATGTAAAAATTGGACTTGAAGTATTCCTAATCTGTACATCAAAAACTCTTCTATTATGAATGAGTATGATCTACTATCAAGCTGATCAATATGATGAGTGAATTTTTACTAGAAACACCCAAAAGTGATAATACCATATTAGACTACCCCTCATCTTTACTGATCTTGATATCTTCACATTGGTATATCTTTTTAATTATTGACCTATTAATTAACATGGCTCTGTCCATACTATGGTCACTGTTCAGGGTCACTACAGTCTATTAAAGAAGCACATGTCTTTTTCATATTTTTCCCATTTGTATCAAATGTATACATTTCATTGGTTGTATCCTGATTGGAAAGCATTTTCTATGAAAGTTTAGGATGGTTGGTGGCTTACATCAGTTGCAGGTGTCCATTCAGAAAAGGATGGGCACTTTCAATAATTGAGTGCTGTCCACCGCAAGTGCATTCAAGTATCCGGTCTGAACTGTCCCGTAATAAGAATGTTAGATATCATAATGAGATAGGTCAAGCTGTGTCTTGCAAAAAATTTTGGGTGGTTATTTTCTCTCTCAAAAACTCCCTATTTAAAAAAAAACATAGTTACCTTAAAATATTCTTCACAGACTAATAAGGTGGTATGAAAACATAGTATGTGAAAGAGAAATGTGGAAAACCATGAAAAAGAGTTAGGATACAGCTTGTTCCAATCCAGCTTCAGTCTATTCCGTCGCTCTGACTACTATCAAGGGCAACTTCAGTTCTACTGGGATATTTGGATGGCCTTTTTAATGTTATTTTGCTTTTCAATAATTTTTATTCACTTTACACTCCAATTGCAGCCATACTCTCCTTCTAGTCCTACCTTTAACAAACCTTTCCCCTCATGATCTCCCCACCTTGGGTTCCACTTCACCCTGGGACATTTAGTTCCAGCAGGACTAAACACACTGAGGCTCAGTCAGGCAGTCTGGGGAACGGAAAGGCATCTTAATGGCAAGCAATAGAGTCAAAGACAGCCCTCGCTCCAACTGTTAGGGTACTCACATGAAGACTAAGCTGTATATCTGCTACAAATATAGAGAGAGCCTAGGTTCAGCCACTGCATGCTCTTTGGTTGGTGGTTCAGTTTCTGTGAGTTCCCATGGGCCCAGGTTATTGACTCTAGGTTTTCTTCTAATGAAATCCAAACAAGCTCCCTTAGGCCCTCTCCTTATTACCCAGTTTCTTTGGGTCTGTGGATTAAAGCATAGCTATCCTGCATTTTATGGCTAATGTCCACTTATAAGTGAGTACTTTCTAGGTCTGGGTTACTTCACTCAGGATTATATTCTCAAGTTCTATCCATTTGTCTGCAACCTGCTTTATCCATTCTTCACTTAAGGAATATCTAGGTTATTTCCAGTGTCTAGATATTTCAAATAAAGCTGCTATAAATACAGTTGAGCAACTGTCCTTGTGGTATAGTGGGGCATCTTTTGTTTATATGCCCAGGAATGGTATAACTGGTGTATAACAATTCCCAATTTTCTGAGAAATCACCAAATTGATTTCCAAAATGCTTGTACAATTTGCACTCCCATCAGCAATGTAGGGGTGTTTCCTTGCTCCACATTCTTGTCAGCATGTGTTGACACCTGAATTTTTGATCTTAGCCATTCTGAAGGGTGTAATATGGAATCTCAGAATTGTTTTATTTGCATTTCCCTGACAGCTAAGGATGCTATGCATTTTAAAGTGCCTCTTGGCCATTCAACATTACTCTTTTGAGAAATTCTCTGTTTAGAGCTCAACTGGATGGCCTTTGATTTATCTGCACTTCTGAATCATTCATCCTCTCTTGACTTATAATCTCAAAATAAATCACATCTATTGCTAGGCTGACCTGTAAACAACAATGCCAATAAACTTGGATACCAGAATTCCTTGGCATTCACAGGTTCACCATAAATATTCTAGCAATATAAATAGTATCAACTATTTTTAAATGATTCCCTGAATTTATTGCATTTTAATAATGCATGATGAGAAGAAGAGTTGGAGGTACAAACATCATTTAACTACGAGACTACAGATCAGATATTCTATGAACAGACTCAGAGCAGCACTTACCCAGATATGAACAATGATAATCTTAAATGTCTCCTTTAAGCTCCTAGGAGGATTTATTTCTGAGAGTCACATCTTGAAAAACTGAGTTGAGTCTCATTCTACCTTGTCCATTTTAGGACCCCCAAGATTATGACATCATTTCAAAATTCATTTAAATATCGTTGATGCAGGTGGCTGTCATCAGAGCTTTACAAGGGAGTCATGTTGTTTTGAGGATACCTGTGAAATATCAACTGTCAGTACAAACTGATGGATACTATGACAATTTCATGAAACCCAGGTTTTCTTTATCATGTTGAGCAATAAATTTACAGTCTGAGAGAAAGCATAGTATAAAAAGTATTGACATATTCACATATTAAGGAGATATGAGTGTAAAGTTCATGACAACATGTTGTAAAATCATTGGATTAGTCTAGAATTTCTGAAAATATCTAGCTCTTTAATGATTGATCATGTTCAAACGTTATACCTGTACACAATGTTTACCATATGTATACTGAGGGACTGCATTTAATTTTAAGCAGAGTAACATAGGAGGGTTGTATACATTCCTAACACATAACTTTGGGTGGATTTCCTTTTCATAATCTTTTGAGATATCACCATGAACATATTGTTTCTGGATTCTGCTAATTGCTAGACACATGATATAATGGAGAAATCACACTGTGGACCATCTGATCATAGATACTATGAGTTTAGTGGGGTCAGTAATATCTTATCATGTATTTTCAATGTTTCGATTAAAATTTCTGATAGGGAAAGATTGAAGCAAAGACAGACACTCCCTGAGATTGAGACCTGATTTTTGCCTGGGTATCTGAAAGCAACTCTCCTGCTCTCCTATTCCCACACCTCTTATTTTATGCATATACTGTTAAAATGAGCATGTCCCTAACAACTTCAAAACCAGATGCCAACATCATTTATATGTTTGTATGTGTATTAATATCTAATGTCCTGGGACGTAAGGCCAACTGGGACAGTGACCTAGATATAAACAATGTTCAACTTGATGGCATAATGTATCTCACTCATTATGATATATTATTATATTGGCCTGCATCAGAAACACAACCTGATGCCTGTCAATCCCAACATAACTAGCATTTCAGGTTCAACCTTTTTTGAGGACAATTGTCATTTTTTTAAACTAACTGGAGGGGCAGTCTTAAAAACATATCAGGGAAAAGCTTGCTCTATCTGAGGGGACAAACCCATGTATCTGCCCATCATCTATACTGAGGCATACTTCCAACTCTACCTGAATATAGAGATGTCTTCCAGTATGACAATTTGGCAACATTCATCCTTCCTTAGCCTGAAATGTACAGAGAAACTACGAATACTATTGGGCTTAGTGATAGGAACAATAAAAATGAACTCTAACATAATCAACTTCTCAGCATTCACAGGTTCAACTTATACTAGACATGTAAATCCTGTTCACCAAATTTGCTAAAGAACTCCATGATTCTAGACCTAAGCTTTTGTTATAAATATATGAAACAGATGCCCTTATCTGTACAGGTGAAGATCAGGTATCTCATGAAGGAATTCATGTTCATAATGGCACGCATGCAGATATGGACAATTGTACTATTGAGGACAACTATCAGGTACCATGAGGTCTTGTCTCTGAGAAATATCACTAAGAAAACCTACTACTCAATATGGGCTTTACTCCAGATGTCCATATTTAATGTTTCTAGACTGTAACATTATTTCTGGACATAGCTATCTTACTGATTAGTGTGGGCAGGAGCATGTTATATTTTTCTTCCACAGTAACTTCCCTGTAACTATTCTATCACCCATATAAAAATTATGCTCATATTAAAAATTGTACTCTGCTGTTGCCTCTATTGTGGCCCTTATATCTATCTAGTCTATCAGCCAAGCATAACATAAAATCTGATGTATGTACTAACAGAAAGATAGGGTATATACAAAATCATGAATGACAAAATATGGCAGAAACTTGACTCTCCAAGAATTGGTGAAACATAACTGTGAATGTTAATGTCTCCAAGGAATGAGTATGACTTGACCTCATCCCTGTTGCTAGACAAGGAAGTAACAGGATACATATAATAAAAATGTCAAGAATATGTAGGAACACCCTTTGCATTTACCTTGTTATTGATGATCTGGAAGTCTGCACTATGATATAACTGCTTTTTAACTCACCTGGATCATGGTAACCATTTATCTTTGATGAATATCTATGCTTTCCTTCCAAGAACTTTCGAGAAGAGACTAGCAGTGGAATGGCTCTGTAATCTTAGTGATTAGAGAAGTTGAGGCCTGATGATAAGTTCGAGGCCAGCCTGGATTACAGAGAGAGCTCAAGGCTAGTACAGCAACAAAGGAAGTTCTTAAAATATAAAAGTCAAATGACGTCTCAGACTACAGCTCATATATGATTAGGACCCCAGGCTCATTTCCCAACTCTTCCTTTCCTGCAAAAATGAAAGGAAAAATTAAACACGCTCAGATCTGTTTTAGGACACATTTTGCCAGTGCACCTGTCCATAAAATTGTTCACCATAATTATTAGGATACTATCTATCTAGATACTTGAATAAACTTGAGAGATATATCAGCAGAATTGGGAACCAGCAAAGTGTGTAAGGCTTGCAACTATGTTCTGGGTGAAGAATGATAAACAGAAAATAATCATTAAACTTTGGCAGATTCAACATAAATTGTCCCAATCCCATAGTATAATTATTTTTACCAGGATCTTTATAGACAATATCAGTTAATGCATGAACATGTACACAAACATATAGATTAAAAATATTAGAGGTATTATTAATAGCTACCTACGCATAGGAAAATCAAATGTTCTATCCTATGAATAGGCCAACATCAGAATTTATCTCAATACCAGAGATGTTCCATAGATGGCCTTTTTTGGATCACTGAGTTTTTTTATGCTTTACATTTAATTTTGATTTTTTTTAAATTAAAATTTGCATTTTATTCACACTACATTCCATTCACTGCCCTCTTCCCTGGTCAGCTCCTCCCACAATCCTTCCACCATCCACCCTCCCCTTCTCCTCTAAGTAGATAGGGGCCCCACTAGATATCCCCCTGCCCTGGTACTTCAAGTCTCTGACAGGCTAGGTGTTTCATAGCCCACTGAGGCCAGACAAAGCATCCCAGCTAGTAGAATACATCCCATGTAGACAACAGCTTTTGGAATAGCCCCTGCTCCAGTTGTTCAGGACCCACATGAAGATCACGCTGCACATCTGCTACAGCAGGGAGGCTTAGGTATACCCATTGATGTTTTTTGGTTGGTAGTTCAAACTCTGAGAACCACAAGGGCCCAGATGAGTTGACTCTGTTGTTCTTCCCATGGAGTTACTCTCCCATTCAGGGGCCAAAATCCTTCCTCCTATTCTTCCATAAGAGTCCCCAAGCTCCATCCACTGTTTGGTCATGGGTGTTTGTATTTGTCTGAGTCAGTTGCTGGATGGAGTCTTTCAGAGGACAACATGCTCCTATCTGCAAGCATGACAGAGTATTATTAATAGTGTCAGGAATGGGTGCTTGCCCATAGGATGAGTCTCAATTTGAGTCGGTTATTGGTTGGCCATTCTCTGTCTCCGTCTGGGCCTGTATTTCTTTAGACAGGATAAATTTTGAGTTGAACATTTTGTGGGTAGGTTAGTATCACTATTGCTCCACTGGGGTTCCTGTCTGGCTACAGGAGGTGGCCTCTTCAGAAACTATATCCCCAGTGCAGTGAGTCCCAGCTAAGGTCACCCCCATTGATTCTTGGGCACCTTTTTTTTTATTTTAAATCTGTCTTCTCCTGGAGATGTCCCCCACCTCCTTACCCCCAATCAACTGGAGATTTACATTCATTTTTAGGGTCATCTGACCATCTCTCCTGTCCTTACCCACATCTCATCCCAAATCCTACATTACCCTCCCTATCCACCATCCCTCCCAGTTTCCTCTCTCCATCTGCCTCTTAGGGCTATTTTATTTTTTCTTCTAAGAGAGATTCAAACATCCTCACTTGGGCCTTCCCTTCTTGCTTAGCTTCTTTGGGTCTGTGGAACGTAACATGACATGTATATTAGGGCTAATATCCACTTATAAGTGAGTACATAACATGTGTGTCCTTTTGGAATTGGGCTACCTTACTCAGGATGATATTCCCAAGTTACATCCATTTACCTGCAAAATTCATGATGTCTTTGTTTTTAATAGCGGAATAGTATTCAATAGTGTAGCTGTATCACTGTGATACCTTGATCTAACTATAAAAATCAGAGCCTGGCAAAAACTATTTGGGACATTTCTTATTATACTGTGACATTGGAAAACAACCAAGCAGTTTTTAGCACATCTGCTATGTATACTACTATATATCTGTGTATATTTCTAGGAGAGACTATTCTAATGCAATAGAGTACCTCAAGAATTTAAGAATTCCATTGTAAATGACTTGGTGGCACATTCCATGAAAGTTAACAGGATCCTAGTGTGTGTCTCTATTTTAGTGGTTCTCAACCTATGTGTTGTGATGCCAGTGGGAGTTTAAAGACCCTTAAACAGGCCAAAGACTACAAGAAAACACAGATAGTTGCATTATAATTCATAAAAATAACAAAATTGCAGTTATGAAGTTAACAACAAAAACAATTTTATGGTGGAGGGCTCATGACAATGTGATTCTGTATTAAAGGGTAACATTAGGAAGGGTGAGAACCTCTTATCTCCTACAAACAACACACACATACTTCACTTGTCAAGATATAACAAAAATGAATGATTACCAGTAATAATGAGGGAGATGGTTCATACTATCTCTGTAGCTGCCAATAATGACAGAGACGTATGTGAGTCTCCAAATAAATTGATAAAAATAAAACCATGAAGTTCCTGAAAAGTGAATGGAGCAGCACCCTACACCTACCTGTACATTAGGCACGATTTTGTGGGGAGGCTGCAAGGAAACAGCAAAATAGGTTTCCGCAGAACCTCCTTAATAACCTGGATTGGGAGAGGAGATCATTTGTACTGTGCCCTTTAAGCATTTCCATTCACTTTCTTGTTATAATGGTGATGTCAAGAAAACACTGAAGACCACCTATGTTCTTATATGGGAAACCTGTAAAAAGAACAAAAAAAAATCATGCAAAATGTGTTTGTGGATACTACTTGCTCTACTGGTACACTTGCCAATTACATTTCTACTTTCACACTTGTGGGACAATTAACTTTATCTTGATACTTACATTTAATTGAAGTCAACAATATGGATTAGTGGAAGCATCCTTCTTTTCTTGACTAGAGAATTGTAATACGGCTGCTACTTACTACCAGAGTGGTGCTTTCACAGTAAGGCTAGCTAATTAGCACATGATGAACACTTCAACACCAACACCTATAAGTAATACTAAATGGATTCTGAAGGTTCCCTGTTTGTATGCGTATATATATATATATATATATATATATACCATAAATTTGAGAAGAAGCAAAAGGAGGGTGTCATAGAAGAGTTGGATGGAGGAGACAGAGAGGAACATGACATGAACTTATTTTAATTTTAAAAATTGCAAAAAAGTGTTGTTTAATCATGTAATCATTAGAGTTTCTGATAATTCTATTATTTCTTTCCTGAGCAGAAGTAATAAAAGGTGACAAGAAGGATGAGGGACACCATTATCACTTTACTTGTGTCTAAAAGAAGATAAAATATCTGTGCTATGATTGAAGCTCACAGCAGGAATGACCTGGAAATAAATATTGCACATGACAACCTTGTCTCTGTGATACTTTGACCTGTCCCAGAAACACATATGAAAATGCTCTGTGGCTCATTTTGTTACTTCATGAACTGTGGAGATTGAGGTATTCTGAGGTTAAAGGGTAATCTTGTATGAGAAGATGTTGTAATACAAGAGGAAGATTGGGGAACACATATGGCATGAAGGAATGAGGCAGCAGAAGATGCTGGAAGCTAAATATTTAATAGGTGACAGAGTTAAGGGTTGGGAAAAAGAAGGGGTGGGGGGGCTGACCAAAACTAAAAAAATAGGACCATTTTAGGAAATATTACTTGGTAAGCTAATTAAAATATATCTTTCAAAAAAGAAGTTGGAACACAGGTACCCTACATGGGTGGATAATGCTGCTCCCAGAAGACATGGGGTATAAAATTAAAATCTCAGTGGCAGGCATGGGTTATTTCCCCATCAGTTATTAATAAGGGAGGGTCAGATTTGCACTCAAGCTTGATCAAAGGGGATTATTAGTGCAGTGAGTGAGTTGTAGTTAATATAGAGATTCCTAACTGTTCAAAAGTCATAGAATAAGTACTTGTGAGTATTCAGAAACTGGACACTCATACCAGCCCTCCCTTGCAAGGTTGAGGGCCATATTGTAAAAGAATGACCAAAAGCCTTACGAATGAATGGAAGAGTGCTATTAAGTGCTATCCTCTGGACATGGCTTGCACCAGAATCAAGCCAGTTAAAATCTCTAGCATAAAAATAGAATCAAATAATGCCTTTAAAATTATATCCTCTATCTTGAATTATAGGTGCCAGACAGTCCAGTATCCTGTATCCTCCTTCTGAGGATGTACATCTCATACTTTCTTTGGGATACATAGTAGTGACCATGCTTTATAAAAGCTATTATTTTAAATACTTTATTGTATTATGAATATGGTATTTTGCCTTCATATATATATATATATATATATATATATATGTCGCTGTATTATGTGCATGTCTGGCACCTGTGGAGGCCAGAAGAAGACATTGATAAATTCTCCGGAACTAGAATCACAAACTGCTGGGAGCCCCTATGTGGGCCTTCTAGGAGAACAACTAAATGCTCTCATGGCTGAGCCATCTGCTCAGTAGCCAGAGTTGTTTTAATGATGCTACTTTTTTTTTCTTTTTAGGTGATTGTTGTGGGAGGACTACTGATCCATGCCTAAGTAGATGACTCTCCACCCACTTACATAGGAGCACTGATAATTAGGCTTGGTAGGTTATCCAGAATATAGACATCAAGCTGGGAGAGATATATATTGGAGGAGATCCCAGGAGTTGGGGTGCAAATTTTCAAAGGATAAGTAAATTTGTTTTTTTTTAAATATGGCAACAATTCTATTTTTCATATCACTATGGATGGTGTTAATTACAAAATTCTCTTCACTTCTACCATTACATAGAAGTATTACCCGTTATCAGGGACAAAACATGCAGCTCTAATTGTTAAATACACAATAATATTTTAGCCATGTATATGTCTCAAAGTATAAGTACCCTACAACCATGTATAACAAAAATATCAGGTCTTAGTGGATGACTTTAGCTTCTTCTCAAAGCTACATATTATATGATATCTTGTTAGAAATGTATAAAAAACACAGAACACCACATAAGGTACATCTCCTCTATGAAATGGATATTTGAGACCTTATGGTATATAAAATGTGATGTGCTTCACCACTTTATTAGGAATTAGCAAAGCTCCCTCAATACCATGTTCAAGGTTACAAGGATTTCTTGAAGGCATTGTGAAAACAAAAGTCATTCTAGAAATATGTGCCAAGATACAGATACCCCTGCCACAACTCCACTTTATTCCCTTGCCCAGGGAACATTTTTAAGGACTTCTGTTTCACTAGACACTTGTAAGATTTTAGATTGAGTTGCCATTCAAGAACCTACATTGTTCTTGAACTGATTTCTCAACAATAGCAATGGATCCAGAAGCAATCAACCCCACCATAATCTCAGTCTATGTTCTCTAGCCATATGAATATGATCTCATGTTTCCTACATTTGCTAAAAACACCAATTTTTTTTAAAAACCGAGCACCTATTATAAAAGCAAGTATATTTAAAAGAACATCTTGAGTCTCATGATCACACACATTTCTAGATGAAGATCAGGTGTCTGGGCCATCATGCCAACATTTCCCTTGTTGCCTCTACCATGATGAACTACAAATTTACAGTCTGTCAGCAAATGTAGAGTAAAATTTTGTGCTTACAGAAAATATTAGGGAGGCAGGACTATGTGAAAAATGAAATGTGGGAACACAGATTACCCCAAGAGTTTATGAAATGAACTTAAGAATACTAAGGACTTTGAGGCCTACATAAATCTCTCCATTAGCTGAGGTGGTAACAGGATTGTTACAGACAAAACACGCTAACACCAGTTATGAACATTCTCCTCAGCCACCTGGATATTGATGATCAGATAGATGATGTACCCTGTGAAACAAAAACTTCATGGCAAATCTCACTAAGACAATATTCATTCAACCATCTTTCAGTGGTCACTATCTTCTCTTTATGAGACTCTCGAAGTTAATTTTAAATAGCCTGATGGTAAAGACATGTGATATGTCTTATATGTAATATGTAGACTGAGGTAGACAGTTAACTTCAAGGTCTACATGTACTACAGAGGAAGATTGGGCACAGTATGTAGCACAGTGAGATGCTCTCTCAAAATTAAATGCACTAGTGAGATCCTGTCTCAGAAGAAAATGCATTAGTGAGATCCTGTCTCAGAATAAAAGGAATGACAGAGCACTTATCCAGAATACCCAGATTTTCTCACTTCCCCAACCCCCAGCCACAAAAGAGGAAAAATAAAACATGCATAAATGGGCTTCATGATATAATTTGTTTGCCCATGAATTCTGTTCATTACCTTGGTGGCTACTGCTAATAAGGAATACTTAGTTGGCTCCACTTGGATACTAGAATGAATCTGAAGTACACATATTTGAGGGAAAGTTCATATACTTTCTTGATTGAGTGCCTGCAAAATATGTAAGGCTTACATTAAGACCAAAACAATGACAGAAGACAAACTCTCACCATTTACCCAAGTTCAACATGAATTTTCTCTATACAATAAGTACATTTGTTCTATGATTCTTAAGAACAGTCTTCTTTTGTGCCTAATTACCTACCTATTGGGTGGCACAGTTTTTCTGGAAGCTGTGATAGATTAAAATAATGACCACATCAATTTTAAAGGGTGGGTCAATGCTTTTCTATTGGGTCATTAACAGGTCTATGAGTTATTGCAGAAAGCAGGACACAAAACCAGCTATATCATAGAAAAATCCATCTCAACACAGGTGAGTATGAATGCTGCAATACTGGAGCTCTTTCTGCATGCCTTACAGCTTGACAGGTCCAGAGAACTCTATAGCTAGGGTGTTAGGAATCTCATTTGTGAGAGTTCTTTACTGCTTCTAGAAAGCCGGACAGAAGGGTTCAAGAATCTTGCAAGTTGTAGTTTTCTCAGCCATGTAATATTTATTAACCTCTGGAGTCTCATGAGCCTCCACCTCCCTTCTTCCTGTAGGGAAGGTTTCAATTTGGAGGAAAATATTACACAACATTTCCACAGATGCATGATTCAGGAAAGGGTCAAGGAAATCAGTAATACTTCACCCAAGCACAAGATACTTATACACTCCACCCCCACAACCAACCAGATTATGTTACTAGCAATGTTCTACTTGATGTTTTCTAAATCACAGTGATATCTTTACTCAGCTCTCAAAACATACCTTTGCAAAGCTATTTGGAACATTTTCTATCCTACTTGGATATTTTCAAATTACAAACTTACTGCATTAATTCTGCATTCATCTCCAGCTCACTTAGACTTACATGGATAAAACATTCTAAAAGAATTCATAGTACCTTAAGAGAAAATACAGTAAAATTCCAATAAATGCCTTGGTTGCCTATACTGTGAATATTATCAGCATCCCTGCTTTCCCTCAAAACCTATAGATATTAACCACAAGTTTCTAGTCAACAAGAATACAGTAAAAGAAGTTCCTTTGTATTTAAGAGATGTACTATCTGTATAGGTGCCATTTTCATAGCATACAGGACAGTCTAAAAATCATTTGTTAAATATACATTTTAAAAATGAAGGTTTCTGATGAGTGAATTGAGCATTAATCATTTCACATCTATAGCCAATAAACCATGAGGAGGCTGTAAAGAAGTACAGGAAAACTGTTATTCATGGCCTCTTTTGTGACCCACATGTAGAGCATGAGATAGTCTATGTTGTGTGCTGACCATATTATCGTTTATCTGCTTATTAGCAAGGGTTTCTCATGAGTATTTTTAGGGTAACTAACTGCTTTCTTGCAGGGAGTCTGTGAAAAAAATAGAACAAAATATTCAAAATGTGTTTGAGGATGCAACTTGCTCCTTAGATTATTGTCCACCATCATTGTTAGGAGAGAATTCTATCTGGATAGTTGTGTTTCTTTAAGGTTATATGATCAGAAGAGTCTGTTCATTCTTGAGTGTGTACCTGCAATGTTTATTCATGTGCTGGCACTTCTGCAACAATGACAATAACCCAGAGCAAAACAAACCCCTCAGTATACAAAAACTATTAACCTGGATTTTCTGTCATGTAAAAAGTATACATTCTTATTAGTCATGAGAGTTGCTAAGGATTCTATCATTTATTACTTCATTAATATTAATAAAAGCACAGTGACGAGAAGCATGGAGGACACTGTCATTACTCACTGGTGTCATTGAAGACCAGAGGTCCTGTGCTATGACAGATCTTGCACATTAGTAATCTGGATACCAACAGTGCTCTTTGGTCTTGCTGTCAATACTGTCTTGTCACATTGTGATGTTTTCATGTATCCCAGAAAGATGTATATTGAAATCTTATGTCTATATGTCAATCTCACGGTAACCCTGGCATTTCTTCATCCTTAGAGTATTACAGAGTTCAGTGATAAAAATCACACTTTTAAAAAAGATCTGGTAATACAGGATACATTCCAAACTATACAGTCTATGTTAACATGGTGAATATGACAAAGATAACCTTGATAATGTTTGACACTCCTGCCATTATGTATGTTTGTATGTGTGTATGTATGTATGTATGTATGTATGTATGTGAAGTTAATAATAGTTATAATAACAAGAATACAGAATATAAGGCTAACTTGGGTCATCAGGGACATATTTATGTTTTAACCCTATATATGTGAACAAGCAGAAGAAACGGAGAAAAGGATACAAGCTATACGTATGCAGATGAAAATGAAGTTTTAATAAATGAGGTTTACCCTCAAAACTCTACAAAACTTTGAGACATTACTAAAAACATTCAAAGAGTATATTGACAAAATGGAAGTCATCTTCTCCTCACTAGATGAATGTCCAAGATCATATGATTTGTAGTCTGTTGGGTCCAGTTCATTACTTACACAGTTAGTCAGCAAGCCTGTATCAACAATGTATTCAGAGTATCTCTGCTCTCTTGAAAAGGCTGAAATCAAAATTCTAGTTAATAGGTATGCTAAGATATACCTTTTCCTATAAGAAATTCTTTCCATTCCTTTGTCCACAGTATACTTCAACTTTAATAATTGAATTTCCCTGTAGTGTGGGACTGTCCATCTTTTCTTGGCCTGCAGTCCCAAAAGAAATATTATACTTAGTACTGAGCTGACATATCAAAAGTAATGGCAGTGAACTCTTGCAAATCAGTCCTTCATTCTTTATAGGTCCTAGATTAATTTCCAGGCCTTATTATTTGTATTATACAAACCCATCTTTAATAGATTTACTAATGATACTATGATTTCTTATTCCCTGAGCACCTATAAGAAACAGCTGTGGGTATGAAAATCAGAGTAGCATTATCATCATCACCTATGGGACAAAAGATCAGAAGTCCTGCATCCTGAGTCAGAATCACTTTGGAACTTAGCCAGATATGAACAGTTTTGTTCTTAAAGATCTCTTTGACACACCTTGAGATCTTGACCTGTTTCTGAAAATACATTAAGAAATACCCATTACATGTAAATTTCACACTACCAGTCTTTATTACAACTCCAGAGATTATGGGGCACTATTGATATATCTTCCATGGTAAACATCAAATTCACAATCTCTATACAGCACAATTTTGTGCTTGTATATAATGTTACTCATATTGGAGTATAAAAAGTAAGTCATGACAAAAATATTCAGGAATACTCAGATCTTCCTATGAATTAGTTATAGACATACATACATGACAAAGGTCTAAAGTGACTTATATTACTTTATATCTGTGCATTAGTTAAGATAGTAATAATACCTGTGGAAAAACATGAGCTGGTCTAGGCACACATCTGAATATTAGAGACCAAGTGGTCTGCCTGAATATTGAAGATCATTAAGTGCTCATTACCTGTGAAAAACCACAAGCAGCACCTTGTAAGACAACTTTATTGATTCAGCTATTTATAAGGCTCATGTTCACACACTTTATTTCAAAGCCTGCTTGGGCTACAGGACCAGTCCAACAGCATAACTGCATAAGACACTCGCTGAAAAAGAAATGATAATAAGGAAAAGTGTGGGCATAGAGTTTAGAACTCGAGCATCTTCAGTACTTGTGCCAGGTTCGTGTTCACTCCCTGCCACTCCCACACGCCGAAGAAAACACGAACAAATGTATTTCTGGATATAATTTCCTTGCCAGGATGCTTGATATTACCTTGTCCACCTCCATTGTTTGACTCTGACTGGATGTGAAGCAATTCAACAGTGATGAATTTTTAGATGACATGCTTTTTGGACAAGGCACTTATAAAATATGCTAGGATCAGTTCTATGTTCAAGATTGATAAGGATAGGAAAAAATTCACAGATTCAGCATAAAATGTCTGTACCCGAGAAAGCATGTACATTTGTTTTCTGTCAGACTGCAAAGAACAAAAAAAAATCATTTCAAACATGACAATCAGCCAGAAATGAATACTCCAAAAAGCAGATGGCTTTCTCTGTGATTCCATTAACATCAGCATTTCCCTCAACACCAGCAACATTCATTGCTCTTGATGACCCTTTTTGATCATTGTAGTCCTGACTTTCTCTGAAACATATATCCCAGCACAAATATTTAGTCAATTTCTTACCTTACATGTAGAGTTATAACTGCTCAAATCATTGTATCATTTCTGAACTTATCGATAACACACACACATACACACACACACACAAACACACACACACACACACACACACACACACACACACACACATGTGCGCGCGCACACAACAGTAAGGCATGTGTTCTAGTTTGCTTTCCATTGCTCTGATAAACATCATGATGCAAAACTTGGGGAAGTCAGGGATGAAGTTCCTGGTGAGTTAGTTGAGCATCATGTCATTTCCAGACCTTATTTCATGGACTTTTAAAAAAGACTGTTTAAAAGAAATATTGCAGCACAGAATTCGGTAGTTTTCTCAGTGGAGTTAGAAGGTGAGATTGTTTGTACTGTGGTTTGACTACCTCAACATGCAACTATCTCAATCAACATGCAACTGATTATTGGTAAGATTTTTGTCAAGAAACTTTCTGGTTCTATTTTCATTTATAGAGACTCTTTAACCAAAGACCAACAATTTATCTTAGCTTACTTTATTAGGACAGCTTTTCCATCATTGCTACAGGACACTTAACTCCATACTTTTGTGTGTTAATTGCATCCTTTTCTGGGTGAAAACCTGCAGCTTTTGTTGTTTAATAACATACTGGCAATTCTACAACAGTGCTAAACAGCCAAGATTCATCCAGTTCCTTAACACGACTAACATGTGCATCACCATCACTTGTGTACAGGAAGATCAGACACCATGAAATGAGGTCCTCTTCAGCACTCACCTGATAGCTATCACTGCTCTCTACCATAGCTATTTGAATATTTGTAACCCTCTGTCCAGTCTTAAAAAGATATATCATGGAATGGCCGATGGCACCTATCATTCCCCAATTATTCTTGAAGATTTTCAGAATTGAAAGGTCAAGTCAATACCCTAAGATTACTCTTTAGCATGGAAACAAGCAGAGTTAGTTGCATCATTGTCATGTATCTATGAAAGTGAATATCAGATTCCTGTGCAATGATTCAGGATCATATTGAAACTTACCCAAATATCAACAGTGGTACACTTGAAGGTCTCTTTGAGGTGCTGTGATTCTTCAGATGTATCTCAGAAATACATGGAAGAAAATTAATTGGTAACATGTTTCATTCTTTTTCTGCATATAAAAATTCAAAGTACATGTCATCACTTTGTGATCTATATAGCTTATATAAATTCTTGTAGATGGACCTAGTCCATTATTTCATAAGTATGCATCTGTAACATATTCAATACTTGTTCCAATACTGGTGCTTTTACAATGACAGTTAGTCATGACACAGAAAACCCTTCAACAGGTTTAATTACAAACCAGCTTTCTCATTTCATACCTGGACAGCAACAATACAGCGCAGAAAAATAAAGAATAAGGGATAACATCACCACTTTATTCTAACTAGGATAACTAGCAAGGCTCTACAGAATAACATTGTCTTTATGGTTATTATCCCTTGACCTCTCTTTAAAACACACATTCTGAATACTCTATGTAGTATATGTCAATCTAATTGTCACCACATCCATTCTTGACTCCTGGGGACTTGCAGAATTTCAAGGATAAGAGTTCTCTTTCATAAGAGATCTTTGGAACTCTTAGAAGGATACCTGCTAAAATACAATGGTATATATCATCATGATACATGATGTGATCATTACTTGAGTTCCTGTATGCACTTCTGCCCTTATGTGGGTAAAACTATATATTATCTTCTGGAAAGATATAAGAACATGAAGCTCTGTTAGGGTCATGTTCATGTTTTAACCACATATATGTAAAAAGGAGAAGGAAATGTAAGAGTGATTGGGAAAAGCCTCATGTACATTGGAAAATTAAGCCTGAGTGATTTTTCAAGCACTGCTGTATGCTACCCAAAATCTTATTTGAGCTATCCCCACCAAATGTAATGATACTAAATCACACATAACTTTTGACTGACCTAGATAGAGATGAGTGGATGATCTACAGTGTGGTATGTCTACTTCATTCTTTCCCAAATGATTAATAAGGAAGGATATGTCAACAATATAGTATGATCTTTATGCTCTCCTAAAGAATATATGAATACCCAAGTCATAAAAATGTTTTCAGGAAACAGTTTGCTGTACCAAATTTCTGCCCATTTCTTTCCCTATCACTATTTTCAAACAAACTCTTCTGGATACTTGGATGACATCTAATTTGACCACAATTCAACAGCATCAATTCTTTCTTGACCTAAAGTCTAAAAGTAAGTCATAATTAGTAGTGGATGTTTAACAGCAATGTCAACAAACCATGATACAATCAATCCTTCAACATTTAGTTTTATATAAATCATACAATCTATTTTCTCAAGATTAAGTATTCAACAATGCAACAATGTGCACTGAAAAGCTGTGTTTGCTGAGAGTAATGCTATATACCCGTAGCTCTAGTAGTTGGAGAAAAAGAAGGAAGGACAAAAATTATCCTGAATTACATAGTTCAACACCAGCCTGGGTTGAATGAGGACCCTACCTCAAACAAACAGAACAACAAAAATCAAATAAAAACAACAAATAAAGAGTTGGCTTATTGCTATCAGCATCTACTATGTAGATGAACATTAGGTTTCTAAATTCAGGATTCAGGATAATACAGGCATTTACCAGAGAAGAAAAATTGTAATTGTGATAATTCCTTTGATGCACTGTGAGGTCTTGTTTCAGAGGAAAGCACAGGACAACCAGTTTATAACTCACGTCAGCCTGCCTGTGCATGTTAAATGTCTCCAAGTTGCGACATGAACTCAAGATCCATCTACTCCACCTGGATATTTGAAAACAGCCATAGACAAATTTGTAGAACTTGTACTGCATTCAGAAGATATCTACAACAATTCCACCCTTGATGTCACACAATAAAAATTTCATGGAACCTTGCTAATGTCTCTTTCATAGTGAATATTGGGTTCACATTATCTGTCAGCCAGCATACACCAGTGTATGAAAGTATACATGCAAAAACTGAGGCAGTGTGATCAGATTTCTTATGACTATATTAAACACACCTGTATACTGTTTAAGAGGGTAAAACACTACCTGAAGACAATGTATAACAAACTCACCTTAGGCACATAGTCTTCACCACCTCTCCTGGATAATAGCGCTCAGGTGACCTGCACTGACTGCATAATGCCTCTTAATAACTTACCTCTTCTGAGTGGTATTTTCTTTGTCAAGATAAATGGATTTGAAATCACTTAGACCTATCTATGGCTTTTGGGGAGTTTCTAGACATATAATCTAGAAGGTAATGTGGCTGGCATTATCTCAAAGGCTGGGGACCAAGGAAGCAAGGGAGGTAAGTAACACACTTGTAGAACCTATAAGGACATCTGAGCTGCTTCTGGTCATGCAGGATGCTAATCCATGCTACTTTGGAAGCTCAGGCAGGGCTATTACAGATTAGAGACCCACTACACTTGATTTCTTCAAACAAAGGTGAAGACAGAGAAACTTGCACAAATATATTGCAGTAATGCCTTGGTTATGACCACTGGTAACAAACACGATGAATCTACCTGGCTTTTTTAATGAATTCAAAGTGAATGTGTTGTCAATATGGTCCCCACTTTACTCAGTGACAACACCCCAATATCCCAGACCTACAATGAGGCTCAAAGACCTGCAGCAATAACAAAGAAGCAGGACACAATGCCTCAACATTCAGTTTCAGCATAAAAATTTCCAATCACATACAATGTAAACTTTATGAACACCATTACTATGGGCAACATTGTTCTTACCTGCATATTTATCAGAGATACACCACTACAAAAAGCCTTACAAAAATCATCATTTAACTGAAAGGTATCTGAAAATTACTCACCTATACTATGGATACATTAAACTTGATTTACTATCATGAATGCTTTCCTTGATGAATTATTTTGTGGCTATCTGAGATTGTGAAAAGTTGTTAGTGTTGCTTCATTCTATTTGTACTTTTAATGTCCTGTGTATCAGGACAGTATCTATGTATATCACCACTTCCTGCCATTCGTGTACAGAATCTTTTATAGAACCTTTATGTTTTTGGCTGACAATGTATTATAAATGAACAGTCACCATCACAAGCATTCATATATGAAAATTATCTCAAATGTTCTTATGCCTCTAATATATTGACTTAATTATGAACTATTAATACTGAGGATTATAGTAAAAATCTTATGTCAATAATGAGTATTAGAAATTACATCAAATGTTTATCTTTAGATAGAAAAGACCTAATGAATGTTTTATCATCTTATTGTGTATATAGCAGTCAAGATATCAATAGCGTATCTGTAAAAATACAAAATCATGCTAAAATAGGATAGATGCATCCTCATTTATCTGGAGACTGAGGATCAGACCACATGCATTGAAATATGAAGACTATTTATCTTGTTATTCCCAATATCTATTCATAATTTTTCTGGACCACTTTTTCTCTTGAAGCAAATCTGAATTTATAAGCAAAAGTATGTTTAAGGATACAGCTTGTACTAATGGAACTCCCCTCCCCATTTATACCCCTTTAATTATTGCTAAGAGATATTTCCCCCTGCTGCAATCCTAGGATTAATTAGAGCTTAACAATAATACCAGGAACATCCGTCCTTTCTTAATTGAATACCAGTGATACATGATTTTTATTACTCATTTGGAAATTCTACAATTCCAGAAAAAGAGGATACAAGCAAGCCCTCAATATTCAAGCTCAACATATATTTTCTTTTCCATCTTAAAAAATTAAACAGTTTGCTAGTAAAATTGTTAAAGACCTCCCCATTTTTCCTACCTGAGCAAGGTTCCAGAAGGGTTAAGAATATATTTAATGCACGTTTAAAGATCTATAAAGTTCATGTGTCCCATGCCATGCTCTTGGTATAAATTTTCTTTTACTTGAATACCATTAATATCCAGCTTGATGTTTTTTCCTGTTTCATTGTGATGCAGGAATAAATAACATTATGGCAAACCTGTTTTATTTTAGATGATTCTGGCTTCATTCTAGATGAACACTTACATGTCCCAGTAGTTAGTGTAGCACTTAAGGATTCAATGGCAACATTTCACTACTAGTAGACCTACGCAGGTAGCATTCTAAGATCATTCAAAATTCTTACTGTCTTGAATGAATATTTATAAAATTCAATATCAATATATTGCCAAAAATTCAAATAGTCGATATTTCAGTGATACTATAAAAGTTATTCAAACTCTTCTTTATGTATCTATCATCACAAGTATTAAATGTATTTTACTGTCAGAAATGATACTATAAAAACTAATGCTTACCTGTAATATGATTTTTATTATCATAAAAGCCAGAAAGAGGAAGATATGAGTGCTCCAATATTCATGAATTGGTAATTTGTGAAAATTATCTAATATATCAATATAATAATCTCATATATCTATAATAGCTAATACCTTAACAGGATGCCTGCAAAAATATGTTTATACAGAGATAGATCCAGTCTCATCCACGTGGAAAGGGAAGATCATTTCCTGCACTGTGCTATGATCACTTTAGCACTGACATTATCTGGGCTATTATCATGGTTTTCTCAATATTCTTCTATAGAGTGGAGATTTGAAAAACAGGGGAAAGTATGTTTCAACAGAAGACATATTCTACCTTGACACCTGCCCATTCTGTCTACAAGTATTATTATAGATACGTCTACATTATTTGGAGACTTTAAATGGTTAGACATTAACAGTATCATTGGTCAATTCCACTCATTCTTTCTCATCTAGGTGCCTCCAAAAAATCTCATGCTTGCTGCTGGTCTAGGGATAATATAACAATTACAATTAACGTGGACAAAATAATTCCCTGGAGCCTCGTAGGTAAACCATAAGTTTTCTGCACACCAAGGCAGCCTTTTGGTTTCTAGAACTGGTAAGGCCAAAATCATTTTCTCCCTGAACTCTAGCAACAAACCTCTGTTGATTTCAGGGTCATCCAAATTATTTTCCTTTACAAAATGATCAGATACCTTCAGTGGTGATTTAAGCCCATATCAGCATTTTCTTCAATACTTGCTTTGTAACTTAATAGCTACCCTGGGATGATATACTATGTCTTGACAGGAACCTGTAAAACATATTATTATGTATGTGTAGAAGGACACAGTTTTGCTCCACTGGGACACCTGCAAATAACTTTGGAACCATCCATCTTTGTGGAGCTCATCAATCTACTTAGATCCTTGGAGGACTTCAAGGTCAAGGCCACTGGCAAAGAACATATTTCTGTATGGAATACCTGAAATATTTCTGTGTGTGGCTGGAAACATCTGATCATTATTACTTTGGTATGTACAGTCAAAACTGTACATGCTTATGGGCCAAACTATTTCATTCCCTACCTAAATACCTGTAAAAATATCATGGCAATGAATGTGAGGGGCACCTATGTCACTTTATATCTGGATATCAAATGGTTTATGTTTTATTTCATACACATTACGATTTACCTGACAAGTGCCCATATCAGGTACTTACTAGCAATTTGTCATTCATTCTGAACTTATCACAAGATTCTGAAGATATTATGAAATATATATTAGTGATAATTTACTTTATACCAGATCATTTCTACTACAGGATATGTCCATTCTACCTGGATATTTGAAATTATCCAAGTTCAACATCCATGTAAGAAAGCCATGTTCTTTTGACTACACACTTGTAAACAGTTGACAGGATGGGTTGTCATGGGGTAAAATCATAAATGCTTGAATATCTTCATGGTCTCAAAACCTGTAGGATTCCACATAAATATTTCCATATATCTCAATCCCATGGATGGTACAAGTACCAGAAATTTACTGTTTCACACTCCCTGAAATAAAGAAAAGTGGCAGACACTCTTATCAGTAACCAGACGCCTAGATGTAACATGCTATAGCTCTGGCCTGTAACAGTCCTTACTTTATATCAGGTTCATTAACTAGATGCTTGTGATAAACTAACAAGTCTCTAGAACAATACCCCCAGCAGCAGCAACAGCAACAACAACAACAAATCAGCATGCTATACAACTCTATACACATCTCTTTCAACCATTTTGTCTTCAAAGTTCCTTGGTCAAATGGATCATTGAAGGACTTGTCAGTACTCCTCAAATACTTGCTGAACTCCCAGCAAAACAGGGTCATATAATAGGATCTCTCACCTTCATAAAATGAGACCTACAAAGATGATGGGATTAATATTATATTAAGCGATTAAGGGATATTGTGCCTGCTACTCTTGTGTCAACTTGACACTCTAGAGATATCTGAAAGGAAGGAATATTAATTGAGAAAAATGCCTTCATAAGATTTGGCTGTAAGGCATTTTCTCAATAAGTGATTGACTGGGGAGGCTGGTCTGGCACAATGTGGGTGGTTGCATCTTAGTGCTGATGGTGCTGTGTACTATAAGAAAACAGGCTAAGAAAGCCAGTAAGCAGAACCCCTTCACGGTCTCTGCATTAGCTCCTATCATCCCAGTGCTAGTTGTCCTGGGTTTTATAAGTAAACAGGCTGAGAAAAGAATGGGAAGGCAATCCAGTAAGCAGAACTCCTCCGTGGGCTTTGCATTAGCTCCTACCTTCAGGTTTCAGCCCTGCTTGAATTATTGTCCTGACTTTCTTTGGTGATAGACTATGATCTGGAAGTATAAGCCAAATGTCCTAGTTAAGAGTTTTATTGCTGTTAACAGACACCATGCCCACAAAACTCTTAGGAAGCACAGCACTTAATTAGGGTTGGCTTATAGTTTCAGAGGTTTGGGTCCATTATCAACATGGTAAGAAGCATGGTGGCATGCAGGTAGATATGGTGTTGGAAGACCTTCTACATCTTGATCATCAGACAACAGAAGAAGACCATGTAGCATACCGGGTTGGCTCGAGCATAGGAGACCTCAAAGCCCACCCCCACAGTGACAGACTTTGTCCAACAAGGCTACACCTATTTCAAAAAGATCACATACCCTAATAGTGCCACTCCATATGGAACAAGCATTCAAACAGATAGTCAAGGGGGCCCATACCTATTAAAATCACCACACCAAATAAATAAACCCTTTTCCCCAACTTGCTTTTTGGACATGGTGTTTTGTTGTATCAATGGAAACCCTAAGTAAGACATATTCCGTTACAAATTCTTTGAAAACATACTTTATAAACATGAATTATAAAATACCATTTCAACATGGCAAAGGTTACAGATAAACTACCTATGAGAAAGAATATAGTGAGATCAGAGGCTTACTATTAACGCTATGGAGAAATGAGTTTTATAAAAACAATAAATGTCATATGTGTCCCCAAATACATATGAGAATTTAAAAACATCAGTAACTACATATAAGCAAAAGTAAAATTGTTTCATACCTGAGTAAGCATGTGCATTTTGAAAAGTGACAAGAAAACACAACTTATTCCCCTGGGAATAAAAGATTGGATATTCATCATTGCAGAAACATTCTCTGTCATAGACATGGTAGCTAACAATTTTTTTTACAACTTTATTTTAAAAAAACAGAGATACATGTACAGATTTTCAAAAGCACTTTGATATAAAACTATATGAATAAACTTTTGTCAGTACTTGATTTTTTTAAGGTTTAATAGAATGCATTGAAATCTTACTAGTTACAATAAGCATAAAGTACACGCAAAACAAAACATAACATGAAAATAGTCACAGTTTTCTTGGTGTGTATAGATTAAACATAATGATTTTTAAATACCAAAAATACTCATTACCACTGTTGACTGTTTCTTCTGACAGGATTCTGAAAATGAGAAAGAAATGCACTTGAAAAAAAAATGTGCTTTAAATACCTGACTTCCTGTAACAGAATTTATGCCATTAAGGTTCTACATCTAATTTTGTAAAATAACAATCAGGTTTATGTAGGTTATTGCTAGAATTCAAGATCAAAACTGTTATCAGAATATCTCTGGATCTAGAAAAGTTTGCATTGAGCAATGTAACACAGATCCAGAAAGACTCATATCAATATCTGCACTCATGCTGTTCTGTTCAGAAATTCTTCTCCTGCCCCAAAGCATTGAAGGTTATTCCTCAATTTCTCTTGCAGGTTCAGTGTACCTGGTTTTATATTTAGGTCTTTGGCCCATTTGGAGTTAAGTTTTATGCAAGGTGATGAGTATGCATCTATTTGCATTCTTCTACATGCAGCCATCCAGTTAGACCAGTACCATTTGTGAAAGATACTGTCCTTTTTTTTTTCAGTGTATATTTCTGGCTTCTTTATAAAAAGTCAGGTGTCCATGGGTGTGTGGGTTTGTATCTAGATCTTCAATTTGATTCTATTGGTCAATGTGTCTGTTTTTATGCTAATACCATGCTGGTTTTCTTACTGTAGCTTTGAAATACAATTTGAAATCAGGATTGGCGAGACCTCCAGCTGTCCTTTTCTTGTTCAGGATTAAAGTGCACATGCTCAGGGATGAATATATCCCTTCTTGGCTGTCCTGGAACTTGCTTTGTGGACCAGGCTGGCTCGAACTCTCAGAGATCTGCCTGCCTCTGCCTCCTGAGTGCTAGGATCAAAGGCACGTGCTACTTCTCACACCTGGCAACAATCAATTCTAAAATTCTGCCAGTTGAACATAAAATTTCCCTGCCTCATAAGACATAACGACCCACTAATCTTACTGAGAAAAATTATTCATGTTGTATATGCATACCTGCAACAAATGCACAGCAATGGAAAACAAAGAGACTTAAACCTTATCTATTCACAGAGGAATGACATGGACTGTCCTGCAAGGGGCCAACATCAATACCAACCCTAGAAACATATTGGGTTTGGAGATTCAACCTGGAAATTGCAGCTACTCTGGAGGCTGAGGCAGGAAGGTTGGCAAATTCAAGACTGATAGGGCTTGGATAGCTTAGTGGGACCATGTTTAAAAAAGAAAACAAAAGGTTCTAGACTATAACATAATAATACAGTGTCCCTGTATTAAATCCCTGTTAACAAGCATGTGAGTACATGTGTGTGCGCGCGCGCACACACACACACACACACACACACACACATACACACACACATTTTAATGAATGACTGTTTTACCCTTTGCACGTTAGTACTTACCACAAAGTCATTGATATGAAAAACATTAAGATCATCAACAACATCCAGCCATAGGAAGGTTAGCTGTCCTGACTTATGAGTGAGCCAAAAACTACTAGCTGTTTAGTTGTTAACTTGACACAAACTAGAGACGCCCAGGAAAGAGGAAGCCTTTTGAGGAATTGTCTTCATCATATGAGCCTGTGAGACACTGTCAAACCCTATATGTACAGGGGCATTATAAGTTGTCTCTACCACATAAGGAATACTTGCTCATGGCCACCACAATTGCTAAGGACTGAACCATCTCTTACACCAGCAGAGGTAACAAAAGCATGGTGTCAAGATGTACAAGAGACACCAATGCTGCTTACTTGTATCTTTGAATATCAAATGTCCTATGCTGTGATTGAGGCTCACAGGAGGACTAACCTGGAATATTCTACATGTCCACATTGTCAATGATGTAAATCGTGATGCTTTCACCTGCTATAGAACTACACTAAAGGAAATTCTCTGTGGCATATGTCACTATTATGTGCTAAGGTCATTATTATTTCATGATCATTGGGCATTTGCAGAACTCTAAGAGTAAAGAGTTGTCATAATAAGGAGAGATTTTCAAAAAGAAGTTACCAGAAAACATTCCATGGGCCATATCAATATGCGGGAATGATGATAATTACCTGGTAAGTTGTTTATATTTCCACCATTTAAGGAGCAAACGTCTTAACCTGGGTACAGAAACACAAAGATTAGCAGTTATTTGCTACATAGTCACGTTTTAACCATGCATATGAGCAAAAGAGAAATATAATCAGATTGGAAATAGTTCTTACTTCCAGCATCAGAGAATAAGACCCTAATTATATCTATGCCTCTGTCAAAGATACAAACTACCAGAAATCTTACTAGAAATAGCCCAAAGACAGAAACAGCACATTAGGCACCCTTCTCACTGATATAAATATCTAATAGCAGATGGTCTGCCATGTGGTAAATGCACTTGATCACTAATATAGGAATTAGCCAGGCTCCATCAACAATATGTTCACAGGCACTAAGTGCTCTCCTGAAAGAACATGAAAAGAAGTCATGCAGAAACATATCATGATAATGATAAACTCCTACCCATACTCTTGCTAATGACTAACATCAAGGGATACTTCAATTCTACCTTGGATACCTAGATTACTTCTAATTGAATAGCGATTAAAAACTGCTCATAATTTTACACTGTACTTACTATTAGGCTGGCAGGTCAACAGTGCCTAGGAACTCTGATATAATCAACTCTTCAAAATCCACAGGTTCAACCTAAGTTTCCTGGCCATGAAAATCTTATGAAGTCACATTCAATAGGTTTGCAATTGCACAAATGAGGGTTGAAAAGAGGGTTTAGGATCACTACAATTGCTTACCTATGTTCGCAAGCATCACTAGCATCCTTTAAAGCTGCAGTGATGACCCCCTTAGGGGTGGACCAACCCTTTCACTGGGAACACATATCAGATATCCTGCATTGTCAGATATTTACAATATGATTCATAACAGTGGCTAATTATAATTATGAAATAGCAACAAAAATTTATGGTTGGGCGAACAGTATCAAGGGGTTGCAGAATTAGGGAGGTTGAGAACCACTGCTTTATAGTAATTCAAGATTATAGCAACATTCAACTCAATACAAACATTTGTACTCTTGCTGGACTTTTTGAGGCCCTGTGAAGTATTAATCTATAAGAAACACAGTGAGGAAAAGCTCATTCAACACCATTATCATTTGACTTGTGCATATTAAAATCCCAAGTCACGGTATCATTTCTAGATTCATCCCCTCTTATCAGGTATTTGCAGATGCCCATAGGCTGAGCTTAGCAAGGGAACTCTTACTTTTTGACAGGATACCTGTAAAAACTTAATAATCAATATAAAAATAACAGTAAATTACATAATGATAAAAATTAAATTCACAAAGTCTGTCATAATGCATACAATAAAATTAGATAATTTAGTGGGATATTATGAAGGCAAGAGTCTATGAAAAGTATACATGATGAACTCTGGCCCTATTTTACATACAAACAACAGGTGAGATATTCTGACCTGTGTTACAAATAAGCATCTTGAAAATACCATGGTACATATGTCATTCCAAAGGTTTCTGCATCATTGACTGACCTGTGAAAACTTGCAGAATTCAGAGCATGAGAAATCTCCTTATAAGAGATCGCTTACTTCCTGGAAAGATTATCTGCAAAAAAGAACACACTGCATCTCTTGGTGATAAAGCCTGTGAACATAATCTGAACCTGTGAGTATGTTTCTGCCATTATATGTGTAGAAGACATTTCTGGATGGCAAACATAAAAGAATATGTTAACAGGGTTGTTAAGGATACATGTGTGGTTTAATAATAAATGTATAAAAAACAGGGAATGTAAGCCTGTCAGAAACCCTTCTTACATACAAATCTAAGTCAGGTCTTAACATCTCCTCAACTATGAACTATCTAAAATCATCCCAGAAATATGCAGAAATCAATGTGACAGCTCCACTCTTGGCACTAGTCCTCATATACCTAGGGACTGCAACACTTACCTTAGATACCTAAGATCACATGGCTTGTGTGGTGGTGTGATGTCACTACAGCACAAGATAAGCAATACGTTTATACTGTTGGTCAGCAAGAAGTCAATGAAATCTGGAAGTTTTTACTGATAGTAGCAAAGTTTCATTTTTCATTCAACCAAAACCAAAAACAAAACTACAACACTTCATGCTTACATTCAGGGTAATGAGTCCAGAATAACGAAGAAGGGCATACACATTCTTTCAGCTCTTATGAGTTCTACAAAACTAACTGTTTCGGAGCAAAGGACACTAGTTGGGCACTCCCTTCATATCCACGGGAGTATTGAAGATCAGACAATCTTTGTTATGCTATCATTATTTTCTCTTTTACCTCCTTTCTAGCAAGATTTTATCACCCATTCTCTGTATTTTCCCTTAAAAGAGACCAGAGGGGGGGAAATTCTTCAGGATAGAAGTTATTTTACCTGGATCCCTGTTTACCTTTGTCAATGACCACTGAAAAGAGTCACTCACACTCCATCTGAATACTTGTCATGATCAAACATTAAAACAGTGTCAGAGACCCCACTCTTCCTTGACTAATACTCAGAATATTCTATATCATTTTTAAAAAGATGGTTGGAGTACCATTTTTAACTAATCACTAGAAAAATCAAAACATGGTAAAAAGTTAGGGCCATAATAATTACCTACATATATTAACAATGATGTGTTTTATGCTATAGCTTAGCCCATCTAGATGACACTGTCTCAGGATGATGCTTTATGCTAGCTCTGAAAAAAGAAAACACAGTTAAATACCTATTTTGTAGCTGTCTCATTCTATGTGTACACATAGAAATTCAGTAGGCTACTATGTGATTTTAGGATCCATCTATTGTATCTGGAGACTTGACAATCTCACAGAACAGTGACTTTGTATGGTGCATTTAGTCCCTTAAAAGGATACCTACAAGTATCCCATGATCAACATTGCAGTGATGAATTATGTACAGTGGTACCTACCTATAGTCCTGGCACTCAGGAAGGAAATCATGAAGATCAGAAGTTCACGGTAATTTTCATCTACATAGTGAGTTTGAAGACAGCATGGGCTGCACAAGACATTTTCTCAAATTAGAATTTGAAATACTGTAATGATAAGACACAGGAAAACACTGGACCAATGTTTATGTTTCTACCACTATGAGTGTGAAACAAACTTTTATTTGTAAGGTTAAAGTAAACTTTGATGCCTGGCAGTAATACTAGGGATATATTCCTGTTTTAATGACATGTATGCTTAAAAGAGGGAGACATATAAAAACCTAAAACAATGAAATGTAAATCTAAAAATTCTAATGAGTAAATTTGGTGTCATCTAATACCTATGTACTACTCACAAACACAGAGAATTCCTGTGAAAACACTCATGGAATCCAGACTAGAGTATTCTCCTCATTTATTGATACTAAAGACCAATATTCAATGTGCTATCACAACTTTACAACTGTGTCACGTACCTAGTTCTTAGCAAAGTTCGCCCAATAGTGTTCTCTGAAATGCTGTATTCTCTTCAATGGAACCTAAAAAGATGTGCAAAATATATATTTTAAGATATAGTGTGCTAAGACACCCACTGCCCCCATTCCCCATAGCCACTTCAACATTGCTTACATGTTTGTATTGCTTTGAGGGTGACAGCAGTATCAGATGACTCCATTCTTTTTTTTTATTGGGTATCAAAAACATATCCTAAGTGTACTTCCGGGCTGGGTGATATGCAACATTGACAATGAGACATGTTACAATCCATCCTTTAAAATTCACAGGTTGACATTAGTCATCCACCATTTTAAAAAAGTACAGTCTAGGCAGGAACATTGCTCACACCTGTATCTCTGCATTTAGAACAAATGAGTAAAAGAGTCATGGCAAGTTCAATGCAAGTGTGGTCTAGAGAGCAAGCTCCAGCCTACCCAGAGCAGTGCTCCCCAACCTTTGCATTGGGACTTTTTGGGTTGGATGACTTCTACAGTTGTCACCTAAGACCTAAGAAAACACAAATATTTCTCAATTTTTACAGCATCTGTACCAAAATGGGAAAAGTATAAGATTAGCTAATAGGACTCATAAGATGTACATTTGAAAGGAAGATCTCTAATGAGCAAAGGTAGCAATTTCTACTTGTGATCTAATCAAGGTGTTCACTGACTTACCACAAAAAGAACAGATAAGCAGGAAGAGATAAAAACATCACTCTTTGCCGATGACATGATAGTGTACTTGAGTGACCCCAAAAATTCCACCAGAGAACTCCTACAGCTGATGAACAAGTTCAGCAAAGTGGCTGGATACAAAATTAACTCAAACAAATCAGTAGCCTTCCTATAATCAAAGGACAAACATGTGGAGAAAGAAATTAGGGAAAAGGTACCCTTCACAATTGTCACAAAAACTATGAAATACCTTAGTGTGACTCTAACTAAGCAAGTGAAGGACCTGTATGACAAGAACTTCAAACCTCTAAAGAAGGAAATTGAGGAGGATCTCAGAAAATGGAAAGATCTCCCATGCTCATGGATTGGAAAAATCAACATCTTAAAAATGGCCATCTTACCAAAAGCAATCTACAGATTCAATGCAATCCCCATCAAAATTCCAACCCAGTTCTTCATGGAATTGGAAAGATCAATGTGCAATTTCATATGGAATAACAAAAGACCTAGAATAGCGAAATCCATCCTCAACAACAAAAAAAACATCTGCGGGAATCACTATCCCTGACCTCAAGCTCCATTACAAGGCAATTGTGCTGAAAACTGCATGGTACTGGTACAGAAATAGGCATGTGGATCAATGGAATAGAATAGAAGATCCAGAAATGAGCCCTCATGTATATGGTCACCTGATTTTGACAAAGGAGCAGTAAACATTCAATAGAAAAAGGATAGCCTATTCAAAAAATTGTGCTGGTCCAACTGGCACTCAGCATGCAAAAGAATGAAAATAGATCCTATCTTATCTCCTTGTACAAAGCTCAAGTGTAAGTGGATCAAAGATCTCCACATTAAACCAGATACACTGAAACTATTAGATGAGAAAGTAGGGAAAACCTTAGAACACTTAGGAACAGGAGAAAATTTCCTGAACAAAACACCAATGGCTCAAGCTCTAAGGTCAAAGATTAACAAATGGGACTTAATGAGATTGCAAAGTTTCTGTAAGGCTAAGGACATCGTCAAGAAAACAAAACGGCAACCAACAGAATGGGAAAAGATCTTTACCAACACCACATCAGATAGAGGCCTAATATCCAAGGTGTACAAGGAAGTCAAAAAGCTAGATACCAGAGAATCAAATAACCCTATTAAAAAATGGGGTACAGAGCTAAACAAAACATTTTCAGTTGAGGAACACCGAATGGCCGAGAAACATCTGAGGAAGTGCTCCACATCCTTAGCCATCAGGGAAATGCAAATCAAAACAACCCTGAGATTCCACCTCACACCAGTCAGATTGGCCAAGATCCAAAACTCAGATGACAGCAGATGCTGGCGAGGCTGCGGAGAAAGAGCAACACTTCTCTACTGTTGGTGGGGTTGCAAGCTAATGCAACCACTCTGGAAATCAGTCTGGTGATACCTCAGAAAATTGGATATAGTACTACCTGAAGACCCAGCTATTCCACTTCTGGGCATATACCCCAGAGACACTTCAATACACAACAAAGATATATGCACCACAATGTTCATAGCGTCTCTATTTATAATAGCCAGAAGCTGGAAGGAACCCAGATGTCCTTCAGAAGATGAATGGATACAAAAATTGTGGTACATATACACAATGGAATACTACTCAGCCACCAGAAACAATGACTTAACCAAATTCTTAAGTAAATGGCTGCATCTAGAGAATATCATCCTGAGTGAGATAACCCAGTCACAAAAGAACAGACATAATATGCAATCACTGATAGTGGGATGCTAACCCCAGAGGCTTGCACTCCCCCAGAAACAACTCACAGACTGTATGAAGCCAAGAAATAAAGAAAACAAAACAAAACAAAAAAATATTTACAAAACAAGAAAACTTTAACTATTTCCATGTTACATTTTGTTTTACATGTACTTTATGCTCATTGTAACTATTAAGTTTTCAAGGCATACTATCAAACCTTGAAAAAAATCAAGTACTGACTAAAAAATATATTCATATAGTTTTATGTAAAAATTATGTTAAAATCTGAAAAAAGTACTGACAAAAATGTATAATTTTAAGCAAAAAATGTTTAAAATCTGTACATTTATCTTTGTTTTGTAAAATAAAGTTGTTTTTTTTTTTTTAAAAAAATAAGTAGACAAAACTCATTAACTGGCAGGCCTGACACAAGGAAACAAAGACAGATGAAACATAAAGACAGATAAAAACTGCAAAAAAAAAAAAAAAAAAAAAAAAAAAAAAAAAAAAAACAGATAAGCAACAGCTTAGATATATTTTGTATGCATATTGAAGATCAGATATTCTGCAGTATGTTATATCTGCAGTTCAACTCACCAGTAAAGACATAATGGTAAATTTTTTAAATAGTGATGTTTTCTTAAAAGGAATCTGAAAAAAATATAAATTAGGATTGAGAACATAGCTTACTCTTCCAGGGCACCTATTCATTCCCTTGTCCTACTGTCATGACTGATAAGTATTCCAAATTTATTGGAAGAGCTAGATTAACTTCAGGAGAGTCTATTCTTTTTTGTTAGAGGTTCTGTTAATTATACTATGTTTATTGATGGCTTGGTGGTTCATAAAAATGACAATGAACCAGTATGCAACCAATGCCTCAAAAATTCATGGATTCAACATGAATCTTCATGCAATATAAAAACATAATATTATCAACAAGATTGACATTGACAACTCTACCTTCTTTCCTTCTAAAAAATATTTGAAGTAAATTCACATCTATTTACATTTATTATTGAAATAGATTTACACCACTTTTGAAATAGACATCACCTTTGAAAATATTATTTGAAACAGATTTATGTCACCTTTCCCACCTTTTTCTCCCAGCCCCTTCCCAGCTACCTTCTGTCTATTCCCTCTCACGCCCCCATCCTACTCTTGAGTTGATATTCTTATTACTACTACATATATATGTATGTATTTTACTCACAAATGCCTATATATCTACATATGCAGAGTCTGCTTTTGTGGTTCATGTGTAAAATGTTTCAAGGCTAACCACTCTACAATGGACAACAATTAAGGCGTGAATCCCTGGGAGACACTAATTCTTCTCAGCTTGCAGACCTTTGTCTAGGGGTACTAGTCCATAAAAATTTCTTCCTTACACATTATTGTGTTCAGTGATATTGCCATTGTTATGGTTTTGTTTATGCAGCCATTACTAGGAAGCACTGTTTTACAGAAGATTACAGAAGATTTCCTGGTATTCTGACTCAAATCTTTCTGCATGCCTCTTCCATGATGTCCTTTGAGCCGCAGATGCAGGATCTGTGATGTAGATGTATCTATTGGGGTTGAACTCTACAATTTCTTGATCTCTATGTTGTTTCCGGTTGGGGTTCTCTATAATGATCTCCATTTGCTATAAAGAGAGGCTTGATTAAGAAGGTGTAGTAGCTACATTTGTCTGTGCATATAACAATAAGATTTAAAGTATAGTAAGGTCATAATCACTCTCAGATCTCTTCCACCCACTTCTTCCAACACCTGATCCCCATTCCTGTTCCCTTCCTCACCCCCTTTTCCCACAAGGTTCAGTCCCTCCATTCATCTCTGATGTCTTATTTTATTTACCCTTCTGAGTGACAGTCACACATCCTCCCTTGGGCCCTCCTTATTACTTAGTTTCTTTGGGTCTATAGATTGTAGCATGGTTATGCTATACTTTACGGCTAATATCTCCACTTATGAGTACATATCATGTGTGTCTTTCTGGGTCTGAGTTACCTCACTCAGGATAATATTCTGTAGTTCCATCCATTTGCCTGCAACTTCATGTCTTTGTTTTAATAGCTGAATATTATTCCATTGCACAGATGTACATTTTCTTTTTCAATTCTTAGTTCAGGAACATCTAGGTTGTTTCCAGTTTTGATTTTCACTGAACCACAACATCTATATATTCATATTTTATTTTTTGCTGAAAACACTCATTGAAGATATAGCTGAAAATAAATATGGTTCTAACAAATGAATGTGGTATCATTACATACCTGTATAATAGTCAAAACTCTCACAGGACACCTACCAAAACAAGACAATATGGGATTATACACAAGTGTCATCTGCCTGGATACTGAGGAGCCTTAGGTCCACTCTGTGTTATGATACCTGGATTACTTACCTGGCTATCAGTAATATCTGCTAATGAGATTTTCAGTTACCTTTGAATGCATTTAAAGAGTATGAAAAACAAAAAACCATGAAAATGTGTTTCAGTGTTTCAGATTATAGCCCTACAAGACACATACCCACTTCTTTGCCCATAAACATTAAGAGACACTCTAACTACATATAAAGTGGATAAACCCAAGGTTTACAATATTCTTGGGAGAGCTACTAGGCTTGGAGTTCCATAACAGTAAACCAGTATATCACCAATCCCCTAACAATAAAGTTCAGTATGGATTGTTTTCTACTATATGAAAAAGTATGCTTCCCCAGCCATCGTAACTGCTGAGGGCTTCATCATTTCTTACCTGAGCAGAAGCAAGAAAAGCATGGTGCTGAGAAAAGAACTCAGAGTACTTACCTGGATTTTAGATACGCTCTACCTGGCATTCGGTGTCTTGCTCTATCTCTGTAAAACCTATTTTGGAGAACTATGTTGTGTAAGCTTCATTCTATCTACATACTTGAAAATTCATAAGGAAACTGCATCATTTCAAGATCCATTTATACTATCTGGAATCTGACCCCCTATAACAAAACCTTGAGATATAATTTTTAATATCCGGAAAGAGTTCTGCCCAAAATTCTACTGTAAAAAGTATAGTAACTGGCACTAGAAAATTATTTGTGCACCGGCTGAAGCTAGTACCATTACACGCATTAAATATACACAATTAGTTCTTTTTTAAATTAAAAAAATTTTTTTTACAATTAGTTCTTAATATTATAAAACTAATACTCAGTTAAAAAGATTAATGAAGATACTATTTAAATCACATACAAGAGGGTGGAATAAAAAGGTTTCCAAAATATTATACCATGGCACATTTTAAAATAAAGAGTGTTAATGAATGAATACAATACCATTTTGTACCTGTTCGCTAGTAAAGGCCAGATAGAATACCTATAAAAATATGGCAACATCAGATTAGTGACACACTACCTGATCTTGCAGGATGCTAACAGAGTGCTGATGGACAATGTGCCATAGCCCTTCCATCACTTACCTGATAACAGCTGTTTATTATCAGGATTCAATCAACAATCCTTTATCAGGATTCAATCAACAATTCTTTCTGGATTATTCTGCTATTTTGAACAGAAATAATAACATGGAAAACTATGTTTCAGAATATAACTGAGACACCAGGCTATAATGGTCTACAAACATTGTTGAGGAATAATTAAAGCATACCTTAATTCTTGGATTAATTCTAGGCCAAGAGCATCATCCAGAGTGAGCACTTGTTGCAACTGGACACCAATAGAACATCCACTGACTAACGCTGGGCTAGCAGTGACAAGGGATTAGTATCAAATCAAATTCATTATTCTCGGTTCAATATAAATGTATCACTAAAATTAAAAAACTCATGGCTATTAAGACTGTCAATAGTTTTAAAAGAAAACTATAATAAGAAGAAATTTTAGGGACACCATTATCACTCATTTATGTGTATGGAGATTAGCTTTCCACATGAGTACTTACCTACATATAAGCAATGTTCCACTTGAATGCCTTTAGTAGCTTACTGAGATGGATCGGCCTGCCACTGAAAGACATACTAAGGAACACTTACTAAATGTATGAGTGCCATTTCTACAAATACTGCACTTGAAATAGTCTATACTGGGTTGGGCTGACTTTCTTACTTACCTGACTTATAGCATTTTCATTGTATCACTGTATTCTCTTGAATAGAAACAGATATTAAAATTTTGTTTCAGGTTAAGCCTGTTCTAACATACCTGTATATTCTCTTGACCATGATGTATGGCTATCAGACACTTCACTTATATTTGAATGTTTGTTTGAATTAATTCAAAGTTAACAATATTCATTTTTTCTGGATTAGACAACTGTAAAATAAAGCTCAATTTCACTGCTAGCTCGGAGTTCCAAAAAATAATTTATCCACAATAAAATTACTCAGTCTTCCTAAGTGAAACAAGTTTTTTTTTTTTTTTTTTTTTTTTTTTGATATATCATGAAAGCGTAAATCCATAGTTTCTTGAATTTTTATGGATGTGAATGGTTCTTCCCTGAACTGTAGGAGCAAAGGCTTGTTAATTGTATGATCATTTTCCTTATAAAGGACAATCAGATGGCTTTTGTCATGATTCAGGCTCACATCAGCACTTAGCTCAATACCTGCTACATACCTTAGGTATGGTAGCCATCATATCTTGACAGGTACCTGAGAAACAAATTGTGGAAAATTCATTTAATATACTTTTGGCTTAACTAGGACACTGACAGAGTTTCTTGGTCTTTTGAGTCATTTCATGAGATGTAAAAATGAGTTCTGAATCCTGATGTGAAGGCCTTAGAAAGAGATCTTTTTCTCTAGAAATTTGCTAAAGTTCTATGGTCAATTTTTTTGTGATATACAGTAAATCCATTACTTAAACTAAGTATAAAGAAATTATCATAACCTAAGAATATATAAATTGCATAGTCTCGTGATTACCAATGTTGTTAACAACAAGCTATTTTATTAATTGAATGTTATAATATTGAACATAAATTTGACCTAATGGTCTTGCAAACATCTTTCCATCAATATTTTTAACATAGAGCCTCTAGTGAGTTAATGTCATGAGATCACAACAGGTTAGGAAAGAATTTAATGGGGTAGCTGCTGAAAACAAAGAGGTAGGATTGTTTTGGGGATCCCACCCAAGTCTTACCTAGAAATGTGAAGATTCATCAGTCTGTATTGAAGTGCCTTTCTTAAAATTCCTCAGTAGCAAGAGTCTGTTCATGACTACTATTACGTTTATTGTGACCTTGTAACTGTAAGAACCTTAGTAAATCCATGTGAGATGTGCATGCAGGACACATCTTTTTAAATACATACATACATACATACATACATATATATATATATATATATATATATATATATATATATATATATATAATATTTATTTATCCTGTGTATGGAAATGTCAGATGATAAATTGGGGAAGTCAGTTCTCACTTTCTGCTCTGTGGGTCCCAGGAGAAATCTTAAATTTTAGCTGTGGTAGCAACTGAAACTGAGGTCTTTTACTGTCTCAATGGCATTCTATATAAATGAAATGTGCAGAGCACATAAATCTAGAAAGATCAGTAGTTCTCAGAGGCTAAGAACAAGGGATGACTTTTGAGGTTTCTTCTGGGATGGTGAGAATAGTTTGCAATTAAGTAAGATTGTTTTTTATGTATTAGTTTCTTCCAACAACCTGTTTTACATGCTATAACACATATGATCCTCTCAGAAAAATGCTCTGGTGCACATATTCAATTCCAGGGCAGAAAAATTCCCTTAAAGTCAAGGTCAACCTGGGTTACAGTGTAGGACTGTCTCAAAACAGACAAACAGAGTCACAAAGAAGACATGTCTATGTGCATGCAGCCAGTCACAAAATAATAACCGCTATCTATACATGGTTATTATTCCATGGCTTACAACAATCTGCAGGCCCCTCAACAATTCAATCATTTAATAGTATAAATGAGTGTTTGGTCTGCATATGTCTATGCACCACTTGCATGATTGTGGAGGCAAGAAGCAGATGCTGGATCCTTTAGAAGTAGTTGTGAACATTCCTTGCAAGAGCATCTCCCCAGCACCTAAATACACACACACACACACACACACACACACACACACACACACACACACACACACACACACACACACACACACACACAGTATTCAAGCACACAAAGCCATTCAGCTAAGCATGGCAGCTCATGCCTGCAATCCTAACATTCTGAAGGTTGAGGCAGGGGGATGAATGTAAGGCCAGGCTTAGCTACAATGTTAAGTTTCAGGAAAGGCTTAGCTATCTAAGACCTTATCTCAAAGTCATGAGAGAATAAAAATATCTTAGTGAGTGATAGTTTATGACAGATACCCTATCATTATTCTAGTACTTTCTGTTCTACCCACAAAAGGGCTTTCCTGAACCTCTCAGGACAAATTTTACCTTTTGTTTCTCTCTCCTGGATTTCCCGCTTCCTCTTAGCTTGCACACTAAGCAGCCTTCTGCTCTTGACGGCACGAATCATGTCATCTGCTTCCACTTCCCCTGGTTCAATCCTGGCAATTTCCTTTTTCCTATCCGCTTTGCCTAGCACGTTCTCCTCTTTGCCATTCTCTTTATCTCTGGCTTCCATCTCCTTCCACTTTTGCTTCTCTGCTCTCTTCTTATCATTCTCCTCCTTCAGCACAGTCACTCCTTCCACAAATTTGCAGACGTCTGCTGTCCTGTCTCCATGAGGACACATCATCTTTATGAAAAGTGAAATAAGTTCCTTCCATCATCACAGTACCTTTAAAACTACCCGTAAATTTCTAAAACTTCAAAGATATCACAACTGCTATTGACCCCATGATCGCTTGATTAGAAAACATGTGTCAGCTTGGTAAAAGTTCATTATTTCATTTTTTGTTGCCTGCCACAGCCCCTTTTCACTGCTCAGGTACATTACACAATTATGTCCAAAGTAAAATATATGAAAACAATGTAATGGCAATCATAATTGGGGACACATCTTTCATAGGACTCTGGAAAATCTCATGGACATTAACGTTTAAGTTAGTACTTAGAGAGGATCTTCAAAGTTCCACATAAATTTCAGACTTTTAGGTCTTCCTTAGAAACATACAAAATAGCTTGGTCAATACAGTGTCTTGTCACAGACAAGTCTTCTCTGATCACATGACCTAGAGATATGCATATCTAACAATTTTAGGTAACATCTTACATGAAGACCTACAAATATCCTGAAAAATATTGTTTGGGACTCATTGTTTTTTACCTGGGTAATTAAAAATATGTTATTACTAAAATCACTATATACCAATAATTTCTTATTAGGATAGCTGCCATCTTCATCATGGTCATCCACTTTTAGAAACAGTGTCATAACTCTGCTATTTAACTGGAAAATCAGTTATGTCTAGGAGTTAAGTAAACAATAATCTTTTTGCCAGATCACTGAAAATCCCATAGTCATTTGTGTGGTTAGGGTTACTATGACCCCTGAAAAAAATTAAAATAACATGTTCACAAACAGAATAAGGTATATCATCAACCGTCAACTCCAATTGGTCTGAGAATTTTCAATCTTAATATTCTAGGTTGGACTACCATCTTCACTTACCTAGATACCCACAAAATAACATAGTTACTTGTATGCTTAGGGAAGTTGTTTTTTTCTTAGTTTTAAATTTCAGTACACATTTAATACCTATGTAGCAGCATTTTTACTTTCTCATCTAGTTATTTACATTATTATTTACAGTGTTCAGCCAATGTTACCATGGTTAAGGACTCTCTCCTCTATTGCCTGGATTGTTTCATAATGTCTCCATCACTACAATAATAAAGACGCAATTCTATTTTAATCAAATACCTACCAAATCCTCTGGCCTCTATATTTCTAGAGTCATTTAAAGTTCTTTATGCTCTGACTTTGGGGGCCCTCACCAGATTCGATCATCCCTTTCCTTTCCCTTTTGTCTTTGAAATGGTGAACATTCTAAGCAGTTACATTCCCTTACATTCTTGTTCGGTTTCCTGGTTCTAGGAATTAAAGTGATAAAACAAGACTTCATTATCTAATGAGGGTTGAATATTGATATATCTCTGAAAAAACTCAGGATTCAATGACCTTGAAATGGGCTATGATTGGAATAGGTACGCTATGGCAGTTGATGAATGCCACAAGGAGGACATTCATTTTAGGAGAGCTAAGCACTACAGATTTATCAGAATATAGCAAGTAATATGTGAGGGGACAGAAGTATTACTAAATAAGGACAACTGAATTTTTAGTTTTTATGAGAAAATGATAGGACTATGTGGGTGAAAATGTATTGATTTACTTTGTACATGCCTAAAAATATATTATTTTTCAAAATTGTTGTACTCACTAACAATTCTGAGGTTGCAGAAGATGCTTCAGTGGTTAAGAGCTCTTGCTGTCCTTGTAGAGGACCAGAGTTTGGTTCCCAGCACCCATACCAGGTGACTCACAGCCACTGGTATTATCTTCAGCTCCAGGTCCTACGACAGTATTTTATGGCCTCCATAGGCTCTGGCACTCACGTATACATTTTCTCCCCTGTGCAAAATTGATAACAAGTTATAATAAACATTCAGTTTATTAGAAGTGCTAGCAGAATTTATTAGGTTGTAAGTACAGAACTCCCGAGATTGATAATTACTATTTTGTTGCATATAAAAATTGAGATCTCCTGAAACAATAACAAAATTCCAAGACTCACTCATTTATCCCATCAACAGATACAAACAGCTACTTCACTATTTATTTTTAAAATGATATTCTACTATATTAGTCACTGAAAAGACACAATGGCTATCTTAGCTACGTTATTATTGATGTAAGACATTATAACCAGAAAAATTTTTATGAAGGGAACATTTAATTGGGACTGGCTTACAGTTCAGAGGTTTAGTCCATTATCATTATGGTGGTGAACATGGTGGTTATATAAACAGACATGGTGCTGGAGAGGTAGCTGAGAAGTCTATATCTACATCATCAGGCAGAAGGAAGAAAGTGGTAAACTGAGCCTGGCTTGAGCATCAGAGACCTCAAAGCCCACCCCAAGTGACTTGCACCCTCCCAACAAATCCACACCTACTCCAACAAGGTCACACCTCCTAATAGTGTTATTCCCTGGTGACCAAACGCATTAGTCTATGGGGGGGGGGCATTCCTACTCAAACTACCACAATGACCATGACAACTCTTATAAAAGAAAGCAGTTAATTGAAGTTGACTTACAGTTTGGAGGTTTGATCCATTATCATCTTGGCAGGAAGCATGGTAGCCTACAGATAGACTTGGTGCTGGAGAAATAGCTGAGGTGATATCTTCAAATAGCAGAAAGTGAGAGAGTTACTGGGACTGCTTTGAGCTTCTGATACTGTGAAACGCCACCTCCCAGTGACACACTTCTTTCAACAAGGGCACACCCACTCCCAAGAGGGCCACACCTCATAATATCTCTCAACTACTGCCACTCTCTAATGCCCAAGCACACAAATGTATGAATTTATGGGGACCATTCCCATCAAACCACCACAGTTATCACAAATACTACTTCCCTAGTTTATAGAAATACTGATAATATGATAATGAAGATTTGTCTCATGTGACCTATGTTTTTATCTCATACTCTGAACCTATAAAATGTACTTCAGAAACTGCTCTATAAACTCATTTTTTTAAAAGAAAAGAAGGGGACATGCCAGCAATATTACCAAGTGTAACGGCATGCTGCTGATAGTCTCCTCTCTGAAGAAATGGAAGAAAGAAGTTTTAGCGTTCAAGTCAATATATATAAGTTTGAGATCAGATTGAGCTACATGAGACGCTGACCTGCTTGGTATTTGTCAGCTTGACAGAAGTCTAGCATATGAGAGGACGGCACAATTGAGAAAATTCCTTCATAAGACAGGCTTATAGGCAAGTTGGTAGGCCATTTATTTTTAAATTCGTGGTTGATGTGGAGCCTCCATCTCACTGTGGGTGATACCATCAAAAGGCAGGTGGTCTTAGGTTCTATAAGAAAGCATACTGAGGTAGCCATAAGGAACAAGACAGAATGCAACAGTCATCCATAACTCCTGCTTCAGTTCCTCCATCCAGGTTATTCCTAACTTCTTTTAATGCTGGACTTTGTTTTGGAAATACAATCTGAAATAAACCTTTCTCTGAAATAGGAAAAAATATATCAGATTTTTCAAAGAAAATGAAAAAAAATGGTATCTCTATGCACATATTTTTTATTTAGCAGATTTTTTTAAAGTCCAAGAATTGTTGTTTATTTTTCATGATGGTAGACTATTTGTTGTTTTCTTGCATTTTGATATCTAAATAAAGTTATGTAAATATCGTATCAATTACATTTACTGCTTCTGTGACAAGATATCTAACAAGAAAGAAGAGATGAGGAATGTCCACTAGAGTTTAAGAGAATAAACTACAGAAACTTTTTCTATAGGTTATACAACATCTATAGGAAAGGTAAAGAAAAACTTAAATCAATTTCTCTTCTAGTTCTGACTCATATTGTTCTTTTTTCCTTTTATCAATCTCAATGCCAGATTTTCTTCTAGGATGTGATAACAAACTTGGGAGACCAACTTCTTTAGGTTTCATTTGGTCTGGTAACAGTGTTGTCTGCTTACTAGGGGCAATAGGTACCAAGTTCCAAGGGTTAACAAAAGATCACCCTTCCAAAATTATAGTCTTCCTAGTGTGCATTTTGCATAAGAGAAAATAATAATTATACAACATGACTCCAATTAAGTGCAAAGGCAAAAATTTTAGAAATGGCCTTGGCAGAAGGAAGAAAGAATCTTGGGAGCTGCTGCCCTGCAGATGGGGTTTACAGAGGTTTTCCCACTTGCTGCTGATAGCAGTCTCACCAGACAACTTCATTCCTGTCCAATAAAGCAGTCAAAATACAATAGGATGTTACTTTGAAGATTATTCTTCCCCTTTCCATTAAGAACTGAAATATATATCATATCCAAATTATAACCTATAAAATAATCTACAGAGGAACATTATAAAACATTCTTAACTGCCAGAAATAACTGTAGTGATGAAAAGACAAAGAATGCAGGGACAAGTTAGCAATCAGATGTTAACTGCTACCTGCTTAGAGCCTGAGCCAGTGACTTGGGATGCTCTGTGAAGCACTGCTAGTTGTCAGGCTAGATGTGGCTCAATGAATAAGCACCCACTACTTTTCCAGAGAACCTGACTTTGATTCTTAACTCTCATATAGGGCAACTCATACTTGTCTGATAGTCCAGCTCCAGGGGATACAATGTTCTCCTATATATTACCCAAAGTACACACCTACACACACACACACACACACACACACACACACACACACACACATGAATATAAATGAAATCTTAAATCTATTATCTACTAGTTCCAATAGATTTCTATTCATAGGGAGCAAAAGTGCTTCAGAGTCAACCGTTCTCTTTATAGAACACCTTATTCCCTGATTTGGGCTCCCTGGTCTCTACTGTCTGATAATGTCTTGGCTTTTGCTTCTAACATCACTTAAGGAGGAAATATTGCTCTCAAAATTAGGTATTAACTCCATGCAACCTGTCATATCCAATCTTTGGGGAAGGTGAAAAGGTGAAGTTTCTCCAAACTCATCTAGAGAATTAACAGTCTTGTACTTTGGGATCTTGTATCATCCCCAAGTCTGAAAATTACCTCAGCTCTTTTGAGGTCCTATATTGACATGCTCTTCCTCCAAACAGGTCTCTTACTATGTCCAGCGACTCATTATCTACTCCAGCATAAAACAAGGAGCTAAGAAATTATGTCTATTTTTAAAATTCTGCCAACAGGATAAAAGGCCACTTTAAGGTGTCTAGATCATATAGGAGTCACCTTTGATTCATATGCCCAGAATTAAGACTATTTTGCCCCCAAAGCACAAAAGACTTCATCTGTGAACCTCTTGGAGATTTATCTCTTCTGTGACATCAGGTGAAATCCATCCACAGACACCTTCAAATCAATGAGTACCCAAGGTTCTTTCACTTGAATTTTTGCATTTTATGACTTAATTTTAGGATCTGTTTCTTCATCTTCCACCCCTGCCCCCTCAATGTCCTACAACACCAAACTTTGCTTGGATAATTTGTCTTAAATATGTTTCTCCATGGTCATCTAAAACGATTCTTGGACCAAGGTCATCACTTACCTGGAGTTAGGATCTTCTTTATTCCTCTAGAAAAAAAAAATTAAAGGTAGTCATGAGTTCCAGCTGCAGTGAGACTAACTCAAAGATCAAGGCAGTGAGATTAAGGAAGATACTGGTATCAACCTCTCTCTACCTGTCACAACATGTATCTAAGCATATATACATGACAAATAACCACAGAATACTATTAGTTTATTTCCTATCTGTAACATACAACTCCCTCTTTACTATTAATTCATGGATATTTCAGCAGTCAGTTTATACTCTGTAGAGCATAAGTTTTCATATGTCTTTATCACAGAACTACATATTTAAACATTTTTATTGTGTGTCAGCATTCTCTATATAGGAAAACATGAAAGAGAAGAAAAAGTACCAGTTGAAGTGGACATTTCTGGTTTCTTTGGAGAGTCAGTTGTGCCATGTGATGTTTTTCTGGAAACTGTCTTATGAAACGATGTGTTGTCTGAGAACAGATACTGGATTTTTCTGGAAGCAGTCTGGAAAACGGGCATGTGATGTTTTTTTACAAGAGGGGATGCTTGAGAGAACACGAGGCATTTGAAAGGGTTACAAATACAACCCAACAGACAGTGGATAATGCTGTGTGTGGTATTGGTACACCTTGCCACTCATTGCTAGTCATTGTTTGTCATGACTTTAAAGAGAGAAACCCAAAGAACTTCTGACGGTGTTCTAGAGGCTTCTTGCTGCTCCCACTGACTGGCCAAGTGACAGTTTCAAGGTTTCTTCTGGATTGAATTGCTGATGCAGTTTTATGAATGGTGTTTGCAAATAGAATGAGTTACCATAGCTGATTTGTGTGAACTGAACTGCTGCTATCCTGACAATGCAGATTGCATTTGCTCCAAAGAACCATTTCGAAACAGGTTCACATCCTCCTTTGCATTATTAACCATTCCTATCCACTACCTCTGGAGAGTGGTGAGCAACAAGGGAGATAAAAGCATTTAAGTACACTTATTTTAAGTAGGTTTTAAAAATATGAGCTTACAAGCTGTAGTGGTTAATATTGACTATTAGCCTGACAGAATATGGAATCATTATTGAGAAAAGCCTCTGAACATGTCTGTGAGGGTTTTGCTTAATTAGGTTAATTGAGGTAGGAAGACTTACTCTAACTGGTGGTGGCACCATGGCATGAAATTTGTGTTCTTGTGTGTGTGTGTGTGTGTGTGTGTGTGTTGGGGGTGTGTGTGTCAGACACTATAAAAAGGCAAAAGTTGAGTATGAACATTGATTCCTCACTGCTTCCTAACTATTAACATTGACCAACTGACCCCGCCCAATTCCTACAGTACACTAGTGAGCTGGGAAGGCAGACACTCAAATGTCTCATGAGCTCTCATTCTTTAAATGTCATTACATACATCCTGCCCTGTCCTGGAGCTCCCTCTGTCTTTTCTCACACTTGCACTGCTCTGTCACAAACAATTCATGGTGAGAGGTGTTTTCAATGTTCCTGCCAACTGTCTTCTTTGAAATATTAGGGTTGATGTCACTTTTTCCACACCTCTACTCTCCTGCCACAAGTCAGCTAATGGGGGTTTAGGGACAGGTCTTAACAAAACACTTACAGGCTGCTTTTACTAAAAAGCATTGACTCAATTGACCAACCACATGACAACTAGAAGCAATATTAAAAAAGACTGGCATTTTTGTCTTCATTTTGTGTCTGTCTCTTTGGCTTTATCAAAAAGCAGAAGTCATTGCCTTAAATTTGGTGCCAACTTGGGTTCCAGAAGTAAAGAAACTCAAGAAGGCAGACTCCCGTAGGTAAGCACAGTTACTTTGATAATGAGGCTCCACTTGGAGCACCAACAATTATATTTTAGAAATAAAATTGATCTTATAATTAGAGTTACAAGGTCTTTCAGATCATCTTCAAAACCAGGACAGAGACAGTGGTCCGCTAAGCCACACCTTCACCAGCATGACTCAGACTCACAATCTTGCCGTTTGTTTACGCCAAACTATCTGTCAGTGGTCCAAAGGTCAATGTGTGGACCTCTCTATTTGTCCATCTTCCAAATAGAGCATCATTGAACAAATCCCCTCTGCCTGCTTTCACCATTGCCCAACTCTTCAGTTATCATTCTGGGATGAGTAGCTGGGCCTAGTCTGTTCCTGCTGCTGACTATAGGCTTTTATCTTAAAATCTGATAATATAGCTGGCTTAAAATAGAAAGATGTCGTTTTGTAATTATCTATTTAAATAAAAAGTTGTGATTTTTGACTATATTCTACTTCTTAGTCCTCTTAGGAGAAGAGTCTCAGTAAATGGTTGGTCTTGGGTCAGACTATGTTTCTGATCAAAATGTAAGGAGAGCTAGAAACTCATAAGGTGGGAGTCTAGGTTTACTCATAAGCCTGAAGATGCATATTCATAACAGTTTTAGTTAAGAACTGAAAACTGAAGTGCACAGAGTTAGCAAGAACCATATTTGGTCACTGAAAAGAACACTGGAATTTGACAGAATAGAAACCAAGTCTGGTTCCAATCATAAAGTCAAATCTCACTGAAAGATCCATTCTCTTATAGTATATTTAATTTGACCAATGGCTAAGTGACATGCTGGATTTATAGAAAGCTGTTTTGGATGAAAAGTTGGTTTTATGAATAGTCAGTGCTGGCAGTAGGCAACAGGCATGCTCTGTATGGGCCACAGGCTAATTACACTTGGCTTTCAGCACCTGTCTCTACTTGTATCCTGGCCATGCCTGCTGATTAGCTCTGATGTGGAGAAATTCCTCTTCCCATTCATGCAAGAAGAAAAGGAGTTGCACAAACTAAAACTTAACTTTTCTCTGGGTCAGAGTATAAAATGAGATCCTGACAACTGGAGAGAAATAATCATGTTTAGAAGGAGTGCTGTCTGGAGAGAAATAATCATGTTTAGAAGGAGTGCTGTGTGGGTAATAGCTGATGGTACTGTTTATGTAGCCACTAAGGTGCAGAGCCATCTTTCACCCTTAAAATGGAGTCAAATGGTGTTTGTAAAATGGAGTTTAAGACAGCAGACAATTTGAAAAACTTGTTTTGTACAACATGGAATAACTTAGGGAGGGGACAGCCTAATCTCCATACATCTGGTGGAAGTTCTGGAAACCTCAAAATAAAAGAGACACACAGCAGCACATCATCATGTCCTGTTTCCAACATGAAGGTACATGTGCGGACATATGTAGCCTCAAAAGCACTGAGAATGATTCCCTGGAATATATTTTGTTTGTGACGAATTATTTTCATAATAATTCCCTTCAATTATGAGGAAAATAAATTTTCTAAATCTTGGCACACTAAAACTTGTACAAATGTACCTTTATATTTAAATGAGATTTTAATGGGCCTAAAGAATCTAAGTTCAAAATCACATACATTTAAATTTAATCACTTTACTAATTTCCAATTATATCATTCCATTGTACAGTTGTCATTAGAAAGGCAACTTCGCACTGGAGAGTTTTCCTTTGTCAATTGCTGCATTTTAGTCACTGAAGAAAAAAATTGTATTCCTTTAAACTTTTGATTAATGAAAAGTTTGTTATTAGAATGTAAACACGTATTTGGGGAAATGATATGTATCAACTTTAAGATAAGCATTAACTTAGGAGAATATAGGAACTAGATGGAAGAAGAACTCAGTGTGTATGGCATTTTACTTCTTAAAAACAAAACAAAACAAAACAAAAAAAAACAAAGGGACCTATGATTAAAATAGAAAATATTATAGAAATCCTTGGGTTTTCCTTTTTAGCTTTAGCCTGTTCTTTTTTCCTCAAAGTCAGACTTATTAAATTGTTATACATTTATTCACAATTCTTGTGGCTTTTACATTATTATTTCATATGACATGTGTATTATGGAATTTAAAGATGCTGTCTGCGCTTTTAAGATTTACAGAGCCATCTACACAAAGCATCCTGTAACTTGATATGGCCACTCAATATTATAGCTGAGGTCCCCATGTACTGCTATGTTCTCAGTTTGTACACTCACTTGTTTTAGGGGAGATCCTCTCTTTACAAGGTGCTATCTGGGGGAGCCTTTAATAAAATAGATCAGTAATTTTAACTGTTAGTGAAATTTACTCCTAGTGACAACTGGCAATATTTGGAGCCATTTGGAGTTATTACTTGTAGAATCCAGAGAGTAGAAGCCAGAGATACTGCTAAATATCCTACAGGGCACAGAACCATGCAAGAGCAAACTATCATCTGGTCCAAAACTTTATAGCACTAATGCTGAGAAATCATGTCCTACCTGAAAGCAACATACTGTACATTCTTACAGAAATCCTGGGTATAGAAGTGACCCAAACACCGACCCTTCAGAATAAAAGCAGGGTGTCTGCTACTACACTATAACTGTGCTTTTATTGGATTAGAGACTATCCTCTTGCATGTGAATGGAGTTTAGACCGTTTCATGGCAATCAGTATGTCCTACTTTATTAGAGTTGTGTACATATAATTGTTTTATGGTGTGAATTTATGTTGGAATATTATAGTAGATGATGGGCCTAGATGCTTATTATCTCTGTTCCCCATGCTAACAAAAAGAAAGAAAGAAGGAAGGAAAGAAAGAGAAAGAAAGAAGAAAAGGAAGGAAGGAAGGAAGGAAGGAAGAGTTAATCTAAACTTGATATAGTAAAATAAACATGTTTTAGGTCCCTATACATTTAAAGGTAACCTTTTAAATAAAAAAAAAAAAAACATGACTTTCTTATGCAAAATAAATGTGTTAGATTATATTCATCTCATTAATGAATTTATATATGCATTTATAGGTGAAAAACAGTGCAATGAGTGTGCAAACCGAGTCAAATCTGGCTTTTCACAGTCAGTGAGAAGAGACAATTTGAGCACCAGTCATCTTCCAGATAGGAAATATTTTCACGTCTATAAGTAACTATGGTTTGGATGACTACTAGCCATCAACTATTTTACAAGTTGCCCAATAGCTCCCAGAGTCCAACTAACTGATAACTAGAGGGAACCAAACTGAGGGTTCAAGGCTTGGCAACAAGCATGCTTATATGCTGAGTCACCTGGCAAGCCCAAATGTGGTTGTTGTTGTTGTTATTGTTGATTTTTATGACTCTCTGTGGGATCCAAGACTCCATTCCAGGTCAGGCATTGCAGTGTACTGTTCCTTTAGCTTAGTCATTTTCACTCTAGAATGTTTTGTTTCGCACCCAGTCTCATATGAACACTGACATTTGGACAGGAGGTAGTTGTTTTTTCGTTTTTTGTTTTTTTTTTTTTAACATTGTGGGTAAAATCCAGAGCCTCCTGTTTTCTAGGTAAAACACTCTACCATTGAGTTACATCTCCAGGCCTGTAGGCCTGACACTGACAATTTCGAAGACTGTTAAGATTTTATTTTTGGGAACCTATCCTTCTGTTCTTGGTTGCCTTGAATTCTGCTATAGTTAGAATCTGTGGCACAGAAACTTCATAAGTGCTGTTTTTGACCTCACTTGTGTATCCTGTCAAAAGGCACAGAAACTTCATGTGCAGCTTTTGACCTCACTCATGTATCCTGTCAAAAGGCACGGCACACAACGCCGGTGTTGGCTCACAGGTGCTTCACTACAACATGCAAGCACCATCTGCAGCTTCACCTACACTCTGCTGTTGATTCGAATTTCCTTTCTCAGACACCATCATCATTCACCCAGACCCCCCACACCTCAGGCATATATAATTTCTTCTTGCACTATACCAAGACGTCCTACTGAGAATTATCACAAAAGCAGCTCCTAAATCAGGTATTTCCTCTCGATTTCGGTAATTCAACAGCATTTAAAGAAACCTGCACTCTTAGGGTATCCTCTCTCTTCTAGGCCATTTTCTATGCTCTGCCTAGATTATACACACACACACACACACACACACACACACACACACACACAGAGAGAGAGAGAGAGAGAGAGAGAGAGAGAGAGAGAGAGAGAGAGCTCTAAATCTGATGGAATCATTTGTTACTCTAATCAATTATTATGTATCTATTCATCTTGATTTCTATATAGAAGATAAACATCAAAAAATCTATACAATACCAGGAATAAAGCTATGATGTGACCCTGATCCACCTCCTTATCCTGCGCTGCTCACTGCTTTTCCTCTACATTCAGGTCAGAATGAATTAGCCATCCCTCAAATATTTTCATGTCATTATGAATTTTACACATTCATTCCTACCACTTCCTCAACTTGGAATGCCCCTCCTGACTTACTCCAGTCCCATTCACATTTACCCTTTCCAGAATTATATGAGTTCCAATCAAGAGTTTTCTAATCCCTTCTTCAACACAATGAGTACCCCTGTGCTCAGGCCTGTACACTACACATGACTTTCCTCCTCAACATTGTGCCCCTAGCTAGTTTGTGGTGCAAGGTAGAATGGCTCACTGAAGTGAATCAACAGTGACTAAATAGGAGGCTAGCATACACGTTTATTACCCTGCAAAGGAAGGGGACAATTTTGAAGACAGGGGAGCAAAAGTTACCCATCCACTGAACATTACCCACAAACTTATACAGCACGTTTTCTATGGCAAAGGAGAGATAACAGGGGACAGAGAATTCTGAAGATGTGGAAGTGATTGTTAGAAGAATGGATGGAACTGGCAACACCTGTTGGTACTGTAATGAGCCCAAGGGACAAACATTACCTTGTAACGGAAGATGGACATCCACTCAGTTCTCCAATCTTTCCAATCTCCTAAGCTACGTAATGGGACTTGGGAGGGAGCTGGAGGACAGTTATGTTCCCTTGGCAGCTTTACAGTCTGGTCTTAGAGCAGATGAGAAAGAAATTCAGGAGGGGAGGAGGGAGGGCGAGAGAGATTGCATTTCTTCTAGGTAAGAGTAGCAAGACTGCTTTTAAGTCATTTTCATTGTCTTTAGATTACATTTCTCAACATGCTAACAAAACAAAAGTTCCACCATTATTTTGGAGTCATTAGTATTTAATGTGTGTGGGTGGGGGGGTGCTGAGTAAGTGAAAAATAATGCAGTTGGCATTGGGCTTCTCCAGTTTTCCAAAGAGACACGCTATTGACATAAAGCTTTGCAAATCACTGTTTGATGGATATATTGTTTTGTCACTCAAACTGCAGCAATATATGAAGCCTTAACTTCATGGTAGTATCCATTTCTAAATTTGCTTAATTCATAATTAGTGAGCTTAAGACTGAGAAGTAAATTCAAGAAGAGCCAAGTGGTTTTCCTCTTAACATGCAGACATGTTTACTAGTTGTAGAACAGAGCACATTTTGGTTGGTCTCTTAGTTGCTTAATAATAAGCACAAGCAGACACAGAAGCGTGAGAAAATGTATTACCTGCAGCAGGTAAAGAACAATGCAGACAAGGTAACTTCAAGTGATGTTCTCCTGCATCAAAAGATGACCAAGCGGCTTCTATGAAGAAAATTTGCACATATTCACCTATGAAAGATTGGTCATCAAGTGAAATAACACACTCAATTCAAGGTGATACATGTCCAAAGATGTAAACTAAAGCACTCAGGATAAATAATTTGATATTACAATGGACAATATTAGCTTAAAAGAATAAATCCGTGGCCCAAGATTTGTGCTAATTCCTTATGGCCTTCTCTGAAAGACCTCTGCTAAAATAAACTACTACAAAATCATGTAATAATTACAAAGAACAATGTCTTCCCATGAATATAGGAGGATGCCCCTAAAAATGTCTGCCTAGAAAATAACAGTTGGCTAAACAAGTTCATCCTAAGGGTAAGAAACAGTTGTTTTTCAGTATTCTTCCCTTGGCAGTAGATGCTTGTTCTTAAACTATGTAACTCTTGCCATGTTGGACAAAACTTAGTTCCTTTTCTTAAGCAAAACAAACTAATTTATCCAGAAAGATAAAAGAACAATATCTGCCTTCCAAGAACTAATTATAGGAAGATACTGATTAAATTCAATGAGCAAAGGACTTCTGAAAATAAAGTGTAATTATATCTTATTTTAATGGGGAGAGGAAGAGAGAGAGGGGGAGGGAGGGAGGGAGGGAGAGGGGAGAGAGAGAGAGAGAGAGAGAGAGAGAGAGAGAGAGAGAGAGAGAGAGAGAGAGAGAGAGAGAGAGAGAGAGAGCTATACATAGAAGTCAGAGGACAACTTATTGGAATTCAGTTTTCTCTTACCATGTTAGCCTCTGGAATCAAACTCACGTTGAAAGGTTGAAAGGCTGAAAGCAGCAAGCAGATTTCTTCTCCTGCTGAGACATCTCATTAGCCCCAACTTGTATCTATTTGTAATTATAAAATAGCATATACATATTACTTTTAAAAAGTCTTAGTGTTTGTTATATGCTGGTGTTAATTAATTGCACTTGAACTGAGCTAGGGAGATGGTTCAGCTGCTAAGAACACTTACTGGTCTTCCAGAGGACCCAAGCTCCAAGTTCAGTTTCCTGTAGCCATGAAGAATGGCGCACAATTGCACATAACTTCAGTTCCAGGAGATCCAATACCCTCTAATGGCTTCCATGATCTTGCAAATATAGTTTTACCGTTTCATTGTATCTTCATTTCTGAAGGCTCCCATGTCAATAAGCACTTATAATAAATGTGGATACTTATCTCTTGTTATTCTTTTTTATCATGTACTTTCAGCTATAAGCATTGTATTAGGAATATTATAAAAATCTACCCAGTCAAGCTGTGGTTAAAAGGCAAGTAGCATTAATGTTACTTGTTGGCAATTAATTTTGAGAGCTTTACTTCAGATTTATGGTTTCAGTATGTATATTTCAACAACTGATGGGAAATGTGTATGGTATATATGTTAATTCTAAAAAGTACTATTTTGAAATATTTTCTATGTTCCAGACCCATCATCTTTTGAACTGAGTATTTCAAAATAACTAAAACCCATAAATTAAACCATGCTCTCTCTCTCTCTCTCTCTCTCTCTCTCTCTCTCTCTCTCTCTCTCTCTCTCTCTCTCTCTCTCTCTCTCTCCTCCCCCCCCCATGTGTGTGTAGGTATTTCAACAGCTGTCATCTCATGGAGTGACTTGATTTAGGATTACATCACTGGAGTGCTTCAAATGTACAAAATGAACCCCTGAAGACAGGATCTAGAATGAAAAACTAAAATTAAGAAAATTATTTAAAATCTTTGTGTATGAAAAAAGCAAAGAGAGTTGCATTCTTTCCCCCAAGCAGAGAGTCTGTGGCCTCCCCCCCCCCCCCGTGACTTCATTTTACAAAATGGCAGTTTTATTCGGAGCTACTCGATTTTAAGTACAAATGCCAAGGTGGAATCACTTGTTAATTTATTTGGTCACATAGATGTCACCAGATGCTGGCCACACACAACCTATTGCAAAGAAAAACTACAGCATGGCAGTAAGGAACAAACTGATCAATACCTTGTCCTTTCCTTACATTTGTATTTATGTTTATTCTACTTATGTGTGTATGTGCTCTGGGCATATGCTCATATTCCATACACATCATGAAAGTGGATGTCAGTAGTCAGTTCATCATGTGGATTCAGGGAATTGAACTCAGGTCCACAAGCTTGGCAGCAAGAGCAGTTTCCGGAACACTGAGCCATCTCACTGACCTCCTAAGTAATTTATTATTGTTAACAAAAAATATCACCTATGAGTTTATTAAACTAAGTTAGGAATAAATGGACACATGAACTTTTCACAAATATATCAGAGAAACCAGCATATGAATATGCTACCCCCTTGCCTAAGAGATGTGAAAGGAGAATCACCGAAGACTGACATATACATACACGCTGACAGGTCATCTTAGCTAAGTTTTGGGCATACATGCCAGATAACAAACTTCTCACTCTGTCTTTGGGCCATACATTGGCATGATTCCCCTGTTTTAGGTATCCCAATTTCACACCACAAGCAGTCAAGACCCTGCCCCCCATCCCCCGACAGCTCTATGCCTAGAAAGCTACCTGCATCTCTCTGGGGTTTTATAGTCCCTATTTGACACCTTTGCTTTGGGTCTGCTATCTTTAAAAGCCCATGACTGTTGTTGCCCCATGGTCGTTTTTGTTTGGTTCTGGCTGTCTGCATAGCCTCATGAACCATGACATGTGGGACCTAAGCAAATCTGGCTGGAATGAAGACCACAGCTGAGTGTAGCTTTCAACATCTTATCAGAGAATCTTCTTTGTGGACAACACTTAACGCAGAAACTGCCAACTGGCCAAAGTGTAGAGAATATACATCTGCAGAGTGCTCAGCTCTATATCATGAGCACACCCCAAGGTTCAAGGCAAAACAAGGACAAAGGCACAGAAAGGCTGTAAGAGCCAAACGTTGGGAAGGATGGGGCTAAAACAATGTCTTCTGCATGTGATAAGGCTGCTGAACTCATAAACTCAAGCAACTTCATGTTGTCTTCATAAGAACAAGCCAGTCAACAGTACAGCCTGGCAGTGGGATGGACAACATAAGCCTGGCCGTTGGCTGAGGAGCTGGTGACATTTGGTAGCTGTTAAGGGAAACTGTTTTCTTTATGGGTGTAGTCCCTGACAGGTGGCTATTGCTTCAGCAGGTTGTCCCACACCCATGTCCAAATGAGGAAGCACTAATTGAAGTCAGTGGATTATAAAGAGGAGCAGAAATCTGGAGGGAAATGGGGGAACTCAGGAGGAGTTGGGAGGCTGAATATTATTGAAATACATTGTATGCAAGTATGATATCAGGTAGTACCTGAAACCAATACCAGTTTCACCATTTGCTGTACGCCAACTATGTGTAGTCCCCAGTAATTTCCCATCTATTCCCCATTTTGCAATGGAGCCCCATGGGCCCCATGCTAGTCTCAAGTTTGAAAAGCACTGTGTAGCCAAGGCTGACCTAGAACTTCTGCTCCTCCTTCCTCAACTTGCTGAGCAATGAGATCACAGGCCTTTATTGTCATGTTTGATTTTCTATGATGTTGGGAAGCTAGCTAATCTTGTGAATGTTGGCAGGCATTTTACCAACTGACCTACTTTTTTTTTTAGCCTCACAATCACCTCTCTTTAAAATTTAAAGTACTCAGAAGAAGAAAGGGCATGGTCATTGGTAAGTTTCTGATTCGGTCATACCCTATTGGTTCCTGATGCTTCTTTAGGGGTTTTGACACTCATTTACCAACATACACTAGAGAGCCCCATCATAGGAATTCTCTCCCAGCCTGGACATCTTCTCTGCCACTGGTGCCTGATATGATAGGAAAGAAATGGTCTCAAGTCCCAGAGTTTCATCTTTAGTTATCAGATTCTTAGAATGAATCATGGGGATGTGAATGGTAATAATGGTGCTATCTTTTTACTCCTCCAGTTTAATCATGGACTTGCAAGAGAAGAGAAAGTCAGGATGCTAACTAAAAGTAGCCTTCTCACTTTCAAGACTCTCTGAAAAATGAACCAGGATTACTTGGAGTGGGTAAATAAAACTCTGCCCTTCCTAATCAGGGAGCTAGGGTTCCAGAGCACAACTCCTCTATGTAACCATTCAAGATCTCAACAACCCCCAAAGGTAGGTGTGTGTGCATGAGTGTGTGTGTGTTTGTGTGTATATATATACACATATATGTATACATTCATATATGTGTATATGTGTGTGTGTGCATATGTACCTCTATCATACATTCAGGCACACATAACACAGAATCTACCCACTGCTTCACCTTCCCATGTGTGTATTTAATGCTTCAGGTTTTATACATGTAAAATGTAGATAAAACACACACTCTATAACATGACTATGAAGCAGAATAAAATAATGCAAAAAGCAAAGCATATAATGATATAAAATACTATATTAAATGGAAAAAAGTAGAAGTGGTAAATTATGATTATTTTTATAGATATGAGATTTATGTCTATTGTTGTGAAGAGACACAATAACATAGCAACTTTTATAAAGGACAGTATTTAAAATTAAAACTGGCTTACAGTCTCAGGTGTTTAGTCCATTGTCATTATGGTGGGTAACAGGATGGAAAAGTAGCTGATAGTTTTTCATCTGTATCTGCAAGCAGCAGGAAGAGACACACAGTGGGACTGGTTTGGGCTTTTGAAGCCTCAAATGACACACTTCCTTCAATAAGGCCACACCTACAGGGCCACACCTCCTAATCCCTCTCAAGTACTGAAGCTTCCTGATGACCAAGCCTTTAACTGTCTAAGCCCTTGGGGACTACTCTTAGTCACACCACCACAATATATTTGCTATTTGTTCCTCTTAATGTTTTAATCTACAAATGAGACTGGAATGGGTGTCTCATCTCCACCACAGGAGGAGCTATGGATTTCTGAAGTATCAAGAAGAGTAAGATTATTGCCTAGAAAGCTTTCTGGTAAAGAACACAAACAAAGTACTGTTCTCTGCTTTTCAAGTTAATCCATTTGGTCCATCACCTGGACAGGAAAGCCACTTGTGCCAGAAACTTTAAAAAACAGTATAAAGGTTCCATAAACACTCAGGCCAGTTAGATCTCCTTGTCTATTTCTACTCTCACCCTGTGAGTGTTTTCCTCCACATTGCCCATTTGGTCACTGTCTGTTCTTCAAAGTGGCTCATGTTATTCTGTAATAAGATCTACCTGTCTTCTATTTTATGCTCTATCTCATCTGAATGCAACAGGCACTGTGAGAGTATTAGAGAGCCAAAGGAAGAGTGGGGTGTATTTTAATAGCAATATTAAGTCACAGGGCTTTAAGAGGTGTGCCTGACTGAAAACAAGAAAAGCAATCTTGTTTGTGATATTCTTAGAACATTTATATCTGAGGAAGAAGCAATGCTAAAATCAAAGATCATATATATCTTGATTCATTTTTAACATTTTCTTGTGTGTGTGTGTGTGTGTGTGAGAGAGAGAGAGAGAGAGAGAGAGAGACAGAGACAGAGACAGAGAGAACTAAAAAACAACCTTGGATATTGTCTATCTACTCAGTCCCCTATTTTTGCATTCATATGTAAATGCAAACATATCCTTGATCACAAAAGAGACAGTTTATTCTTTAGCCAGATATCACTGACCATGGCCCAGGAACAGTAATTTTGGTTGCCCTGGAAGATGTTGCTCTATAGAAATGGTTCCATGGAACTTTATCATTTATGGAAAAAAGAGAGTTATATTCCCCAATATATTGATGGGGAATCAGAGGTAGATAAGCTTCAGCAAAGGTTAAAAACTGCAGAGGGTGCCACTTGCTGTCAGAGGACATTCTTTGCTTTTGGGTGGGTGGAAACCAATGGTCTACTAAGAAGACATTTTAAAGGTTTGAGCAGTGGTTCTCAACTTTTGAAATGTTATAACCCTTCTGTACAGTTCATGTTGTAGTGACCAATAACCATAAAAATTACTTTGTTTCCACTTCATAACTGTAATTTTGCTAGTTATAAATCATAATGTAAATATCTGATATGCACGATATCTTGATATGTGACATGCCCCTTGTGACCCATGAGATACATTGGTTTACGTAGTTATAAAGATATTAGGTGAATTACCTGTAATGGGACTAAAATGAATTACCGGTAATGGGACTAAAAATTGCTCATGATAATTTGGTTCTGATGTTAACTCTCAATAATCTTGAAGTTCACTCATCTGGCCTTGTATAATCTTTAGCATAGGTGCAGCTTGTCTTCTTTCCTGGGCATTTTGTTTATATTTATTGGGAATATCCTTATAAAAAGTAATGCTACCTTATTTTTTATTTTTTATTTATATATTCTTTTCTGTTTTTCTAACCTACTGGTTCTCTGCATATATATTATGGCTTACAATCTGTGTTTTTGGGGGGAATTCTTGAGTGTGTGAATGAGAGGGTCTCTGATTCTTGTGCCCTCTCTTGGGATCTTTTCCTTCTGTTGGTTTGTCTTGTTCAACTTTGATATGATTGTTTTTGTCATATCATATCATATCATATAATATCATATATCATATCATATCATATTTTTGTTCCAGAGAAGACTGTTTTTTTTTTTTCTAATGAGGGACAGAAAGGAGTGGGTACAGATGGGGCAGGAGGAGCTTGGAGAAGTAGAGTGTCAGGAAACCATAATCAAGATATTTTATATGAGAGAAAATCTAATTTTAATGAAATGGAAAATGGATGTTTTTCTACATATGTTATCATCACAGCAAATTTTGTGACTCTGTGCTGAGATTCTTGGACTCTTGGCTGGTAAGGACCAGTCTCAACCCTGAGCAGCCCACTTTCTATTTCCTTTTGTTTTTTTTTCCCTTCTATCCTCCCTCATATCTATTGAGATTTTTTTTTTACCCTGAAACCATCTTTCAGGTGACATTAACAAACCAGTGTGAAATATTTCCCAAATTCCAAAAAATAACAATATATCAATGTTATTAGGAATAAAAGTGGTACTCTTGGTAGTAAGCTGGATATACTATCATTCTAGCACTTGGGAGATTGAAGCATGAAGATTAGGAGTTCACAGTCATACTTGGGTATATAGCAAGAGTTCAAGGCCTACCTAGGTGTCGTATTTGGGGGTTTGTATTGCTGTGATGAGCACCATGATCAAAATTAACTTGAAGAGGAAGGCTTACAGTTTGTGGTCCATCATCTAGGGAAATCAAGGCAGAAACTTGATGCAGGATCCTGGAGAGAGGACCTGATGATTATGCCATGAAGGAACTCTGTTTACTGGCTAGTTCTGCCTGTTTTCTTATAGAACCCAGAGTTATCAACACGGTGGTGGTACTACCCACAATGGCTTGGACCCTCCCCCATCAAACATCAATCAGGAAAATGTTCCATAGGCTTGTACACAGACCAATATGGTAGGGGAATTTTTTTTCAACTGAGGTTTCCTCCTTCAAATGACTATAGCTTGTCTAAAATTGGTATAAAACTAGCCTGCACACTGGGCTAACAAGACCTTGCCTCCCCAAATAAGACTACACGTAAAAGAAGTACCTTGCGATCTTATAACACTATATTGTTGTCTACAAAGTTTTCATGTTGGAAAGCCATGCAATCTATCTATGAAATATAATGTAAAAATAATCTCTTAAAGTTTTAAGTATTCAACTTGGGATTGGACTTAGTTAATATCTATCTTGGGTAGAGGAATAAACATGCTTGACTCTTGTGTTTGGAAGAGTTTGATGAGCCAGGTCATTTTATGTCTATTGCTACTTTAATGCAGTCACATGGCCATACCTAACTCCACGGGCAGCTGTGAAATGCTCTGTGGCTAAATGCCCAAGAGGAAGAGGACTAGAGTTTATTTAACAGCTATGCAATGTGATCTTCTGTCTTTCCCATTCTAGAGGCCTATTCACTGACAATTACAAAAGCAAGACAAACAGAAACTTAACTGCCTGTGCAAAACTCTTAGTGAGTTAATACATGGGGCTTACTAAAGTAAGAAAGCAAGAGTTGGAAATCAAAGATATGTGAAGTTCATCATGAGTTGGGTAACAAAACAAAATGTAAAGATACCTGGTTGTTGAGTCTTGCCACTAAATGAGTTTTACTGTTACTGTCACCCAGAGACCTGGCATGCTATGCCATTTAGAAACATTTATTTGTACCTTGGCTGCTAAGAAATACTTCATTGTGTTATAAAATAATTGCTTCTGCTTGATGCTGAAATGTGTGTGCATTTGTGCGAATAGGAAGCCACTCAGGTGGAGGCAATTTAATGTGATTGTAATTGCATGACTAAGCCGAGGGTGGGGAATCACAAGACTCAAGGAAGACTGGCCTGTGTAGGAGTAGACTTGTGTAACTAAACTGAGGAAGTAGCTACCTAGACCCAAGAACAATATGTTGAACACTGCTGGTAGATGTAGTAGAAGCAGAATTTTTTTTCCTTCCAAAGCATCTAGCAAAGCAGGGCAAATATATCAAGTCAATGGAGTAAGGAAAAGGGAAGAATTATTTTTCCTCTTTGCATTATGAGTAGGAGACCCATCAGATTTCTAAAACTATCAGATGTGAAAGATGGAGTAAGACAGGAAATCTCGTGACTTATACCGAATAAAAGAAGAGGACTCTGACAGTCATCTTGTCCCTTTTTGTAGTGTCATGTCCTGATGCCATCTTATTGAAAAATGCCTTGGCATGAGCTAGTTAAGCAGTCCCCTTTCCTGAAAGATAACGCACAAAGTGGCAACATCTGTCATCACTCCCTTCTCAGAAAACGATTGTTTGTCAGAGGACACCAACCTGATACTCTTTGCCCCTTTCCCCCTTTTTCTTGGCAGTGCTAAATAAGTAAAATGCATTAAACCCCAGTAAGAAATAGCTCCTTTACACCCATACATCCATTAAAAACATATTGGGAGCTTGTTTTCAAAAGATGTGTTTCAAGGCTGCAGGCATATTTCAGGTAGAGCACATACCCAAAATTCTAGCTCTTGAGAGATGAGAGCAGGAGGTCAGAAGTTCAAGATGATTCTCAGTCTCCATACCAGGTTGGAACCAAACCTGGGCCACATGATGCCCTGTCTTATAAACACAATAAAAAGGTTATATTTTTATATTTTTGAACATAAATTTTAAATTTGTCATAAAAAATAAAATGAGTCCATCTGGATTAAGCAGTTTTTACCATCTCTGGGAGTTATTTTCTAAAGAATTAATCAATGGATGAAAAATATTTTTGGAGAAAATGATTTCCCAGATTCTATGGAACAAGGAGTGCGTCTGAATTTACATAGTCTGAATTTTACATTGACTAAAATTCTTATGGGGGAAAACGTGAAGATTATATGGGCACAAAGGTCTGGGTTTGTTTGTTTGTATTCTTGTTGGCTTGCTTGTGTTTTGTGTGTGTGTGTGTGTGTGTGTGTGTGTGTGTGTGTGTAGATTTGCTTTGTTTTCCTGAGATAGTCTCCCTATGTAGCTCTGGCTGGCCTAGAACTCACTACATAGACCAGGCTGACTTTGTCCTCATAAATATGCCTGCTTTTTGCCTACCAAGTGCTGGTAGGTGTGTGCCACATGGAGAGCTTTGATATCTTTCCTTCTATTCTTTTATTATTTATCTCTTTGACAGGGTCTTATTAAGTAGCTTAAACTGGCCAGAACTTACTAGGTGTGCAGGCTGTACTTTAACTTGTACTACGTAGTACAGGCGAGACTCTAAACTGCTTTTATCTTCCAAATGTTGGGATCATAGGCATGTTGCCCTCATGCCTGGTTACAAGTATCTTGAGATGTTAGGAATTCCTAGTACCACCAGCCCAATAGAGGCACCACCCACAGTGTGCTGGGCCCTCACACATCAATCATCAATCAGGAAAATGAACCATAGGCTTGTTCATAGATCTATCTGGTGGAGGTATTTTCTCAGTTAAGATTCCCTCTTCCAAAATGACTGTACCTTGTGTCAAGTTGACATAAATCTAGTCAGCACAGTAACCCTGTTTTGTTTCTCTCACTTCACTTTTATTGCTAAGCTCTTTCCTTGCATCTCTTGTATCAATGCTGGAGAAGGAAACTAGAAGGCAGATAGAGAAGGAAGGAGGAGTAGAGAAGGGGGTAGAGAGAAAAGGGGAAAAACATGCATGGGAATCTAGATTATTTGACAAATATAAAGTGAAATACTTATTAGTCTGTGATTGACGGTGCCATCCTACACTCAAACAATATTTGCATTGAACAGATACAGAAGTCATGTGTATTAGTCAGAGGAGGAAAGGATATATTGGAGTAACAATGTCAATTGTTTGTGGCTTCCTTACTTCTTTTAAGTATTATGCCCCTTTTAAATGCAAAGAAATAGAAATGCAGAAATACAAATGTTATATATATATATATATATATATATATATATATATATAATTTATGTTATGTATGTTGTGCATGTGCACGTGCCTGCTCGTGTTTGTGTGTGTGTGTGTGTGTGTGTGTGTGTGCGTGCGCGCGCGCATGAACTAGGGCTAGAATTCACTACTTTTCCAATTTCCCATCAACCTGTGACCAATTTTGCTTGAGGCACTTGTCTAGCAGTCTGTCACCCAGAAAGGAAACATATGAACTCTTCAGAATACAACATTTAGTAGACACGCTTTTTAAAACTCTTTCATCCCTACTTAAACACAGAGGAATAGGACCAAATGGGAAATAATTGTAGAGATGGCATTTCTGTTAACAAGATGAAATGAAAACACTTGACTTCCAGGGTTTTGAATTCCTTTCCTTGCCAGCTGTGAACAATTAAGCACCTTATTTCTATATTCAATATTTCTGGAAGACACATTTGCTGGCCCTGTGTTGATGACACATTTGCTGGCCCTGTGTTGATGACACATTAGAAATAAATTATTACACTTACATAAGAGATGAATATAATAAAGTTGTTTTAGTCAGGGTTTCTTTTCCTGCACAAAATATCATGACCAAGAAGCAAGTTGGGGGTGGGGGGTTTATTCAGCTTACACTTCCACAGTACTGTTCATCACCAAAAAAGTCAGGACTGGAACTTAAGCAGGTCAGGAAAGAGTAGCTGATGCAGAGGCCATGGAAGAATGTTACTTACTGGCTTGCTTCCCATGGGTTGTTCAGTTTGCTTTCTTATAGAACCCAGGTCTACCAGCCCAGGGATGGCTCCACCCACAATGGGCTGGGCCCTCCCTCCTTGATCACTAGTTGATAAAATGCCTTACAGCTGGATCTCATGGAGGTATTTTCTCATCTGAGGGTCCTTTCTCTGTGATAACTCCAGCTTGTGTCAAGTTGACACCAACCAGCTAGTAAGTACAATTGACTCCTTATCTAGTTGACATGCAAACACATCACTATTAAACCTCCACCCTCACTTTCATGTTCATCCCCAAGATCTAAATAGCATTAAGAATGTTTAAAAATTCTTACATATTAAAATTGCAATACCATAAAATATCCAGTCTCTTTTAAGAATCAGTCTTTTTACAATTCAAAGTCTCTTAACTGTGGGCTTCATTTCTTCCTTCAAGAGGGAAAAATATCAGGGCACAGTCACAATCAAAAACAAAATCAATCTCTAACCATCCAATGTCTGGGACCCACTCACAAACTTCTGGGCTCCTCCAAGGGTTTTGGTCACTTCTCCAGCTCTGCCCTTTGTAGCACACACCTTGTCTTCTAGGCTCCTGCTGCCTGTTCTCCACTGCCGCTGCTGTTCTTGGCGGTCATCTCATGGTACTAGCATCTCCAAAACACTACTGTCAGCCCTGGGGCACTAATTGCAACTGAAGCTGCACCTTCACCAATGACCTTCAATGGCCTCTCACAGTGCTGAGCCTCAGCTGCTTTTCATGACCCCTTCATTCCTTCAAAACCAGTACCACGTGGGAGACTCTTACACATTACTATGTCCAGCCACAGCATGAAGTACAACCTTGGCTATCTCTGGAACACAGCCTCTTTGTGCTCTCAGAAAATACTTGCCGGAAGATTTCACCTGAATGATGCTGGTCTCTTCTTAATCACCACTAATTTCTTAGCTCCAACTGACCAGCATCAATACTCTCAATAATGCAAAAGTTTTGCTTTAGTATTTCTGGTATCTTGTTAATCACAGCTGATTCATCAGCCCCAGCTAACCAAAACCACAGAATCTTCACAATCAAAATGGCAACAGCCCTGATAAGAGTCTTTAATCTTCCCTCTGAAATCTCACAAGCCAGGCCTCCATCTTCTGCACTATTCTCAACATTATCTTCCAAGATCCTACTAACATCCCACGGAGCTCTTAATAGCCCAGTGGCTCTCCTAGCTCAAAGTTCCAAAGTCCTTCCATAGTCCTCCCCAAAACATGGTCAGGTTGTCACAGGAATACCCCACTATGCTGGTACCCATTTGTCTTAGCCAGGGTTTCTATTCATACACAAACTTCATGACCTAGAAGTGAATTGAGGAGGAAAGGGTTTATTCATCTTACACTTCCACATTGCTGTTCATTACCAGAGGATGTAAGGACTGGAACTCAAGCAGGTCAGGAAGCAGGGGCTGATGCAGAGGCCATGGAGGGATGTTACTAACTGGCTTGCTTTCTCTGGATTACTCAGCTTGCTTTCTTATAGAAACCAAGTCTACCAGCCCAGGGATGGCACCACCCACAATGGGTTGGTTGGGCCCTCCCCCCCTTGATCACTAGTTGATAAAATGCCTTACAGCTAGATCTCGTGGAGGCATTTTCTCAAATGAGGCTTTTTTTTTCTCTGTGATAACTCCAGATTGTATCAACTTGACACAAAACCAGCCAGTACAAAAGTCCATACCCATTCATATATGCTGGAATAAAAATATTTTAAGATCTAAGGGTGTAATTATTTAATAACCTAGAGAAGGAATAGAATCTCTTTAGAAGTAGAGTTGTAGTGTATTTTAGTTTTAATATGAAATGTTCCCATAGGCCTTGCATTGGGTCATTGATTGGCCCTCAATTTCTGACACAATTTTGAGAGATGATACAAACTTTAGGAGGAACACTTGAGGTGAATCTACTTCATTAGGGTATTAGCTATTTTTGTGCCACCATGACCAAATATGTGGCAGAAACCAATCAGGGGTTGATGTGCTTTAGTGTGGAACATGGTTTTAGAAACGGCTTACTTCAGACAGGTTCACTTCTTATACTATGTGTACATGAAGGGTAGTAGGTTGATAAGACAGCTGCCATCTTGGATATGGCCAGTAGCCATGGCACAAACAGGAAATGTCTGTGGAACCTTGGAGCTGAAATTTAAACTACCTAGCCTGAAAAGGGCACCAGATCAATCACCTCCATCTCATTGGTCAAAATGGAATATGGGTCACCCAAACACCAGGTCTAACATGATCCCTGGAAGACTAGAAATAGTTGAACAATCCTATGGATTCTGTAGCCATTTATGTAATCTTTAGTGTTGGGCTTCTTCCTCTAAATAATGAAACTAACAACACTGCAGAAACTGTTAGATGAGGCAATGTATATGTAGTAGTTACTGGGATCCCTGACAATAGCTCTCTCCATCAGTGACTGGTGCAAATATCCTTTGGTATATGTCAGGAATAGTGACATTCACAGTGACATGAGGAAGACATACAAGTTGTCAGATGCCCTATCCCTTTTTGCCTCACCCCTTTTTAAAAAGATGTGTAGGATGAGCTAACTATAATACAGAGAATTGAGTGGTAACTTTGGGATTACATTCCACATTCCACTGTGGAATTACCTATCAATTGAATTGTAAATAAAAACTCAAGCATGTGCTGTCACTTGAGTCTTTGTTCTTAGCCATTCTGATTCACCAATCAGGTGAAATCTCAGGGTCTTTTTGATTTTGTATTTCCCTGATGACTAAGTACTTTTAACATTTAAGTGGTTCTCAGCCATTCGAGATTCTTCTGTGGTGAATTCTGTTTAGCTATGTACCCCATTTTTTAATTGTGTTATTTGGTCGTTTGGAGGTTATCTTTGAGTTCTTTATACATTTTTGAGTATTAGCCCTCTGTCACATGTAGGATTAGGGAAGATTTTTTTTCCTCAATCTGTAGGTTGCAAATTTGTCCTATTGAGGTGTCTTTTGCCTTACAGCTTCATGAGGTCTCACCCAACCACCGAACTGAAGCCAAGGACCCATATGGTTGAATTAGAGGAAGGACTGAAGAAACTGAAGAGGAGGGTTAACCTAGACCAGCAGACTCAACTTACTCAGACCCCAGGGAGCTCCCAGAGACTGAGCCAACGACCAGGAGTGGGGCCCCTGGCTCAAATATAGCAGAGGTCTGTCTGGTCAGGTCTTAATGGAGAAGATACATTTAGTCCTGAGAGACTTGAGGCCTCAGGGAAGGGTCAGGAGGGGGAAGGATCCTCTCAGAGGCAATGAGGAGAAGAAACAGAATGAGGAACTGAGAGGGCAGTGATGGGAATATAAATAAATAAAATAATAAAAATTAGAAACAAAACAGTAAACCTTAAATGCAACCAGTGCAGATCATAGTAAGAAAACACATTGGTTCTTTGGCAACACTTTAACCCCCTCCCCCAACTCATGAACATGTGGATTAGAATTTCAATGGTTTGTTTAATGCTTGACTCCAAGGTAGGATTTTTTTTTATACATAATGTCTCATGTATCTTCAAGCTGGCCTTGACTTTTCTATTTAACTAAGAATGACCCAAGGGCTAGAGAGATGGCTCAGTGGATAGGAGCACTGACTGCTCTTCCAGAGGTCCTGAGTTCAATTCCCAGCAACCACATGGTGGCTCACAACCATCTGTAATGGGATCTGATGCCCTCTTCTGGTGTGTCTGAAGACAGCTACAGTGTACTCATATATAATAAATAAATAAAATTAAAAAAAAGAATGACCCAAGTTTCTGATATTCCTGCAGTCACCTCCAGAGTGCTGAGATTACTGGTGTGCATGACCAGACCCTGAGCATGAAGCACTGGATGCTGAAACCAGGGTTTTATGCATACTAATCCAACACAATGCTAACTGAGATACTCTCCCAGTATCTTTGTAGAGGTTTTTCTTTCATTTATAATGCTAAGAGTTTTTGAGATCATAACATAATTGCATCATTTCCTGCTTCTCTTTCCTCCTTCCAGACCCTTCTATCTACCACTTTTTTGCCTTCCTTCAAATTCATGACTTACTTTTCTTTTAATGTTGTTTTACACACACACACACACACACACACACACACACACACAAACACACACATTATCTCACACAGAGAGACAGAGACACAAAGGCAGAGACTGAGAGACAGACAGAGAGACACAGAGACACACACAGAGATATACTTACAAGATTGACCACTGGGCATTAGATAACCTTATTAGTGTGTTCCTCCTTGGGGAAGATAATTTCTCATGGTCTCAGTAATCCTTACCTGCCTGTAGAAGGATAAAACCTCATGAGTCTCTCCTTCCAAATTAAGATGTCTGTTGGTGTTATCCTTGTTTGTTTGGATTTTGAGACAGGGTGCCACAATGGCTTTGAACTCACAGCAGTCCTCCTGCTTTAGGTTCCACAAATACAGCCAGCAAGAAATGGGTGCTTTAATGTATCGAAAGTCATCCCAGGCCCTTGATGGCTTCCCAGAATTGACTTGCAGACCCCACAGTTATAACGATCCGACTGATACTTTGATTCTCATCAAAGCAAACCAGTATGCGTGATTGGTGCAGGTCCTGCTTCAGAAATACAGACAAAGGAGCAGAGAGAGTCATTAGAGACGGCTTTGCCTGTCAGGAGTCTACAACTGTAGCTTTCACATTCCCGGTGGCAGAAGCATGGAGGACACATTTAAGGACGACACTGCCTATAAATTGCAGTCATTTTTTGTCATATTCACTCCGGAGATGAACAGCAAAGAAAAGCACACCCACAGCATTTGCTAAATAAGGGCCCTGGAAATTATCATGTGAACCCATCCATCTTCTTGTTCTAACTGCCATGTGAGAGGCTCCTTGCTAATCCAGCAAACATTTGTTTCACATCGTGCAGGCAGTGCCATGGAATTCCTAAAGCAGCGTGGGAAAGTTTTCTCGGCCACTTTAACATCTTTTTAAAACCGTGAATCTATTCATCTACAGTTTATCTCTTTCATTGTAACATATTAAACATGAAATGATTTTTCAAAGATCACATCTAAAACGGGGTGGCAGACTAGAATATGAGAGGAAATTCATCTGTTATTGAAGAGAGGATCTGGTAGGCCCTCCCCATGTCCTTCAACAAGGGAACACAGGCACGCATGGCTCCAGCAGACTCTCTAGACTGAATGTTGGTTACTCTACAGTTTTCAAAGGCAACGTCTGTTTTCTGGAGACAAACTCCCTCTTGCCCCCACCCCCTATAACAACAAACCAATGTTTAATCATAGCACAGTCTAGTTTTAATGTCTGCGTCTCCCAGCTCCCAGGGTTCGCAGATACTTGGGAATATGACAATGATAACAAAAGATTTTCCCTCCTCCCACCTCAAGGTAGGGTTTTACTCATGGTGATGAGTTTGTTTCTCTGTTCTCAGTACTCAGAGAAACCCAGTCAGTGGTTTGTGTTTTTCTGTTTATTTCGAAGGAAGAAGGCTTGGTGGGCAAAAGTGGACAAGCAGTAATGATGGGATTCTTAACACAAAATGTCAAATTTCAAGAATGTTCCACGCTAGAGATATAACACCGTTCACAGAAAAGCTTGGGTAGCATTCATAAAACCCTTGGCTGGATTCCCTAGAACCAGATAGGCATGGTGGTGCATCCCCACAATTCTATCACATGGGTAGCGCAAGCAAGATGCACAGAAGCTTAAGTTCATCCCCTGCTGTATAGTGAGATTGAAACAAGTCTGGATTACAACACCTGTCTAAAAAATATTACAAACGCAATACTGTAATTTAATAGTGTTCTTTTGAGCAGTATAGTGTGATTAATACTGTCCTGAGCAGTCTAGTTTTTCCAAAAGTACCTACTTTTTTCAACATAAGATTTTTTATTGATGTTTTGGGAATTTTCACAGCATGTACAGCACACACCAATCACACTTATTTCCCAGTCCTTTCATGTGCATCCTTCTCTCCCTCCCTCGCCCACAAAACAAGTCCAATTTGTGTTATTAATATGTTTATTGGATCATGATAAGACTCTCAGTGGCCTGCCCCTTTGACAGAACTCAGCGGTTCCCTGTCGGTCCCCCTGCCAGAAGCCATCCATTGTGTAGAAGTAAGAGTTTTTGTCAGTGACTTTTTGTTTAAGCTGCTACTTTGGGATGAGGTGGGGGTTAGGGTGAAGGTAGGGGTTGTCACTGAATCCTTGCATGTCCCTCTTTCTCAACTATGTGTTTGTAATCATTGATATCATCACGAAAGTAGCTTCTTCCTCTTTACAGTCACTGGGAGCATGGAACATGGGATCCCACATAGTTTCTGGGGACAGAACAGACCACCAAAATGACTCCAGGCTGCAGTGAGCCCATGGACCTAGACAGGACACTCAGAGGTAGCCCATACCTTGGACATTATCATGGCCTCAGGTAACAGTACAGGGTACTCCCATCAGTATGGCCCTCTGAGGCAGAACGACATTAGGCTGCATCATAGATCACAGACATCTATCTCCTTGCTTGGCCTTTGGTGGTAAAACAGGCAACAGACATCCACACTGACCTACTGAGGTAGGACCATGGGTCCAAGCATGCCACACAGTGTCAGGATAATCCAGGCATGCCTGAGAATGATCACAGCACACACTTGATCCCTACAAGATAACGTTGAACACTCACTTCCATGACGATGCCATATGATAGGTGAAATAAAAAGCCAGTCAGCTCCACTGGGAGAGGAAGTCATTCTTTTAGCATAGAATATACGAAGGAGACTGGCTTCTTGCCCCTGAGGGTTCATGTGATATTCTTTTTTTTTATTTTAAAAAACAAAGATAAATGTACAAATTTTCAGCATTATTGCATAAAAGTATACGAATACATTATTTTAACGTTGTAATTAAGTATTTGTGTGTACATATACATACTCATATGTATATATGTAACAATAATATAGGAAAAGAAGCTATTAATTTGAGGGGATAGGAGAGAAACTAGGAGGGGCTGTAGGGAGGAAAGGGGGATGTGATACAGTTCTATTTTAATTAAAATATATTCTTTTTTTGGTGAACTTCATACAGTTAAGTTGTTTCTGGGGTGTTCAGAGCATTCTGGGGTTAGTATCCCATTATCAGTGACAGTATATTATGTCTGTTCTTTTGTGAATGGGTTACTCACTCAGGATGATATTCTCTAGATGCAGCCATTTTCTTAAGAATTTCATTAAGTCATTGTTTCTGATAGCTGAGTAGTACTCCATTGTGTAAATGTACCACAATTTTTGTATTCATTCATCTACTGAAGGACATCTGGGTTCTTTCCAGGTTCTGGCTATTATAAATAGAGCTCTAATGAACATTGTGGTGCATGTATCTTTGTTGTATGTTGGAGTGTCTCTGGGGTAAAGGCCCAGAAGTGGAATAACTGGGTCCTCAGGTAGTACTATGTCCATTTTTCTGAGGAACCACCAGACTAATTTCCAGAGTGGTTGTATCACTTAACAACCCCACCAGCAGTGCAGAAGTATTTTGCTTTCTCCACATCCTTGCCAGCATCTGCTGTCATCTGAGTTTTGGATCTTGTCCAATCTGACTGGTGTGAGGTAGAATCTCAGGGTTGTTTTGATTTGCATTTCCCTGATGGCTAAGGATGTTGAGCACTTGCTTAACTGTTTCTCAGCCATTCTATTTTGCTCCATTGAGAATTTTTTGTTTAAGTCTGTACCCCATTTTTAATAGGGTTCTTTAATTCTCTGGTGTCTAGCTTTTTGAGTTCTTTGTATATCTTGGATATTAGGCCTCTATCTGATGTGGGGTTGGTAAATATTTTTCCCACTCCATTGGCTGCCGTTTTGTGGTCTTGACAGTGTCTTTAGCCTTACAGAAATTTTGCAATCTCATTAAGTCCCATTTGTCAATCTTTCACCTTAGAGCTCAAGCCATTGGTGTTCTGTTCAGGAAATTTTCTCCTGTGCCTATGAGTTCTAAGTTTTTCCCTACTTTCTCATCTAGTAGTTTCAGTGTATCTGGTTTAATGTGGAGATCTTTGATCCATTTACACTTGAGCTTTGTACAAGGAGATAAGGAAGGGTCTATTTTCATTCTTCTGCATGCTGAGTGCCAGTTGGATCAACGCCATTTGTTGAATAAGCTGTACTTTTTCCATTAAATGTTTACAGCTCCTTTGTCAAAAATTAGGTGACCGTATATGGGATTTGGAGGGCACATTTCCGGATCTTCTATTCTATTCCATTGATCCACGTACCTATTTCTGTAAAAGTACCATAAATTTTTAGCACAATTGTCTTGTAATATAGCTTGAGGTCAGGGATGGTGATTCCCCAGATGTTTTCTTGTTGTTGAGGATGGATTTCACTATTCTAGGGCTTTGATTATCCCAGATGAAATTCCACATTGGTCTTTCCAACTCAATGAAGAATTGGGTTGGAATTTTGATGGGGATTGCATTGAATCTGTAGATTGCTTTTGGTAAGATGGCCATCTTTAATATGTTGATCCTTCCAATCCATGAGCATGGGAGATCTTTCCATTTTCTGAGATCTTCCTCAATTTCCGTCTTTAGAGCTTTGAAGTTCTTGTCATACAGGTCCTTCACTTGCTTAGTTAGAGTCACACCAAGGTATTTCATAATTTTTGTGAGTATTGTGAAGGGTATCTTTTCCATAATTTCTTTCTCCACATGTTTGTCCTTTGAGTATAGGAAGGCTACTGATTTGTTTGAGTTAACTTTATAACCAGCCACTTTGCTGAACTTGTTTATCAGCTGTAGGAGTTCTCTGGTGGAAGTTGTGGGGTCACTTAAGTACACTATCATGTCATCTGCAAAGAGTGATGTTTTTAGTTACTTTTTCCAATTTGTATCCCTTTGATTTCCTTTTGCTGTCTAATTGCTCAGGCCAGGACTTCCAGTACTATGTTGAATAGGTAAGGGGAGAGTGGGCAGCCTTGTGGAGTCCCTGATTTTAGTGGGATTGCTTCAAGTTTCCCCCCGTTAAGTTTGATGTTGGCTGTTGGTTTGCTGTATATTGCATTTATTATGTTTAAGTATGGGTCTTGGATTCCCATTCTTTCCAAGACTTTTAGCATGAAGTGGTGTTAGATTTTTCAAATGCTTTCTCAGCATCTAGTGAGATAAGCATGTGGCTTTTTTCTTTGAGTTTGTTTATATGGTGGATTACATTGACGGATTTCCTTATATTAAACCATCCCTGCATGCCAGGGATGAAGTGTACTTGATCATGGTGAATGATCATTTTGATGTGTTCTTGGATTGGGTTTGCAAGGATTTTGTTGATTATTTTTGCATCAATGTTCATAAGTGAGATTGTTCTGAAGTTCTCAGTCCTTGTAGGGTCTTTGTGTGATTTAGGAATGAGGGTTATTGTAGCCTCAAAAAAATGAATTAGGTACTGTTCTATCAGATTTTCTTTTGTGGAATAGTTTTGAGAGTATTGGTATTATGTCGTCAGTAAATGTCTGATAAAACTCTGCACTGAACCCATCTGGACCTGGGCTTTTTTTGTTTGGGAGGCTTTTGATGACAACTTCTATTTCTTTAGGTGTTATGGGATTATTTAGATTGTTTACCTGGTCTTGGTTTAACTTTGGTATCTTGTATCTGTCTAGGAATTCATCCATTTCCTCCAGATTTTCCAGCTTTGTTGAGTATAGGCTTTTGTAGTAGGATCTGATTATTTCTTGAATTTCCTCAGTTTCAGTTGTTATTTCTCCACTTTCCTTTCTGATTTTCTTAATTTGTATACTTTCTCTTTGCCGTCTAGTTAGTCTGCCTAAGGGTTTATCAATCTTGTCAATTTTCTCAAAGAACCAGCTCTTGGTTTTGTTGATTCTTTCAATGGTTCTTTTTGTTTCTATTTGGTCTATTTCTGCCCTATGTTTGATTATTTCTTTCAGTCTACTCCTCTTGGGTGTATTTGCTTTCTTTTGTTCTAGAGCTTTCAACTGTGCTGTCAGGTTGCTAGTGTATGCTCTCTCCAGTTTCTTTTTGGAAGCACTCAAAGCTATGAGTTTTCCTCTCAGTACTGCTTTCATTGCATCCCACAGGTTTGGGTATGTCATGTTTTCATTTTCACTGAATTCTTGTTGGTAGCAGTTTGTGCTGCACCCAAAGATGGTGCCGGCTTCCTGCCGATGATTCAGCAAACATAGCTGTTGTCCAGTCCGAGGGATGTAGTGAGCATGTACCACACATGTTACAGCCTGCTCTCAGGGCATGCTAATGAGATACTGGAGGGCGCACCAATCAGGTAGCGACACGAGTCTCCTGGGCATATATAAGCAGTGCACTTTTCTTCCCCGTGGTTCCCTGCTCAAGAGTACTGTACAATAAAGGTTGTTCGCAGAAAAGTCCTGTTGCCGCACGTTGTTCTTACTGGCAAGACATTAGGCGCGTGATAATCCCTAGTTTCTTTCTTTATTTCTTCTTTGACCCTGCTATCGTTTAATAGAGCATTGTTTAGTTTCCATGTGTATATGGGCTTTTTTTTGTCATTGTTGTTATTAAAGACCAGCCTTAGACCATGGTGATCTGAGAGGATGCATGGGAGTATTTCCATCTTCTTGTATCGAGGCTCATTCTGTGTCCAATTATGTGGTCAATTTTTGAGACGGTGATGTGAGGTGCTGAAAAGAAGTGTATTTTTTTTTTGTTTTAGTATGATATGTTCTATAGATATCTATTAATTCCCGTTGGTTCCTAGTCTCTGCTAGTTGTGCAGTGTCCTTGTTCAGTTTCTGTTTCCATGATTTGTCCATTGGTGAGAGTGGGGTATTAAGGTCTCCCACTATTATTGTGTGGGGTAAAATGTATTTTTTGAGATTTAGTAGGGTTTCTTTTATGAATATGGGTGCTTTTGTATTTGGAGCATATAACTTTTGTTTGAAAATCTACTTTATTTGATATTAGAATGGCCACTCCAGCTTGCTTCTTGGGGCCATTTGCTTGGAAGTTTTTTCCCAACCTTTTATTCTGAGATAGTGTCTCTCTTTGTCTCTGAGATGAGTTTCTTCTATGCAGCAAAATGCTGGGCTTTGTTTATGTATCCAGTCTGATATCCTATAACTTTTTATTGGGGAGTTGAGTCCGTTTATGTTAATAGGTATAAAGGAATAGTGGTTGCTGTTTCCTGCTATTGTTGCTTTGGTAGGTTGAATTGTGCCTGTGTGTCTTCTTTTAGTTTTATTGCTTGGAAGTTTTCTTCTTTTTACTATAAGGTGGTTACCCTCATTGTATTGAGCTTTCCCCCTATAGTTTGTTGTAGTGCTGGGTTTGTGGTAATAGTTTGTGTGAATTTAATTTTCTCTTGAAATATTTTCGTCTCGCCATCTATGGTGATTTATAGTTTTGCTGGTACAGTAAATATCTTCAACAAAATCCTGGAAGAAAACTTCCCTACCCTTAAAAATGAGATGACCATGAGCATAAAAGAAGCCTACAGAACTCCAAATAGGTTGGATCAGAAAAGAAATTCCTTCCAACACATAATAGTCAAAACACCAAGTACCCAAAGCAAAGAAAGAATACTAAAAGCAGTAAGGGGAAAAGGTCATGTAACATATAAAGGCAAACCAATCAGAATCACACCCAATTTCTCAACAGAGACTATGAAAGCTAGAAGAGCCTGGACAGACATCATGCACACCCTAAGAGAGCACAAGTGTCAGCCCAAGCTGCTATACCCAGCAAAACTTTCAATCACCATACATGGAAAGATGAAGATATTTCAAGATAAATCTAAGTTTATACAATATCTGACCACAAACCCAGAACTACAACGAATTATAGGTGGAAAACCCAATGCAAGTAGGGAAACTACATCCTAGTAAAAACAAGAAATTACCTAAGCAGGAAAACCAAAAGAAGAAAGACACACAGGCACAATTCTACCTCTAAAAGCAAAAATAGCAGGAAACAGCAACCATTATTCCTTTATACCTATTAACATAAATGGACTCAATTCCCCAATAAAAAAATATAGGCTATCAGACTGGATACATAAACAGAATGCAGCATTGTTCTGCATACAATAAACTCATCTAAGAGACAAAGACAGACACTATCTGAGAGTAAAAGTTTGGGAAAAAAAACCTTCCAAGCAAACAGCCCCAAGAAGTAATCTGGAGTGGCCATTCTAATATCGAACTAAAGTAGATTTTCAACCAAAAGTTATCAAAAATATAAGAAAGGACACTTTTTACTCATTATGGGGAAAACTTGTCAGGAGGAACTCTCACTCCTACCATATATGATCCAAATACAAGAGCACCCATATTCATAAAAGAAACCCTACTGAAGCTCAAAAAATACATTGTACCCTACACAATAATAGTGGGAGACCTCAACACACAACTCTCATCAATGGACAGATCATGGAAACAGAAACTGAACAAGGACACAGTGAAACTAGCAGAGGTTAGAACCAACTAGAATTAATAGACATCCACAGAACATATTATCCTAAAACAAAAGAGTACACCTTCTTCTCAGCACCTCAAGGCACCTTCTCCAATATTGACCATATAATCAGTCACAAAACAAGCTTCAATAGATATAAGAAGATTGAAATACTCCCATGCATCCTATCAGATCACCATGGTTTAAGGCTGGTGTTTAATAACAACAAAGACAACAAAAGCCCATGTACACATGGAAACTAAACAATGCACTATTAAATAATAGCAGGGTCAAAGAAGAAATAAAGAAAGAAATTAAGGATTTAATGAAAATGAAAATACAACATACCCAAACCTATGGGATGCAATGAAAGCAGTACTGAGAGGAAAACTCATAACTTTGAGTGCTTCCAAAAAGAAACTGGAGAGAGCATACACTAGCAACTTGAAAGCATAGTTGAAAGCTCTAGAACAAAAGGAAGCAGATACACCCAAGAGGAGTAGATTGCAAGAATTAATCAAACTCAGAACAGAAATTGACCAAATAGAAACAAAAAGAACCATTCAAAAAATCAACAAAATGAAGAGCTAGTTCTTTGAGAAAATTAACAAGATTGATAAACCCTTAGCCAGACTAAATAGAGGGCAAAGAGAGAGTATCCAAATTAACAAAATCGGAAAGGAACGTGGAGACATAACAACTGAAACTGAGGAAATTCAAGAAATCATCAGATCCTACTACAAAAGCCTATATTGAACAGAGCTGGAAAATCTCGAGGAAATGGATGAATTCCTAGACAGATACCAGATACTAAAGTTAAACCACGACCAGGTAAACCATCTAAATAATTCCATAACTCCTAAAGAAATAGAAACAGTCATCAAAAACCTCCCAACCCCCCCCCAAAAAAAAAGCCCAGGCCCAGATGGTTTCAGAGCAAAGTTTTATCAGACATTTATTGACCACATAATACCAATACTCTCAAAACTATTCCACAAAAGAGAATCCTTTGGAACACTACCTAACTCATTTTTTTGAGGCTACAATAACCCTCATTCCTAAATCACACAAAGACCCTACAAGGACTGAGAACTTCAGACCAATCTCACTTATGAACATTGATGCAAAAATACTCAACAAAATCCTTGCAAACCAAATCCAAGAACACATCAAAATGATCATTCACCATGTTCAAGTAGGCTTTATCCCTGAGATTCAGGGGTTTTTTAATATATGGAAATCCATCAATGTAATCTACCCTATTAAAAAAAAACTCAAAGAACAAAACCACATGGTCATCTCAGTAGATGCTGAGAAATCATTTCACAAAATTCAACACCTCTTCGTGTTAAAAGTCTTAGAAAGAACAGGAATCCAAGGCCCATACCTAAACATAATAAAATGAATATACACCAAACCAATAGCCAACATCAAACTTAACGGTGGAAAACTTGAAGCAATCCTCCTAAAATCAGGGACGAGACAAGGCTGTTCACTCTCCCCCTACGTATTCAACAAAGTACTGAAAGTCCTGGCCAAAGCAATTAGACAGCAAAAGGAAGTCAAAGGTATACAAATTGGAAAGGAAGATAAAAAATTTCACTGTTTGCAGATGGCATGATAGTGTAGGTAAGTGACTCTAAAAATTCCACAAGAGAACTTCTACAGCTGATAAACAAGTTCAGCAACGTGGCAGGATATAAACTTAACTCAAACAAATCAATAGCCTTCCTCTACTCAAAGGACAAACATGGGGAGAAAGGTATACAAAGAACTCAAGAAGTTAGACACTAGAGAATCAAACAACCCTATTAAAAATGGGGTACAGAGCTAAACAAAAAGTTCTAAGTTGAGGAATATCGAATGGCTGTGAAACATCTAAGGAAGTGATTGACATCCTTAGCCATCATGGAAATGCAAATCAAAACAACCCTGAGATTCCACCTCACACCAGTCAGAATGGCTAAGATCAAAAATTCAGATGACAGCAGATGCTGGCAAGGATGTGGATAAAGAGGTACACTTTTCTACTGTTGATGGGGTTGTAAACTGGTTCAACCACTCTGGAAATCAGTCTGGCAGTTCCCCAGAAAATTGGACATAGTCCTTCCTGAAGACCCAGTTATTCTACTTCTGGGCATATACTCCAGAGATGCTCCAACATACAACAAGGCACATGCACCACAATGTTCATAGCAGCTCTATTTATAATACCCAGAACCTGGACAGAACCCAGATGTCCTTCAGTAGATGAATGGATACAAACATTGTGGTACATATACACAATGGAATACTACTCAGCCACCAGAAACAATGACTTAACCAAATTCTTAAGTAAATGGCTGCATCTAGAGAATATCATCCTGAGTGAGATAACCCAGTCACAAAAAAACAGGCATAATATGCAGTCACTGATAATTTGATACTAACTTGAACACCCCAAAAACAACTTACAGACTATATGAAGTTCAAGAAAAAAAAAGGCCAAAAAAATCCATAATCATTATGTTTAATCTTTACACACCAAGAAAGGTTTGACTATATCCAGGTTACATATTGTTTTACATGAACTTTCTGCTCATTGTAAGTAGTAAGATTTTAAGACATACTATCAAACCTTTAAAAAAAATCAAGTACTGCCAAAAATGTATTCATATACTTTTATGCAAAATTGCTTTTAATATCTGTACATTTATCTTTGTTTTTTAAAATAAAGTTGCTCAATTAGAAAATAACACCAAAAAAGAAGTTATTTAAATTTTTATGAAATGAACACATTCATGTAAAGGAAAAATTGGCCATAGAAAGTGAATTGTTTTGACCCCAGTGTTTGACTGCCTTTGGAGATATATTTGGTCTTTGTATGTATGCTGAGACTCTTTTCTTGTAGACTCTAGAGGCCCACTTTGTATGTATAGCATAGATGTCGTCTTTGACCCCAAAAATGCTATCCAAAGTCTGCCTCTCAATAGCACAGATTCGTTTGTTTGGTTTTTCATACTTTACAGGAATAAAGTCATAAAGTATTGCATTTGGATCTGGGTTCTTTCATTCAACACTGTATTTGCCAGATTCCTCTTACTGGAAAATTTTAAACTCAAAAGTTTAGACTGTTTATCTTTTTTTGAGGCTTAGTGTACGGTATGAGGAAGAGAACAAAAATATTTCTTTTAGAAAAATTGAATCTCAGGGGACCTCACAATCCAGCCTTCATAGTTTAGACAAGACTATTTCTTTCCCTTGCTCTGTGCTTTCTTTTTCTTAGAAATTGAGCTCTGGTTATAACTCTGTTTCCTTTAAAGAGTTCAAGTCGAATACAGTAAGGCTGTGGATTCCGGTGTGTTGGAAGCCTTACAGAGAAATTGGATCTGAACTCCTAAAAGTAATTATACTCAAAGGTTACTCTTCACTATCATTTAGAGCCAGCCAGAGCATCGTCTATGCATTTAAAGTAACCCAAAATGTGTTGAATAGATTATTGTTTAGTATTCCTTTCACTCATGTTGCATGCTTTAAAATGCAGAAGAGTACAGTCAGCATGGTCTGCCTTGTGGGAATAAGGCTGACCTCGGACTAAAAGCTTGGTTTCTGTTTTCTGTCCTGAACAGAAGGCTTATACAGCTGTGTTGCATTGATCCTCTGAGCTTCAGTTGTTCTCTTTTCTCAAGCTCACTCTGGGGGATCAAAGTAAAATAATATATGAGGAAGGCTTGGCAAACTCTACTGTGCTTTACAATTGCCACTCCCACATTACTGGGCTTTCTCTTTCTAGTCTCTGTCTCTGGTTTATGTCTTTTTTTGTGATTCTGGAAATTAAACATAGGGAAAACCTTCTACACTGGGCTACATCTCTAGCCTTATTCCTCCTATTGGCTATAGATTTGATTCCTTCTGTCTGCCAGCTGCTACTTCCCCAGGACTCTTTTTTCTTGATTGGCCATTTCCCTGTCTTGTCAGCTCTAGTGCAGCACAAACATTTCCATGACAATCTATCCCCCTGTACTTGAGAGTCCATCTGCTTCCCTTTCTTTGGACTTTTGTCGATTTCATGGTCAATGTTATACTACTTGGTTTGCTATTTCTCATTTGTTTTCTCTTCCCAAATAGGTTATACATGCCATGAAAAAAGAAGTGTGTGCATGTGTGTACACTCACTCACACTCACACACACACACACACACACACACACACACACACTTAAAAGAGCTAGTCTTCTAATCTGAGAGCTATGTTGTTTTGCTTTCGTATATGCAGTGTGTCCCTATAAAAGTAATGTGTCACTAATCTATTAAAACTTTGAGTAGAAATCTCAAATTGTGAATTGGTGAATTATGTGAATATGCTCTGTAAAACTGGCAGGAATGTCTACCGAACAGTCCATGGACTGGCTATGATAAAGGTTAGCCATGAATGCAAGCTAACACAAAATCCTCAAAATACTGTGAGATTGTTTTGTGAGTTTTAACTTTTTAAGAATTTTAAATCCTATTATTTATGTATGTGTTTGTGTATATGAATATCATGTATGTTTTGTGGTGTATGTGTTAAGTGCAGACCAAAAGACAACGTTTGGTATCCTGCCATATCACTCTGCCTTATCCTTTTGAGACAAGTCTTGAGTTAGTTCCATAGTCAGCAAGCCCAATGATCCTGTCTCTTCAGTCTTAGAGTCACAGGCATAGGCATTACTGACTTTGCACATGGTTTTCACATGGGTGCTGGTATCAGAACTCAGGTCCTTATAGTTGTGCAGCAAGTTCTCTTACCCACTAAGCCACCAGACAATCCCTTACCCCTTTTGTACCTTGACTGTGTGGTTCTCAAGTGTGAGCTTTATACATAGCAACGTATCACAGTGCCAAAAGATTGAACACACCTGCATGTAGAACAATGGAAGCTGTAAGGTAACACTGTGGGAGGGACTGTCAGGCTACCACTTCCTATAAAGAAAGGTATTCAGCATCAAAAAAGGAAGAAAAAAAAACACCCTACATATCACATCAATGGTTTGGAAAATTGTGCGTGAAAATCTCAGCAGAGTGCTTACATTTTACAGTAGTCATCTGGATAACAGAAAATGTTCTCTTAAGTAACCACATAGAGTTGATTTTTAAAAATCCTTGATTGTGTTGAGAAGCTACTTTAGCAAAGTCAAAAGGCTGTCAAAACCTCAGCTAAGATTCATTCAAGATGTAATGAACCAAAACCCTCTTTTATAACCAGGTTTTGGGGTGTTTGTTTCTAGGCCACAGGGAATAGGTGAGATGAACTATACAAGAACATAGGCATCAATAACCATCCATATTAAGGAACACTTGGCCCTCACCAGTAGCTAGCCAGATCTTTGTCCTTCATTTCCTAACATGGGCTCTGATAGAGGCTGACCTATATGCTAAGCATTTCATTTGTTTATTTTCCACAGTTGAAAGTGAACATATTGGTTAGAAGGATTTATGTCAGTGGTTCTCTGAACAAGATCAAACATTCACTATGATTAGAGAAATTGAAAGGTTAACTAAGTGAATACAGACATTTTTGTTTCCTCTAGTGTTTTGATTTGAGAAGGGTTCTCATGTGTCATTGGTTGGCTCCAGCTCTCTGAGTAGCTTCTGCTGGCCTTGAACTCCTCATAGTTCTGCCTCCATTCCTTAAGTGCAGAGAGGATAGCTATGTGGCACCACAGCTTCTTTCTTTATTTTCTTTTCAGTAGTTTCCTGGCTAAGGACCAGTGGCAGTTCAGGGACCAGTCTGACTTTGGATCTCACAGCCATTCTTTCCTGCTCCTCACCCATTGGAATTTGACAGGAATTTCACACCCTTCCTAGACTACTGCAGTGGTTTCTATGTAGTTCAAATGTGCCCCCCCACCCCAAGATGTATGTGTTGAGAAGCAGTATCCTCACTGTGCTGGTGTTAAAAGATAATGGAACCTGTAAGAGGCAGGGCCTAGTGGAAGGTGATTAAGTCATTGGTTGGTGAGGTGATTAATGCATTTCTTTTGGAATATCTGTTAGCTCCTGGGAATGAGTTATTTGAGAGAGAGAGAGAGAGAGAGAGAGAGAGAGAGAGAGAGAGAGAGAGAGAGAGAGAGAGAGAGAGAGAGAAAGGAGCAAACCTAGCTCTTGGATCTTTCTGCCTTTCGGCTTTCTTCTGCAATCTTGCTGGTACACCTTCCTGATATTGAGGCGCCATCCTCCATGAAGCTTTCATCACAAATGAGACCAAAAGCAACAGCTGAGCTTGGCTTTAAGTCTCCAAAACATTAAGCTGAATAAACCTCTTCTCTCAATAACTTCCCAGCCTCAGATATTTGTTCTAGTGGTGTGTGCCAACCCAGCTTCCTCTGTAATGAGGTTTTCGGTTTGTTTCTTTTTATATTTGCCTCATTCCTGGTTTTTTTGCCAGTGTTGGGGATTGGATTTAAGCCTCCGTGCATGTTAGAGCAAGTGTTCCTCCACTAATCTGTATCTTTTGCCTTCTGTGATTCTTTGCAATTGGTTTTGGTCTTAGATGGGATTAGAAGCTTGTGAGCAGTTGCTATCCCAATACTAGCCTGTAGAAATCCATTCACCTAGCACTTGCTATGTTGGAAGTTAGCTCATGCTTTCCCTGCATTTGGCAAGCCACTACTAATGGATGTGGTGCTTAGGTAAAGGTTGGCATCTCCTATAGGGGCATTTGCATTTTACTTCTTTTATTCTTCCTTTTGGTCTATAAAATGATGATATTTTTGTAAATTGAAACCAAGTCTTATAGTTAGTGTGTGACTTTTTGCATTATTCAATATCAATTGTGTGCTATCTTGAGCATGTAACATACAGAGGCCTCAACATTTTTATTCTCAGAGTTGCAATATGATTTTGATATGAAGACAACTACATTGTGAGGATGCAAATAGCAATCACTCAGTTCAACTACATCCAGGTTCTTCTTAGTAATTATGGATGTCATAAAGCATTTTCTTAAACTGCTCAGATTTGTGCATACCTTGTGTTATTCCGTTTCTGTGCAATTCCTTCTCTATGAGAAGATTGTAACTTATTGACTAACTGCTACTGTAAAACAAAAGCATTGCAGAAGTGATGGAATAAAAATTCAGAAACTAGGGAATAAAAGACTGGAGCTCCCATCTTGGGGATTATGTTGTGTTGGGTTTTGTCACTTAAAAAAAAAATATGTTCAAGTCCTGACTTATAGTGCCTCAGGATGTGACCTTATTTGGAGAGGTAATTAGTTAAGACGGAGCCATACTCAAAAATCCTCAACAAAAACTAGCAAACTGAGTTCGACAGCACATTTAAAAGATCATATGGCTCAATCTATGAAAACCAATAACACAATATACCTCGTGAACAGAAAAAGGATGAGATCATGTCATCATCTCAATTTCACTAAAAAGTATTTGATGAGATGTAGTGCCCTTTCATAGTAAAATCACTCAATGAGATAGGTATAAAAATAACACAGAAATATGCAAAGCTCCCAGCTGAGGTTTGAGCTTTTTATTCTTGTACTGGGAGAAGATGCCTACTCTTGTTACTTCTGTTCAGTATAGTAATTAGGAAGACTCAGCCAGATCAATTATTCAAAAAGAAGAAGAAAAAAACATTGAAATTGTAAAGGAATAAGTGAAATGATTTATATTCACACTTATACAGTAGTGTATGGGGAAATATTTAAAACTTACATACACATACACACACACAGTTAGAAACCTAATCAAGCACTTAGTAAAGTTTCAGGGTTTAAAAGAAACAGGTCAGCTCATTTCTGCATACTAACAATTAATGATCTGAAGAGGAGATTAAAAAGAAAAACCCATTTAACATCAAAATCAATAAACCACTAAGGAGTGGATAGGAAAATCTACTCTGCTCAATCGTCAAACTGTACTCTCCTGAGTACCTTTGAGCTAGAACCAGCCATCTACTGGGTTCTTGAATTCTTTACTCACAGAAACTGGTCTAATACATGTTTGCTGACTCCAGGCTACTAAAACTTCAGGCATTTGTAACAATGGATAGTTAGGAGGTCACCATAGCACTAGAGTTCTGAGTCAAACATCTAAGTGTACCTATAGAGAAAAGCCACGTTTTTCAGTTCTCCTTGCTGTTTTATACTTTTGGAGGTGTGGAAAACTAGGAGTTCATTGTCTAACATGGTTCTTAATTTATATAAACATGGTTGCTTTTAGAGTGGCGAGAGTGGTGGAATCAGATATCAGACCAGAACATGTAGAAGATTTAAGGGAATCAGATGAGAATGTGGCCATCAATGTTTGAGGGACCAAAATCTTACAAATTCTAGTGATTTGAGAAAAACACTGGCTTTGGATGCTCTAGCAGTATTTTCTTTTTGCTGTCTAGATATCCTGATCTGCCATATTCTTTACTACCATTGCATGCCCCAAATCCCAGAACACTGCATCCATTTATCATGATCTGCTGACAGTCTATTTCTCTGTAACTATACTTTGCAGGAATAACAGCTGCTGAATAATTATAGGAAAGTTGCCTTAGCCCCCCCATATACATGCTCTACAACTCGATGTTTATTAAGATTATAATCTTATGTGGACATAGGTCCAAGCATAAAAAATACATACATATTTTATGAGAGTTCCTCTAGAGTCCTTGTGTGTATTATAGCACCAGGAAAATTACTTAAATTTGACAATTATGCATCCAACATTATTTATAACGTAACCAATATTCGAGTTTTGTTTGGTTTATTGACAGTTGTCCTATTCAAAATCATAGGCTTTATATGGCGACTTGGCATGAAAAAATATAATGCAGTTGATTTGGGACGTCCATTTATGTTGGGGAATGTAAGTGTATTTAAGAAGAAGTGAGGTGTCTTTATGTGACACCTTGGGATGAGCTAGCATATAACCCTATGGGAAGGAGCCATCTCTCTTCTACTTACAAGAAGCAGATTTTATATGTACAAGAATTTTATATGTACATGGATTTCAGTGTAGATCCAATGACCCTGGACAAAGTAGAAAGAGTGCCACTAACCTCCCTCCTGTTAATATGGAGCATGTCTAAGGAAACCAGAGCCCTAATAGCCAACAGAGTCTCGTCTTTCATCAAGATGCAATGGAGAAAAAGAAGAAATGCATGTGTTCATTTATTCCACAGCATTCAACATAGAGACTTAGCTGTCTAAGCAATCAAACACAGAGATGATGAAGAGAAAGCAATGACCTCCTCTAAAGAATCAGTAAGAAAACTCCCTCGAAATGTTATCGTTTTATTCCTTGCTGTTTCCAAAGTAGTCTAGGCAAGTCATCCCTTTAGTCATAGTTAAGTTCCCAAGTTGTTGCATGGCCTGTATGTTCCTTAGGCAAAACCAGGAAGTAATTAGAGATCCTGTGACTTATGAGTAATAAAGTTTGGGCTGTGTTTCATCATTAATGTACAACATTTATCACATCCTGAGGATGTATAAACTTGTACTATAAAATTACTAATGCACCTATGAATAAACACTTTCCTCACCTACAGCCTGCTATATTGGGACTATTATTAACAGGAAGGCAGACTGTGGACTCAACAGAACTCAAGAAATATGAAAAAACCCACAGAATATTATTCTGTCATATTCTCTTTAAAGTTCCCCAGCTGCCATCTCTTTTACCTACTGTTTATAAGGTGAATTTCCTGAACGCATTTCCTTTTCTCTACAGTCTAATCCCAGATTTCCCCTGGGGGTGGGGACCTTCTTGAGTCTCAAATGGATGGCCATCAATCATCCTAGTTTACTGGTACTTGAGACTTATGGGGGCTAAACCAGGCAACTGGCAAGTCAGGATGTGCTGGTCATCCCTGAATAGGCCTAGAGGGAAAATTCTTTTGCATGCTTCTTCCTTGTCGAAGTTCTTTCTCTCCACATACTAACAATTCTGTAAATTAACTGGTTTTGTTTATATGCAAATATATAGTTCCATTCTTTAAAATCATGGGACCCTACTCTCTGCCTCTTAAGGTTTTATAAGAGACTATGCCATTTTCTTTTCTGTGACTCATACCTCAAAGCCTAGAATACTTCATTTCTGCATCTTTTCTGAAAAATTGGCCAAGTTCCAGCCAAAGAAAAATGTACTTATAAAATATCTTTGTATAGCTGGCTGTGGTATCTGATGCCAGTCACTGTAGAATTACAGTAAGATTGGAGCTGTCTGAGCAACATAGAAAGACCATATCTCAAAGAAACTGACAGACAAACAAGCAGACAGACAGTGAACACTTCCTACTTCATGGCTGGTGAGAGTACAAACTTTTACAACCACTTTGAAAATCAATTTGGTGGTTTCTCAGAAAACTGGGAGTAGTTCTACATCAAGACCCAGCTATATCACTTCTAAGCATATCACTAAAACATGCTCCACCACCCCACAAAGACACTTGCTCAACTATGTTCATGCAGCTTTATTCATAATAGCCAGGAATTGGAAACAACCTAGATGTCCCTCAACTGAAGAATGGATAAAGAAAATGGGGTACATCTACAAAATGAAATACTTACTCTTCAGCCATTGAAAACAAAGACATCATGAATTTTATAGATAAATGGATGGAACTTGAGAATATTATCCTGAGTTAGGTAAAGCAGTCCCAAAAAAGCATGCATGGCATATTTGTGTGTGTGTGTGTGTATATATATATATATATATATATATATCCATATATATATATATGGATATTAGCCATAAATGCTACACACCACAGACCCAAAAAAAGATACATAAGAAGGAAGGCCCAAGTGAGGATGCTTGGATCTCACTTAGAAGAGGGGAATAAAATAGTCATAAAAGACACATAGAGGGAGGGAACTGTGTGGGATACAGGATGGGGAGGGGACTGAGGGGTGGTTCAGGATCAGATGTGTGGAGGGACAAGAGCAATGACCAAATGTTCATAAGAATGAAAGGAAATCTGCAACTGAGGAGTCTGGGAATCTCCAGGATGACACAGAGACCTGGGATAAGGGAGGTACCCAGGGTCAATGGGGGTGACCTTAGCTGGACTTACAGCATTGGGGATATGAAACCTAAATTGACACCTTCAGTAGACAGTAAGCCCAATGGATCTGTAGAGCACCAACCCACCCACAAAACTTTCAGCCCAAAATTTATCCTGTCTACAAGAAATGCAGGTACCAGGGATGGAGCAGAGACTGAGGGAATGGCCAATCAATAACCGGCCCAACTTGAGACCCATCCCATGGGCAAGCACCAATCCCTGACACTATTAATGATACTCTGCTATGCTTGCAGACAGGAACATGTTGTCCTCTGAAAGGCTCCACCCAGCATTTGACTCAGAGGGATCCCAGATCCACAGCCAAACAGTGAATGGAGCTTGGGGACCCTTATGAAAGAATAGGAAGAAGGATTGAAAGCCCCAAAGGGAATAGTAACTCCATGGTAAGTCCAACAAAGTCAATTCACCTGGACCCTGGAGGCCCTCTTAGTCTGAAACACCAACCAAAGAGCATACATGGGCTTGACCTAGGCCTTCCCGCACGTACCTAGCAGATGTTTGTCTACTAAGGCCAGGAAGCTCACCAAACCTCAGCCTGTGGGGAATGAACCAGAACTTAGAACATCATAGGAATGAAGGTTAGCATTCTTGTTTTACAGTATGTGCTCCATGACTGGGGTTTCTGTATCTTCATATATATGTGGTGTAGTATGTGGTATATATGCTATGGTATGTGGTGTGTGGATCTGTGGTGTTGTATGTGTGTGGTGTGATCTGGTGTGTATGCTCAAGAGAGTGTGTGTGATGAGGTGATGTTGGCTTTTCTAGAATAGCAATGCCTCAGCCTCAGCCTCTCATACAAGACTAAGAACTGTTGACAAAACATAGCTCTCACCTAAAAGTGAATAAGAAACAGCCTTTTCTCAAGCCAGACGTGAGTGAATGTGGCCCAGACACAGGGATTCAGGTAGCGCTGAAGGATGAGTTCCACGATGGAAGTAGTTACCTGAGATTTTGTTTGTTTTAGAATAAAGAAAGTCAAAGAGAAAGGCATTTACCAGATCTCTTGGTGGGGACCACAGGCAAGCTGGTTACATCCAAGCAGCAGAACATCCCCCATGGATTTTATGTGTGTTTGTGTGATATTCTTAGCTTTTAGGTTCGTGAAAGCTGGTGGACTGCTAAAAAGACATTTCTAAAGTTTTAATAATCACAAAATGGTTAAAACAGACATGGGTAGATAATGAATGGCTTTCAAAGAGGCTAAAAATAGCCCCAAGTTAATTTGCCTCCATTCTACAATGTTCTAACTTTCCACAGTCACAAAGTTTGGTCTTATACAATTTTTAACACAGGTGCAGATTTTCTTTTTCCTGGGAACTTCGGTTTACAGAAATGAGTATGACTTTAGGGCTCAGTTAATTTTAACATCAACCACTGTGGTAGAATGCAAGTACAATAAAAATGTTAACCAGTGGGGAAATATATTCATCAGCAAGCATAACTAAAATATTTTAATTGCTTTGGGCTTAATTTGTAATCAATTGGATGTTTTAATAAAAAAAGGAGTGAAAGAATGATCTATCAGCCAGCCTATAGCAAAAGATGTTTAAAGGTAAATTTACGAAATTAATTGGTTATGTATTTATTAATAGATTGATTTTTTGAGACAAGGTCTTATATAGCCCAGGATGACTTTTAATTTATTCTAAACTGAATATGGCCTTGAACTTTTGATCCTCTTGTCTCTGCTGCATAAGTGCTGGGATCACAGGCATGTGTCAACACACCCAGCTGCTCCCCATTTAATATTCTCTTTTATAATAACCATTACAATCACTTGTGATTATTTTTTCTGGGCAAATTTCACTTTATCCTTTAAAAAAAGACAACAATTAAAATCATATACCAATGACTATAATAGGAGGTCATGAAGAATGCTGAGTGCTTTTAATCTGGAGCCTTTTGTACAGACATAAAAGAACTTGTATCTTAGCAAAATAATATATGTGTCTGTTGTCTGACTGTATCTGCTGATCTACGCATGTGAATATGCATAAGTTTGATTAAAAGTGTTCTAACTTGTATATATTGGAAAAAAATTAGAACCAAACAAATATATTAAAATCAAACTACAACAACATGTGGAGATTTTATGTAAACTTCATTCTCTGTCTATTGATTTGACTATCTATTATCTGTCTGTCTGTCTGTCTGCCTATCTGTCTACCTACCTAAGAACTTCAACATATCATTTTCTAAAAGGCTGTATTTTCAAGTAAGGAGGAAGAACTATTCAATCTAATGTTATGCCATTTGTAGTATATTTAAGACTTAGTTCAGTGTGAAGTTAAAGATTTTTTTTTACTACAAGAAAGTTAAATTAGTGAATTTTCATATCTCTTTACTGAATATACAATTTTATAAAGTTTGACACCCACTGCTTAGATTAAATCTCTATATGACACAGGCAGAGATGAGCCATCATAATTTAAACATTATTGCTTTATCAAACACTATTCAGTATTCTAACTTAATGTATGAACATAGGAATGTAGCTAAGGCCCCTTATTGATAAATAAATGTCTATTTTTCAGCATCAATTTCTCTATATAAGAATATCAAGAATAATCCTGTGACCATTTAACACAGTTCCTGATGTTAACCCTCAGCCATAAAGTTATTTTGTTGCTACTTCATAACTGTAATTTTGCTACTGTTATAAACTGATGCACATATATCATATGTGGATATCTGATAACACCCCCAGTAAAAAGGGTTGTTCGACATCCCCCCCAAGAGGGCAGAACTCAGGTTGAGAACAAGTGCTCCAGACCAATTTCCCAGTAATGACCCTATTCACATTTTGAGCCAAGTAATTGCATGGCAGTATTTCCCTGCCTGCTCAGAGTCTCACACTAGTAGTTAACAAAAGTGTCTCCAGATATCATCTAGTATTGCTTGGGGACAAAACTCTTCAGTATGTAAGCCATTGCAACAGAAGATAGGCTAGTGATTCCCCAATTTCCAAGAGGGAAAATTAGCATGTTAAATTGGTTTTGCTAAGTATCTTTTCTCTCTTCCAATGTGAGTCTAAGATGCCTGGCTCTTAAGAAGAGGCCCTGTGACCTAACAAGGGATCCAATCGTAGTAACTGAAAGAGCACTTTTCTATTGTTATCAAGTTATATTTCAAAGAAAAGTTTCAAGTCCAAGTTGGGGGTTGGGGGCTGTGGAAACAAATTCCTTCTGGTTACAGCTGAATTTTTTTCTTTCTCCCAGAAAAGAAAAAAAAAAGAATGGGGGCGTGTCTTTCCTTTGTGAAGTAACTATGCCAGAGTAGGGGGGCCAGCTGCAATCTGCAGTGCATAGTGGTATTGGGAGTTGGGAGAATCAGGAGTAGAAGTTGTTCACACACACACACACACACACACACACACACACACAAAACTAAAGTCAACATCTGTCCATCATAGCAGCCTTGGCCAGATGATCATTTTTTCTGCTTCTGTAAGCACCAATAAGACACTGAGCAAGGTCTTTTGTGGGCTGAAGTATTTCCCACCACTGCGGCCACCTCTGATATGTTAATAGAGAACCCGGAGGTTTTGTGTGCCTGAAAAGGCTTTCAGACCCAATCAGTGGGTCAACAATCCCAACTCTGTGAGAGACCAGGTCTGCTGTGGGAGAGGGTCTTCTTTCCCCTGGTGCCTCCTCACACCTTTTCTAGGGGTGTGTGAGTGCCCCAAGAAAGGCGATTAACCATCTGGCCCTTATAGCAATGCACAGAACTTAAAACACAATAAACCTGCACCTTGAAAACTCCCAGGAGCCATCTGAGTGTCTAGTTCACTCTGGAGAGTAGGTTCTAAACTGAAGGGTCTGAATGGTTCAGTGATTTTTAGGGGACTTTTAATGAAAGCAATCTGTGCCATTTTTGACTCCAATAGTGCCTAGTTCTCAATGTAAATCTCTACAAGGACACTGTCAAGGTTTAAAAATAACTTAATAGATGTTCCTACTCATAAAGTCATAGTGTTCACTGGCAAAAATATGTCTTCTCATTTGTGACAGTCATTCGCTCATTCAGGATTTATTCTTTGTTTTTTCTTTTTCCTTTTTTTTGATTTTTTTAATTTATTTCGGGTACATTTTTAAGGTTGTAATTATGTATTTCTGGGTACACACACACACACACATATATATAAATATGTGTAACAATAATATAGGAAAGGAGGCTATTAATTTGAGGGGATAGGAGAGAAACTGGGAGGGGCTGTAGGAAGGAAAGGGGGATGTGATACAGTTCTATTTAAATTAAAATATATTCTTTTTTTGTTGTTGAGCTTCACACAGTCTGTGAGTTGTTTGTGGGGTGTTCAGAGCTTTCTGGGGTTAGTATTCCATTATAAGTGACTGCATATTATGTCTGTTCTTTTGTAACTGGGTTATCTCACTCAGGGTGATATTCTCTAGATGCAGCCATTTTCTTAAGAATTTCATTAAGTCATTGTTTCTGATAGCTGAGTAGTACTCCATTGTGTAAATGTACCACAATTTTGTATCCATTCATCTACTGAAGGACATATGGGTTATTTCCAGCTTCTGGCTATTATAAATAGAGCTGCAATGAACATTGTAGTGCATGTATCTTTGTTGTGTGTTGGAGTGTCTCTGGGGTATATGCCCAGAAATGGAATAACTGGGTATTCAGGTAGTACTATGTCCATTTTTCTGAAGAATTGCCAGACTAATTTCCAGAGTGGTTGTATCAGTTTACAACGCTACCAGAAGTGGAGAAGTGTTCCTCTATCTTTACATCCTCACCAGCATCTGTTGTCATCTGAGTTTTGGAACTTGGCCAATCTGACTGGTGTAAGGTGGAATCTCAGGGTTGTTTTGATTTGCATTTCCCTGATGGCTAAGGATGTTGAGCATTTCCTTAGATGTTTCTCAGCTATTCAATATTGCTCGATTAAGAACTTTTTGTTTAAGTCTGTACCCCATTTTTTAATAGGGTTGTTTAATTCTATGGTGTCTAGTTTTTTGAGTTCTTTGTATACCTTGGATATTAGGCCTCTATCTGATGTGGGGTTGGTAAAGATCTTTTCCCACTCTGTTGGCTACCGTTTTGTTTTCTTGACAGTGTCTTTAGGCTTACAGAAACTTTGCAATCTCTATAAGTCCCATTTGTCAATCTTTGATCTTAGAGCTCGAGCCATTTGTGTTCTGTTCAGGAAATTTTCTCCTGTGCCTATGTGTTCTAAGGTTTTCCCTACTTTCTCATCTAATAGTTTCAGTGTATCTGGTTTAATGTAGAGATCTTTGATCCACTTACACTTGAGCTTTGTACAAGGAGATAAGAAAGGGTCTATTTTCATTCTTCTGCATGCTGAGTGCCAGTTGGACCAACACCATCTGTTGAATAGGCTGTCCTTTTTCCATTGAATGGTTATAGCTCCTTTGTCAAAAATCAGGTGACCATATACGTGAGGGCTCATTTCTGGATCTTCTATTCTATTCCATTGATCCACATGCCTATTTCTGTACCAGTACCATGCAGTTTTCAGCACAATTGCCTTGTAATATAGCTTGAGGTCAGGGATAGTGATTCCTGCAGATATTTTCTTGTTGTTGAGGATGGATTTCACTATTCTAGTTCTTTTGTTATTCCACATGAAATTGCACATTGCTCTTTCCAACTCAATGAAGAACTGGGTTGGAATTATGATGGGGATTGCATTGAATCTGTAGGTTGCTTTTGGTATGATGGCCATTTTTAAAATGTTGATCCTTCCAATCCATGAGCAAGAGAGATCTTACCATTTTCTGAGATCTTCCTCGATTTCCATCTCTAGAGGTTTGAAGTTTTTGTCATACAGGTCCTTCACTTACTTAGAGTCACACCAAGTTATTTCACAGTTTTTGTGACTATTGTAAAGGGTATCTTTTCCCTAATTTCTTTCTCCACATGTTTGTCCTTTGAATATAGGAAGGCTACTGATTGGTTTGAATTAATTTTGTATCCAGCCACTTTGCTGAACTGGTTTATTAGCTGTAAGAGTTCTCTGATGGAATTTGCGAGGTAACTTAAGTACACTATTATGTCATCGGCAAAGAGTGATGTTTTTACTTCTTCCTTTCCAATTTGTATCCCTTTGATGTTCTTTTGCTATCCAATTGCTCCGGCCAGGATTTCCAGTACTATGTTGAATAGGTAGGGGGAGGGTGGGCAGCCTTGTCGAGTCCCTGATTTTAGTGGGATTGCTTCAAGTTTCCCACCATTAAGTTTGATGTTGGCTGTTGGTTTGCTGTATATTGCTTTTATTATGTTTAGGTATGGGCCTTAGATTCCTGTTCTTTCCAAGACTTTTAACATGAAGTGGTGTTGGATTTTTCAAATGCTTTCTCAGCATCTAGTGAGATAACCATGTTTTTTTTTCTTTGAATTTGTTTATATGGTGTATTACATTGATGGATTTCCTTATATTAAACCATCCCTGCATCCCAGGGATGAAGCCTACTTGGTCATGGTGAATGATCGTTTTGATGTGTTCCTGGATTCTGTTTGCAAAAATTTTGTTGAGTATTTTTGCATCAATGTTCATAAATGAGACTGGTCTGAAGTTCTCTTTCCTTGTAGGGTCTTTGTGTGGTTTAGGAACGAGGGTTATTGTAGCCTCAAAAAATGAGTTAGGTAGTATTCCATCTGATTCTATCTTGTGGAATAGTTTGGAGAGTATTGGTATTATGTCGTCAATAAATTTCTGATAAAACTCTGCACTGAACCCATCTGGGCCTGGGCTTTTTTTGGTTGGGAGGTTTTTGATGACTGCTTCTATTTCTTTAGGTGTTATGAGATTATTTAGCTTGTTTACCTGGTCCTTGTTTAACTTTGGTATCTTGTATCTCTCTAGGAATTCATCCATTTCCTCCAGATTTTCCAGCTCTGTTGAGTATAGGCTTTTGTAGTAGGGTCTGATGATTTCTCAAATTTCCTCAGTTTCAGTCGTTATTTCTCCATTTTTCTTTCTGATTTTATTAATTTGGATACTCTCCCTTTGCCCTCTAGTTAGTCTGGCTAAGAGTTTATCAATCTTCTTAATTTTCTCAAAGAACCATCTCTTGGTTTTCTTGATTATTTCAATGGTTCTTTTTATTTCTATTTGGTCTATTTCTGCCCTATGTTTGATTATTTCTTGCAGTCTACTCCTCTTGGGTGTATCTGCTTTTTTTTTTTTTCTGGAGTTTTCAACTGTGCTGTCAAGTTGCTGATGTATGCTCTCTCCAGTTTCTTTTTGGAAGCACTCAAAGCTATGAGTTTTCCTCTCAGTACTGCTTTCATTGAATCCCATAGTTTTGGGTATGTCATGTTTCCATTTTCATTGAATTCTAGAAAACCCCTAATTTCTTTCTTTATTTCTTATTTGACCTTGCTATCGTTTAATAGAGGATTGTTTAGTTTCCATGTCTATATGGGCTTTTTGTTGTCTTTGTTGTTATAAAAGACCAGCCTTAGACCATGGTGATCTGAGAGGATGTATGGGAGTATTTCGATTTTCTTGTATCGATTGAGGATAGTTCTGTGTCCAATTATGTGGTCAATTTTTGAGAAGGTCCTGTGAGGTGCTGAGAAGAAGGTGTATTCTTTAATTTTAGGATGATATGTTCTACAGATATCTATTAATTCCAGTTGGTTCATAGTCTCTGTTAGTTTTACAGTGTCCTTGTTCAGTTTTTGTTTCCATGATCTGTCCATTGTGAGAGTGGGGTATTAAAGTCTCCCACTATTATTGTGTGGTGTAAAATGTATTTTTTGAGCTTTAGTAGGTTTTCTTTTGTGAATATGGGTGCTTTTCTATTTGGAGCATATATGTTAAGGATTGAGTGTTCTTCCTGACTGATTTCCCCTGTAATGACTAAAAAGTGTCCTTTCTTATCTTTTTTGATAACTTTTGTTTGAAAATCTACTTTATTTGATATTAGAATGGCCACTCCAGCTTTCTTCTTGGTGTCATTTGCTTGGAAGATTTTTTCCCAACCTTTTATTCTGAGACAGTGTCTGTCTTTGTCTCTGAGATGAGTTTCCTGTATGCAACAACATGCTGGGTTTTGTTTATGTATCCAGTCTGATAGCTTATATCTTTTCATTGGGGAGTTGAGTCCATTTATGTTAATAGATATCAAGGAATAGTGGTTGCTGTTTCCTGCTATTGTTGCTTTGGTAGGTTGAATTGTGTCTGTGTGTCTTTCTTCTTTTGGTTTTCTTCTTTAGGAATTTTCTTGTCTTTATTATGAGGTGGTTCCCCTCATTGTATTGGGTTTTCCACCTCTAATTTGTTGTAGTGCTGGGTTTTTGGTCATATATTGTATGAATGTAGTTTTTTCTTTGAATATCTTTGTCTTGCCATCTATGGTGATTGACAGTATTGCTGGGTATAGCAGCTTGGGCTGGCATTTGTGCTCTCTTAGGGTCTGCATGATGTCTGTCTAGGCTCTTCTAGCTTTCATAGTCTTTGTTAAGAAATCGAGTGTGATTCTGATTGGTCTGCCTTTATATGTTACATTACCTTTTTCCCTTACTGCTTTTAGTATTCTTTCTTTGCTTTGGGCACTTGGTGTTTTGACTATTATGTGTCGTGAGGAATTTCTTTTCTGGTCCAACCTATTTGGAGTTCTGTAGGCTTCTTTTATGCTCGTGGTCATCTCATTTTTAAGGCTAGGGAAGTTTTCTTCCAGATTTTGTTGAAGATATTTACTGTACCCCTTAGTTGATATTCTTTGCCCTCTTCTATTCCTATTATCCTTAGGTTTGGTCTTCTCCTTGTGTCCTGGATCTCCTGGACATTTTGAGTTATGAGCTTTTTGGTTTTTGCATCTTCTCTGACTGTTTTGTCTGTTTTCAATGTTATCTTCTGCCCCCAAGATTCTCTCTTCCATATCTTGTAGTCTGTTGGAAATGCTTGCACCTGTGACTCCTGATTTCTTTTTTAGGTTTTCTACCTCTAGAGTTGTCTCTTTTAGTGTTTTCTTTAATATGTCTATTTCCGTTTTAAATTCCTTTTTTCATTCCTTCATCTCTTTGGTTCTGTTTTCTTCTAGTTCTTTGAGTGTTTTTCTTGTTTCTTCTTTAAAAGCTTCTAATTCTTTATTCTTTTCCTCCTGTTCTTGTTTAAGATCTCTATCATCATCTTGAGGTATGATTTTGTGCCTGGGTCTTCTTTTTCTGGAGTGTTTTGTATTCCCCTGTTTGTTGTGATGGGAGATCTGGGTTCTAATGTTTCCAGGTTGTCTTGGTTTCCCTGTGGTACATTCTTTTGCTTTCCTCTTGCCATCTTGTTGTCAGTGATTTGTTCTTGCCTTTCCCTTGTACCTGGCCTGTGTCCCTGGATCTTTGCTGTTCCTGGTGTCGGATTTCCAAGTGTCTGTTGTGCACCAGGGAAGCCTTCGGCTGAGAACAGAGGGCCAGATGTCGCCGGGTTTCTGGGTCCCTGATCACACCGGGTGGGTAGGCACATACTTTCTGAGTGCTCTGTTGAGATCTCTCTGCCCCCTGGCTGGTTGGAATCCCTTCTCACCCAGTTCTTGCTAGTCCTGTGTTCAGGACTTATTCTTTGAATCTAAAGCAATTGAAAGGATTCTTTCTCTCTAGAATTTTCCCTGGTTTAAAAAAATTTTTTAATGATTATTGTGTATTTGTCTAATAAATTCTAATTTTGCTTACATCCAAATAAATTCATGCTACAAAGATGTTTCCCCACTTTATATTTCTTGCCAGATTTTCTGCTAATACTCTTGAGCATTGCACAAAATGCACTTTTCCTCCATTAAATTCTGTACTTCCCACAGCTTATTTATGAGCCAAAGCTTTACTGTGCTGCCAGACACCCTGACAGATCAAGAAGACTCCAAGAAGAATGAAATACAGTTTTAGACTTCAATAAACATATGGTCCCTCATGGGAGACAATGTGTAATAAAATGTAGTAGCAATACAATGAATCAGTATACAAAGTGCTGGGTGTTGTGAAAAGATGACGTCCCGGGTTTCGGCACCAATGTTAGGGGAAGGATGAAAAGAGTAGGGGGCATATGGCCCATGGAGGTGTGGCAAGGCCTGGGGGTAAGGGAGATGCCTCTGGGGGGTCCATGTTGGGAAGCCCTTCCCCCTGAGGGACCAGCCACACAATGGTATAGTACAGAATAGAGTTTATTCAGGTCATGGGAGAGTTCAGATGGTGGTAGAGGCGGGTGGGGGAGAGGAATAGAGCAGTAGAGGCAGGCCATGAGCACGTGGAGAGAGGGGGGGGAAGAAGGGGAAGAGGACGGATAGGGGTGGGAGAGCAAGAGAGCCAGGAGGCAAGAGAGGCCAAGAGAGAGAGGAGGGGGCAAGCAGCCACTTTTATAGTGTCAGGTCACTGGGGCGGAGCATACCTGGCTACTGCCAGGTAATTGAGGGGTGGGGTTTACAGAATTCCAACACTGGGGGAAGGTAAAAACCAGCCAGGAAAGTCAAGGAGGCCTTCTCAGAGGAGGGGGGGATAAGCTGACTTTCAACCTTGCTTAAGTTATATTGAGGTGAAGAGACATTAAACAGAATCCTAAGCAGCAAATGTGTTTGCCAGGAGAGTTTAACCACTGTGAGCTTCTATGGCCAATAATAACAACAATAATAATAATAATAATAATTATTATTATTATTATTATTATTATTTGCTCTTGTCACAATCCCATCCAAGTTGGAGGTGGCTGGCAGGAAGTGGAATACTGAACTCAATGTGGCCTTTCAGGCTCCTCCCTTAATGCTCCAGTAAGACCTAAGTTCTGGAGCCCTCCCCTGCCCCCTAGGAGCCCTTATCTTTTTCCTCAGATTGTTGACAGCAGCCATTTCTTCAATAAAATCAGTCCAGTTTCTACTCTCATGGAACAAAGGCAATATATAAGAAAAATACAGCTCATTTAGGCAGAATAACCAGGAAAAACCTCTCTAGAGAGAAAACTATTGAAGCTGGTATGCTAAAAAGAAGGTCAGAATAGCAGTATGGATGTCAGGGAAGGAGGCACATTTCTGGTTATGCGGATCTGTTAGAACCAAAAGCAGAGAGGATTATGGCATGGCTGAGTGCGATTACTGTGTCTAATGAGTCACTGGATGAGACCTCAAAGGTCAACAGAGGCTACTAGTTTTGGAAGGACATTAAAAGGAGGATGCCCCTCCCCCATCCAAGTACAAGAAGTCATCTGAGAGATTTGAGCCTTGAGCTAATGTGATATGATTTATATTTCCAAAATGAAATAGCAGAGTTGGCTAGAAGAAGGTCTTGTAGTACTCCAGGTGACAAATAGTGGTGACACCAATGGACATAGAGACACGTGGGTGGACAGATTTGAGAAAAGTTTTGAAGATTAAACTCACTGGACTTGCTTTTGCAGTAAGATTCTGTGTAGAGGAAGCATGAAGCAGAAGCGAAGAAAAGGGACTTTTTTTTTAGATACTCTGTATCTACATTTGGGATGTTATCCCTTTCCCCTGCCCCACTCCCATTCCCCGAAGAAGAGGACTGGAGAGGGTATAGCTCAGTTATGGAGTGCTTGCCTGGAGCACACAATCCCTAATACTGCAGCAAATTAAGATAATGTTATAAAAACGTGTACAGTGAGTGGGTGACACCATTCTCTGAGTTATGAGGCTTAGTTAAGAAAACGTAGTTAATAAATTAAAAAAATTCTCTTTAGGTCATGTTGAGATCATAGTGACCATAAGGCTCCAACTAGAGATGTCTATTTAGCCACTGTGTTGCCAAGGTAGTGACCATTTAAAAGACAACAGATGAGATGGATTTGCCTCCTTGAACTTGCAGAGAAGAGAGAAGACCCAGAGGGATTTCCTATAGCCTCCTACAACAGAAGTTTATGCAAGATAGAAGCAAAGAAGACTCTCTTTGATGGGACAGGGAACCTCTAGTGTGCTGGTGAGAAGAGTAGGGGAATAGCTAGAGTTTAGACAATGTAGAGACGGCTTCAGTATGTCTTTATTCTCTAAGCCTACCACCTCAGGGAAAAAGTTATTTGTTTATGTTTCTTTTCTTTTCTTTTTTTTTTTTTTTTTTTTTTTTTTTTTTTTGAGATAGGGTCTTGAATATGAAGGGTTAGTCTAGGAGGTACAGAGGTCTTCCAGCTCATAAATAAGCACTTCGGGAACCTGGAATGTTAAACACAAGGCATTGTCCCTTCAAAGCAAAGGATGCATCACCTGTTGTCTGCCCAGAAGGCTTGGAGATGCCTGTGGTTAATAGTCTTGTGACCTTTGTGCTAACTGTAGCTGAGACCCTACCCAGATCCTCCCACAGACCCTTACCATGAGCTTGTTTTTCTCAGCCAATCTGAGGAATCTATCTTTATGGAAGGTGTCATATGTAGTTCATTTATAGAATCAATTTTTATGGAAGGTGTCATGTACACTTTACAAAGAGTTTTGATGGAGTCTCATCTGATCTTTATTTAGATTACTTTGCTCCTCTAGGAGATTTATGTGTGCTTTGCTTTCACACACAGAATTAAGTTAATTGGTACCAAAAAAGCTTTCACTAAGTTGGGCTTAAATGTGCCCAAAATAAAACACTTGGAGTCATACTCCTGAAGTTTCAACCAACAACAGCTACTGAGTCATATTAAACCAAACTACTTCCTTGCCTTCCTCAGATTGTTACTCTGCTGGCTACGGATGTCTCAGAGAGCCCCTTATAATATAAACTTACTATGTAGCTGAGAGACACTCTGAACATCTGATCTTCTTCTACCTCCCAAGTGCTGGGATTTACAGGCCTGGGCCACCATGGCCAGTTTTCAAAAAATATTTTAAATATAACTACCAGTATAAGCACATCTGGTAAAATGAATGAATTCACTAACAGAATGTTTTCACTAACGATACCCTCACAATACCCCATTTGGACAAGATTCATCTAGCAAAGGGGTGCAGAACAGGGATGAACAGTAGGGAGTGAATTCTCAAGCAACCATATCAATGTGGAGCCATTTTGAAAAAGATGAGTACTTTGAAGTCCAAAGACAGACAGAAAGGAAGAAAGTAAGTAAGGAAGGAAGGAAGGAAGGAAGGAAGAAAAACATGTAGCTTCAAATTTAAAGATCCAAATTTCTATCCGTATACTAGCAATTGTGTGATTCTAGAAGTGTTTGAGAACTTTGAGTTTCAATTTCATTCTCCATATAATGGGCAAACATCACTAGATACTCGTATTCTTTTTGCTCTGAGCAGATGCAACCGATCTGCACAGTAATACAACCTTTTTCTTTCCCGACAGACTTTGGCAATACAAAGAAGAATAAAGCCTGTCCTTGAGTTTGAAGAATCTGAATTACACAGATAAGGAAACACCTACTTATAGGAAGGCTTAACTAGTATAGGCTAGGTATTCAAGTTTGTGGAGCAGCAGTGAATGCAGTGATTGTTTGGGATCCAGAGAGCTCAAGTGGGAGGAGCTTGGAAAGACATTTGAATTGAATCTGAAGTTCCACTATGAGTCTGCCAAGTGAAAGGGTTAGAGAAAGGGCACCCATGGCAAAGAAAACAACATGTTCCAAGATTCAAGGCAACTGTGGTCTCTCCTGTAGTGGTACAGGCTATATAAAGGAGACTGGGGAACAGAGAAGGGTTTAGAGCAGGCCCATCAAGTTAAGTATCTTTTTTATAAATTTAAATTTTTAAATGTTATATGTCCGTGAGCTTTTTCTGCATGGATGTCTATGATGCATGTGTATAAGTGCCCTTAGAAGTCAGAAGAGGGCGTCAGACCCCATAGAGCTGGAGCTATAGCTGTGAGCCATCTGATGTGCATGCTGGAAACAAAATTCATGTTCTTTTAAAGAACAGGAAGCACCCTTAAACACTGAGCCAAGTCTCCAGAGCTGAACCTAGCTTCTAAAATTGTGGGTTAGGACCCTACATGGAATCTTTTAACTGAATGTGGAAGTTCAGAAAAACTTTGGCACTAGTAAAAGGTTTCTGAGTGTGCAGAGACCAAAATTAATCCAAAATCAAATACATGATAAATCCAAGATCTTCCTGGCAGCATTTACCCGGGTTGAATACTGAAGCTTCATTATAGCCTTGGTCTGACTACATAGCAGACATACCTTGCACACTGCACATATCTTTATGTCAGCAATGCACTGGTGACAATGTTGCTTGGAACACATGAACTGAGAGTCTACACAACTGTCTTGCTAGGAATTGTAGTGTGTTTACTATACATACTAAGTTTTCTGTTCTTATGAAAACATGTTGTTTAATTATGGAAAACAATAATTTTCAATGTTTTCTTACTGTCATTCCTCAGCATATTAATATCAAATAAGTTTATTTCTGGATAGTATTGCCATATTACATTAGAATAATTTTTAAAATTGCTATTTGAGGTAATATATATATATATATATATATATATATATATATATATATAATGTTGAATGAATGAATGAATTTTGGCTAGGGCTTAGGACAGAATTACTAAAATACACCTAAACATGCTTCTTAAATTTTGTGTTAGGTATTTTTATGATATTCTCAGCTCTATTGACTGTAAAACCAAAATATCAATAAACTGTGAAAAACATTGAAGAAGATCTGTGTCCTGAGATAGCAAATATTTTGTCAAAATTCAATTCCTTATGTGAAAATTAAACAAGTATATACATCTAATTAGTATATAAATTTACTTTTTAACAGCTGGTAAAATTATATGTATATATATGTAAAATTATATATATATATAATAAACTTCTTCATGCTTTATTATTAGTAAATACGTGATCTATATAACTGTTTTATATGCCTTTATCCCCACCCAAAACCACATTTTTTATGCAAAAAGCATATGTGAGTGGAAAAGGTTTAAGAAACCTTTGTCTAAAGTACTATATGTTTTCTTTCATCTGTGAAGCATACATCTACATACACACACATGCACATACACATGCATAAACATATGCACATACATGAGAGAGCACACACACAAATCACTCAAATCAAGAGTTTCAAATCTTCACATTCACTTTAAGAACACCAGAGAAACTGTCTAAGTGACCAAGGATATGCTATCTGAAAAGCCACAAAGTATCTGAAAGATATTATCTTAAAGAAGCCATGTAGGCTATTCTTGCATTTCAATAGTAAAGTTGGTTCAGCCAAGCAGTGGGAGTGGATACAGGCCAAAGAGTGCTGAATTTTGTAGATCCTCTAGTCATTGAACACATTCAGGTGATTGTACACCCAAGATCCATCATTTTTATAGAGTTTGGGGTCACATTAATCTATGTATGAGGTCCCTGCCACACTTCACTAAGATATTCCTCTCTGAAGTGGAACATATTGTTCCTAAATCAGAAGAGAAACTTTCCCAAAAGAAAAGGGCATCCCAGAAGACACAAAAAAATGATGACAAAAGGAATAAATTCAGCGTAAAATCAAAGCAAATAAAAATTTAAGATAAGATAATATGTATCACTATATATTGGTGTGTGTGTGTGTATGTGTGTGTGTGTGTGTGAGAGAGAGAGAGAGAGAGAGAGAGAGAGAGAGAGAGGGAGAGGGAGAGAATGAATGATAAAGGACAAAGATATATAGAATCATGGAATACATGTGATCAGAATGCAGAGTGAGCACTAACAGGGAAAGAAAGGGCACCAGTTTGGTAGAAGGGAAAGGATATTAAAGGAGGAAAATGTTAGAAAACACTGTTCTAAAGAATTGGTTCTCAGCCCTCAGTGTTCATTAGAGTCACTTGAGAAAAAAAAATCCAATATTCTGGTTCTTCCCCAGGACCACTAAATCAGGAACTGTGAACATGGAGCCCCAAACATACATCATGTGTTTTCCAGATGCTCCCCAGAAGATTCTAGTATATAACCTCAGTTGAGAATTGTAGATATAGGAGATGCTGTGTAGGACATCCCACTCCTTAGCCCCCAGATCCCTGGCTTCTATAATATACACGTATCTGTTATGGAGCTCCTCTACCTTAACAGTACACTCATCCTTTGCTTCATGTGGATATCAAGTGAGACTCTGAACCTGTCCAGCAGAGATAGGTTTGAGCTTTGCCTTGAGTGCAAGGGGAACCAGATGGTTTCTTGGGAGAAGCATGTCTTGGAGAGTATTGTACTGAACAAGGCTAACACAAAGTAAAAATGGTTGGCAGGAAAGCTAGTTGAGGGAGATAATGGCCAACTTGTATCTCTTTTGGGGCTGTATTCATAGTACATGGGATTATCTAGTAGCGGGAAAGGCCTGCCTTATGTTGTCTGTTCAGCTTAATGGAATAGAAAAGAATGTTTATTTTGTGTTTGGCTTTTCTTTTATTGTGAGAACACACATTTTGAAGTCAGCATGTTAGTTTATTAAAATGACATTGGACAAGATGTTTTTATAGAGAAAAAAACATCATGTTTTTTTTTTTTTTTTAATGTGTGAGAGATCAAAACAAACTGTTTTTCTTTAAGTAACCCAAGAAACTACAGGGCACATTACTTGCCTTCCTTTTCTTTGTTTTTTCATTTTTATTTTTTACAACTGACAGCCTGGAATAAGGGGCAGAAGTAGGGGTGGGGTGAAGGAAAGTCAGGAGAGTCTATCCTCTGCAAATCCTGTGTTGAGTTAGGTCCAATCCATGCTTCAGAGATTTTGTGACTATCCCTGGAGACCTTGGAAATACAACCTATCAGTACCTGTGGCTTTGTTTCACCACTGTTAGTTTTTATTAAGGGTATGATTTGATGCATGTAGACCTTGAGCACTTTATTCTCTGTGCTATTATTTGGTAAGGATGCTTGTTCCTTTTAGCAAACTCGGGTTAAGTTTGCTCGAATCTTTATGGAGGCACTAGTTGGTCCTCCCTCATAGCAGCTAGAGGGAGTGAGTAGTGAAGGTATTCATCAGCAGAGGGAAAGAATTTCCCAGCTACAGCTAAGCACAGTGCTCCCTGCCTTCTAACCTTACACAGTCAAGAATACTATGTGCTTCAAGGTCAGACCTTTTTAGACTTAGCACATTGGCATTGATACTAGACAGATTTCTCTCATAGAGATTTTTCTGAGCCTTGTGGGACATTTAGTTGTATCCCTGACTTCTACCACTGGAAGCTAATACCATACAGTGCTGATAATGAAAAATGCATTTCATAGCATTGTCTCCTTGGCAAATTGTCTTCAAGTCCAGAAATTCTATTGTTCTATCATAACCAATAATTCTAGGAGAACTACTGGGTGGCTTTCAGGGTGGGAAACAGGAAAGGAAGAGGCTTATGATATGGATTGAAATATGATTCCCTCCTTGAGGATTCCTGACTGCTGCACAGGAGACAGGGAATGAGAAGACAACATGGTATAACTAGAGATCTGGCTTACCCGATAGCACTGGACTGTGATTTTTAAAACTGGAAATGCAAAAAATGGACCGAAGGACTGTTTGGAGGGAGAATCCTGGGTCAACAGAAGCAGGTAATAGAATGGAAAGGATGTACACACAAAAAATCAGCACCCAAAATGGCTCTAAGGTTGTTGGGTCTCAGGGCAGTATGGTGAGATGGACAATGTTTGAGAAAAGGAAAAGGAGTCCATCTCCTTCTCTTCCCCCTCCCTCCTTTCTTCCCCCTGTCCCCTTTTTCTACACACACACACACACACACACACACACACACACTCACATACATACATAACATACGTACATAACATACGTATATACACACATATGTGTGTGTGTGTGAGTGTGTAAAAATCAAAACACACACTAGTTATGTAGTAAAGCTCAAGGCAGGCTAACACACCAGTGAAAGGCAGCAGCTAAGCTGGTCATATACACCCTGAGATGATGGAGTAGATAAGCCAATAGTTGACTCTTTTTTTGAAAGATGAAGAAATGTGAATTGGAAAATATATTTTTAAAATGTACTGTTTACTGATGAATCAAACACTCCTCTGCATGTCCATGGTTTTTCCTCTAAAGAGGAAGCCTCAGTTAACCAATGTTCTGTGTGACTAAATCATAGGTGATTTTTTTTTTTTTTGGATGGTTCTATGGGTCAGGGGGACAAGAAAGTGGTAGGATAAGAAGGTAGGATAAGAGATGGATATGAGAATCCATTGTTTGCTAGTGAGAAACCCTAAACTAATCACAGCATTTAGTGCAGCACACAATAGGAACACTTTGAACTCCAGGTTGTATGGGTGAAGAACCTAAGACCTTATGATCAGAAGAAAAAATGATGGAGCTGGGTCAAAATCCTGCTCATTTAATTCTTCAGTATAAATGTTAACCAAGAATAGTACATTGAAAGTGGGACATCAAGGAAAAAAATGCCCTTGAGTTGACCCAACCTGTTGACTATTAGGAAGGAAATCTGGGTGGCCCAAGGTGATGCTTATGTACTTACTGGCATGAAGCATTTGGAAGTGAGCATTTTCTCATCTGGTCAGACTTATAGTACACATGGACTGAAGATTGACCTTGCTCCTAATTTGCTTTCTACTAGCTACTTTTCTGCTGGGTCTCATCTCTACTTGTCTGATAAAGTACAGAAAATTATTTCTGGTACAACTGAAGGAAAATGAGGGATCAACCAGATTGTCTGCTCCCTTGAACATTTGTAGATTAACAAATTTTAAACAGAAGCACAAGTTCTGAAAGCAGTTCAGAACAGCAAGTCTCAGAAAAAGATTCCTTTAGGGAGAGAAAGTCAAGTTCCTGTCCTGGTTCTTGAACAGGGAGAGGAGTTGGTTATTCAGGGAGCTGCTGTTCTCTCTCTCTCTCTCTCTCTCTCTCTCTCTCTCTCTCTCTCTCTCTCTCTCTCTCTCTCTCTCTCACTCACTCACTCTCACTCTCTCTGTCTCTCTCTCTCTCTCACTCTCTCTGTCTCTCTCTCTCTCATGATATTTATTTTATTTTATTGTGTAAGTTTGCACTGGAAGTCAGTTTTCTCCTTTTACCATCTGGGACCCTGGGGTCTGGAACACAGGTTACTGGGCTATGTCAAGCAACTTTACCTGAAAGAGTCAGAAGGTTGGTCTCTGTTTCCCATGAAGCCCCAAAGCTACAAAAGCTGTGAGCCACACTTTGAGTGACAAGTTCTGATGGATGTAGTGATGACTTAGAAATTTCCATTAGTATGTTCCTCAAACAAATTCATTTACACCTATTATTTGCTATTAATACGAATGTGATTTTAAAAAATGTGTAACAAATAATTCTTGTAGACTTCAAGTGAAGTTATAAAGTTCCACAAATTTCCTGTTTTTACTGCCACTGAAATTTTATTATAAAATCTCAATGTGTGAAAAGGAAAGAGAGGGAAGGCAGCAGAGTGCCTTTCTCTACTCAAAATGTTAGCTTTAATTTGGTACTATAGTCCCCACTCTATCCTGTGCATTCTTACCGCTCTTAGAACTAGATATCTTTTGTTCATTTTTCAAGACAAGGTTTCTCTGTGCAGCACTGACTGTTTTAGAACTCACTCTGTAGACCATGCTGGCCTAGAACACACAGAGATCTCTGCCTGCCTCTGCCTGCCAAGTGCTGAGATTAAAGACATGTGCCCCAAACACCTGGCCACTAGGACTTTTACTTTCAGTGCCCTTTTCTGACTATGTGATGGAGAATCCACCTCATGTCTATCAATATGTCTTGTTCTTGTGCTTGATTCTGCTCATTCATTGGGTGAACTATAAACATTGTGAATATTTTCAGTTTCTTCCAAGAAATGGTAAACTTTCCATTCCCAAGATACAGATAAATTATTTTTGATTTCCCAACACCATTAACTTCTACATTGCTCAGCTGTTTACCTTTCTCTACCTCAAGATACTTCCCTACCAACTAGGAACTGGGATTTAAGGTCAATAGCCTTTTTCTCATATTCGGATGTTATTAAATTAGAGGACGTACTATAATGGCACAGATTAAAGTATATAGTCACCATAGTGTATATATATTAGTCACCTTTGGTTCATAATAAATTACCCAAAATTGTACCAATACTGATTCTCTCAAAAAATCTGGAGATGGCTTCATTGGGCCCTCAGGTTCATCAGCAATCATGGGCTACAATAAAATCCTACAGCATGGGCAACATTCTCCTCAAGGCTAAAGTGAATGTGGTACCATTACCATGCTAACTGATGTAGTTGTCTTTGGAAGACAATGTAGAGGATTGCAGCCCATTGTTCTCTATTCTATTCCTCAACAGCAAACCACTACAACCGGCCCGCACTCAAGGGAGGACATGATGTGGTGGGGACCATGGGAGCTATTTTTGAAATTTCCAAGCACAAAAATATATTATAATGTGGCATAAAATTATGAAACCCACATGGAATTAAGCAGTCAAGTGTTTGGTCAGCACAGCTTCTTGCTGTTTCATTCCCAAATATCAAATCTATACACAAAATCAGCAAAGTTTTGGCTGAGTCTGTACATACAACATAATGGTCCAGCCAACTAAAGTGCTTAACCTAATAAGCATTTTCTTTTTACCCCCATTGGATGTATTTTATTTACATTTCAAATGTTATCCCCGTTCCCAGCATCTGCTCCATAACCTCCCTATCCCCTCCCCCTGCTTCTATAAAATTGCCCCCACACACAACCCCTCTTGCCACCCTGCCCTGACATTCCTCTATATTGGGGGCATAGAGACTTGGCAGGACCAAGGGTTTCTCTTCCCATTAATGCTCAAAAAGGTCATCCTCTGCTACATATGCAGCTGGAGCCATGGATCCATCCATTTTTACTCTTGATCCACTTGCACTTGAGCTTTATACAGGGTGATAAGAAAGGATCAATTTGCATTATTGTACTTGCTGACCTCCAGGTGAACCAGCAACATTTGTTGAAAATGCTCTTTTTTTCCCACTGGATGGATTTAGCTTCTTTTTCAAAGATCAAGTGACCATAGATATGTGGGTTCATTACTATGTCATTTATATTCCATTGACCTACCTTCCCATCCCTGTAACAATACCCTACAGTTTTTAATCACTCTTACTTTGTAATACAGCTTGAAATCAGGAATGGTGATTCCTTCAGAAGTTCTTTTAGTGTTGAGAAGAGTTTTCACTATTCTGGGCTTTTCTTATTCCAAATGAATTTGCCAATTGCTCTAACTTTATGAAAAATGGAGGTGAAATTATGATGGGGATTGCATTGAAACTGTAAATTACTTTTGGCAAGATGGCAATTTTTACTATATTAATCCTGCCAATCCATGAGCATGGGAGATCATTTCATCTTGTAAGATCTTCTTCAGTTTCTTTCTTCAGAGAATTGAAATTCTTGTCATACATATTTTCACTTGCTTGCTTAGGGTTACACCAAGGTATTGTATATAGTTTGTGACTATTGTGAAGGGTGTCATTTTTATAATTTATTTCTCAGTCTGTTTAACCTCTGAGTAGAGGAAGGCTACTGACTTGTTTGAGTTAATTTTATATCCAGCCATTTTGCTGAAGTTGTTTATGAACTGTGCGAGTTCTCCAGTAGAATTTTTGGGGTCACTTAAGTATATTATCATAACATCTGCAAATAGTGATATTTTGCCTTTTTTTCCAATTTGTATTCCTTTGACATCCTCTTGTTATCTAATTGCTCTGGCTAAGATTTCCAGTACTATATTGAATAGGTAGGGAGAGAGTGGGTATCCTAGTCTAGTCCCTAATTTAAGTGGAATTGCTTCAAGTTTCTATCCATTTAATTTGATGTTGGCTACCGGTTTGCTGTATATTGTTTTTACTATATTTAAGTATGGGCCTTGAATTCCTGATATTTCCAAGACTTTTAACATGAAGGGGTATTGAATTTTGTTAAACGCTTTCTCAGCATTTCATGAGATGATCCTGTGTTTTTTTTTTCCCTTTGAGTTTGTTTCTATAGTGGATTACATTGATAGATTTACATACATTGAATCATCCCTGAATCCTTGGGATGAATCCTACTTGATCATGGTAAATGATCGTTTTGATGTGTTCTTGGATTTGGTTTGCTAGAATTTTATTGAGTATTTTTGCATTGATATTCATAAGTAAAAATGGTCTGAAGTTTTCTTTTTTTGCTGGGTCTTGGAGTGGTTTAGGTACAAGCATAATTGTGACTTCATAGAAGGAATTGGGTAGTGTTCCTCCTGTTTCTATTTTCTGGGAATGTTTGGAGCATATTGGTATTAAGTCTTCTATGAAAGTTTGATGGAATTCTGCACTAAACCTGTCTGGTCCTAGTCACTTTCTTGGTTGGGAGACTTTTGATGACTGCTTCTATTTCTTTCGGAATTATGGGACTATTTAGATGGTTTATAAGATCCTGATTTAACTTTGTTACCTGGTATCTGTCTAGAAAATTGTCCATTTCATCCATATTTTCCAGTTTTGTTGAGTATAGGCTTTTGTAGTAGGTTCTGATGACTTTTTGAATGTATTCTGTTTCTGTTTTTAGGTCTCCCTTTTCATTTCTGATTTTGTTAAAGTTAATACTGCCTTGATGCCCTCTGGTTAGTCTGGCTAAGTGTTTATCTATCTTCTTGATTTTCTCAAAGCACCAACTCCTGGTTTTGTTGATTCTTTGTATAGTTCTTTTTTATTTGATTGATTTCAGCCATGAATTTGATTATTTCCTGCCATCTACTCCTCTTGGATGTATTTGCTTCTTTCTGTTCTAGAGCTTTTTAGGTGTCCTCTCAAGCTGTTAATGTATGCTCTCTCCAGTTTTTTTCTTTCTTGGGGGGTACACTCAGAGCTATGAGTTTTCCTCTTAGCATTGCTTTCATTGTGTTCCATAAGATTGTTTATGTTATGCCTTCATTTTCATTAAATTCTAAAAAGTCTAATTTCTTTGTTTATTTCTTCCTTGACCATGTTATCTTTGAGTAGAGCACTGTTCAGCTTTTATGTTTATGTGCACTTTCTGTGTTTTTTCTTGTTATCGAAGAACAGTCTTAATTCATGTTGATCTGGTAGGATTCATGGTATTATTTCAATATTTTTGTATCTGTTGACGCCTGTTTTGTGATTAATTATATGGTCAGTTTTGAAGAAGCTACAATGAGGTACTGAGAGGAATGTATATTCTTTTGTATTAGGATGAAATGTTCTCTATATATCTGCTAAATCCATTTAGTTCATAACTTCTCTTATTTTCACTAAGCCTCTGCTTAGTTTCTGTTTCCATGATGTGTCCATTGATGAGAGTGCAGTGTTGAAGTCTCGTACTATGATTTTGTGAGATGCAATGTGTGCTTTGAGCTTTAGTATGGTTTCATTTATGAATGTAGGTGCCTTTGCATTTAGAGCATAGATATTAAGAATTGAGATTTCATTTTGGTGGATTTTTTGCTTTGAACAGTATGAAATGTCCTTCCTTAACTTTTTATTGATATCTTTTGGTTGAAAGTCAATTTTGTTCAATATTAGAATGGCTACTCATTCTTGTTTCTTGGAACCATTTGCTTGGTAAATTGTTTTGCAGCCTTCACTCAGAGGTAGTGTCTGTCTTTGTCACTAAAATGTGTTTTTTTTTTTTTTTTTTTTTTTTATTCATCAAAATGTTGGGTCCGCTTTATATATCCAATCTGTTCTCTATTGTTTTTATTGGGGAATTGATTCCATTAATGTTGAGAGATGTTAGGGACCAATGATTGTTGTTTCCTGTTTTTTTGTTGTTAGAGATGGAATTATGTTTGTGTGGCTGTCTACTTTTGGGTTAGTTGAAAGAAGATTATTTTCTTTTTTCTAGGGTGTAGTTACCCTCTTTTTGTTGGAATTTTCTATCTATTATCTTTTATAGGACTGGATTTGTTGAAAGATATTGTATATATTGGTTTTGTCATGGAATATCTTGGTTTATCTATCTATATTAATTGAGAGCTTTGTTGGATATAGTAGCCTGGGCTAGCATTTGTGTTCTCTTAGGATCTGTATGACATCTGTCCAGGATCTTCTTGCTTTCACAGTTCATGTTGAGAAGTCTGGGGTGTTTCTGATAAGTCTGCTTTTATATGTTACTTGACCTTTTTTTCCTTACTGCTTATAAAATTATTTCTTTGTTTTGTGCATTTGACGGTTTAATTATTACTTGACGTGAGGATTTTTTTTTTCTTCTGATCCAACCTATTTAGAGTTCTGTAGGCTTCTTGTATGTTTATGGGTGTCTCTTTCATTAGGTTAGGGAAGGTTTTTTTTTTTTTTTTTCTATAATTTTGTTGAAGATATTTACTGGTCCTTTAAGTTGGGAATCTTTTCTCTCTTTTATAAGCTATTATACTTAGGTTGGATCTTTCATTGTTGCCTGGATTTCTTGTATGGTTTGGGTTAGGATATTTTTTTATTTTGCATTTTCTTTGACTGTGTGTCAATATTTTTATGCTATCGACTGTCCCTGAGATTCTCTCTTCCATCTCTAATATTCTTTTGGTGGTAATTGCATCTATGACTCCTGATCTCTTTCCCAGTTTTGTATCTCCAGGGTTGTCTCCAGTTGTATTTTCTTTATTGTTTCTATTTCCATTTTTATCTCCTGGATAGTTTTGTTTGATTTCTTCACCTATTTGGTTGTATTTTCTTTTAACTCTCTAAGAAATTTTTATGTTTTTTGGCTAGAGAGATGGCTCAGTGATTAAAAGCACTGGCTGCTCTTCCTGAGGACCTGAATTCAATTCCCAGCAACCATATGGTAGCTCACAACTGTTTGTAACTCTAGTTCCAGGGGATCTGACACCCTCACATAGATATACATGTTGGCAAAGCATTTTTTTAGATTTCAAAATGAAAAATCTGAATCTTTGGTGTTATATACCAACTATCCTAATGTTCAAAAGAGTTATGTAGGATTGTATATTTGATGTCAGTCTGGGGTACTCAGGGAGAAATTATCAAAAGAAACCTAAAACTTCACATAATGCCTTTATATGACATTAATAAAAAATCTTTATGTTCAACATTCAACAAATCTCGTGTTAATTTTACACAGGTTTTTACTACGTGAGAACACAATGAGTTATTTTTTTCATTTAGATTTATTCACCATTCTTTGCATAATTAAATGACATGTGACCTTAACTCAGGTACTACATTTGAATGGCTACTACAGATACTATTTATTTATGACAAACCATTTGTAAGGCTCCTTAATGACTCAACTGGATCTGCCTCATTTTAGAATAATAAATGCTCATCAGAATGTTGGATTTCTACCTTAGGAGACATAGGATAATGTTAGAGACTTTATGAGTCCCCCTACCTCTCTCTCTTTCTCTCTCTGTCTCTCTCTGTCTCTCTCTGTCTCTCTCTGTCTCTCTCTGTCTCTCTGTCTCTCTCTCTCTCTCTCTCTCTCTCTCTCTCTCTGTGTGTGTGTGTGTGTGTGTGTGTGTGATGAATGTGCATGGATGTGTTGTGTTGATGGTTCTGCCCATTGAGGCCAGAGAACATCATTAGATGTTGCAGTAATAATAAAAGTGGTTCTGCTGCTACCTGTCCTATGGGGTGTCTCACTCAGAAGGAGCTGGACCAGTGTGGAGCCAGGCACCTGGTCTATTTCTCTACCACATGGTTCTCTAGGCTATTAGTTATTATACCTGGTACCCCACTTCTCTTTCCATGGGCTCTGCACATTCTCACATTGTACAGGCAACAGAGCTGAAACTGCACATTCCAGCTACCTCTCAACCACTGCTTTCACACACTGTTCTCCACAGCCCAATAAAATCAAGACTTGATAATTAATAATTTATTAATCCATAACAACTGAAACTGAGGAAATTCAAGAAATCATCAGATCCTACTACAAAAACTTATACTCCACAAAATTGGAAAATCTGGAGGAAATGGACGAATTCGTAGACAGATACAAGATCCCAAAGTTAAACCAGGACCAAGTAAACCATATAAATAACCCTATAACACCTAAAGAAATAGAAGAAGTCATCAAAAGCCTCCCAACCAAAAAAAGTCCAGGTCCAGACATGTTCAGTGCAGAATTTTATCAGACATTTATTGGGGATATAACACCAATACTCTCCAAACTATTCCAAAAGATAGAATCAGATGGAATATTACCCAACTCATTTTTTGAGGCTACAATAACCCTCGTACCTAAACCACACAAAGACCCTACAAGGAAAGAGAACTTCAGACCAATCTCACTTATAAACATTGATGCAAAAATACTCAACAAAATCCTTGCAAACCGAATCCAAGAACACATCAAAATGATCATTCATCATGACCAAGTAGGTTTCATCCCTGGGATGCAGGGATGGTTTAACATAAGGAAATCCATTAACGTAATCCACCATATAAACAAACTCAAAGATCAAAATCACATGGTCATCTCACTAGACACTGAGAAAGCATTTGACAAAATCCAACACCCCTTCATGTTAAAAGTCCTGGAAAGAACAGAAATCCAAGGCCCATACTTAAACATAATAAAAGCAATATACAGCAAACCAACAGCCAACATCAAACTTAAAGGCAGGAAACTTGAAGCAATCTCACTAAAATCAGGGACTCGACAAGGCTGCCCACTCTCCCCCTACCTATTCAACATAGTACTGGAAGTCCTGGCTGGAGCAATTAGACAGCAAAAGGAGATCAAGGGTATACAAATCGGAAAGGAAGAGATAAAAACATCACCCTTTGCCAATGACATGATAGTGTACTTGAGTGACCCCAAAAATTCCACCAGAGAACTCCTACAGCTGATGAACAAGTTCAGCAAAGTGGCTGGATACAAAATTAACTCAAACAAATCAGTAGCCTTCCTATACTCAAAGGACAAACATGTGGAGAAAGAAATTAGGGAAAACGTACCCTTCACAATCGTCACAAAAACTATGAAATACCTTGGTGTGACTCTAACTAAGCAAGCGAAGGACCTGTATAACAAGAACTTCAAACCTCTAAAGAAAGAAATTGAGGAGGATCTCAGAAAATGGAAATATCTCCCATGCTCATGGATTGGAAAAATCAACATCTTAAAAATGGCCATCCTACCAAAAGCAATCTACAGATTCAATGCAATCCCCATCAAAATTCCAACCCAGTTCTTCATGGAATTGGAAAGATCAATGTGCAATTTCATATGGAATAACAAAAGACCTAGAATAGCGAAATCCATCCTCAACAACAAAAAAACATCTGCGGGAATCACTGTCCCTGACCTCAAGCCCCATTACAAGGCAATTGTGCTGAAAACTGCATGGTACTGGTACAGAAATAGGCATGTGGATCAATGGAATAGAATAGAAGATCCAGAAATGAGCCCTCATGTATATGGTCACCTGATTTTTTGACAATGGAGCAGTAAACATTCAATGGAAAAAGGACAGCCTATTCAACAAATGGTGCTGGTCCAACTGGCACTCAGCATGCAAAAGAATGAAAATAGACCCTTTCTTATCTCCTTGTACAAAGCTCAAGTGCAAGTGGATCAAAGATCTCCACATTAAACCAGATACACTGAAACTATTAGATGAGAAAGTAGGGAAAACCTTAGAACACATAGGCACAGGAGAAAATTTCCTGAACAAAACACCAATGGCTCAAGCTCTAAAGTCAAAGATTAACAAATGGGAATTAGTGAGATTGCAAAGTTTCTGTAAGGCTAAGGACATTGTCAAGAAAATAAAACGGCAACCAACAGAATGGGAAAAGATCTTTACCAACACCACATTAGATAGAGGCCTAATATCCAAGGTATACAAGGAACTCAAAAAGCTAGACACCAGAGAATCAAATAAACCTATTAAAAAATGGGGTACAGAGCTAAACAAAACGTTTTCAGTTGAGGAACACCGAATGGCCGAGAAACATCTGAGGAAGTGCTCCACATCCTTAGCCATCAGGGAAATGCAAATCAAAACAACCCTGAGATTCCACCTCACACCAGTCAGATTGGCCAAGATCCAAAACTCAGATGACAGCAGATGCTGGCGAAGCTGCGGAGAAAGAGGAACACTTCTCCACTGTTGTTGGGGTTGCAAACTAATACAACCACTCTGGAAATCAGTCTGGTGATACCTCAGAAAATTTGATATAGTACTACCTGAAGACCCAGCTATTCCACTTTTGGGCATATACCCCAGAAACACTTTAATACAAAACAAAGATATATGCACCACAATGTTCATAGCAGCTCTATTTATAATAGCCAGAAGCTGGAAAGAACCCAGATATCCTTCAGTAGATCAATGGATACAAAAATTGTGGTACATATACACAATGGAATACTACTCAGCCACCAGAAACACTGACTTAACCAAATTCTTAAGTAAATGGCTGCATCTAGAGAATATCATCCTGAGTGAGATAACCCAGTCACAAAAGAACAGACATAATATGCAGTCACTGATAGTGGGATGCTAACCCCAGAGGCTTGCACTCCCCCAGAAACAACTCACAGACTGTATGAAGTCCAAGAAATAAAGAAAACAAAACAAAACAAAACAAATATTTACAAAACAAGAAAACTTTAACTATTTCCATGTTACACTTTGTTTTACATGTACTTTATGTTTATTGTAACTATTAAGTTTTCAAGGCATACTATCAAACCTTGAAAAAAATCAAGTGCTGACTAAAAAATATATTCATATAGTTTTATGTAAAAATTATGTTAAAATCTGAAAAAAAGTACTGACAAAAATGTATAATTTTAAGCAAAAATGTTTAAAATCTGTACATTTATCTTTGTTTTGTAAAATAAAGTTGTTAAAAAAAGAAAAAAGAAATTGAAAAGAAAAAAATTATTAATCATATTTATATTAATTTCTCAATTCCCAATACACCCAAACAATAAATTCACTGCCAATTAATAAAGATATAGACTGCCTACCTAAACAAGACAAAATTGATCTAGTTCAGCTTCATATAAACCATCCTCCTCTGCTGTCTCTATCTTGAATCTCCAGCTTTCTCTTCTACCTTATCAAAAACTTTGTCCCCATCTTACTCTCTACTGTCCAATCATGTATCACCTTGACATCAACTTACAATTAGAAGTTCTACTTTATGACCCTATAACTTATTCTCTTGAGAAAGAATCTTCCTGAACTTGGAGTTAGGCTGGCAGCCAGCAAGTTTCATTAATTGTCCTGTCTTTTGCCTCCCACCTTAGTGCTGGGATCACAAGCATATATGACCATGCATGGCTTTTTCATGTTCTCCAAGAATGTGAGCAAAGCTTCTCATGCTTGTGATGTATTTTAACCAACTTAACCATCTCTGCAGACTTGGAGAAAGTTTTTGTTGCTGTAACTTGAGGTGAGGAGTCTCTGAACATATTGTGAATTGAGGCTACTAAGTACCCTATGCTTTTAAAAATGCCCCCTGCTTGTGCTGATTTCTAGAAACTATACATTAGATTATTATTCTTCACAGAAGAACTTAGCCTCACTTGTTCAGGAGGGAAGTTGACCCAATCACCAGTAAATGTGGGTTTGTCCTAGTTCTTATGCCAGTTTGACTCTGATTGCCAGGGTTCCATATTCAGGATCTTTGGAACTCATTTATCTCATAGTTTGAATTCTGACTATCTTGCTTTGTATGGCTTTTACATGGGCAAACCTGGCCCATGGTACTTTGAACCTAAGGTCTGAGGCCTCAGTTAGGACCTCACCTCTGATTTTCAGGTAAAATGGGCCATGCCAAAAAGAATTCATGTACTTTTTGACAACCTACTCCATCATCATCTTGATGTTACATAAGTAGTACCTGCCAGTTTGTGCATCAGCCACTCTGGTCTTATACCCATGGTACTGTTGTGTGCTTCATTTTCTGATACTAAGCATCTAGCCTTTTCCAAGTGGCTTATAGATGAACTCTTCAGAAGTAGCCATATAACTGTCTAAATAATCCCCTCATCCGTTTTAAGTCTGCTTTGAAGCACATTCCCATTCCTTACCAAGTCAGAAGTAGAGTTTCTAGAACCTTGTTTTATTTTTTTTCTAGAATAGTTTTTGTTGCCTGGTGGACTCTTTGTTTCACACTACAGGTCACACTGAACATTTTATAGGAGAATAGCAAAGAAACCATGGAATAGAAATTTAGTAGATTATTCTGGGGATATAGTTTAGTTGACAGAGTACTTGCAGAGCATACAGAAAGTACTGGGTGCAAATCCCCAACACTACATAAATTAGGCTTGATGACACAAATCTATAAGGGCAACACTTAGGAGGCAGAGTGTCTGGAGTATCAGGAGTTGCAGAACATCCTTGGTTAAATACCAAGTTACAGCCAGCCCAGGATACATGAAACTGTTGAAAGGAGAGAACAGGTATAAAAAAAAGGCAGATGATAGCTTAATTGGATTAAGAAAATGATAACCTAGGATGGTCTTGTGGCTGACTGTTTTAACTGAGGCAACTCTGTTTTATGGTTACAGATGAGAGGTTGGAGACATGATTTTTGTTTCTTTGTTTCTATTGTTTTGTTTTTATGACATGGTCTTTCTGTAGCCTAGGTTCTAGTCTGAAGCTTGCTTCAACTTACTATGTAGCTGAGGCTAGCCTAAAACTCATGATTCTTTTAACCCCCTCACCCAAATTATAGGATAAGAGGCATGTGCCATCATACTTGGAAGAAAGCAGTTTTTCTTATTCATTTTCTATTTGGAAGACAGTCTTATGTATCCCAGGGTGGCCACAAACTTGACATATAGCCAAAGATGACTTTTGGATTCCTGATCCCCAACCCCATACCCACCTGCCTCTATTTCCTAAGTACCAGAATGTGAAACATGCAACACCACATTTGGTGTTGTATGGGGACTTTGAAAAAAATCATTGTTTTAATTTTTGAGATTGTAGTATTATTACTAACATCCCTCTTGTCCTCCAACCAAACCATCTCATAAATCCCACTACATTTTCCTTCAAATTTCAGATTCATGAACACCTTTTTCAATAATTTTTATTGCATTCACATATGTATGTATATATGAACATATGTGAGCTCTTCTCCATCCAATATGCTTTGTCTGTTGTTTTATCTTTGTTTAGACTGTGTTTGGGAAGTTATGTTGGCAAGTATTTATGGGTATATATATATATATATATATATATATATATATATATATATATAGTTATGACTAGTACATATAATCTTGCAGCAAACTCCTTTATCCTCTGGCTCTTACAATATTACTCCCCCCCTTCATAATGTTCCCTGAACCTTAGGTGTATGAGTATTTTGTAGCTGTATCCAACTGGAACTGGAATCTACAACTCTGCATTTTGATACTAGTTGTGGTTTTCTATAGTGGTCTCCATCTGTTTCAATCAATGTCACTTGTTGAGGGAGGAGGGGGGTGAGGATTATACTTATCTGTGGATATAAGGACAAATGTTTATAGATTATTGCTAGAGATTGTCTTAGAGTTTCTATTGTTGTGAAGAGAAATCATGACCTCAGCAACCCTTACAAACACATTTAATTTTGTGGCTAGCTTCCAGGTTTAGAGATTTAGTCCATTATCACTATGTCAGGGAACATGGCTGCACTAAAGGTAGACATAATACTGAAGAAGAGGACATTTGGAGTCTTAAGAAGTAGGAAGAAAGAACCAATGGGCCTGGTTTGAGTATTTGAAACTTCAAGGCTACCCCAAAGAACATATTTTCTCCAACAAACCCACATGTCCTCCAACAGGGCCGTACATCAAAGTTCTGTCAAATATTGCCACTCCCTAGGAGCCCATGGGGACCATTTTTTTTCAAGCCATCAGAGAGATTGTTCTGGATAATCAAAGTAATGGTTGTAGGTTATCCTCTATGACTTCATGAGTATTGAGTGGTTGGTTAGGTTTCTAGTACCAGACATGGCTTTTCTCTTGTTACGTGGATCCTAAGTACAATTAGGGAGGTGTTTGTTACCACAAAGTTATGCATGTCACTATTGCCTCATTTGAGTTTACATGCCATTTTGGTCATTGATGTGGTTCATGGATGTCATAGACTGGTAGGACTGTTGGTTGCCTCCCTCCTTTGGAAGCTTGCATAGTGAATTCTGGGGACTGGGAATCTAGTCCTCTGGGAGGTGGCATTCAGGTCAACTTGAACTCAGGTGGTTGGTTGTTTGCTTATGAAGTGCATGGTGTCTTCAGAAATAGGGACTTGCCCTGAAGGTGGATAGTTCATAAGATACCAATGTAACACTTGTTGTCTTAGGTAAAATGCAAGGGAAGGTTATCAGTCATCAAAAGGCAACACTGATGACTAGAAAAAATGGTTAGTAAATGGAGCGTGTAATCCTGAATGGGATTCTAAAATGAAAAACAAAGGAAAGAACATAAGTGGGGAAATCGGTGGAATCCAAATAAAGCCTGTGATTTAGTCATTGTAAAGTACCAATGCCAAGTTCTAAATGTTGACAAATGAGCCACAAGTCACGTAGATATGAAATGTGCTAAAACTGGGTGAGGGGTTAAAAAAATAAACAAAAGAGGGATGTTTGAAAAATTTTCATATTGTGAAGAAATCCTTCAAACAGTATAAGGATGTGGGTTTTGTTTTGTTTTGTGAAGGGATATGATGCCAAGACTCACTTCTGTTTCCTTTCTATTCCAGAAGCACTCTCTTCAGTCAAGACAGTGTAACAAACATTTGGTGAGAGTGAACCTATGGCCAGTCTTCCCACAATGGTTTGAAACAGATGCTTCAACATACCCACATATGACAGAATCAGTTCATATACAAAATTCCTTGCAGCCACTCTTATATATATTATTTAAGTTCCTCCCAATGTGTCATCTTTCATTAAAGCAAGATTCTTCTAGTAACAAACATATGAGGTCTCAGACACAGTGGTTTCACAGAAGTTTGTATTGATAGCAGAAAGCCTGAGCCAGATCCCTAGAAAAAGAAAGATGTGAGCTTCACTTCAGAACATCTTCAGTATGAACAAATGCCAGTATTCTTGAATGTGATTTTTTTTCTGTTATTGCTGGAGAGCATACTTCTGAAGGGGCAGATACTGATGGATTTAGTAAACTCATTGTAGAAGAACCATAATGAACCTATATCCCCCATGACCATCGGATTGTCAAAGAATGTGTTCCATGTGACAGAAACTAATTGTGACATTTTCGTACAGCTGGTATAAATTGGAGAAGTTGGGGAGGACTTCCAGAAAGCACATTGCTCAGATAATCCTTCAGGGTTTCCCCCAGGGTATTTTTCTAATGTAATGTGAGTGCAGTTTATAGTCAGGCTCTGCAAAATAATATGGGACCTTGTACTTGTGTCATACAACAGGTTTTTTCTCTCTTCAAAAATTATCTGTTACAAGATTTCCAAAATGAGTGACCCAATTCTCACTCAAGGTTGTGCCTGCTTTAAGAAGCAATTTATTTATTTATTTTACCACCGTTAGGCTATTACTTAAAATGGAAAATCTAAATAGAGCCACACAGCTAGTGTCAACCTTGAAGGACAATAGAAATAACCTCCTATAAATAGGTTAGCTGGTTAGTTAAAAAAATCAGTAAATGAACATTTTGGTAGAGACCACACAGATAAGAAATCAATGTTTTTTTTTTTTCTCTAATACATTAGTAAATGTGAAGAATAATGTGCTTTTCTCTTTTTTCTTCCTATAGATCATGGTCTTGATGCTCCCTAAATATGATTTCAATTTTTACCTGCTTGTTCCTACTAGAAAGACCAGTGAGCATGTGTTTCAAACTGCTGACCATGGAAAAATTGATTTTCATTTTATAGCTCTGTGATGTGTCTGGGGCTGTATAAAATATAGTCAATAAATTACAGAGCTGATGCTCCTGATTTCCTTAGGGAGTTCCAGAACACTCTTCTACTTGCAGTTTCAGCATTTGGCATCACATATCTCAGAGGCTGAGAGAATTGGTACTGTCTTGATAACAATCCTTCAAAATAAGCTGTTAATAGTATTTTCAGTTAGACAAAGGTGGCTCAGAAAATGATAACTCACCATATGACACTTTGGCATCCTGAGGAGGATTGTAGACTAAAGGCGATTGAATAGCCACAGAAGAAAAATGAATACACATGGAGAGACCCATGCAAATGTAGCAGAGGATGGCATTGTCTGGCATCAATAGGAGGAGAAGCCTATGGTCTAGTGAAGGCTCATTTCCCCAGTATAGAGGAATGCCAGGGCGATGAGGTTGGAGTGGGTGGTTCGGAGTAGGAGCATCTTTATGGAAGCAAAGGGAGTGGGGATGGTAGAGATAGGATAAGGGAATAACATTGGAAAAGGAAATATATGTAATATCCTATAAAAATGATTTAAAAAAACAGCCTTCAAGCTTTACGTTTTTTTAACTACCCAGAAATATTCTTCATAGAGGCAAATGAAACCAGAACTCTCTCCACTGAGATAGCCCTTTCTCCTCTCCTGTTTAGAGTGTTTTATTCTTACAGAATGCTACAGAACAGCTTAAAAATAATCTGAACAGACAGGCCTTGATAGATGTCCACACTCAGTCTACTCAGCCTACTGCCCTTAGATTAAGACCCTCTATTCAACCATATTTCCACACCATTTGTCATTCTTCTCTAAAACTAAGCATTAAAAACAACAAGTTTTTCATCAGTCTAGTTGTCTTCATTTTTGAAGATGCTTTTGTCACATAAAACTTGGGACTTGGATTAAATACGTTTTTGTTTCTTGTTAAGTGGGTTTTTTTTTCTTGAGATTTTCTACTCTAATCTTGAATTGTTCAACCTCACCCTCTTGACATTTTGTGCTAACACACAAATTCCTGGATAGTTGAGGGAGCTGTCCTGTGTATAGCTCAATGTTTACTGGAATCTCTAGCCACTGCCCACTAGATAGATGCCACTGGGCTTTGTTCAAGTCTTCACATCCAAGTAATTTCTAGACATTGCTGAATGTCTCTTGGGACCCATAAAATACTTCCATTTATCCTTTGAGGACCACAGCTGAAACAAACAAACAAACAACAAAACCAGACAAGGTGAGTGGGGTGGCTCATGCCTTTACTCCCAGCACTTGAAAGGCAGAGGCAGACAGAGCTCTGTGAGTTTCAGGACAACCTGGTCTACAGAGTGAGTTCCAGGACAGCCAGGACTAGGGAAAGAAAGCCTGTCTTAAAACAAAAGAAAACAAAACAAGACAAAACATCACAATATCACAAGAAAAAAAAAAGACATACAAGACCAAATAATGAATGTGATTTTGTTAGATTTGTGTGTGTGTGTATGTGTGTGTGTGTGTGTGTGTGTGTGTGTGTGTGTGTTGTTCACAATTTCTAACAGGTGACACATTAAAATGGCTAAGGTAGAACATCTAAGAAAGAGGCCTAAAGGACAAAACCAACAGAATGATGCTTAAAGTAAAAAGGGCTTAGAAGACTAAGTTCTACTCATTATGCAATGTAAGCAAGATGCCACAATCCCAAGAAGTAACACAAGTACATGGGATTCCTGTATTTGATACATGGAGTTGGATACACATTTAGTGAGACTTTACAATAACTGTGGATACCTCAGAGATAGCTGTCATGATTTGAACCTTGGGCACCAAAACACCAGAGCAAGTATGACTGAGAAGAGAGTCAATAAATCCAAGCAAAGACCAGAAAACTTGGCTAGTCAATCACTCCTTTCTTGGCAGAAAGCTTTTCTTTAAAAACATAAGTTGTAATTCAGATAATATAAAGTCCAACTTTTAAGGATTATGTACACGTATGCTCATGTGTGTGCAGGTGTATATTTGTGTAGGTGCTTGTGTGTGCTTTCGTATGTTGTGGCTTGAGGATGATTTTGGATAATGTCGCTTCCTGGGTGCTGTCTTCCTCAGCATTAGGATCACAAACATGCACCCCACACACCCATCTTTTTCACATGGATTCTTTGGCTCAAACTCAAGTCCTTGTACTTGGACAGTAAGCATTTTACTGACTGAACTAATCCCCCACCCTAACTTTGAACTTTTTAAGCCTTTTACCTACAGACTTCACAGACTTTAGTTTATCTACTGTGTTGAGCAGCTATGTCCCCTGTTTCAGTTGTGTTTTCCTGTTTCTGAGATAAAATAATCAGAGAAACACAACTTCATGGAGAAATGCTTTCTTTTGGCTTGAAGTTCCAACACATGGCCAGAGCAAAAGCTTGAGGAACATGGTGTCTCTACATCTGGACCCAGGAAGCAGAGAACAATGCATGCTGATGCTCTGTTCACTGCTTCCTCATTTAATATTTTAAACTTTCATTTTTATGTATACATATGTGTATGTATGTTTGTAAGTGTATGCTATGTCTGTGCAGGAGCCCACAGAGGCCAGAAGAACATTTCCAATCTCCTGGAACTTGAGTTACAGGTGGCTATGAACTGCCCAGCATGAGCTCTGGGAATCAAACCCAGGTCCTCTACAAGAGCAACGAATAAGTACTCTTAGTGGCTGAATAATCTCTCCAGCCACATATTTTCTCCTTTTGCCAATAAAATTTAGAATCTCCGTCCACAAAATTGTTCCAACTACAGTGGGAATTTCTTCCCTTGTCAATCAACTGAATGAAGAGAATGCCCCCCCCCACTGATATGCACAGAAGTTCTTCTCTCTCCCAAATGATTCTGGATCTAATCAAGTTGCTCATTGAAATTAACCATCATGCCCTTAATTTTCAAGCATTTTCATCACCCCAAAAGAAACCCACATCCAAAAATACATAATAGAAAGATGAAGGAAAATGTTAAAGGTGCAAATTTTACATGAACACAAACACACCAACAAAATCACAGATTCACATGGACTATTTAATTAGTAATGTTTCTAGTCACAAAATAAAACACACTTTCAATCCTGCAAAAACATGCTTGAATCACAATTGTTATACCAGTTGTTATATTAGTCTCTCTTTTTTTTTTCTGTGCTTGAAATAGTTCAAAATGTTTAAACAGTCAGTTAGGGGTGTAGATCATGTCCATTTTCTAGGGCTATAACAGAATACCTGAGGTTGAGTCATTTATAAAGGGGATAGGTTGATTTTGGTTCACAGTTTAGTAGACAAAGACTTCCAAGTACATGGGCCCAGTATTTTTTTTTTTTTTTTTTTTTGGCTGCTTCTGAGGGTCTTGCAATGCTTCAACTCACGGCAGAAGATAGAAAGTTAAGTGAGCATGTAAAGAAAAAAGAAAGAAGACTTGAACAACTTGAACACTGGTGATAGTTAACCTGTCCACTGAAGAAAGACATTGCTCTATTCATGAGACCAAACACAGGGTTCCACCTGTCAGGGCTGACATATTGTGGAATTAAGGTTCTAACACATGTGCGTTTAGGGGGCACAAGCTCAAACCACAGCAGGCTAATACTGAAAGTGGGAACAGAAAAGTCAAGAAAATGCACAAATGACTCAATGTCAGCGGAATTCTTCTACTTCTTTTTACTTGAGACAGATCATCATGTTTCCTAAGCTGACCTTAAGCTAGCCAAGTGGCTTAGAAGGACCCTGAAACACCTGATCTTGCCTACAGCCCCCAAGGGCTAGAATTACAAGCATGAGGCACCACACTAAGCTAAGATTTCTTCTTCATCTGCATGCTTTGGCTATTTTTTTCCCCATAAACCATAAAGCCCCACTTTATCTCATGCTGAAGCAGAGCTTCTCTTCCTCCTTGCTTGCTTCTGGACCCATTTTCACATTTGTTTGGAAGAACACATTATCAAACCTTGGATGCCAAATTTCAACTGCACTGCAGGGGCCTCTTCAGAAATAAATTACAGAGTTCCTATAAATTGGCATCTCTCCCACGCACCATGCACACAGCCAACCTATAATACTTGACTGCTAAAGGAAGCCTTTCCATTCAAGGGCAGAGACCTGGATTTCTGGCAGTGCCTACAGAGACAATTGCCAAGAACATATGTCCTCTACTTTCCATACACATTGTGACTTCTGGAAACTTCACTTCTTCGCAGAAATGATTGAAGATGTTTATATACTGTGGCTAGTGGGGATGGTGGCAGAAACTGATAAAAATTCAACTTTACTATTTTAATTATTGATTCTATTATGTCCTAAATATTTTATTGTTGATTTTTTTCTATTATATGGGATTGCATTTTAGCTACAATTCACATATAATGAAACATACAGATCTTAGATAACTATCTAATACATTTTTATAATTATTATCATACAATCTTAACCCAAACTCCTATGAAAATAGATTTTTACCTTCATTCTACAAAGTTTTCTCTTGCCCCTGACTTCCCAGCCCCAGATCCTAACCTCACTTTCTTTTGTACAGATAATTACTACTTAACTTTCCCCCTATTTTGTTGAATTCTGACATTTCTGTAATGTAGTAAGCAAATATCTCAAAGTTCATATTCATTAAATGAGTTGAAGTACAGGATTACCCAAAGGGGTTCTCTGTTCAAATGTAGACTGGAAACCCAATTCTCACAAGTGGGCTTTTGATTAAGATCTGAGTGAAATCCATTTTCCCAAAAGTTACTTCTGTATCCATCAGCATAATAACCTTGATGTTATATTGAGGAGACTTCACTCTTTAGTATTGGAGGGGGTACTTTATTATTAACAAAGCTAAGACAGAAAAGATTTAAATTTACCAGATAAGAACTTTCAATTTTTCTGTTCATGTTTTACATCAAGCGGCTGCAAGAGATCAGAATTTCCAGCCTACCTCCAGCTTGGACTGACTACTACCTTGAATAAATTACTTCCCATCCCTGAACTTCCAGCTGTCAAAAGAACCCCACTGTATTGATTTCTACTATAATGGATAGTGTAAATCTGGTAGCTGGTATTTGGGATGATGGCTTGTTGATAGTTTTCTCAGCCTTCTTCAGGCCCAAGGAAAGAAAGTGATTCTGGTCTATGAAGTCTAATGAAATGAAAACAAACTCTATATATTGAAGTAGAAGATTGGTAAAAGGGCACGTTGGTGACAAAATTGGCCTTATGTTCATATCCTTATGTGGTGCTTCACAAAGAAATGATTACTTAGGTTTTCTACCCAGTTTTTTTTTCATCTTCTCTGCTCATAAATAGGCAGTGCTGACCCCTGCCTCCCCACCTTTGCTGAGGTTGCTTCTGTGTTGTTTTGTTCGTTAGAACACCCAGGAAGAATTCAGTTTTATTTCCTTCATACAATAAAACAGCTAAAAATGCTAATGACTCCAAAACAGCACTTTGTTCCCAAAGAATCACATGCCAGAACATTGAGGGGGCTGACTTGTGTGGTAGGAACTCAGCAGCACCATTTGTTCTGACAGGAACCAGCAGCTCTCTCTCCCCTGTGGGCAAGGCAGTCTCTTTTCTTTTCTTGCTCAAAGTCTAGATCTAGTGTGGCCTTTGTTTTATGCTATTCTTTCTCCTGTCCTGCCTGCAAAGGGGCAAGTAGAACCTCAGCATGAGTAGGAAACAGAAACAATGAGCAGATCAAGCAAGAAAAATCATGAGGTCAAAAGCCTTGGGGACTGAAGCCAGGCTTTCACAGGGGCTGAGCAAGTAAGTGCCTGTCATGGAACTGAATCCACATATGTAGAAACCTTTTGTTGTCTCTTCTTATGTTGAATTGGGTGGCAAGCCCATTTTGAATGTGGGGTTTATGGGATTGATACCTCACTGCATTCTTAAAACCTGTGTGTGGATGGGGTGTTCATTCTGGCTTGAGATGGAAAACCTCCTGTCCACGAGCCTAGAATTTGAGAGAGTAGAGTCTTCCTAGGATCCAGAGAATAAAGTGTGAAATGTCTGCTGTGGCACTAGAAACCTGGTTAGCCTCACTGGGAATGAACTAAGCAACCAGTTACTATGTGTTCAAGAATTTTCTCTCTGCTTACAATGTGTCTCTTGTTACAGTGATACATGCACTTCAGACATGGAGGTTTTATGGAGACAGGTTCTGACCACACATGACAGAGTTGGGATCTAAAATTGCATTTCTCATAGGCTCCAAGCCTACGTTGCTTGCTACAGGAAGCCTTCAGCTCTGAAGAGCATAGACTGTGGCCAAGTGTGGGTGATGTGCTTGGTTTTACAAATCTCATGGAATTCTCACAATATCAGATGAGGCTAGAATGATCTCAGTGTGGTAAAGATGGAAACTGGGAGCTCTCGGGAGAATGCTGATGTTCCATAGCTGGTCAGTGTCATAGCTATGATTTTTCAATTGCTGTGATGATTATCACAAGCAAACAAAAAGGGGAGGGAGTCCTTTCATCTTAAAACTCACAGTTCACGCTCCATCACTGACACAAGTTAGGACAGGAACTCTAGGCAGGAACTTAAGCAAAAACCATGAAGGAACATTGCCTACTGGCTTGCTCCTTGTGGTTTGCTCAGTTTGATTTCGTTTCCTTTCTCTTGTTTGCTTTCTTCCTTCCTTCCTTTCTTCCTTCCTTCCTTCCTTCCTTCCTTTCTATCTCTTTCTTTCTTTTTTCCCTTTCTTTCTCCTTTTCTCCCTTCCTTTCTTTATTTTTCCTTTTTTTCCTTTTATTTAAAACATTTTTAATTTAAATATGCTTTGACCATATTCTTCCCCACCCACCCAGTCCTTCCAGATTCCCCCCATCCCCACTCATCTTTAAATTCTGTCTAAAAAACCCAACAACAACAACAATAAAAAGCAAGCAAGACCCACGATAACAAGGCCCTCCAAAAGAAATAAAGCAAAATAAAACAAAACAATACAAAACCAAAACCCCCACCAAACTTTAACCAAATAAAAACATACACACAAAATCTCAGGGTCCATTATATGTTATCAGCTACTAAGCATGAGGCCTGTCCTGGAGTAGTGGATTCCATTGGAGAAAATTGATTTTTTCTTCTCCTAGCAGGTATAAGTGATAATTTAGTTGTTAACCTTTACTCTCATGACTAGGTTTTTATTCATTCATTCATTATTCATTTGTTTTAAAAATATAATAAGATTATATAATTATTAGGGAAATTCAAGTCAAAAGGACACCGAGATTATACCTCATACCAGTCACATTGGATAAGATCAAAAACTCAAGCACATGCTGGCCAGTGGAGAAAGAGGAACACTTCTCTACTGTTGGTGGGAGTAAAAACTGGTACAACCACTCTGGAGATTATTTTGGAGGTTTTTCAGGATCTTGGAAATAGTTCTCCCTAAAGACTCAGGTGGGTCACTTGTGGGCATATACCCAAAAGATGTTCCACCATACCGCAAGGACATGTGCTCTACTATTTTCATAGCAGCCAGAAACTGGAATCAGCCCAGATGTCTATCAACTGAAAAATAAATAGAGAAAATATAGTTTATTTACATTATGGAATACTGTACAGCTGTTAAAACAAGGACATGATGAGTTTTGCAGGCAAATGGATAGAACTAGAAAACATCATCCTGAATGAGGATGCACCCAGAAGGACATGCATGGTATGTACTCACTGATAAGTAGATATTAGCCAAAAAGTACAGAATACCCATGATACACCCCTTGCTCTCAGAGAACTGGAGGGAGGATTGGGGGAGGTACACTCTGAGGGGGGTATGAGGAGGAGTAGGAGTGTGGGATATAAATGAATGAATATGAAAAGAAAGAAAGAAAGAAGGAAGGAAGGAAGGAAGGAAGGAAGGAATGAAGGAAGGAAAAATGGAAGGAAGGAAAGAAAGAAAGAAAGAATGAATGAATGAATGAATGAATGAATGAATGAAAGAAAATCTAATTTGGACAAGACAATGCATCAGAAGGAAAAGAACCCAGGAGAAGACACAAGAATCTGAGACACCCCACAGACCCAAAGAAGGTAAATAAGAATGAAGGCCCAAATGAGGCTGCTTGAACCACACCTAGAAGGGGAAACAAAATAGTCATAGGAGGCAAAGAGAGGAGGGAACTAGGTGGAGGAGGGGATGCGGGTGAGAATGGGGGACAGGATCAAGTGTGGGGAGAAAGAAGAGAGGTGCAGAGTGCCAGGGGAATGAACTCTGCAGTTGTCAGAGGCAGGAGTGGGGGAATCTTTAGAAAATACCAGGGTCCTGGGATGGGGGAGGCTCTAAAAAGTCAATGTGGGTAGCCTTAGCTGAGATGCCTAACAGTGGGAACATGGATCTTGAAATTGCCATCTCCTATAGACAGGCAGAGCCCCCACTGGAAGGAGAAGGACACCAACCCATCCACAAAATTTTTGACCCAAAATTTGTCCTGTCTAAAAGAAATGCAGGGACAAAGATGGAGCAGAGACTGAAAGAATGGTCAACCAATAACCTGCCCAACTCAAGACCCATCCCATGGGCAAGCACCAGTCCCGGACACTATTGATGATGATACTCTGTTATGCTTGAAGATTGGAGCCTACTATAACTGTCCTCTGAAAGGCTCTACACAGCACCTGACTGAAACAGATTCAGATATGCATAGCCAAACACTGGACTGAGGTGGGGGATTCTTATAAAGGAGTTGAGGGAGGGATTGAAGGCCCTGAAGGGAATAGGAATACCACAGGAAACCAATAGACAACTAACCTGGACTCCTGGGAGCTCTGAGACTGAGATACCAATCAAATGCAGACTGAAACTTGGGACCTCTGGGCACAAATGTAGTAAGCAGACGTTCTGCTGAGTATCCATGGCTGCTTTGTCTGGCCTCAGTGTGAGAGGATGTGCCTAATCTAACAGAGACTTGATATGCCAGGATGGGGGAATACTCAGAAGAGACCCCATGCTCTCAGAGGAGAACTGGAGGGAGGATTGGGGGAGGTACACTCTGAGGGGGCTATGGGGAGGAGGAGCAGTGTGGGCTATAAATTAATGAAAAGAAAAGAAAAAAAGAAGGAAGGAAATAAAGAAGGAAGTAAAGAAAGAAAAAGAAAGAAAGAAAGAAAGAAAAAGAAAGGAAGAAAGAAAGAAAGAAAGAAAGAAAGAAAGAAAGAAAGAAAGAAAGAAAGAAAATCTAATTTGGACAAGACAATGAATGCATCAGAAGGAAAAGAGCCCAGGAGAAGGCACAAGAATCCAAGACCCACTCATTTGTACACTCAAGAATCCCATAAAAACACCAAACTTGGAGTTATAATACACACACACACACACACACACACACACACACACACAGAGAGAGAGAGAGAGAGAGAGAGAGAGAGAGAGAGAGAGAGAGAGAGAGAGAGAGAGAGAGAGAGAGAGAGACCTAGTGCAGACCTATGGAGGCCCTGTGCATGCTTCAGTCTGATTTCTTACACAACCTAAGACCACTGCCCAAGGGTAGCACTGCTCACAGTAAGCTGGGCTCTCTCACATTAACCATTAATCAAAAGAATGTCCTGTAGGCAAATCTAGTGGGGATTTTATTCGCAACTGAGGTTTCTTCTTCTCCAATGTGTCCAGTTGACAAAAATGAACAGAGACAATGAATTGGGAGTATTGGATTATTTAAGACATGAAGAATTAAAGCAATATTTCTTTGAGTGTGAGCCCCAGTTTATCAGCATCACCTGGGAACATGTTCGACACAGAAAATTTCAGGTCCCATTTCAGACCTAGTTTGTCAGAAACAAAAGATGCCCCCTCTGCAATATATAGTCTAATTGGTCAATTCCTTCAAGTGACTTTGCTGAACACTCAACTTTAAGAACCACTAAGACAAACTGGTGCTGATGAACCAGTAATGTGTACACGAGTCAGCAGAGAACTTGTGAAACAGCAGATTCTGATTCAGCAAGTCCAGGGTATGGGGTAAAATGGTACCTTTCCCACAAGCTCCCAGATGATGCTGATGTAGCTAGTCCATGGACCACACTTTGGGCACAAGGAATAAAGTTAGCTTTCCCACCAATAGCAAGACTTCAATAAATGACCTGTGAATTTTATTTTTACATGCTTACTGGTTATGAGAATGAAGGACACATTCCTGTATTTAAACACACAACTGGCTAAAAACAGAAAGCTCCAAATTCAATCTAAAATACTGGAATAAACAAAAACGCAGAGAAATGCCAAAAGGCAGGGCATGTAGTTGTTTCCATATAGAAAATTTGGTGGAGTTCAGCACGGCCCTCAAAACAATGTTGTTCCTACAAAGACTTCATTCCCAGAGACTCACAGCCTTTCTTTGTCTTTTTCTTAGGTGTGACTATTGTTGTAACTTCTCTATGAAATAGCACATCTAGCCAGCAGATTTCCTCTATTGAAATAATCCTTGAGACCAAAGAACTTGCAGTTCGAAGTTCATTACTTACTTCAGTACAGAGGAATAAGAGAATCAAACTGACAGTTTGTCACCTACAATGATTCCTGGGCTTGCTGACAAATGTGTTTGGTTCCCTGTGACCTCATTTGGCTTTTTCTCACTGCCATATGTACTTAATATTGGTAGAATCTATATGGTGGTTTTTTTTTTTCTGTAAGAAAAGCTTTTTCCCATAAGAAAAGCTTTTTCCCATTACAAAGTGAAGAGGTAACTGGAGTTATTAGGTAAAGCTTGGGTTCCAGTAACTCCAATGAACCTAGATTTGCTCCCCAACACACAATTGAAGAGATAATAGTGAAAGGAAGAGAAAGAAGATTTAGTTGATGTGGCCATATTTGGAAGAGGAACAAATCAAGGAATCCAGTGACCCCACAAACTAATATGAGTTTTCAGTTTAAGCAGAGGAAGAATTAAAGCAACAGTTGAGAGGCTTGTATATTGACACAATCCTGTCCAAGGTGTGGTCTGGTTGATCATGCTCAGATCTGGTTCAGCAAACTGTTCCAGAGAAGTCCTTCAAACTGTTATCTTTGGAGGAATCAGTCTGGTCACTAGAAGATGAGTTCTTTTGCTCAGTCTTTCCATCACAGATGATTTGTTTCATCTCTGAAAAGTGGGGAGGTCATCTACCTTATAAGGTTCTGCTATTGCAGGATTTAAGGTAGTTCCCGTACAAATGTTTATGACTATGATTTCATCACCGTGTCTTCAGCCATAGTAAAAGAAGCAGCAACAAAGTAAAGACAGCTCTTAGTATTTGCATTGCTATGAAGAGACAACATGAACAAGACAACTTTTACATACAAGCAGACATGATGTTGGAGAAGGAGCTGAGAGTCCTACATCATCTGAAGGCAAACAGGAGAAAACTGGCATCCCCCGGCAGCTGGGAGGAAGCTCTCTTCAGCAATGGGTAAAGCCTGAGAATAGGAGGAGACCTCCAAGGCCCACCCCACAGTGTCACACTTCCTCCAGATATTTTCTAACAATCCCATTCTCTGTGGGCCAAGCAAATTAAAATCACAAAACCGATGCCAGGCTTTTGTACTGCTTTAGGATGCTGTGAGTCCAAAGTGAGAAGTCAGTGCTTCTTGGTAAGAGCAGCCTATTTCAAGCATGCCTTCTACCCCTCTTATTTGAATCTAATATGGGGTTTTCATTCAAGACTCCTTGTGACTCTAAGATTGCTCTTTTATGTCAGGATACTTCAAGTTTACAAAGCCAGACACCATGAGTAATAAAACATTGCTTTAAAAATGACCCTCCTCCTCTGCACATCACTTTTTATCTCAGATTTTATCTTTGATTTTATGGCTACCCACGGTTTTTGTTTTTCCTCTAACAAGAAGTTCAGGAAAAGGGAGAAATTCTTCTTCTTTTATTTGGGGATATTTTTTTCAATTTGAAAACAAAGTTGACCTAGTGTGCTATACTGAGGCCTTCAAAACCTAAAGGAAAAATGGGTGTTTGGCAGTCTCCAGTCTAGACATCACTTGTTGATCCATTTCTATAGAGTGGTAAGACATCATTAACCAAGTATAATTAATTTTTACTTTCTCTATTGTCTCAATAAAGCATCTTACCCATACCTGAAAGACACTTTTTTTCACTAAAAGACATTTAAGGGATATTGTTAAACTATTTTTATATCATATTTTATGTATTGATATTTTAAGATAGCATGTAAAAATAAGTATTTTTTATTATGGCATTTCCCCAAGTGTGTGTGTGTGTGTGTGTGTGTGTGTGTGTGTGTGTGTTGCATACATATGGTATTATACTGTTAAATTATGCTTTTATTCATCCCTAGTCCTCCAACATTTTAGCCAATGATGTAGTATGTCCTATCTTGACCTTGTAGTGGAAATAACATTGGCACGGTTGCCATGACAACAGAACAAGTACCACAATACTATGTGATAGCCAAGTGTATGGCAATGACAGTCAGGCTTATAATAGTATTGTCAAGTTAACATTATCTAGAATCACCTGAGAGACAAACTTCTGGGCGTGTATGTGAGAGTTTCTATATTGAGCAAATTGAGGTGGGAAAATATACCCTAAATGTGGGTGGCAACCTGCCATTCACTGAGGTCCTAGAGTGAAAGGAGAAAAACATCGAAGAAACAGCATGCATTGCTTTGGGCTTCCTGACTTCAGATGTAATGAATCTAGCTGCCTCATAGTCTTCCTGCCATGCCTATCCCTGTCCCATGATAGACTGTCCTCTAATGCTATAAACAAAAAGAAACCATTCCTAAAGTTGCCTTTGTTTGGTATTTTGTCACAGCAAACCCAAAAGCAAGCTATAGAGTGCTATTGACATACCCTAGTCAAAGGGGTGGCAGAATGGCCACAGGACCCTCGCAAGGGATTCCAGCCTTGGAATCTGCCTGCTGTCACCTCACTATAAGGAATCTTGGGTGATGCTAGGATGTAGGTGAAGTAGCGAGTTAACGGAAAGTGGAACTTCATGATGTAACTTCATTCAGATCATTATTTGGAATGGAGGTGAGATTTTATGAAGAAACAGCATTTATTGAGCCCTCCCATGGTTCTATGAGTAGCCGTTGACTCATGATCCTATACGTATACCCAATAATTTCATTCGTTCATGAAGCTACAAGTGGGCTGCAATTGTTACTTTGGTGGGCTATTCAGTGCTCTTTCTGGGGGAAGATATACATCTATTCAAAATTCTCCAGGAAAAACTAACATAATCGTGGAATATCCACTTCATTCCCTTAGACCAAACTTTTGCATCTGTTTAGTGAGAGCAATATTCACATGATAGTTTCAAGTGAATTATGTATGAGCCTTGGATAATAGTTTCCTGTCTCAATAACTAACAATGTGGTTATATATCCATTTATAAAAGGCTTTTTAATTTTTTTCTAATCTTGGCAATTGTGAAAAACTTCTATAAACAACCGTGGGGGAAACAAGTGACCCAACTTGAAGTATCTACTCGTTTTTGCTCACCAAGGCAGCTTTTTTTTCCCTTTGCACTGATAATGCACATGTACTTCACCATTTTTCACCTTAACTAAAGTACACTGTAGCCACTTTTCATAGATTCTCACTCATAAACCCTCAGCAGAAAAGAATGTTGCCAGTGCAAAGTTCACTTTGATGAGGAAGCAAAAGTCTCTGAGTCTCAAATTTGATAGAGCAGTGGTCACACAACGCTGACAGTGCATGGAGTAGTGATTTTGTTGTTGGTTTAGATCATATGCATTATGTTGGTGAGAACTTCGAACGCAATGCTTTGGGCAGGGCGAATTAGGAAAGTTATCACAATTAGTTTCCAGAGAGTTGGCGATCTATCTCCATCCATCTTTTGACAACAGTTCCCTAGGGTAGCCCCTCACCATAACACTACCTGGACTATTCCATTAGTTCCCAAACACTTCCACATCGGAGTCATTCTTATTTCAACTCTGAAGGTTTCTTCTATCTTTGCCTCCTTCCAGTACACATTTGAATTGTCGACAGTGACTCTATTCTGACTTCATGCTAGGGATAATGATTTGACTATCTAAAAATGGTTGGCTACAGAGAAGTGTTAGTGTCTTTCTTTTCACAAGGTTCATTGTAAACAAGTGTGTGTACATCCTGGTGTTACATAATCATGACAGCTTTAGGTGATGTCACTGAAACTTTCAAATGCTATTCTACCAAATGTGCTGCACATGTCAGACATTTTAACCTGTGGAACTGTTGATTAGATCCTGGACCATTTTTTGATCTCCCAGATTACCCTGTCATGGAGTATGTGGAGGAAGTTTGGCAGGATCGGTGCCTATAAGATGCAAAGGGTGGGACTGCAAAGAACTTTGTGAAAGAGGCCACAGTCTTTTGCAAAGGGACCATACCTTTAGAATCCAGACAGGAATTCTAACCTTAATCTGGGAAGCATCCTTGGCAAAAGAATGGAAGCATCAAGTGAGCAGCTGTCAATACTTCCAGTAGCTATGAGTAGAAATAAAGCATGTTCCTAAAGAATGTCCTGAGACACATTCTTGCCTACCTCTGCTCTCCTGAAGAACCTTTCTTCCAGGAAGCACTGAGCGCTTATTTCCCTCATTTGTTTCTCTCTTTGCTTTCTTTCTTGAAGCTTCTTTATTTTTTTATTGTATTCACTTGATAGGTATATGCCTGGGCGTGCTTACACATCACTGGAGTACATGTGTGGAGCTGCTCACAGGATAACTTTCCAAAGTTTGTTTTCTCTACCGCATGGATCCCAGGGATCAGATGAAGGTTTTCATGTTTGGTGGCAAGCACATTAACCCACTGAGCCATCTTTTGGTCTCTGAATACACTCACACACACACACACACACACACACACACACACACACACACATACACACACATTCAGAGGCTAGGGAGGAAAATAAGGTTTTTTGGTATATATTAACTATGCATTTCTATACATGCATACAAGGTACATGCGTACACCATGAGACTATAAACTTTATATCTTAATTTTTGAATCCTTACCTGTTACAGTATCTAGTATGAGCAAGATGAAGCCCTAGGTTCAGTCCCCAGAACCACAGAAAAATAAGCATGATGGCACGCCCCTGAAATTTTTGTGCCGAGGAGGTAGCAGTTGAAGGATCAGAAGTTCAAGGTCATCCTCAACAACAAGATTGAGGCCAGTCTGGAGTACACAATACCTTTTTGAAGTGGAAATTTAAGTGTTCTTTGGAAAGTCAGATGGATGGTGTTTTGCTGGGGCAAACACAAGAAGGAACATTTAGCTAAAGCAGACACAGGGGAAAGGATGTTCTGCAAAAGCAATCATGTGAAAGGATGAAGGATTCTTTGCTAACAACCCCTTGCCTCATAGCCAAACAAAAAAGGTCCTGCAAAATGGCTCCATGGATTAAAGTGGTTGCCTTGTGGGACTGATGACCATTGACATCTACATGTGCTGCTCTGAGGCATACATGTGCTTTTTATATCAAATGATAATAAAAAGCAAATAATTTATAAAATTTAAGAATTGTTTCCACTATGGTTAGATGTCGTTTCATTTTCTTAGTCACCAAAACCTGTGCATTTTTAAGGTGTAAAATATTTCCAAGATCCTGCTTTTAATGTTGCTTAGTTCTTATTACTCGCTCTCCATATAAAACACTGTCAAAACTCTTGTGTATGATGAAAAATATTATAGCCTGTCTAGAGCAGACCTTGATCTTCTCTGACTTACCTTGTTTGCTGGGGATCCTTTTATCAGGAACACAGGCTCTGGGCTAAGAAAATGAGCAGGAAGGGAAGATGGATTCATTCAGGCACTAAAATAAATGTGGGGAACGGCAAACGCGGGTCCTCCATGTGGGGGGATATTTTCTCTAGCTCCATTCATTGCACATCCCTTTTAGAAATTCACTCTAGGTTAGCAGTTTCCTCGATATGGACTCTTGGGGAACTGCTGAGTTTTCTATGGCCTGTCATTTGTGATGTTTACTCAGTGAGACCTAGGAGTGGATGGAATTTCCTTTCCATATTTGAGTTAAAGCAAAGCAGGCTAAAAGGGACTTGCTTGTCTGTCTTATCTTTCTGGCTCACAGCAATTTTTTTGCATTTTTATTTTTTTTTCTATTTTATTGGATAGTCTCTGTATTTGCATTTCAAATGTTATGCCCTTCCGCCACTCCCCTCCCCTCTCTCCCTCAATTTGCTTCCATGAAGGTGCTCCCTCTCCCAATCACCCTCTCCACCTCAGTGCCTTCGCTGGTTGATGATGTTGTTCTTCCCATGACATTGCAAACCCTTTCAGCTCCTTCAGTCCTTTCTCTAGCTCTTTCATTGGGGTCCCTGTGCTCAGTCTGATGGTTAGCTGCAAGCATCCTCATCTGTATCTGTATGACTCTGGCAGAGCCTCTGAGGAGACATCCATACCTGGTCCTGTCAGTAAACACTTCTTGGCATCAGCAATAGTGGCTCAAAGCATTTTTAATGTATTTCTTTTTATTTCTTTTTCTGAAGTTCACGAATTGAATCCCAGAACTATTCAGCTTTTAAAATAAAATAAAAATTAGACAAAACAAGATTCATCTTTTCAAGCCATATGCTAATATCATTCTTTAGTGAATTGAAGGGTCTTTCCATTAAAAGAAATCACAGAAAGTAAAGATGTTACAAGTATAGAAACACTTTCAGTATAAAAAAAAAAGCAGGTTTTTAATTTAAATCTATCTGAGCATGTTGGGCTCATGTCTATAACCCCAGAACTCTGGGAAAGGAGAGTAGGCTGGGGGGATTGTTATTAAAAAACTCAAGATCAGCCAGAAGGGCTACAGTGTATGTCTGTTTCATAAAACAAAACAACACAACAGACTCCCCACAGTCCAAATTTTTGAGTTCTTTACAAATTCTTAAAACTATGTTACAGTCTTGCTAATGGGTAATATAAGATTTTTTTTTTCTGAAGTGCCAAATTTGCACCTAGAAAATGTTTGCAAAAATGCACAGCAGGCCAGCAGCAACAGGGTTTCTCTGTATTCTGCTTCCCTTTGTTATGACATTTCCAGTTACATAACCTCTCCATAGAGAAAGAGGAGCAGTGCTGGGACTTAAGTGTGTCAGATCCATGGGTGCGGGTCTCTCTCCTACATGAGCACTTAGTGCTTAATGCACAATCCTTTTCAGTTTGCATCCTTGGAGTTGTTGGCTCAATCATTTTCAAAATCTGTTTTCATTCTCTGTATTTAATTTTAATATGCATCCTTATCCCCTATTATTTTAATGCCAGTGGTTCCAAGAATGAGAACAGTGTGTCTCATCAACGTGCCAAGCCCATCACATAGGAACTGCTATAATAAGGGCAGAGGAGGAGCAATCAATCGTCGATGAAGAAGCCCCTGTCTCTCTCATATGAATTAAACAGAGAGGAGCCCATGAATCTCAACATTTATCTACTCCTTATTGAGTAGAAGGAAAAATGTCACGCCTCATTTGCAATCCGCACACATTGTTCTCACAGCAATTTGGAATCGGAGGGCTAATTCTCATGATACCAAGGAGCAAGAGAGACAGATGAGCTCTATAGAAGACTAGCAAATGCAATCTCCACCCTTTGCTTTGAAAGAAAGTCTAATTGCCCGCAACACATTAAATCTGTTTGATGGCGAACTGCTATTTCAGTCGCATAAGCTAGTTCCATATCTCAAAGGGAGAGAATATATATTCATGATGATTCTTAAATCTCAAATGTTTCATGTTGGATTGCTACACGAAGCCATGAAAAATGAACTTAGAAAAGATATGAAAAATGTATGCCTCGTGCTTCTTGTACATTTCAATACCAGATTTTTGTGTAATATACAGTGATGGTTGCCATAGCAACAGTGATCCAGGACCTTGATTATGCATATAAGAAAACTGGCAGCAAGGTGGAACAGCCTTAAGCCAGAAATAACTAACTGCCTTACTCACAGTCCTGTACTTGTGTCAGCTTTATATCAATTATCTAGATTTTTTTTGCTGTGAAAATTACTGGTCAACTAACTAAATTGTGGGGCTCTGAGCTGATCCTCTTGATAGCTCTTAGAGCACTGGGGCAGAATAATATACAGCAGATATGAATTAGACTCATTTATCTTGATTGTTTAAGAAATCAATAAAGTGGATGAGTGTTGAAATAGGGATAATTAAGAAAAAGGAGAGCCCACACAGTTTTTGATTAGGGAGTATGGTAACAGATAGCATTTTTACCTAAATGACACAAAATCACTGTGGAATAAATCTATTGCATACATGGGAAGTTGCTCGACTTTTCAACAAAATGGCTGCCATCATTTAGTATGCTGGCCCAGAACTGTGGGATTCTAGCTGCTTTCTTAGTTTCAATTATTAGCATTGAAACCTTACGTTCAAAATGAACTGACAAGGGACATTGAGTCAAATCTAGACAGGGACACCATAATTTTTCAAAAAGGTTTTCATGAAAGTAGCTTTGAGGAGAAAAATTAAAGAGAGAGCTTCTCCTAGTCTAGTCAAACTCGGGGAAAATGCTGCTTTCTTCACATGTGCACTGATTATCCATTTTTGGCACTACATATTGCCTTTGTCATGAAGGAAGAAAAAATAACCAGTGACAAAAGTCTACTATGATAAAAAAAGAGGAGTTGGTTTTCATGAGTTAGCTACTTTGGTTATTATATTTCAGCCTCCTAATTGTTAGAGTAGACTCCATTTAAACATTAAAACTGGGAGGTTAAACAATTTCCTCAACGCCAAATATAATGTCTCCTCATATTATGTTTGTAGAATTTGACCTGGAGTTTATTTCTCTTATCATTATGTGTCGACTATACAGTATGGGTCAGTGGCTCTTGGTCTCAACTTTCCTAATACTGCTACTCTTTAATACAGTTCCTTATGCTGTGATGACCCCAACTATAAAATTGTTTTGTTGTTACTTCATAACTGTAATTTTCTCACTGTTATGAATCATGAGGTAAATACTTTGGGGGGCTAGAGGTTTGCCAAAGGAGTTATGACCTACATGTTGAGAACCATTGGTCTAGATTCTGTGTCATTTTCAATACTACATGATCAGAACATGAAATCTTTTCATGTAGTTTTCCATCTATCACATTCTGTGATGAGTTGTATTTGTTATTAAATGACTTACCTTTTCCCCTTGCTATGACAAATAGTAAGAAGAAGCAACTTAAAGGAGGAGGGCTTTATGTGCACTAATGTTTTGAAGGTCCTGTCCATCATGGCAGAGACATTATAGCAGCAGGATGATGCTATAGCTGGTTAGGTTGTGTCTGCAGCTAGAAAACAATAAGCTAGATGAAGATGCTCAGCTTCCTTTGTCCTTTTGATGCAGTCTGAGATCCCAGTGCATAGGGATGATGCAGCTCACATTCATAACAGATTTTCTCTCCCCCATTCACTGTCTCAGCAAATACCCTCCTAGACATGCCCAGAGGTGTGGTCTAGTTGATTCCAAGTTCAGTCAGTGGTTAACAAGGAACCCTCCACAGTTCTCAATGTAATACGTTAACATTTAATGATTCAAAATAATCAGCATTATTATTTCAGTTGCAGAGAGTTAGAAATGTGGAACAAATTAGGAATTGTGCCTCAGAGTCTCTTCTGAAGGTACAGTTAGGGTATCAGTAAGCATGCAGATGTCCGAAGATTGATGAAGGGTAAAAGACCTGCTTCTAAGATCTTTGGTCCACTTATATGACTGCTGTCAAGAGGCCTTATTCCCTGTCATATGGGTCTCCCCATAGAATTGCTGAACTCTTATCACAGAGTGATCTAAGAGATCAAGGGCAGGTAGTAATACTTTTTACGTTTTAGTCTAGGTGGTCCTGTACCTTTCGTCACTTTCTCCAGGTATGTGGTAAACACAAACCACCAACTCTAGCCCACATTAAATGGGAGATTTTACTTTTTAAGGAAAGCAGTATCAAAAAGTATGAACACAGTTTCAGGCAATCACATAATCTCACTTTGGAGTTCAGAAAATACTGTTGCCATGGAAACTGAGAGCATAGAAAAACAACCCAATTTCATGTACTTAAAGGAGCTAGCAATATGGGCACAATGGTTCTGCCTACACTAAATATGATGAGTAATACAAGGAAGGTTTTTATTATTCAAAGACTGAATCCTCATAATACTCTAATGTGTCTGAATAATATAGAGGGGCCTATTTAAATGATACGATGCCATTGAAATGCAATTATAGTAATGCAATGTTTTTCACAGAATGTCAGGCTCACAGTCAGTACCATAATTCAAAAGGATTCAAGGACAATATGTATTAGAAAAGAGAAAAATCCTGTTAAGATAATCTATTAATAGCTGTTTATGTCTTTCTTGTTCTTTCTGAATCTGTTGATTGCATAATTGTTTGTTTTGGTTTCGTGTTGGCTATATAGCCCTGGTTGGCCTAGAATACTTTGTGTAGTCTAAGTTGGTCTCAAACATGTGATCATGCTGCCTTAGCCCCTAAAAGCTAAGATGGCATAATTTGGGGGTATCCTTAAACTTATAGCACCTTCAGCCCCCTGCTTATTAAGTTTCCAGTCATGTAAAGCACCTCCTTCAACCTTTGTAGAACTTCAGAGCCCGTGAGAAGAGGGGAGGATTTTGTCATTGTTGTTGTTTTAAACAGAGCAACCAAAGGCACCTCTTACCTGCAGCAAGCAACATGCTCGTCTCATAAGCTGAAAAGCTGAAAAGCCAAGCCAGTTCTCTTATTTCTGAACAAGATGGAAAAACAAGAGAGTTCATTAGAATCTAATGACCTTTGCTGTCTTTTCTCCCCCAGAAGCCTATATAGCACCTGCTAGAGCTATGAAATCTCGCCATCAGGGAAAGACTTTCCTAGTGAATTTGAGATTGATTTCTGAAACCAAAGGGGCTCAAAGAGCAGCTGTTTGTTCTCAGGGAACATGGAATACAAGATCAAAAACACTGCATTCATGCAGGCATGCATGCAATTTTCAAATAATAAATATAGATATTATTTTTAAAGTGTTATTAAAACATAAAACAATTAGCACTAAAGGGTGGGGGGAGCATCTTCTTAGAGGCAATGGCGAAGGGGAAGGGAGTAAGAAACTCTGGGAGGTGAGGACAGGGAAGGGGGTGCAATATTTGGAATGTAAATAAATAAAATAATTTATAAAACAATAAAATAAATAATCAATGGCTGGGATTCATTAAACTTTTTCTGGGACTAATTTCTACATCATTTTTTTTATCATCAGCAATGTCTCTGAAACTGATGTTAAAGAAATATAATGCCCAATATAAAGAGGTTGGAGATCTTAGGAAAGCAAAGATGTGCATCACCACTCTAAGTCATCGTCTGTCTCAATGGGAAGTATATTTCCTTGGTTTTCTTCGTTCATACATATTTTACATTGTCGAGAACTGCACTGCCCACAGACTTTTGAATAGCCTTCTTTATTCACTTACTATTCGAGACAAAGCAAAAACCACACACACACACACACACACACACACACACACACACACCATTTCTTTAACATATTTTAGGAGCTCTTTCCTGCTGTTTGTGATAGTTGTGTAAATAATAGTTCAATGAGTTGCCAATCGCCATATTGACGATCCATCCTATTGTATCTGCTAGATGCTATCATCACCTGCTTTGCTGATACTGCATTTACTTGCCTTCTCAGTTCATCTACTGCAGTCATTGCTGTCGGCTATTGTTCAAATGCCCAAGTCGATGGTGTCTCTGCATCTCTAATCTGCGGCTTCCTATCTTTCTTTCCCTTTGCTTGCCACCTGCTTAATAAATGCGCTTCCTTGAAGCCAAAAGCAAGGCGATCATCGATCATTCTCCATATGGCAGCATCAGTAGCACTCCAATGAGCTTCCATTTATCTTCTTACACAAGATTCTGCACACGGTTCATTCAAATGTTAGAAACCCTTTCATTACTTTGATGCGTGCCCACAAACAAACCAAGTGTAGTGTTAAACTTAATGATTTGACTTTCTTCCTCCTGATTTTTAATCTTGAACTAAAAACAAGTTTGGAATTGTGTCTGCACAAATTACATGAAGATAAAGATAAAGATGACTGCATTTGCTCCCCTCCCCCTTTAGAGATTTTTTTCTTTTCTTTTTACTTAGGGTTTTTTTTTTTTTTTAATCTTCATGTAAAAAGGTTTGAGTTTAAACAGGTTCAAGGACTTTCCTGAGGTACATAGTGTGACCTTGTCTCAGAAATATACAAACAAAACAAACAACAACAACAAAAACAACAAAAAAATTCTCTTAAGAAAACTTTACCTGTGCAGGAAAGCTTTTTAGGTAATTAGCAAAATCATTTTTCTTTACTTTCTTTTTTTTATTGAAAAACTTTATTTTAAAAACCAAAGATAAATTACAAATTTTCAGCATTTTTGTATAAAAGTATACGAATACTTTACTTTCATTTGAAGTAATTATCATGATTATAGTATGTAGTACACCCAGATAACCCATGCTACCGTTCAACAAACTCACAAGAGACTGATACACCTTTCTCCCACTTACCAGTCAATGCCATTCCCGATAAGTAAATTGTAATTTTCCTGTCAGGTGCTAATGTACTCTCTGAAGGAGCAAGGACCAAAAACAACGAGTTTTCTGGCATTAATAACTACTATCGCCCATCTTTTCATGCTCTCCATGAACAAGCCTGTGCCACAGATTCAAAGACACCTGGCTCTGAATTTCAGTGCTTAAGACATAGGCAATCTCTTTCTTTAGCCTCCCTTTCAAATGAACTCATCTGAAACTTCCCATACATTTTCAAAGTCATTGCTTGACTCGCTGCAACTGGTCTCCTGAGTTGAAAAATGCTTTCAACTCCTTAATCATCATTGTCCAGACTATTGCTGTTGCTTGTTGATCTCTAGATTCATTGTAAGAAACTAGTTTTATCACCAGACATTAAGGGACTCTGACTCTCATGCCACAGGACACTACAGAGGATATTTTTGGTGGTCATGCTGACAACAAGCTCATTTTAAATAGTGGTCAGTTTGTTGGAGTGTGTGGTTGATTATGGGTACATGCATGCACTGGTTCGTTTGCATTACCGGCTACTATGGAAACGAATTGGACACTTAACTCTGCTCAATTATCCACAGAGAAATGTTACCCAAACAGTCATCCAATTAGGACTTCCTGAGTACTACATGCCCAGGAAATAGCAATTGTGGTGAACAAAACATTGCAGCAAGACCCTCAGTCATTGTAAGAACTCTATTCTAGGTTGTCTCTCCACAAATTGTCTTCTAAGATAGAATAAGACAAGGCCATTCCTGGAGAAAGAGTAACTATGAAAGGCAGGCAGGGGATGGAGCCAGGACTAGGAAATGAAAGTCAACTAGGAGGTGGAAGTCAAATTGCAGTCTAAGCACTGAATAGCCTTCACTCACTGCACTAGGAAGTATGCTATTGGAAGTGCCCTTCCGAGATGAAGGGGTTTGCAACCTCATAGGAAGTAAAACAATATAAACCAACCAGACCCCTCAGAGCTCCCAGAGACTAAACCACCAACCAATGAGCACACATGGAGAGACCCATGGCTCCAGCTGCATATGTAGCAGAGGATGGGATTGTCTGGCAGCAATAGGAGGAAAAGCCCCTGGTCCTGTAAAGATTTATTTTCCCAGTGTAAGGGAAAGACAGGGTGTTGAGGTGTGAGGTGGGAGTGGGGAGGTGGTTTGGAAGGGGAGTATCCTAATAGAAGCAGGGGAGGGGGCATGGGATAGGGAATAACATTTAAAATGTAAATACATAAACTATCCAATAAAATTTTTCAAAAAAATAAAAAATAAAAGAAATATTCTTCAGAGGTTCCTAGAATGGTCAGATAGCCTAGCCTTCTATCCTTACATTAATCAGTAATTGAATGAATTGCAGGAACTCAGGCAGGGATCTGACCTTGAATGAGGATGCTTTCTGCTGCTCAGCAGCCCCCAAAGTTCATCTCTCTCCATCCTTCCCAATAATTTTGGATGGAAAGTTCTCCACTCAATGTTGTTAAGGTTGGTGGTATTTGAAAAGATATTCCCAAAAGGTTAATATCTTATCTTCATTATCTATAAATGTGACCTCATTTAGAAGTAGAATGAATATAATTAAGTCAATATTATGACAAGTTCTAATCTAATATAAACTGTGTACTTATTTGAAACAAAAACAGAGTATGTAGTAGGCATACAATTTGGGGTGTTGGAAGAAGGATAACTAGGGGTTCAAGGTCATCCTCTGCTATTTAGTGTATTTGTAGTTAATCTGCGCTACATAGACACTGTCATATGCACATAAAAAGAAAAATAAATAAAATAGCAGTCGGTACATGTCATGACAAACCAGAGACAGATATTTGAGTGCACATGCATTGCGGGGAGTCATAGCTACAAACCAAGGAATGCTGAGGAATTTGAGTCATCACTAAAAGATATGTGGAGAAGAAAGATTCTATCTACTCTTGGAGTTAGAGGAAATGTGGCCCTATCAGTTTCCAGACTGTAGAATTTTGTCTTTAGCATGTTTAGGGATGAGATTTCCATTATTTTAAGCCACATAGTTTGTGGTGCTTTGTTGCCAGATCCTTAAGAGACTGCTATAGATGGAGATCTGGAGATAACAAAGCCAGTCTCTTAGAATGAAGCTGACCTAAAGAAGATCTCTAGATCTCTAGGTGTGAAAGTACCATGAAAACTGGGACATCTGATTGGTGATAAATGGCTTATATACATACATACATACACACACACACACACACACACACACACACACACACACACACACACATATATATATATATATATATATATATATATATATATATATATATATATGTTCAAAACTGTACAGAATTATCACATGCAAGACACAGACACTGGCTGGATAATGAAACTTCAAAGCCTATAGTCTTTTTATTAAGGAGAAAACTGAGAGCCAGAAAAGATTAGTCTCTTATCGACAGCTAGAGACAGGAGCAGCCAAAGCCTGTCTCGTGATCACAGGGTGAGTCTGGCACTACAGTAATACCCACACAGTCACTGCAGGCTAAGCCCTGTGAGAGACATAAGCCAAAAGAGCTAACAAAGAGTCCCTACTGAGGGGATGTGCCTGGAACAAAGCAAACTTATTTCCATTCCTGGAACAGTGCCCAGAATACAGGTCATATGGATAACAGGTTGGTGAGATCATTTCCAGTGCTTTTTGTGACCACATTTTCTTTCCCAGAATTATATTAACACCAGCCACTCAAAAAGTAGCATTCCCTTTTAATCTTGTAGTAACAAAGCATACCAAGACAATAGAAGGTTTTTTTTTAAGACATAAAAAGCAAAGAAAAGAATGGAGCAGGGTTTCATTTGTATAAGTATCCTAACTGTAGCTCTGACTCTCCTCTTCCTAGATGACAGAGTGATTTTCATACTCTGACATCATTAGAAATGTAGCAAATGATCTTGGTGCCAAATTACAACCAAAAGACAAAAATGTGCACAGACAAATGTTTATATTTTGCTGTAAATCAACAGCAACTAAAAGCTATTGTATTTAAAAATGTTCATTTAAATGGTGAAATAACTTTCTGATGAACTACAAGTAGGATCACCTCCCTAGAAAATATTTTCCTCTCAAACAGCTCACAATCAAATGAAGAACAGGAAGTGAATTCAAAAGGTTCTGTATAAGGTATAAGGGAAACACGCAGAAAGCTCATTGAACAGCAGGGTGTAAGGAGATGTTTCAGGTAGTCATCAACTTTCCAAATAGACTAAACTCTAGAAGTGTCCTGAAAAAAAAAAAAAAAAAAAACACAAGTTTCTCATACAATGGTACAATTTAGTAAAGGTGGCAGAAGAAGGAGGGGGATCACAAGTTCGAGACCATCTTTCATTACACATTTAGAAAGAAAGAAAGAGGCAAAGAAAGGAAGGAGGAAACAAAAGAAGGAGAGAGAAAGGGAGAGAGAGAGAGACAGAGAGAGAGAGAGACAGAGACAGAGACAGAGAGAGACAGAGACAAAATCCCTGTGCTGGAAGGACAGACTTGATTCCTACAAGGTGTCCTCTGACTTCTACACGTTCAATCATGGTACATGTATGCACACGTCTGTGCATTCATACACACACACACACACACACACACACACACACACACACACACACATACACATTAAAAAATCCAAACAAACTGGGATAACTAAGTATGGTAGTGTATACCTGTGTCCCCAGATCTTTGCAGGTAGAAGAAGGAGGATAAAAATTCCAAGACCAGCCTCAGCTACATGACAAGTTCAACACCAATGTGGGCTGTATAAGTTCTAAGGGATTTGGAATTTTTTTTCCCTCAATGTACATATAGAAAGAAATTTTACAATTTTTGGGCCGTATCTGATAACAGTCTTTTGTTTTTATTTTAATATAGGGTCTTATTATGTAGCTCAAGCTGGGGTTTCATACACACACACACACACACACACACACACACACACACACATACACATATCTGGCTCAATAATCTGTACTAAAATTACTTTGACCACTGGTGAAAGGAATAACAATGATTAATAAATCAATGTTCAACTATAAAGCCTTTTTAGATTAATTTTTTAAATGGCTAAGAATCAAAATTAAAAGAGTGTTATTTAAGAAAAAATAAGACAAAGCCTATTTAGGCAAACCAACTTTCTTGTTGATTTTGAGACAGGGTTTTGAAATATAACCCACAATAGCCAGGGGCCCTCTATGTAGACCTGTCTGGAAAAGAATTTACAACAATCCTGCATCTACTTCCTGAGTATTAGGGTCAAAGTCATGCGCCACAGTGTCTTTTTGTGTTTTTGTTGTTTGTTGTTATTTTGTTTTAACATCTTAATTTTTTCATAATAACTTGGAACATTTAAATAATTTTGGTAGCATAGAGATAGTTCTATTTCATTTAAATTCTCTGGGAAAGTAGGAACTTCAGGGAAGTGGTCATATGCATTTTTTTGTCAATGTGACAAGCAGAAGTCTTGTTGTGTTTGGGAAAATTTTCTTACTGATAAATGATTACTTTTGTTTTTTAACAACTTTATGCCATGGTTCTAGCATAGCTGTCCTTCCTGGAAGGGTTGGAGGAGTCAAAGAGGCACATAGTGTGAGAATGTGCAGGAAAAACTCGTGTATGGAACTGGCTGTGGAGCTCAGTTGGTAAAATTCAGCCAGGACAATCAGGAGTTCAAAATCATTCTCAGTTACCCAGGGAGTTCAAGGCCAGCTTGATGTATATGAGACTCTGTCTTAACATTTGCGTACGTAAGAACGTAGGTGGATTCAGCTACAGAGCACAGAGGAGGTTTTAGAAGAACATATCACAAAGACCTACCCTTGCCCTCAATAGGTTGCCCAGGTAGCTAATGAGGAATAAGGGCTGGAAAGCATACCAGTCCCCTTCCAAGACAGTGTATCCACATGGTCATATACTTTTCATAAAAATTGCAAAAGTAATGTATGTTCTCCACAATTAAGATGTTTGCCTGCAGCTTTTCTGCTTTCTTGCACATTGGATATATCTGAAGCATTTGAAAATAAGTACACACCTATGGTGAAATTGACTTGTGAACAGTTTGTGTTATGGGACATTTGTCTTTCATATCTGTACTGTGACCAGCAGACCAGCACATCCATACACTGCATTGTCTCCACTGTTTTCTTTACCTTTTTCTTTCCTTTCTCCCTTTTCCTATGTATGTGTGTGTGTTTTCTTGTGTATATGTGGAGTACTCTTTTACATTGTCTCATTGAGGTAGGAATCTCTCAAAGAAACTCAGAGCCCAGTGATGTGAGTCTCAGCAGCCAGTTTGCTCTGGAAATCACCCATGTCTGTCTTCCATTATTTTACATGGGTTGTGGGGGATCCAAACTCTGCTCCCAACACTTACATTGCAAGTGTTTTAATCACTGGATCATTTTCTCAGTACCTTTCTCTCTTTTCTCAGAAGAATATAATAGGTTTCTTGTAGTCCTGGTAGGCTTCAAACTACACAGCTGAGAATGAATTTGGAAGTCTGATCCCATAGCTTCTAGTCCTTGAATGCAAGGATTACAAGAGTGCACCATCACATCTGGTTTATGGGTACTGTGGGTTTAATGCAAGGCTTCCTGCATAATAAACAAGAACTTGACCAACTGAGTCACATCCCTAGTTCTCTTCCCCCATCTTTTTGATAAGGAGTTTTGCCATCCTTTAAGAAAGTTAAATTTCTGAGATACTGGCTAGTCCCTAGTGAGCCATGGTTCATTGAGCCCCTATGACAAAATAGAAGAAACCACAATAAATATATTGGTTCTCGAAAGAAACCACTATGAACACAGTTGGATTGGTTCCAGAGGCTCTCAAGGGAGGATTCCTTGTTTTTCACCATGGCTACCTTTGAAGCTCTAAGATGCTTCTGGAATGTCTGGCAGAATTCAGTTTCTTGGGCTCTCAGGGGTTCCCTGGGAGACCTAGACTTCTCTAACAAGCACTACCTTCTAGCATCCTCTGGGCCTTTGAGGTCAACCCAAGTTCCACGACTCCCTTGAATAACTCCAGACTCATCTCTCACTGGAGAACTGGCAGCTTTTCCCTGCCTTGGGAATATGAGTGGTAAGAGGCCTTCCACAGATTCTCAAGTGAACAGGTTAGTGAATGCTTTGTAGCAAGCTGGTCCAATCCCAGATAAACCAAGAGATTGATTCTTGCATCCAAGATAGATGCACTCCAAATAACTCATCAATCATTTGTTGATTTACAATGGGCTTTGCAGTACTCTGGGCCAGAAATATCCTAGAAAGGAGAAGTAGTGAATAGGACCTTAAGTATTCTGCACAGTTGAAGGCACTAATGACATGTTGTAGTCACGTCATGAAGGCATGCTAAGAGCATATTTTGATGGAACATACCTCGCTGGTCCAGCTGTATCTTTCCCTAGCCACATGACCTAGCCTATGTTCAACTCTGAGTTTCTGTTGATTCAACTCTCAACTCCATTGTTAGTTTCCAATCAAATTCCAATTTAGGTAGAGTAAAATTGTGCTGGAGATTATAGTGTCAGGGACCCATCCTATCTTTGACATATGAAGTTGATTTAAAAACATGGTACAAGTGTATGATCCCCTCCCAATTGGTGTGTGTTTGTGTGTGTGTGTGTGTGTGTGTGTGTGTGTGTGTGTGTGTGTGTGTGAGTAGGTAAGTAGGATGGTACATGTGCACACACGTGTGGACCACAAATTTAATGGAGAATTCCTTCTTTTATCATCCTCTATCATATTTTTTGAAATAATCTCATCAAACCTTAAGCTCACTGCTTTTGCAAACCAAGTTAGACAGGAAACTCCTGGGATTGGTTCCTCCTGTCTCTGCCTCCCCAACTAAAGTTGCAGCTTGGTTTCTTACATGGGTGCTGGAATACAGACTCTATGTCTGCCAGCAAGCACCTAACACACTGAGCCATGACCTAAGCCACTCCCTTCAAGTACTCTCTCGGAGGCCCGAAAGCTCTCTCTCCATCTTTCCTTCCTCCAGCTCAAGTCAGCTCCACTTAGTTGTGCAGCCTCTCCTTTCTTTAGCGTGAAATCTGAGTACCAGCACAGCTCCCAAGCCTGGAGACTTTCTTCTCTCCAGCAAGCTTGGTAATATGTCTTTCCATTTATCAGCTGAGACTGGTCTCACCCTCTACAGGAATGCTAGTACCAACTGCTAAAGTGATAACCCATCTCTCCACTGGCTACCTCCAAAATGTGGGAAGGAATACTGCTTTTCTATCACAGCTAGACTGGGTCATGCCATTGCATCTTTCTTCATAGGATTGGCACTCATAAGGGGCCATTCAAAACTGAATTTTAGTATGAAAATTGAAGAAAATAGATAATCCTAGAACATTTTATCACCCATATTATTCATAGTTCATATTTGTGTGAATTTTTCTCCTAGAAGTTTTTAGCCACTTGTCTTTGTTTGTTTTGCCTCCCTCACAAGTACAATTTTAACTACACATATATGCCCTGTAACTATACTTTATGTGTGTACCTATACCGGCACTGCATACATATTGCTTTTTCAATGTAGATCCTAAATATATTGCATGTTACTAATAAGACGCACACATACCATTTAAATGTTTACATGACAAAGGCTCAAATATTCCAGTTTGACTTATATTGCTAGAACCCTATCACTACTTAAACCACCATGACGGTAGCAGTTTAAAAAACAAACACACAAATGAATTATCAAACCATTCTGGAAGTTCAAAGCCCAATACAGTCTCAGTGAGATGAAGTCTGTGTGTGGGCTGGGCCATATTTATTTTCAGGAATTGGTTCACCTTTAAGGCAGCTAGCTTTCTGCCTGCTACAGCTGTGTATTATTGGGCCTTTAGGCTGCTTCTCTGTTTTGACTGTAGTATATAGAACTATCATAAATGCCATAATTGGTTTTACTATTTTCTTAGGTAAGTCAGCCCCTCTTATTTATAAGTCCTTTCTCCTAAAGGAAGAAATCATAGAATAGAAAGGTTCTGAGTAGAGATGGCTGTTGCTATTGGCATTGAATTAGTAGAGGTTAGTAAATACATTAATAATGCTTGGATTCTTTTTTGTTTGTTTACTATGACAGGGTCTCATATACCCTCTCCCAGTCTGATCCTCCAGCCTACACTTTCTAAGTGTTAAAATTATTAATGATTTTGTCAGGGTTTCTAGTGCTGTGAACAGACACCATGATCATAGCAACTCTTATAAAGAACAACATTCAATTGGGGTTGGCTTACAGTTTCAGAGGTTTGTTCCAGTATCATATTGGGAAGCATGGTAGCATGAAGGGAGACATGATGCTGGAGAAGGAGCCCAGAGCTCTACATCTTGATGTGCAGGCAGCAGAAGTGAAGACTGAGACACACTGGCATGATTTGAGCTTCTTAGACCTCAAAGCCCACCTCCACAATGACACACTTCCTCCAACAAGGCTACACCCACTTCAACAAAGCCACACCTACTAATAGTGCTACTCCTTATGGGCCAAGCATTCAAACATATGAGTCTATGGGGGCCATTCTTATTCGAACTACCACATTACTGATGTACTACCACACCCCATAGGTCACATAGAGTATCTGAAAACTTCCTTAAGGACAAAGTGGGAGTGTCATCCTTTTTCAGTACTGTCACTGGGCCTGACCAGACAATGTAAATTGTAAAGTATGGTATTATTAGTGGCCATCATGGTAATTATAGAGATGACAGTAACAGCTAATAGAAGAGTTGCAAGAAGATCAGACAGCGTGGTTATATTATTAATTCTAGTAATTTCTTACAATTACACACCTGGTACCTTGAATCATTTATCTTGTCTACAGGGAGAGGAAAACTCAGAAATGACACCCATTAGTCAGAATCAGTGTGCTTTTTGAAGTTTTAATATTTCTACTATGTTTTGAGTACCCCCTCAAAAAACTTATATTGAGATTTAATTACCATCACAACAGCATTAAAAGGTAAGACCTATTGATGATTATGTTGCTAAGGCTTTGCCCTCACTTCCTCCAACTTCCTTCAGGGAATGAATTAACAGTTTTATCACAGGGGTGTGTTAATTGTGGTCACACAGTAATTATGATTACTGGCTTCCCCAAATTTATTATCTTGAAGTTGATTGTAGTAGTGCACTCCTATAATCCCAGCACTCAGAAGCTAGAAGTAAGAGGAAGAGGAGATCAAGACCAACCTGGGCTGCATTAGACCTTGTTTCAAGAAGTAATGAAACAAAGAAACAAAGGGACCCTGCACTCTGGTCAGAGACACAGATAGGTCAACCCAGATCTTCACCTCTCGCTTCATTCCTCAAATCCAACTGTAGTCTCATCCCTAATTTTGCAGCAGACCACCTGCTGGGGTCTCTCTCTCCCACACCCTAGCCCTGAATCTCCAGTAGACTACACAGATCTCACCGCCCTAGTCTCATTCCCCTACTTATTGCTTCAGACCAGCCCCAACTCCAGCAGGCACTCCACGTACGCTCCTCTAGCCAGGGGAACAGATAGGTAAAATTGCATACCTTCACTTCTCCCACCTTTCCTCAAAGTCCAGTCCCCTACTCTCAATCTGAAGATATTAATTTTGTGCATCCTATAATGTTTGATAGTTTGAAACTCACCGTGTTGCCTAGGCTGCCCTAGCATGTACTCCATGGCCCATATTGGACATTTACTTGCTGCTGTTCTGGTGTTCTGCAACCTCAGCCTCCCAAGGACTGGGATTAAAGGAAGGAAACATTTTACACCATTTATAGAATGTAATTGTCCTTTACCCACCAGCAATAGAGTCTCTCTGCTGGCCCCTACTCCACTTGAACCTTGGTTACTTTAGCCTCATACATTTGTAACTCTTGTTTGATTTTATTTCCCCAAACTAAGAAAAACAAGAGTCTCGGCTTCTTGGCTATTTGCTCAGCTTCCTCCCTCTTGTTCTTTTACTCTAGAGCCATGTGATTTCTTTTGGAGCAAGTTTTCAAAACATCAAGAGAGATAAAGATCTGAGGATCATAATTCTTGCATACTTCTTAAGAATTGGATTTTTCTATTCTGTGCCCCTAACAGTGAAACTGTGCCAAAAATCTATTTCAAATAAATAAATAAATAAAGCCAAGATGTTTCTCCCTGCAATAAACAGTTTTCTGTCTAAACCTAAGGGGAAATGAGCAAGTAGACATTAATTCTTGGCTTTAGGTTTCACTAATGCAATCTCTTTCCCAAGCTATTATACTGTTCATCAACTGATGTTTGAGTTCATTTTTGTGTTTGTGTGTGTGTGGTGGGGGATGTATTTTTTCTCTGGGGACATGAAGTCTGCAGTTCTGCTGGTGTTCAGGGACATTTAAAAAATTTATGTGCATATTCAAGTTGAAAGGAAGCATATGTCAGGCTTGGGTTTAGTAGAAGCACAAACACTTGGGAGGACTTCTGCTCTAAAACTCACTTTCTTCAACTAAAATGGTAGGTGATACAACTCCTAGGAAAGAGTTAACTGAGGCCTTTCTCCTGAGACCTATTTCAGTGGGCTCTGGTCTCACATACCAACTTAGTAACAATCAAGCCTCAGTTCTAGAGTAATTAGAGAGGAAACACAGAGGGTAAATTGGAGTCCATTGTCACAACTGAACATGTAGTTTCAGTCTGGTTCATTAGCAGTGGGAGAAAGTGGCCGGTTTCAAGAGAGTCTTGGAGTTGAGTAGGGATCTGTGCATTGGAAAATGTATATGGAGAGCAGAATATAGAACTGGAAATCTGAATCAGTTTCAAAGTTGTAGATGTGCGGGTAGAGATGCAGTAAAGCTTCAAGTACTTTCCATGTATGCTCAAAGCCCCAGGTTTGATCTCTAGTATGCAGGCATTCATGAGTAGGGAGAGCCCCAGAGCTGGGATTATAATAACTCAGTTAGCAGGAGAACTGCGAAGCATGAAATATGTTCTAGGTTTGATTCCCCAGCATAGCCTAAAAACTGGGCTGAAAATGCAGACCTGTGATCTCAGCGCTCTGGTGGAGAGGACAGAATAATAGGACATTCTAGCTCATCCTTAGCTACATAGTGAGTTTGAGACAATCCTGGGCTACATGAAATCCGGACACAAAATCAAATAACAGAACAGAATAGACGGTAGCCATAAGATTCCTTCAGCTGATCAAAACCAAGAAACTAAGAGACAGCCTCCATTTAGAGATAGAATTTAAAAACAAATTTGATGCTTCTCTCAAAGGATATATTAATTTGACTGGAAGATGGCTGAAAGAGAATGATCCAAATTTCAAAAATTCACCAGCAAAGTGGGCATTGGAAAATGTAAGTTTTGCATAAATTAGCCTGTAGCATTCTAAGAAAGCAGCACAAAATAACATGAAATCTACATCGAAGTATAATGATTGAAATCAAATGACTCAAATCCCAAGAATTCACCAGCAAAATGGGCTTTGGGAAATGTGAGACATCTGATAAGCTACTAGAAATTCTAGACAGTTTATTTTATCTTGACAACCAAAGAAAGAGAACATTCCTCAATTCAGGGCCAATATCTCCCCTGGATATCTGGTATTTGGGCAAAGGCAGATTAGGGATGTTCAAGGCAGCAAAGGGGTCACTGGAAGTAAAATTCTTCCACATAGGCTCTGAGAAGAAGGACTGGGTACCTTCCTGGTAATTGGGCCACAAAGAGTCATAAAGACTAAGAAGAGAAGAAGAAAGAGAGAATATAAAGAATCACCCTTCTCCTCTCTAGTTGGCCTGATCTTTGTTGGCCTCTCATTATACATAAAAAAGCAAAACTTAATTAACAACATTTTTCCAGAAGCTGCAGAAATAGCTCAGGAGTTAAGAGTTCTATTGCGCTTACAGAAGACCTGAGCTTGGTTTCCAGAGCCCATATCAGGTGCCTTGCAACCTTTAACTCCAACTACATGGGATCCTACAGGTCTCCTCAGGCACCTAGACTCATACACATGCGCTCTCTCTCTCTCTCTCTCTCTCTCTCTCTCTCTCTCTCTCTCTCTCTCTCTCTCTCTCTCTCTCTCTCTCTCACAAGCATGCACAGATGCACGCATGCACGTGCACTTAATTTGAAAGAAAATAAATCTTTAATAAATATTTCCCAGAAAACATGCCTTTTAACTATTAATTTAAAAAATAACTTCTCTCACATGATATACATTTGGAGGATCCATAAAGTCTAACAAAATATTTAGAGGTCTCAGATCTTACAGTAGCATTCCAGCTTTTAATTCAGACCTACGGGATTTTAACTTTTATGTATACAAAACATAACAGGAATTTTCCAATGCCTGGCTCTTTTTTTGAGACATGGTGTTCACCCAGTTTACTTTTCCACCACAGAAGTTTAGAGTAAGTTTACTGTGAAAACATGCACAGAAATACTATCGGGAGATAAAAGGACAGCCTATCTGTAATAGAAATTTTAAGCATAAAGAATCGTTCTTAAAGGGCCAGGGACATAACTCAGTGTGTAAAGAAAGGGCTTGCTACATAAGCCTAAATACCTGAATCACATCACCAGAACCCAAGGAAAAGCCTGGTACAGGGGTGCATGTTGGTCATTCCAGCACTGAATTGGTGCAGACAGGTGGGCCCTAGGTCACTTGCTGGTTGGCCATTATAACTGAAAATAGTGAATTCTATGTTCAACAGAAAATCATGTCTTAAAAACAAAAGTGGAGAGTGATTGAAGACTATACTTGATGTCAACTCTGACCTCCTTCACACACACATGGGCATCTGGAGACACAAGTGTACACACACACAGGAACCCACACGCACACATACACATTGATTAAAAACTAGTTGATTGATCCATCCATCTTACTGACCCAGTCCTGACACTTCAAACATCTCATTGGCAGATACTTTTTACAACAATGGGTTTGCACTTAGTTGACTAGTTCTCTTTCCACTGGTCCTTTCGTACAACAAGGCCCTGAGCTTCCAAAAGTCTTTATTATTAGTCTGAAAGCATCTGCTCTCACTTCTAGTTTGACACTGACCCATAGATAGCTGAGATTCTTTGCCTATTCCTTCCTTACTCCTACTGTAAGAGTTAGCTGCCATTTTGGAGCCATTAGAAATGAAAGATCCTGAAAACTGTGACCCTCAAACTTAAATGTCACATCAATAAAAATTACTTTTAAAACGGCCAATTTTTAAAAGTTTCTAAAATTCTCCAAGTGAGAGCCTAGGTCCCATCTATCCCTACCAATGTCTTTTCATACTCTGTTAGTCCCTTTTGCCCTGGCGTGTCAACTCTCTGATGTAGTAAGAGAAAGTTTGAACTTGGACTTTGTTTGCATTTTGCTGTCCTGTGTTGGTCTGATACTGCTATGTATTCAAATGCTAAATACTGTATCCCAAGACCTGCTTGCTTCAAAAGGGACAGAAGCTCATGCATATCAGCTTTGTTAGACCTTGTATCCCTTGCCTCCCAACAAGTTATCTGTAATTGGTTAATAAAGATGTCTATAGCCTGTAGCTTGGCAAAAGAAAGGTAGGTGGGACTTAAGTTCCTGGGCTTGGGTTCTGAAGCAGAGACCACAAGAGGGGAAAAGAAAGGGGAGGAAGAAGGCAGAAGTCTTCTGGAGTAGACAGATTGTGAGCACATGGCCATGAGAACTCCCCTGTTGGAGTAGGAGCAGCCCTATGGCAAGTGATATCTTGGGGTTGTTGACAGGGAAGTAGACAAAACAGTATAGAGGGTTGCTGTTTGCCCAGCCCTATTGCTTTAAGGCTTATTATGGAAGGTTTATGTCTTTTGTTCAGGAACTAAATGATCTAAAGTGGGTTAGAAACCCCCAATTAATATTTACCGCACCATTTTGCTATGCAAGGGTAGATAGAATGTATTCTATGTCCCTGCATCTCTGAGTGAAAACTGGCATGGGGTGGGGATGGGAGGGTCATTTCCACAAAACCAAACAAATCTACCTGTTTTCAGGTTTCTGCTGCAAGACTGCCAAGTTACAACATGGTTCCTCTTTATCCCTGTCTGACAGGTACATAGCATAAGCTCAGTAGAAGAATGTTAGAGCAACAAAGGAATCCTGAGAGCAGAGATGTGCACTCCCAGGGATAAGACCCTTAAGTGGTTATCCAGTACCATGTAGTCAACCTCTTGAATCAGATACATAAAATCTACAGTAAATAGATGAATAGATTTTATTTACATGTTTGTTCCTATGTAGATGGATAAATAAAAATAAATAATAAAGATAATAAGATAGGCAAAGATAATAAAGATAGATAAGTAATGAAATCAAACTTTTATTTCTGTTATCCAAAAAAAATGGAAAAGAAACATAAAATCGCCTGGATTTTTTACTGTATTATGTCCCAAGTAATCCTATTTTCCTTTGCTTTTCTGGTACTGATAGCAGCATCTAGGAACTTGTTACAAATGCAAATTTGAATATATATGTATATTCATACACAAACACATAATACCTTCCTATGGAATAGACAAGACTTGCTAAAAACCTCAGGGTGGAGGATAAATTAAATATCTCTCTTTGATTATTATAAAATTATTTTTTTATCATTTTTATTGGATGTTCTCTGTGTTTATTTTCACATGTTATCCCCTTCCCCCATCCCCTTCCCACTTCCCCTTGTTTCCACGTATATATGTATTAAAATACAGCACTGCATCCTAGAAATATGTCCAATTATTCTGTGGCAATTATTAACAGAACTAACCCTAAAGAGACAGCAGGGTACGGTAAGGCTTGCCTGAAATCCGAATACATGGGAAGAGGAAGAAGGTAGATCAGAATTTCAAGACCATCCCCAGGAACATAGTGAATCAGAGGCCAGCCTGCTGTAAAAGATTGTATCAAGGATGATTTTAAAAAAACAAAAATAAAAAAAAGAAATGACCTTGAACTCCTGATTCTCTTGTCAACATCTTGAAATTTCTGAGATTTCATGAATTCACCACAACACCTGCTTGGTTTCCCAAACCTCAGTTTTCCCCATCCACTTTAAGCAGATCAAAGAAAGCATAGTCGGTTAAAAAGAAAGGAAAAAAAGGAGTGAGGGAGAAAAGTACTGGGAAAAAATTAAAAATCCTGAACCAGATGTGGTGGTCCACAGCTGTAAACTTAACTCTGAGGATTCTAAGGTAGAAGATTTCCATGAGCAATCAATTTTAAAATATTTAAAATCAACCTATTTTAAAATATGATTAGAAAACTGCAACTCGGGGGTATAGGCCTTGGCTGCAGACTAGAATCACCCGAGATGTTCTCAGACCAAACAAAACTTCAGACCAATTAAACCAGAGTTTCTGGGGTTGTAGTTCTTTGTTGTTTATAATGCCTCATTTAATCCCGTGAGCCAACAGTCTCATAGAGAACCAACTCCTCAGGCTTGCCATGGTAAAGGGAACTCTGCCTAAAACTTTCTTTTCTTTCTTTCTTTTTTTTTTTTTTAAGAAATTTAATGTTTGAGGTGTTAGACACTCCCACTTTTGCCACCTCCACCCAGGCCATGTGTTTGTTGCTCTGAAGAAAAAAAATATTCTAAAGACATACCAGTGCCGGGTTCTTTGGCTACCAGGCCTACTGAAACAATGGTCTCCAAGAAATTGAAATTTTCTTAGAAACCTTGTGCTGGAAGAAAGAAATGACTCCAAAGCTGCTACAAGAAAGAAGAAGAACTTGTCTTCCAGGTAGTTTTAACACAGTTCTGACACCTTTCAGACCATCTTGCAGAATGAAGCCCAGAAACTGATGGTGAGAGATGGGTGGACCACATGGGGACCATGGCTTCTTGGTCTTCTTGTTGCGCACCTCTTGCCTTCTATTTAAACCCAAGTTTAAATAGAAGGACCCCAAAAACAGAGTTGGAGGGTTATGGGACCTCTTTACTTGTTCCTCTTCATTGACTAAATCGCCTTTCTCTGCCTTTCATCCATTTGTCTGTTTAATTGGCCTATTGATGGTGTGTGACTGACCCTAGCTTTTTAGGGCTGACAGGGTGCAGATTCTGCTGGTTAGTATATGTGTTCTTTCCATATGCGTCCAAAAAGGTATAACTGGCACAGAGCTATGGACCATCTAAGGTCCAATCTTAGGAACTTTGGGCCGTGGTTTGTAACCCACCAAGGTTCAGAGCATCTGCTGACTATATTTTCTAATTTGGCTTTCAAAAGCAAGGAAAACACATACATTCTTAACAGCTTGTGAGTCTGGATTCCTGGACCCAGAGAGGCATAAAAACAACTAACAAGTAAGAAACTGGAGGAATTTTCACTTTGAATTTGGCTTTTTGCCTTGAGCTGCCAGCCAGCTTCATGGCCAGTGAACTAGGTCATTGGGCTACACTTTTCAGTGCCGATCAATGTTCCTATGGAAGAGCAGGTGTGTAAACCATTGGTAAAGTTGACTGGTCCATTAGTTACTTCTCCAGCCCCTTTCCTCTCTACATCCATCTGGTGTAGAGGAAAAAGCTGTGTACCCAGGAGAGGAACAAATATAGCCTGGGGGCCAAAACTACAAAGTACTCCACAGTCTCCTGGAACACATTCTGTGCCCTAGATTTGGTGCTTCAACATACCTGAGATCAGCAAACAATGAATGTCTACAGGTTTGGTATAAATGCATGCTAAAATCATCTAGGTTGATGAGGTTTTGAGTCCTGTGTTGAAACTAAGACAGCTGACTTAGAGGACTAAGGAATGTCTCTTGAGCCATGAAGATGAAAGAAGGAAAACTACTAGTTGTTGTGATTTAAAAACACAGTCTCGATTAAGGGAATATGTAGTGGGCAATCATCAAAAGCTGCATCTGTAGAGTGTAGGACAGAGAATGAGGTCCAGAAGCTGTGCATGTTCGAAGCCTTACAAAATTACCATGTAAAAAGAACAAATTGCTCAGGAGGAAGTCTGGAAGCCCCTAGGTAAGGTCAACTAAAGTCAACCACTAGAGCAGGCACAGAGGTGCTCCAGTGTGTCTAAAAATGACCTAGCACATTGGAATATATCTTTAAATTGATATTATGGAGAACTGCATGCAAAGCTTATAACATATAAATGAGAATAATGTGAAAATTTCTATCATGATGTGTGATAGATAAGTCCCCATCTGTTGTGCAGTGACAATGTTGACAGTGAACTTTCTTTTTGCTCTAGATGGCCTTCCTGCCCTTGGGAGTATATTCTCTCTTAATAAACCACCTCTGCATCTGCTCAAACTGCCTGTTTCTGCTCAATTCTTTGTTTGGGAGCAAAGTAAGGTGGTATCCTCTTCTTGATGCCCATGGGTTTGCCATGCCAGCCAGCTTCAAGGCCAGTGAACTAGGTCATTGGGTTAAACTTTTCAGTGCTGATCAATGTTTCTGTGGAAGATCAGATGTGCAAATCATTTGAAGTTGACCAGTCCATTAGCGACTTCCTGACTATATCCATGTGGTTCAAATAAAAAAGCTGTGGGAACCTTAGAACCAGTTTATATAAATAAAATGTAAGCTACACATTGCAAACCATAATGCATTTTAAATTTATAGTGACCACATTTTTGTTTACATGTATATTGTGTGTATGTGTGTGTTTCTGCACTTATGTGCACATGAACGTGGAAGCCAGAGGAAATTCTCAAGTGTAATTTCTCATGTGCCATCCATCTTTCTTTCAGGCAGATCTTTCACTGGCCTGCAGCTCACCATATAGGCTAAGCTGGTTGTCTAGAGAGCCTCAGGGATCTGTTTATCTCAGCCTCCTCAGCACTAAGACTTAAAGCATGTGCCAATAAGGCTGACATTTTAAATATGAGTTCTAGAGGTCAATGTTAGGTTCTTGTGCTTACAAGGCAAGCATTTTCCCAACTGAAACACCATTTAAAAAAAAATATTTATTGTTATTTTATGCACATTGATGTTTTGACTACATGTATGTCTGTGTGAGGGTGTCTGAGCCTTTGGAACTGGAGTTACAGACAGTTGTGAACTTTCATGTGGGTGCTAGAAACTAAACCTGGGTTCTCTGGAACAGCAGTCAGTGCTTGTAACTGCTGAAGCATCTCCCCAGTGCCCTGAAATAAGTTGGCAAAAATAATTTTGATATTATATTTAACCCAATATATTTAAAAATATTTCAACATATAATGTTGATGTCAGCCTCAAGGTATTCTATATTCTTTTTCTTGCTTGGAACTGTATTTTATATATGCACATGAGCACATATACATGAACAAATACTGGAGGCCACATGCAGAGGTCCGAGGACAACTTTCAGGTGTTGGCTCTCTCTTTCCACTACAGATTCTGGGGATTGAGTTCAAATGGTCAGCCTTGTATCTCAAGTGTTTTCTCTGGCTGAGTTGTCTCTCTGGCTCTTGTTTGATGTTTTTAGAATCTGTTACTGTTGTGTTTGTTTATTTTGTAGTCTTATTACACATCTCTATTCAGATTGGTCATATTTCAACTATTCTGTAACCTCATGTCTCAAAATTACCATACTGTACAATACATTCTAAAAACTGAAGCTGTACCTCAAACAAAAATCAATCTTTCTTCTAGGCTTTAGGAAAGGAAGCCACGTATAAATGACTGGAGGAAAAATATTTCCTGGGACCCCATGGGATACAGAATGGCTTGCAGTAGGAGCCTGCTGCAGCCCTAGATGGGGAAGAGTTCTGGTTCCAAGAATTCAAGAAAATAGAGTCAAAGAGATATGTGAACAAGCCTCTCAATTTGATTTCAGTTTTATACCACTCTCTCAGTCCTATTATGACAGAACATCTCTCAAGTATTGCAGATAAATGGCCTAGGCAACAATGTATGAGGGGCCATTAATCTCTGCTTCGTGACAGGCATGAAGGAGAAAATGGATGAGTCCTCCTCACAAACCCAATTAGAAATATGGAAGTAGCATGAGAGAGGAGAGGAGAAGGGAGGAGTGGAGGGGAGGGGAAGGGAGCAGAAAAGAGGAAAGGAAAGAGGTAGAGAGGGGAGGAGAGGGAAGGAGAGGAGAGGACAGGAGTGAAGAGGAGAGGAGAGATTTCCATAGCAGAATAAGCAGTATTAGAAATAACAGAAGGATGAAAAACAGAAGCAGACCCCCACTTTGTGTGAAAGAAGATAGATCCTTGAACATCAAATTCCCTGGAAAATGCAAAGGAATCAATGGAGTTAAGAATTCCCAAAGGAGGCAGCAGTATATCAGGGAGATTCTCCCCCGCCCCCGCCTGCCTCCCCATCATCTGTTGCCCAGTAACCAGGATAAAATTCATTTCAGGAAAGGACAGTGCATTCAGGTCCTCTCTTTTCCTCCCTGCACTTCCTTCCTGGCAAGTTAAGCAAGGAAAATACACTGAAGTTTAAAAATTAATTAACTTAATAAAAAATAGAAAGGTGTGTGGGAGAAAATAAGGGGGAAGAAGACTGTTTAGTATGTCACTCCTTCAGAACCCAGGGAAGGGTGTCAGAGACACATACTTGACCTGGTTCCTAAGCACATAGTTAAGGGGGACCCCACCAGATAATCCTTTGTTGTGTATAAACAGAAATATGACAGTAAGACCTTCCCGCAATGTTGTAACTCACCTCTGCTTTCCACATTTATGTGAAGACACGTTCTTAGACTGCGGCAAAACTAGAGAAGTGAATAAGGGCTGCGGTTATGGCTCAGTGCGTAAAGCAAGCAACGGTAGCAGAAGCAATAGGACTTCAGTTCAGATCTTAGAAGCCACAAAAAGCCAGGAGCAGCAGTGACCAACATCTGTAACTGCAGCATCAGAGACACAAGGAAGCTTGGAGCTCCTTAGATGGCCAACTTCATTGTCATCAACCAGTTGATAAGTTTCAGGTTCAGTGAGAGTTCCTGTGTCAAAAAAAGATGGAAAGTGATAAAGGAAGATACCAGATATTGACCTCTGATCTCTATGTCCATGCACACTCACAAACACATGCCCATATGTACACAGGTATATACCATGTCCCATCTTTATAAAACAATGAATAAATGTGTACAAGTTAACAGTTTAGGTTTTTATTGGATACTTTCTTTACTTACATTTCAAATGTTATCTCTTTCCCGGTTTCACCTTTGGAATCCCACTAACTTACTCCCCTCCCCCTGCACCTATCAGAGTGCTCCCCTATCTACCCACTCCCTCCCATCTCCCTGCCCTGGCACGCCTCTGTGTTATTGAGCCTTCCTAGGGCCAAGGGCCTCTCTTCTCACTGATGCCTAAAGGCCATCCACTGCTACATATGTTTCTGGAGCCATGGGTCCCTCCAGTTGTACTCTTTGGTTGGTGATTTAGTCTCTGGTATTTCTGGGGGGTCTGGTTAGTTGATATAGTTATTCTCCCTGTGGGGTTGCAAACCCCTTCAGCTCCTTCAGTTCTTTCTCTAACTCTTCTATTGGGGACCCCATTGTCAACCCAATCAAATACAGAAAGCATCTGACTCTGTTTGTCAGGCTCTGGCAGAACCTCTCAGGAGATAACTATATCAGGCACATGTCAGCATGCACTTCTTGTCATCTACAATATTATCTGGGTTTGGTGACACTATATGGGATAGATCCTTGGGTGGGGCAATCTCTGGATGGCCTTTCCTTCAGTCTCGGCTCCAAACTTTGTCTCTGTATTTCTTCCTGTGAATATTTTGTTCCCCATTTTAAGAAGGTCTGAAGCATCCCCTCTTTGGTCTTCCAACTTCTTGAGCTTCATGTGGTTTGTAGATTGTATCTTGGGCTATCTGGGCTTTTAACTATTATCTACTTATCACTGAGTGCATACTATGTGTGTTCTTTTGTGACTGGGTTACCTCACTCACGATGATATTTTACAGTTCCATCCATTTGCCTAAGAATTTCATAAAGTCATTGTTTTAAATAGCTGAGTAGTACTCCATTGTGTAAATGTACCACATTTTCTGTGTCCATTCCTCTGTTGAAGAACATCTGGGTTCTTTCCATCTCTGGCTCTTATAAATAAGGCTGCTATGAACATGGAACCTGTGTCTTTGTTATATGTTTTTGGAGAATCTTTGGAGTATATGCCCAGGAGTGGCATAGCTGGGTCTTCAGTCAGTACTATGTCCAATTTTCTGAGGAACCATCAAACTTATTTCCAGAGTTGTCTTACCAACTTGCAACCCCACCAACAATGAAGGAGTATTCTTCTTTCTCCACATGCCGCGCGCCCCATGTCTCGCCGGCAGGAAAAGGGGTACAACAACAGGATTCTTCTGTGAACAACCTTTATTGTACAATCTCTGAGCAGGGATCTCTCGTGGGAGAGAAATGCATTGCTTATATATGCCCAGGAGACTCGTGTCACTACCTGATTGGTACACTCTCCAGTAGCTCATTAGTATGCCCCGAGAGCGGGCTATGACGTATGTGGCGCATGTGCTCTAAGTCTCTAGGCTGGGCAACAGCTCTGTTTGCTGAGTCCTTGGCGGGAAGCCGGCGCCATGTTTGGGTGTGGCACAAACGGCTCTCTACATCCACATCCTAGGCAGCATCTGCTGTTGCCTGGGTTTTTGATCTTAGCCATTCTGACTGTTATGAGGTGAAATCTCAGGATTGTTTTGATTTACATTTCCCTGATGTCTTTAGGTGCTTCTCAGCCATTCGGTATTCCTCAGTTGAGAATTCTTTGCTTAGCTCTGTACCCCATGTTTTAAATAGAGTTATTTGATCCTCTGGAGTCTAACTTCTTGAGTTCTTTGTATATATTGGCCCTCTATTAGATTTAGGACTGGTAAAGATCTTTTCCAAATCTGTTGGTTGCTGTTTTGTCCTATTGACCATGTCCTTTGCCTTACAGAAGCTTTGAAATTTTATGAGGTCCCATTTGTCTGTTCTTGATCTTAACCATTGGTGTTTTGTTCAGGAAATTTTCCCCTGTGCCTATGTGTTTTAAGCTCTTCCCCACTTTCTCTTCTATTAGTTTGAGAGTATCTGGTTTTATGTGGAGGTCTTTGATCAACTTGGACTTGAGATTTGTATAGGGTGATAAGAAGGGATCAATTTGCATTCTTCTTTCCACTTGCTGACCTCCAGTTGAACCAGCACCATTTGTTGAAAAAGCTGTCATTTTTTTCACTGTATGGTTTTAGCTCCTTTGTCAAAGATCAAGTGACCATAGGTGTGTGGGTTCATTTCTGGGTCTTCAGTTCTTTTCTATTGATCTTCCTGCCTGTCTCTGTACCAATACTATGCAGTTTTTTGTTTTGTTTTGTTTTATCACAATTGCTCTGTAATACAGCTTGAGGTTGGGAATGGTGTTTCCTCTAGCAGTTCTTTTATTGTTGAGAATCGTTTTTGCTACCCTGATGGTTTAGGTTATTTTTATCACTCAAGGAAATGCTTCCAGGGAAACTTCATTGTCCAGGCCCTAAAGTTCCCAGTTCCATTTCTAGCTCATAAGCACAAAGAACCTTTATTTAAAAATTACCAAAATATAAATTTGGTTATGGTAATCCCAGTACTTGAGAGGCTGATGCACTTTGTGTTTGAGGCCAACCTAAGTTACAGAAAGAGACCCTATATCAAAAACAAAACCATGGGGGGGGATTAAAACTGAGCAAATATGAACTGACTCTGTTTTTAAAAATATGATCTGCATTAAGTGCCTGCTGTTTCTTGGTCATCTTACTGTTTCAACCTGAATCAACCCATGACATTTCCATAAAATTTCGGAACAGGACAATTTTTGAGCAGCACTATCTGTGTTTATCCCTTACCTTTTGCATATATATCCTGGATAGAGAATGGGATAGAATAAAAGGAATCCAGATGAACATAGAAAAGCAACCAGCTAGCAGGTATTCCTCTATTCAGAGACTGTGCCCAAGGGACTGTATTTGTTGATCTTATGCTGTTGCAACACAATATTATCACCAAAGGAAACTTATAGAAGCCCTTCATGTGGGCTTAAAGTTTCAGAAGCAGAGTCCATAATGGTAGGGGAGCCTTGGCAACAGGTAGTTGGAGCAAGAGCTGAGAGTTCACATTGTCAATCGCAAGCATGAAGCAGAGACAGAGAGAAGTGGGTGAGGCTATCGACTCTTAAAGCCTGCCCCCACAGTGATGTACTTCCTTCAGCAAAGTTGCACCTCCTAAACCAGCACCACTGTCTGAGGAAACATTGTTCAAAATAAGTATTCCCATTCAGAGCATGTTGGGGTAGATTTCTTACTCAAACTTCTGAAAGAACAGAACATGTATTTCTCTGAAGGGGTTTAAAAGACCATTAGAATAACAACAATAGCACCCAACCAGACTCCCCAGAGCTCCCAGGAACTAAAGCACCAACCAAAGAGTACACATGGAGGGATCCATGGCTCCAGTCGCATATGTAACAGAGGAACGCCTTATCAGGCATCAACAGGAGGAGAGGCCCTTGGTGCTGTGAAGGCTTGATGCCCAAGTGTAGGGGGATGCCAGGGAGGGGAGGGAGGAGTGAGTGGATGGGTGGGGGAGCACCCTCATAGAGGCAGTGGGAGGAAGATGGGATCTGGGATTCTGGAGGGGAAAACGGGAAAGGGGATAACATTTGAAATGTAAATAAAGAAAATATCCAATAAAAAATGTGAGGGAAGGCAGTTGCTATGTCAATGATGCATAAAGGATCATGCCTCCTGTGCCCTGGTGCCAAGGGGCTTCTGACCTTTCTCCAGCTTGGGCCAGTGTTTATTGTAGAAAGTGGTTTTTCTCCTGTAATAAACTACCTTGGTTTCTACAACTATCCATGTGCCCCTTGTTCCAGGTAATATGACCTCAAAATCCCAGTGGGTGACTCCAAATCCCAATCCATGCCTGTGATACCATGACACACAGCTGTATCTATTTCTAGATATAATCGACAACCCAGAGCCAGAGAAATATAGAATGGCTGACCATCTATATGGCTTGAATGCCAATATCACTGTAAAGAATCAGGGCAGGAGATATAATTCAGTTGGTAGAATACTTGCAATCCTGGGTTCCGTCACTGACACCAAGCACTTGAGAGGTAGACGCAGTTTAGCCTCAATTACATAGGGCGTTAATGGCAAGCCTGGAATACTAGAGACATTGCCTAGTAGAAGGGGGTAGCAATATCTCCCAAAACATAAAATAAATTACAAAAGTCTACTTAATCTAAACAAAAGAACAAACATAGTTAATGACAAGGAATATTTCTCTGATTACAAGCTAGGGTCCATACAGTGTAACTAATCTAGTAAAACCTAATACCTACATATTAAATATAAACATGAGGAGATTTTTCCATATTATTGTAAAAATTAGGCAAAGTCAAAACTATACTAGGAACCCTACCTGTTCAAATATTTTATTGCCAACAGATTTCACAAGCCAACTTCTGTGCCCTTGGTAGAGGGAAGGGTTTCTCCTTCCTCTATTGAGTTGAAGGTGGAACCCACTGGGCATCCAAATGTTCCAGCTTAATAGGAAGTAGTTGCTGCTCTGACTTTGTCTTTGAGACACACATTTAAATATTAGTTCAATTTGGGCATGGCAGTGTACACCTGTGGCCAGGCCCGGAAGTCAGAAGATCAAGGCCTGCCTCAGCTCCATAGTAAGTTCAAGGCGAGGCTGAGCTACACAGTGTGTCAAAAATAAAGAAAGAAATTGATATGGCTGTGGATTTGCTTGTAGTTTTATATTTTCTCTTCCTTCTTGGTTTTCTTTGTGTTTTGTTTTAACTTCTGAGATAGAATCTCACATGACCCTGGCTAGAACTGAATTTACTGTTAAGCTCAGTACAACTACGAACTCCTCACCCTCCTGCGCCTATCATTTCAGTGTTGCAATTCTAGATATGCACCACCAGGCCTGGCTTTAAGGATCATCGGGAAAAAGCCAACCTTTTTTCCTAGTTTGCAGTCTGGGAAATGCCCTTTGATACATAGGATAACATCCTATATTCAGGTCTCCTTTCACTTTGATATTCCCTGCCTTCCACCAACACTTGGCCAGGCAGTCCAAAGGTCAAAAACACCACAGGGGTTTCATATTACTCTTAAAACTAATGTTGAAGAAAAGTTTTCCTGAGTCTGTGGGTCCTGTGTGGCAGTTAATAGTATATTTTCTGTACCTTGACCAGATGTGGATCTCAGTAATAGTCTCCATCTTGGATCATTTTCTATTTATTTATTTATTTATTTATTTATTTATTTATTTATTTATTCATTCACTTGTTTGTTTATGTATTTATTTATGTGTGTATATGAGGGGGGATGTGTGTGTGTGTGTATGTGTGTGTGTGTGTGTGATATGAGTATTCTTGTGTGTGTGCAAATGCTTGTACTCGAATGCATTTGCCATAGTGAAAATGTGGAGGTCACAGGTCAGCCTCAGTTGTTGGTCTTCATGCTCCACTTTATTTGAGACAGGGTCCCCTGTTAGTCACTTCTGCGTAGGCCAGGGTAACTGGCCCAGAAGCTTCCAGGGATTCTCCTGTCTCCATCTTCCAGCTCACCTTGGAAACACTGGAATGACAGGTGTGTAGTATTGTACTTGGCTTATATGGGTTCTGGGGATTCAACCTCATGTCCTCACACTTGTATGGCAAGCACTTCCCCCACTGAGATGACATCTCCCTGGAGTTAAATCCCTTTATGTGTGTTCTGTGTGAATCCTTCTCTGTTCTTATGTGATCCATAATGAAGATCCTGCTCAGTTAACCATGTCAAACTTCTGTACACCAAAAGTCCAATTCAAAGAAATTAGATGCATTTCAGGGTTCAGATGAGTGGGGAAGAGGGAGTCAAGACAAAAAATGTTAGTGAGGCTTATTGCATGTTATTAATAACTGAACATTTTATGCTCTCTCTCTCTCTCTCTCTCTCTCTCTGTGTGTGTGTGTGTGTGTGTGTGTCTGTGTGTTTGTGCACGTGTGCATGTGTGTGTGTCCAGTAACACATGTATGGCAATCAGAGAAGCAGTTTGAATAGTGAGTTTTCTCCTTCTTTCATATGGATCCCCGGGAGATTAGGGTAATTCAGTTTGTCAGACTTGGCCATCTCACCATATTTATTATCCTTATTTATAAGTATGTATTTACTTATAAATATTTACTATATTTACTCTATTATTTATTCTACTGTATATTTACTCTACTTATTTATTTATCTATTTATTTATCTACTTATTTACTTACTTACTTAGATACTGGGTTTTATGTAGCTGAGCTCACTTAGACCTACTTATGCAGCAGAAAATATTCTCAAACCATTGTTCCTCCGGTCTCTACTCCGAATGGTGAGACTAAAAGTAGTGCTCGACATCCTTAGTCATCAGGGAAATGCAAATCAAAACAACCCTAAGATTCCACCTCACACAGACCAGAATGGTTAAGATCAAAAACTCAGATGACAGCAGATGCTGGTGAGGATGTAGAGAAAGAGGAACAAATGCCTTTAGAAATCTGTAAATGTATTCCTCTTTAAAAAAAAATAAAGTGGTAAGGAAAAAAAAAAAGTTGACTCCACACCTGATTCTGGTAGGAAGAAAATGACAGAAAAAAGACTCTCAGATGATAAAAACTGGAAATGCCTCTATCTTATCCAAGATAAGAAAACCCTTTAATTTAATATGTGAGAAGCTGCTATGTAAATGACGTATATAGAATCAGAATTCTTAGGACCACAAGGCCTTTGAGCAAGCTAGATAGCCCACTCCTGTTCTCAGAAATAGCTTTCTGATTCCTAACAAATTATATTTCTAAAACTATATGACCCAGTTCTTGGTTCCAGGACACAAGAACCTAGGAATTTCTGCTGGTTCACTCTGAACTCTGATCTGTAATAAATAATGTTCTTCAATGGACCACAAAGAATTTGTAAAGGAAGAGAACAAAGAATACCAAGTGAGCTTTGGAGTATTGGGGGAGGGGGTAGTAGAGGTTCTGACTTCCTAGAAAAGGCCATGACTCTGAGCCATTAGAACCAAAGCTGGAGGAAGGTTTCTGAATTGAGAAGAAGTGCCTAGGTGTGGAGACAGGGCCACAAGGAATAGTGTGTTTGGAGGAAGTAAAGCTGTACAGAGGAGCACCTCCAAGCTGGGTTTCAAAAATTAACTATACGGGCTGGACATGTAGCTCACTTGGCAGAGTACTTGCCTAAAATGCAAACAGTCCTGAGATCCATTCTCAACACTGCATAAACTGGGCATGATAGCCAATGCTCATAATCCTAGCTCTCGGGAGATGGAGACAGAAAGGTTAGGAATTCAAGACCAGCTTTGGCTGTATAGTGATTTTTGAGATCACCATGGGCCACTTGAATCCACTGAAAACAAATGGGATGGGGAAGCTAGGGAGAGAGCTCAATTGATAAAGCGTTTACCACATAAGCAGGAGAAACTGAGTTTATATCTTTCAGCACTTGAGAAAAGACAAACATTGTGGTACACACTAGGGAGATGAGACAGACAAATCCCTAAGCTGACTAGATTAGTCAGCCGCTGAATTTCAGGCTAGTGAGACTCTGTCATAAAAATATAATGTCAATGGTTTCTGAGGAATGACCCCTGAAGTTGTTCTCTGGCCTCTAGAGGCACATGCACCTATGACACACACACAGACACACACACACACAGACACACAGACACACACAGACACAAACACACAGACAAACACACACACAGACAAACACACACACAGACACACACACAGAGAGAGAGAGAGAGAGAGAGAGAGAGAGAGAGAGAGAGAGAGAGACAGAGAGACAGACAGAGAGACAGAGAGAGAGAGAGAGAGAGAGAGAGAGAGAGAGAGAGAGAGAGAGAGAGAGAGAGAGAGAGAGAGAGAGCCGCTTAGTCATGTTAAGGGAGATTGGACTGGCAGGGGGCTTGTACCTCTAAACTCATTTAGAACTGGTATACAGTGACAATAAAAGGCAGAGGCTGCCTGTTAGTTTCTTTAATGTATTCAAGAGACCGAGGACCACCCACATAAGAATAAACAGAGGTTCTTTGTTTAAACTGCCACCACTTGCTTTGGCAGAAACTCCAAAACTGGTAGAATAGAAGGAAATTTTTCTAATGGTGAAAAATAAAATTTAAAAAAAGAAAGGGAAAACAAAAAGAAACAGCAAAGGAGCTTCACCAACTGCTGCAAGTACAGCACCTGAAGCTAGCTCATTAGAAGGGGCGCTTATGTAGTTGATTGTAGGAGTGTCCTCAGCTTTCTCTGGTTGGTCATAAGCTGGAGGCAGACACACAAATGGAAAAACTAGTCTTCACAGATCAAATCTTGACCACCCTGGGCTGCTGTAGGTTAGAATTTTGTTGTTATATGTGATGTATCATTGTCCACTTGAACATTCTTCCCCTTAATTGGCTCTAGATTTCTTATTTGTATTTTTTTATTGCCTTTACCATAAAAACCGGGTCTCTTGGTATGATATGGTTATAACAGCTGTTATGTTGCTGGGCTGAGCATGATGGCACACATCTGTAATTCTAAAATCAGGAGATTGAGACAAGAGCATCATGAGAGACTCTACCTAAAACACAAAACAGCATAGTTCCCCATTACCAAGAACATCTGCATTATGTGGAAAACAATTAGAACTTCAGAAGTCCTAGACTGGGGCTTCTACCCTCTCAGTCAGAATCACTACTATAAACTTCATATCACAGTGGTTCTCGGCCTTCCTAACCGTGCGACCCTTTAAAATAGTTCCCCCCAACCATAAATGATTTTTGTTGCTACTCCATATATGTAATTTTGCTACTGTTATGAAATGAAAATAACTGATATGCAGGAGACCATGTGACTCCTATGAAAGGGTAATTTGACTTGAAGGAAGTCATGACCCATGGTTTGAAGAAACCCTGACCTAGGGAGTTCTTATGTATAGAGCTGGTAAACCCTAGGAAACACTGGGCTTAGTGTTACCTCTGAGTGAGGAGAAATGTTGTCCTTCCTTTAATCTCTTCAAATGACAGCAAATATTAACAATGGAAGCATGGACCTTCTACTGGAGAAACTGAGCTGTCTTTAACCCTTGGGGAATTTGGAAATAAGGTTCCAGTGTAGCACTGACTGAAAGAATACCAAATAAAGCAATTGGTGCTACTTGCTTCTAGTCCCAGAACTTGAAAGACATGCAGATGGATCATGAATACAAAGCCATTTTCTGTGACATCATGAGTTAGTTCTAGGCCAGCCTGCACTACATGAGAATATTATTTAAAGACAAAATAAAACAAAAAAGGGCCAGAAAATTAATATTCAGGGTTTACCAAAATTCTCAGAATCTCAAAGGGAGAATGTACATATGTGTATGTATAGGTACCCACAAATACTTAATTACAACCTTATAAAAACATGTTTGTATACTTTTATGCAAAAATGCTTAAAAATTGGTACATTTATCTTTGTTTTTAAAAATAAAGTTAAAAAAACCTAAAAGCCTCTAGAACCCATTTATTTTTTAATATTGAGCAATATAAAGACTTTCCCTTAACTTGTCTAAATTTCTGAGGTTTGTCTTAATAGATGAATTTCAACAATAACAATAACAAAATCCTTTTACTTCATCATAACTTGACAAACATGTCATAGGAAAACAGATGAAGGATGAAATTAGGTAGCCATAATAAAATATATTTGTTTTTTATGGATATATTTTATTTACATTTCAAATGTTATCCCCTTCCCCAGTTTCCCCTCCATAAACCCCCATCTCATCCCCCATCCCTCTGTTTCTATGGAGGTGCCCCCAATCCACCCACTCCCTCCCACCTCCCCACCCTGACATTCTCCTACATTGGGGTATCCAATGTTGGCAGGACCAAGGGCTTCTCCTCCCATTGATGCCCAACAAGGCCATCCTCTGCTACATGTGCAGCTGGAGCCATGGGTCTGTCCACGTGTACTCTTTGGATAGTGGTTTAGTCCCTGGGAGTTCTGGTTGGTTGGTATTGTTGTTCTTATGGGGTGGCAAACCCCTTCAACTCCTTTAATCCTTTCTCTAACTTCTCCATTAAGGACCCTGTTTTTAGTTCCATGGTTGACTGTGAGCATCTGTCTCTGTATTTGTCATGATCTGGCAGAGCCTCTCAGGAGACAGCTATATCAGGCTCCTGTCAGCAAGCACTTTTTGGCATCAGCAATATTGTCTGGGTTTGGTTATATTTGTCTTTCTATACATGTGTCCTAGCTTCATTTTTCTTGCCATGATAAATACCCAGACAAAAAAGAAACTTAGAGGAGGAGGAGTTTATTTGGTTTACAATGTCTGATTATCATCCATTATTACAGCAAGTCAAGGAAGAAATTCGTAGTACCATATCCAAAGAGAAGAGTAGAGAAGTGAATGAAACATTGCTTGCTTGAGCTCATCTAGCTATTTCATGTCTTAATTATTTCAGGACACTCTGTCTAAGGAAGGACATTGCTCACAATCTACTGGATCTTTCTAAATCAATTCTCAATCAAGCTGATCCAACAGGCCGTACTGATCTAGACAATTCATCAGTTAAGATTGTTTTGTCAGGTCATTCCAGGTTGTGGCAAGTTGACAATATTAAAAACTCATCATAATAACATAGATGTTTAAGCTCCTTGATAAAGCATGCAATTCCCCAGATTCTAACATCAACACACACACACACACACACACACACACAAACACACACACACACACACACACACACACGAATGTGTATTAGGAAAAGAAAAAAGTGTTAAAAGGAAGCATAATAAAGTTTATAAACCTATCTATTCTTTCTTTCCTGCTTCCGTAAAAGATGCAAGATATATAAAGCAGTGATTATAACAAATGCACTACTAAGTTTCTAACATACATAAGCAATATAAAATGAAGCAATAATACAAAACTTAAGTACAGAATAGAGCTGTAATACAGTAATAAGATTTATGGATAACCATAAATAAGTATATCATCATAAGTTAAGGTACTTTTATGTATGCACATAGTAAAACAAAATGAAACTAAACTAGGTATCATTCAAGAAATCAGAATGATAGAACAGAAAATACAACAAATAGTAAGAGAATCAAGATCCAAACACATGTTGGTCACAGGGGTACCCTTTGTATTAACAAGTATTAATATATGATCACATTTAAGAATAAGGTGGGTACTGAGTACAGACATGAAGCACTAGGGTACAACAGCTTTTTGTCTTAATTATGATTATTATGTCATGAAAGAGTGTGCAAACATCAGACAACTGTCTGAGTGCCCAATATCCTTCTTTTCCAGTCAATTCAAAGAAAAAAGGATGATGATGCTAGACACTGTAAAGAAAAGGATGATGATGATGATAGACAGTGTAAAGAAAAATTTCTAAAAATTAAGAACACAGTCACACCTACAGCACAGGAGACTATTTTAAAAGTTACCGAATTTTCACAAGAGTCATCAAAATGTTATAGTAGGAATAAAGGGGAAATGAGTGTCTACTTGTCAATTTTATATAAGTTATTTAATGTTATTTCACAGTCTTGTGCCCTAGATAAACATAATTCATAAATTCTTGTTCATTTAGCACATGTAAGTCAAACATAAACAAAGCTCCTACATTAGCTTTCTTGTATGTGAATTTGAATCTAATATTCTAGTGTGGCATTGAAAAGGTATCAAATGAATTAAGTTGGGAGTGCAAGCTTCTAATCACAGTAGTTGGGAGGTGGAGGCAGAAGAAGATCAGGAGTTCAAGGTCACTTTCTGCTATGTGGTGAGTTCCAGGACATCCTTGGGCCATAGGAGACCATGGTTCCACAGGGGGCTGTAGAGACAAATTGGCTCAGTGGGAAAAAGATCTTACTGAGTATAATCCATGCAACTGGTAGGTGAAGGAAAGAGCTGAATTCCAAGAGTTCTTCTTTGACTATGGCATGCTTGTACCCACCTTAGTCTCCACACAGAAATAATAAATATAATTTAAAAGCAATAGCAAAATCCCCCACATTGTGGCTCATATTTAGAATCTCAGCACTAATAAAACTGAGACAGAAAGTTTGAAGCACTAATAAAACTGAGACTGTGGTTTGAAGTCAGCCTGGGCTACATAGTTTAATTCCACAGGTAAAGACAGAAATGTGAGAAAGAAAGGAGGAAGACAAGAAGAAAGGAAAATGAGAGAGAAACAGAGAGTGGGAGTGGGAGAGAAGGAAGGAGGGGAAGAAAGAGAGAGAGGGGGGAGGGAGGGAGAGAGAGAGAGAGAGAGAGAGAGAGAGAGAGAGAGAGAGAGAGAAAGAGAGAGAGAGAGAGAGTGTGTGTGTGGAGGAACCATGTTTAGTAAGACATAACTGTCGAATACCTCGTGTGTCATATACTCTTAACTAAACCAAAGCTGTGGGAATCTATAACCTATGTGTGATCCTGTGATGGAGAAGCTTGGATGTCAGTAATCAAAATGACAATGTAAATGAGGGAGGAAAGGAGGGAGGAAGAGAGGGAGGGAGGAAAACAGAAGGAAAGCTGGACTTGGAGGGAGGACAGAGTTCCCTTTTGGTATCTAAATGCTGGAAAAACATTTGAGCACAATAACATGTTCAGTTGTGAAGTACCTTTGACTATAGCAGCACCAACAATCTCATCACTAATATTTCCAGCTGGTACACTCTGGTGAGCTCTTTACAAACTTGAATTCACTCCCTCCTCAGAGAAACACTTATTAATGACTGTGTCATGGTCTCCTCCAATTTTAGATGAGGAAATGAAGGCTCAGATAAATGAAGCATGCTGTCTAAGATCTTACACCCAGTGAGCGATGTAGCCATGGTTTGAACTGTGGTTCCAAACTCCCCCAACCTTTGTGTTTCACAAGGAGGCCTTCAGAATGTCTCTGTGTTGACAATAGTAGCTTTGTGACGTAACTAAAATCCTGACCAATACAAGTAATAAACAGGAAAGTAATAAGTAATTTGGAAGGACATTTTCCTTTTGGACTCCTGTGTCCTATGTCCTTATGGCTAGGTGATTCTTCACCCAGACTCTTGTTCTCCTCCCTTAGTAGGAAAGGTTCGTGAAGTTGCACAATGATGGCGACATTCCAAAAGACTGTGCAGATTAGGCGCAAGACTGGGCATAAGCTTTTTCATTTATCACAAATTCTGGCAGTGGAATGCACTAGCCTTTGTCAAAGGAGTTCACTTTTAAATTTCACCCTGCATTTCACTAAGGTAGCCAAAAGAACCTCATGTTCAACAATCATAGATCGGTTACAGAAATATAAACGTTCATTTTTTTCCAGATATGAGACCAGATAAACCCAAGTCCACAGAGCAGGTCCTTGGAAGAATGCAGAAACCAGAGCCAAATCTTTCATTTGAAATAGTTTTAACCATGGGACAGCCGTCCCAAATTTTTTTCTCGTTTTACTCAAGACTGTCCTTCCTTCCTTCCTCATTTTCTTCCTCCCTCCCTCCCTCCCTCCGTTCCTTCCACCCTTCCTTCCTTTCTTCCACCCTCCCTTGCTCTCACCCTCCCTCCTTCCCTCCCTCCCCCTCTCCCTTCCTTCCTTCCTTCCTTCCTTTCTTCGTTCCTTCCTCTCTTTGTTTTACATTTAGTGTGTATTCGTGTGCACAATGCACATATGGATGTCAAAGGACAACATGAGGTAAATGATTCTATTCTTTTATTATGTTGGTTCCAGGGGAAAACGTCTGGTCACCAGGCTTTATGACAACTGCCTTTTCCTGCTAAGGTCATCTCAATATGTCCCTCCTTAGAGAAACATAAAAAAAAAAAAAAAAAAAAAAAAAAAACCAAAATGATGCAAAATAAAGAAAAAGGCATTCTAGAAAAAAAAGTCTCTTTAATATGTCTGTTAGCCAGCAATGTTCATGATTCAAAGAATGCTTTATTTTTCTACCTCTATATGAGTGACTATGTTCAGGAAGACATAAGTGCTAAATGCCTGGTGTGTGTCGCATACACTTATCTAAAACCAAAACTGTGGGAATCCATAATCCATGTGTGAGCATGTGATGGAGAAGCTTTGAAGCCAATCACCAAACGATCATCCAGAACAATGGGTCTCACCCTTCCTAGTTCTGTGACCCTTTAACAAAGTTTCTCATGCTGTGGTGACTCCCAACCATAAAATTATTTTTTTGCTGTTTCATAACTTTAATTTTGCTACTGTTATGAACCATAATAGAAATATCTGATATGCAGGCTATCTGATATACAATCCTTTTGTGAGTCATGATCTGCAGGTTGAGAAACATTGGTCTCGATGTTTGGGATGCAAAACTCTGCATTTGCAGATCTTTTTCAATGTTTGCATCTTGAGTATATGTAGATGTTCCATGTGATCTGAATTGCCATTGTTGCCAAATTCAATCTTTTTTTATTTATGGGCAACTTAGCAGCCTAAGTAATCTGATCATGTCTTTATATGTACACATCACCCAGGTTTTGTCCCAATAGACAATTTAGCATACGACATAGACAAGCGCTATGATGATTATGGTGCTGACCTGACCTGACTTATCTTTTATTCAAAGCAGCACAGGACTCATATTCATTTGAAAAAGCCTTGAAATAAAAATAAGAACAAACCTAAGATGGGAGGCAAAGAATGAAGATGATAGAGTTACGGCAGCTTCTCCACCAATCAGAACAGCTAGATGGCTCTGTAAGTCATACCCATCACAGCTGGTAAATTCCACTGGGTCATATGAATGCAATCTTAAGAGATGCATAAGTAAATGTGTGTGGTTATGCACCAACAAAGCTTTATTTACAGAAGACATGGTTGGCTACAACTTTGGGTATAGTTTGCCTCCAACTGAATTAGAAGAATAGGCAACCCAATATGACCTGACCTTGACTTTAGCATTTAGAAATTCAGACATCAATATGTGGAATGGGATTTCTTGCCTTTTCCCACATATCACAGAAAGGGGATTTTTCAGAGTCAAATTTTTGAGGGGTATGGGTTATCATTGGGTTGCTTCTTTGTCTATTTCACTGTTGGTCAAGTTTGCACAAGCTGAGACTCCTATATAAACCAACGCCTACATTACAGAATACTTGAAAGATCATTAGCATTCACCTCTAGAAATACAACACAGGTTTGTAAGACCCATGCCTGTTGCTGTGCATAATTTTCTAATTGCAGATCATTTAATTCTGTAGCTAGATGGTGTTCTACAATGTAAACCCACCACAGCAAATGTATCCATTCTATTGCCATGGACACTAAATATTTCTGTATTTTATTAATCACATCTTCGCTAAGTAGAATTTTCTATCTTTCTCATTCTAGTGGGTACCTAGTGTCTCATTTTGGTTTTTACTTTTGTTTCCTGATAGCTAATGGCACTGAGCTACTTTTAGTGTGCCTATTGATCACTTGGCATCATTCTTGTGAAATGTCTCCTCAGGTCTGTTGCTTGGTTTTGTTTGTTTTTATTTTTGTTTTTAATCTTACTGATTGTGGAAGATTCTCTTACCCACCTGCCTCCCCCACCAGAATTCTAGTTGTACTGCCATGTAAATGTTCCTAAAAATATTATATTCCGGAGGAGGAGACAGAGAATCGTTATACATTCAAAGTTAGTTTGGAGCACATTGTGAGATCTTGCCTCAAAACAACAACCAATCAACTTCATACTTTAAAGGAACGAAAAAGTGTTTATTCTATTTTATATTATTTGTGAGTCATGAATTTGGGAATGGTGGATCAGATCAGTATACTTCTCAGAAGATTGGGATCAGAAATCAGATGGAGCTTTATCAGCATTGGGCGGGGGCACTGGCGGGGGATGGGGGATATACACTTTTTATGGCTTACTCACATGTCTCCTGAATTGGTGCTGGCTCTTGATTCAAGGCCCAGATTCCCTCCTCATGTGCTTCACTGGGTCCACAGGACACAGCAGCTAACTTCTTTAAGAGTGATAAATTTACATCTCGAGGGGAGTTGAGCTCTTTAAAAGTTAGTCACAAAGGTCACATTCCCTCTCTGTGGTTGGATACAGAATCCAGCGCAATGTTGGAATGGACTAATATGAGTAAGCGTAAACGTTAATGGAGGAGATTCTTTGGATGGCATTTTAGAAGCCATCCACCACCTGAGTCCTTTGGCAAATCAAATAATTTTGTTTTTTGAGAAGAAACAATAGAAAAAAAATCCTTTGAGATGTGTGCTCTTTTTTTTAAGCTGAAGTGTCTTCTGTTCTTGCTTGATTTCTAGCCATTCCTCCAGGCTTACTTCAAGGTCTTTCTGTGACTTATGTTTATTTGCCTAAAGATCCAGGATGGCATCAGACCCTGTTAACTGCTATGAATTTTTAGGGTCTCCAGAGTTTCCTGGTCTCCTGTAGTATTCTATTCTCCAGAACCGTGCTTTCTACTTTTGTATTTCTATTTTGAGGCAGGATATGATGGTTCTCAGACTGACCTTGAACTCCCTGTTTAGTCAAGGATGACTTTGGGCTTCTGATTCTTCTGATTCTCCTGAATCCCCTCATCAGGTGCTCAAACCAGGGGTTTCCTGCATGTTAGGTAAGCACTCTGAGTACTATGCTACCAGTCAGCCCCTTTGAGATTAAGATTCTAATCCTCTCTGGAAGCAAACTTGTTTGGGAGCCTATGATGGTATAATTCTATATGAGTCATTTACCTTTCAGTTGTTGAAGGGTCAGCCAGGAGATAACTCTCAGGTTCGGGAGAGCTACTAGGCTTCTGCACAGGTAAGCAATTTCTCAGCTTGATAAAGAGACCTGGCAAAGAGGCTGGGAAAGGGGAGTGGCAAGAGAAGTACTTCAGGAACAAAATTTAAGGGTGCTTACATTTTAACCACCCCCTACTTAGTTATAACTACGAAGAGAATACCAGAGAAGGAGTGCTTAAAATTTGCACTTTGGACCCTTCATACAGGCCTGGCTTATGTCCACACAGTCACAATAACAATCCCGAAGATAATGGCTGGAGGTGAATGGCAGTGTCATAGGCCTTCTTAGCGGGTCACAGTCATCCACTTGAATATGTTCGCATTGCTTACAGAACTTGTTTTTATCTTTTGAGAGGTTTTGAGTAGTGCCGGAGATGGCCCCCTTTAGGCTCACCCATGCTGAGCATGTGCCTTCCCCACTGAACCAATTTTTGGCTCCTGGTCACATCAATATTAACACATTGGGTGTGCACAACTTTTGCAGAACAAGCATTGTATCTGGCTAGGGAAGGTAATTCTTGATAAAGCTATAAACCTTGCCCAAACCCACACTGTTAGTAAGAGGCAGAAATCTGAGCTGGACATGGTGTAAGTACATGTGAATCCTTCCTTCCTTCTTCCTTCTATCCTTCCTTTTTCTTCCCAAAAGAAAGAGTTTCCCATGGGCCTAGAACCTGTCACCACTTTGGAAGTGGATATAAGAGGATCAGGATTTCAAGACTATCTTGACTATATCATGTCTTCCAGGCCAGCCTGGGCTACTTGAAGTCCTGTCTCAAACAAAACAAAACGAAACAAAACCAAACACCAGGTTGGCTTCATTCCCACCCCCCCTATCTTATTATGCTGCATATTTCTGCAATAAAATGGAAATTGACAGCTATGGGTGTGGTGGAACCTGAGGCTGCTCAAGCAGAGGTTTATTATGTTAGCGCTGACCTTTATTAACCCATGTTATGCAAACACATTCATACCATTCTTCAAGCGAGTTGTAGACATTCAAAGGTTCACAGAAAGCCTGGGCAGAGGTGGCTGGTGAACGTCCCCACAAATGACCAAATACAGTGGACAGAACTCCTAGGGACAGAGTCAAATAGATCTGTGTCAAGGAGAGATGTCAAAACATCCCCATCTCTAGGTCTTCTAGATAGTTTGTTGTTTGCCTGTTTTTTTTTGTTTGTTTGTTTGTTTTGGTTTGGTTTGGTTTGGTTTGGTTTTATTTACTTGCTTGTTTTTGTGAAAGTGATAGGTCATATTCATTTTCATGTTTTTGCATATAAGAAGAAAATTTTGCTAAAAAGATTTCCGATTGCCTATAAATTGTTTAGAGCCCCAAGAGCTATAGTTTGCAATAAAATGAACACCAGTTTTCAGTGGAATCACTGTATTTTGCTTTTTAATGTGAATCAGGTGAAAATTTAAATCAAGTGCTGGCAATTTTATATGTCCAAAGCTAATAATGTGATCAAAAGCATGTGAAACTGAGTTCAATCCCTGGGACTCCCCGATACACACACACACACACACACACACACACACACACACATACACACACACACACACACACAGTAAGCCTGATGGTGATGTATATTTGTACTCTTGTGATTACAGTACTGGTAAGGTGAGGGCAAGGAGATCTGTGGAGCTCACAAGTCATCCTACTTGACCAGTTCAAGGCCAGTGGAAAACTGTCTCAAAAGAAAGACAGAGTGAGGAGCTGGGGAGGAAGGAAAGAAAGAAAAGGAAAGGAGAGAGAGAGGGAGGGAGGAAGGGAGGGGGAAAGAAAGAGGGAGAGGGAGAGGGAGAGGGAGAGGGAGAGGGAGAGGGAGAGGGAGAGGGAGAGGGAGAGGGAAAGAGGTAGATAGCCCTAAGAAACAGCACCCAAAGTTAACCTTTTTCTTTCCACATACATGTGCCTACCCACATACAAACACATAAAAACACAAAAATAAAATACATACATGAATGAATGGGGCTGACTTTCAGTAAAAGTTCATTTTTGAAAATAGTAGAGGGTTGAGTGTGGCTTTATAGCATCATCCAAGTGTGGCTGATTTGAATTTTTGTTTACTTTTTGTTTTGTGGTGTTTGGCAGGGATTTTCTTTTCTTTTTTTTTTAGGGTCATTTAAATGCTAAAGTGGTCTTAACAATCAAGAAGAAAAAGAGGAGGAAAGAGGAGAGGGCAGGGCAGAGTTATCCTAGCTGGTGCAAAGTTTCCCTGAAGGGCAGACAAATGCTTTGGCCACAGTACATGCAATTTAAAAGGCCAGCTGTTTTCACTCTGCATAGCTAGATGGAAGAGCAGCCAGTCCCCTAACAAGTTCTAAGCTTTAGTTTGGTATTTCAAAAATAGAACTCGTTGCTGGAACATCTCTATCGTTAAGCATTTGGAGGAGTTGTTAAATAAATGGCACGGGCCAAATATGTCACATGTCCAATGCTATTATTGGGTATAATATGAAAACCTTTGATTTATGAGTAGAAGTATCCAATTTTGTACATGCACATAAGAACATTGTACATGGGGTGAAATGTTGAAAGATTAACCCAGTGAAGGAAAATAGAGTTGTAACTGAATGTAGTAGAGAATACTGGAATGTATGTATATCGATTCATGCTGACCCTGTATTGCTGTCATAGTTCTAGGTCTCATTTAATTATTGAACTATAGCCATATTTCTTGGCCTATGTGGCAGTTCCTTCTTTATCTATAAGATAAAGGAGGTAGATGATCTCATAGTGTTTCAAAGAGAGTACTCCGGGGCAAGAATGATAATAGAAGGATGTAAACACAGAGTAAAAGAGTAATCAAAAGGTCTTTGTCCTATAGTCTGCTCTTATTCTTTCTTTTAGAAAAAGACAAGGGATAAACAGTGTTCTCAGTTTTCACAGTGCATCATTGGTCTGATGGATTATCAACCTGTGGTCCTGAGATTTGGTATGACTACTTTTTAGTTACTGTGACAAAATGCCTGACAGGAAACTCAAGAAGTGGGCAGCACTTTTAGAAGATGTGACCTTGTAGGAGAAGGTGTGGCCTCATTGGAGTAGGTGTGAATGTTTTGGAGGAAGTGTGTCACTATGGGGGCAGGCTTTGAGGTCTCCTATGCTCAAATTCCACACAATGTGAAATATTAGACTCCTCTTGGCTGTCTTTAGATCAAGATGTAACCCTCTTGACTCCTCCAGTACTATGTCTGCCTAGATGCTGCAATGCTTCCCACCATGATGATAATGAACTAAACCTCTGAAACTGTAAACCAGCCCCAATTAAATGTTGTCCTTTATAAGAGTTGATGTGGTCATGTTGTTTCTTCACAGCAATAGATACCCTAACTAAGATACAACCACAGAGCAAATGACAGCTGAGGTCCTCTAGTACACACGCACATGCACACGTATACATATACTCCCAGACAACATGGTGGAGGAGACTAATTTAAGGAGAAAAGGATTAGTCTAGTTTATAGTTTGGGAAGATTCAGTTCATCATGGAGGAGAAGGCATGACCTCCAAAACAGAGCTAACAGATGGGGGTAAGTTTTCAAACACATGAGCTCATGGGCAATATTTCGTCTTCAAATCACAGCAGATCTAAAGTCAAATCTCTCAGCTTCTACTGCAGACATTTTTGTTCCAGGCAACGTTTGTTCCAAGTGGCTATCTTGTGCAATAAAAGACTTTTAATAACGTTTCTGGGTCTTATCCACTATCTTAGCACCTATCACCATCCTTCAAATAATAGCAATAAAAAATGTGTCCAGACATGCCCAAGATCCTATAGGGAGCCAGATTGTTCTAGGTGACAACTATGTTTAGAGGTGACTGTGCAAGCACGGGTCTTGATTTTATATTTTATTTGTTTTGAAAGATTGATTTAATTGTTTGTGTTCATTTGTGAGTATGTCTGTGTCTGAGTGTGTATGCAACATGTGTGGGCGCTCCGAGAGGCCAGAAGAGTGTATCACGTCCTGTGAAACAGTAGTTACAGTTGCAAGTTACCAGGCATGGGTGTTGAAAGCACAAACTCTACTTCATACCACTGAGTCACCTCTCCAGCCCAATTTAATTTAGTGTATGTGTGGCAAGGGTACATGAGAGCCCACCAATGTAAAGGGAGGATGATCATGTTAGGTGTCATCCTTAGAAATGTAGTCCACGTCCTCTGATGCAGGATCTCTCATTGACCGGGAGCTCCTCAATTAGGTTAGAATGGTTGGTCATCAAACTCCAAGGATCATCCTGTTTTTGCGTCCTGTAATCTCATGCTTGGGATTACAAGCCTGCAATCATGGGTGGGATTTTTAAGTGAGTTTTGGGAATTAAGTTGGTTCTCATGCTTACAAGGCAAGTGTTTTACTGACTGAGTCATCCAATCACACTTTTATTATTCAAGCTGGCCTTGTGCTCACTTTGTAGCCTGAAAACCTGAAGTACTGACCCTCCTGGCTGCATCTCCAGAGTTCTGGGATCAGAAGCATGTGTCTCCATATTTACATGGTGCAAGGAATATAATTTGGAGCTTTATTTGTTGGTCAGGCACTCTATCAAGTAGGCTTCATCTTTAGCTCCAAACACAGCCTCTATCAGCCCAACTTGAAGTATAGTGCATCATGATCCACAGCAGCAGCATTACTTGAAAGCTTGTTAGAAATACAAGTTCATAGGCCACAGTTGGTAATGACTAGCTCAGATTCTAGGGAGCAGGGCTCTCCAGATGTCTCCAATGGTTACTGAAGTTGAAAAAGCAATGAAGTCGATTCTCAATGGAGTAATTGAAGCCTCCCCCAACCCCCGTGAATGGGGTTGTGAATAAATAGAACTGATCGGGATTTTTAACAGGCAGGGGAGACAGCAAAATGCTGCAGGGAGATGAAAGAAAGTGCACTTCATCCTCCGTCCATGAGAAATGGAGTGGGGTAGAGGGAGGCCAGATCTTAGTAGCATTTAATGGTTGGGGATGGCTCTTAAGGTTTTTAAAATAGCATAGATTTGTGAGAAATAAATTCTTTTGGTTACCTACCTGCACAAGCAGGATTCTCAATATGTTCAAATAACATGCCTATGATATAAGATGTCAATGACAATGGCTTTAAGACTAGAGTCATCTGTCCATAGTCAGGAAGCAATGGAACTGATTAGCTAGCAGTTGCTGAGATGTGACTTGGATTTAGAATTGTAAAATATGATTTAAGATTTTTGTCAGACCATTATGTAAATTAAATATATTTATATTTGATGTATTTGACTATATATTCTTTTTTTCTCACATTAATATTGACTTAGAGAAATAATTTCTGTGTTTTGGGATCTTTTTCTGTTCGATAAACTAAATCTGGCATGATTGCATGTGGTGTGAATATATAGTGTTTACTGAAAGAAATATGCAAATCCAAAAAGGAAAAAGAATATTAAACTGATCTCTAACCCTGCTATTTACGGTAAACATTATGAATGGTTTTTTGTTGCATTGAAGATTTGGTGTATATGGTATATTATGAGTATATACATGTGTGTGCCATGTGTATGTATGAGTGAGCCCTTGTACACACACAGCCAGGAGAGACTATGGGTGTTTTGCTCTACAGCTGCTTACCTCATTCCCTTGGGACAGGGCCTTTCACTGCACCTGGAGCTCACCAATTTTAGCTATTCTGGCTAATAAGCCATGTCTATGGGTCCTCTTATTTCTGCCCTCCTGGATCCCAGTACTGAGGTTAGAGGCCCATGTGGCCACAGCTAGCTCTCCCCCACCCTTTATTCTTTTTGGGGGTTGTTATTACTTTGTGATGGGAATTCCAATTCAGATCACAAGGCACCTAAGTTTCTCACTAAGTCACAAGTTCTCAACCGAAGAACTTCCAAAAGGGTGAATATCAGATACCCTGCATATCAGATATTTTCATTACAATTCATGATAGAATCAAAATTATACTTATGAAGTAGCAACAAAGATAATTTTATGGTTGGCAGGAGTCACTACAACATGAGGAACTGTATTAAATGGTCATAGCATTGGGAAGGTTGAGAACCACTGCACTAAGCCTTCTTCCCAGCCCCCTAATCTGTGATTATAGGAATGTGTTACCACACCTGGTGTTTGTTCCTTTACTTTTGGTTTTATTATTTTTATTATATTATATCAGTGTTTTTATTATATTCTAATTCTATACATTTCTACTTCTTTAATAGCATTCCTCTCCATATAAGAATGCTAAAGAACTTCCATCTAAAAATCAGCAGACATAATAAGATATATGTATTAAACACTCAAGGTTCTGTGGAGATTTTTATTTTTAGAAAGAAACACCTTCCAGATACAGTGACTTCAGCACTTGTAGGTAGAAGTAGAGGACCAGGAGTTCAAAGTCATCCTCTATTATATGGGGAATTTGAGACCAACTACTTGGAAGCTTGTTTCAAAACAAACAAACAAACAAACAAACAAAAACCCAACCCACAAATCAAAAAATAACAATAACAAATAAACTATTAGGCCTGATTTATGACCTATAGATACTTACAATTCGAGGGAGTTCCAAAGCTGTTTCTTTGAAAAGTCAACTGCTAAGGTTAGCAGTGTCCTCTTGCAATGACTGGACTCTCCATACCACAATTGAAAGCAGCCACAGGTGATATAGAAATAAAGTGTGTATGGCTATGTCTCAATACAACTATTTACAAAATCAGGCATGAAGACAGTACTGTGACATACTAATCAAGATATAACCCCAGGACCAGAATCTTAGTGACAATCAATGAAAGATGCCTATATTATGTGACTGTTCTTCACTTGGTAAAGAATGAAAAGGAAAAGTTCCATCTCATAAAGCTGCCATGAAAGGAGGAAGAAGGGGGAGGAGGAGGGGGGAAAGGAGAAGGAAGAGGAGAGGGAGGAGTAGGGGGCAGAAGAAGTTGTTGTTATTGTTATTTGGAATAAAATTCACACTCTTTAAGTGTTCACACACTATAAGGAACACAGGTATATGTGATAAAATAACTCTAGAATAGTTTAATTGAATTGTCTTAAGGCTCCAGTTCATAGCGTCACAGTTAGAATGTAGCTGGAGTATGGTGCTTACTACCGAGACAATGCTTCTTTGTTCCTAACCTGTTTCCCTCATTGAAAGTGCAGAAAGAAGAGCATCCGGGAAACTTGATGTGCTTGAAACTCTCTGATATGACCTAGACCATGCAGTGTGCCTTGGTTACAGGGCTGCAACACAACAAGTCTTCACTGGCTCTATTTGGAAAAAAAAATCCTTAGTTTTCATTTTGCACTGACGAAAGTCAAGTAAAGAATGTTAAAATTTACTTCTGTGCTCATTCCTGGGATTTCTGCTAGCTTCCCAGAAAACACTGGGGCAGGAACATGATGACATTGATGGCATTGTATCATCTTTCAAAATGACTCAATAAAGATCTTCACAAGACTTGACTTGTTTTTAAGCCACCTTCTCCTATGACAGGGGTGACTCATAGGATGTACTGTAGCCAAGATACCTCAAGAGCAAGAACATAAAGAAGACATTGAGATATTCACTTCCCAAGGGCAGCAAAAACTTGCCTGAGATTTTATTCTTGGAAGTCTTGGGGTACACTCTAGGAGGTAAAGCTAGAGAACTGCTAAAAGCCAAGGCTTTGAAGATGGCCCCTCTGGAAAAGGCAGCCATGGAGAAACTTACTCATAAATGTGAGTCCCTGGCACTATGGGGCTGGAGAACTAGCTTAGTGGTTATAGCACTTGAAGCTGTTTCAAAGAACTCAAGTTCATTTCCTACTACTATGTAGAAACGGAATGCAGACCATTAGGCTTGACAGCAAGTGAACTACCCTGTGAGTATTGTTTTAATTCACGAAGTCCTAGAATGGTTTGGTACATAGCACTGAGAACTGAAACATTACTATAAATTTATGCAACACACACACACACACACACACACACACACACACACACACACATAAGATGAAAGCAAGACCAGAAAAGCTGTAAACTGAGCAATAAAGGACATTTAGGAAAAATGGAAACCATATTATTTTCTAAAGTACTTGAAACTCTATCTTGATTATTTTATTTTGTCTGGGATTTCAGGCAAAAAAGAGTATATGTTCATTTAAAGCACCCTTCTCAGATGGTTTTTTTTAAACCATTATCACGTAGAGATCTTAGGAAAATGCCATTAAACAGGTCTAGAGTGGGGTACAAGATTTTTGCCTTCCCTTTACCTCTTTCTTTTTAGAGCCTCATTAATGTCGCAGATTGGACTCAATTTCATCATATAACTGAGGACAATCTTGAATGTATAATGCTTTGCCTCTGTTTTCTAGTTGCTAGATTATTGGTGTACACCATTATGCCTCTTAATAGGATTCTATGAGTCAAACCCAGGTCTTTACAAATACTAAACAGGCACTTTACAAACTAACCTACAGATATAGGCTCAGATTCATTCATTCACTCACTCATTTATTCACTCATCTATTGTTCATTTTTGCAACCATGTGCCACACTGAAGTCCAGGCTGACTTAGAACTCACTCTGTAGCCCACACTGACCTTAAACCTACATAAACATTTCCTGCTTCAGTTTCACAAGTGCGGAAATCATAGGTGTGAACAGCCATACCTAGAAAAATTTGTATGGTTAAAACAACAACAACAAAAAAAAAAACTTCCAGAAGATGTCAAAATTGTTGTTCTTGTAACTGGGGTCTCACTCTGGCTTAGCCTTGGCTTTCCCAGTAGTGTGATCACTTTTAAAAGATTTTTGGATAAGACACATAGTATAAAAGATAGATACGTGGCCCCTACATCTGTACTGAGGGGCATACACTCATCTCCAAACAAAGAAACCAGTCACTCTGTCCTAATAACTCCTTAGCACCCCCACAGTAACTCCATTTTTGTGGACCCACCATAAAACTTATATTGGAGCTAAAGGCAATAAAACTTTAGGCTAGACCAGTCTTAGGTATACACACAGTAAGACACAGGGTGCTCAAGTGGAGTTTTAGGGGAAATCTATTCATAATTTTATACCTATGCATGATTGGGCATGCATGGGGTTGAAAGGACTTGTGTGGTGAGCAAAACCCATCAATCAGAACAGTATACTACCCACACCCTGCTCTAGTAACCAATATCTCCTTTCTGGATCCACGGAAGGTAGTCTTGAAGAAGTCATCCAAGGCTCATAAACAATCTCACTTGAGCCTGCCGCTCCCTTGCAGAGTTCTACTCTATAATTTCACTTTACTTTCTAATAAAATCCCTTATAGCTTTGCTATTTGTGTGAACTTCTTCATTTTTTTTTAAACAAGAAGCTAATAACCTAGGAACACTTGATCCTAATAGAGACCACTGGTAACCTTAGTAAGGTTTATTACAGAGTAATATGCAGTAGTCTCAAAGGGGAGAGTGGGTATGGCCAAAGGGGTCACTGTAGAAAAAACAACTCTCAAGAAAGGTAAAAATGAACAGTTGTTATAAGAACCATTGTCTGGGCCACACTTTGGAAGGGTAAGAGCAGATAATCAGCAAAGGGACCATTGTGCCAACCTTTATTTTTAGGTAAGTTTTATGATATTTCTTAAAGCCTCTAGAACAAAAAGTATTGGAGGTAGAGAGGTTTTCTGACCAGATGATTGAAATCCCATTTGGGTTAACCTTTAAGATGGGCAGTGGCAATCTTATGCCTTTCTTTTTTACCAGAAAACTCCAGGCTACACATAATCTCATAGTCTTCAGGGAAGAATAGAAAGTTGTGCCTTCACACAGGGACAGTGATACATTCAGATCTCATTCTTTTGAGCAGTAGTTTAATCTTGACATTTAAGTTACTGGTTTTATAAGCTATTTATTGTAAGGGACGGTTCTAGCTCAATGACCTTTACATCTGTGAATATTTGACTAGCTTCCCAATAGTCCCAAGACTACACTTTGAAAATTGAGCATGTAAGGCATCTTTGGCAACTTTGCTGCATACATCAAAATGGATGTCTTGGAAGAATAATTCATTATAGAATAAATGCATCTGCTGAAGGAAAATAATCCACATAGGATCCAAACAATTGGAGTCAAGCTCAAAACTTGCTCATGGATTGTTATTTTTCCAAGAGACATTTTGTTTAATACCCAAGAGTATACTTCATTTTTTAAAGAAATTCTCGGAAGATATAATTTCTTAAATTATTTAAAGTTAATATTCCTTATTAGGATACAGTGCCAGATAGGTTCTGTTGTTGATTAAGGAGAGATCTGTATGTTTTAATCATCAGAGAGATAGGACAGAGTTTAGGTTCTATTAGGAAATCTAAAATAGCAACTAAGATAGATGTTGGGATGGATATGCATGCACACAGCTATCACACAGCGAAAGTAAATCAGGAGCATGTCCACTATAATAGAGTTCTTTAGAGAAAAGGCCCTCGCAGAATACAAGTAGATAAAGGGACATTAACTTGTTCATAAAATCGTTGTGTGTATTTGTGTATGTGTGCATGTGCACATGTCTTAGTTAAGAGATGTGTGAAGAGATACCTTGATCAAGGCAACTCTTATAAAAGATAGCACTTAATCAGGGCTGGATTATATTCAGAGATTTAGTCCATTATCATCCTGGTAGGAAGTATGGCAGCACACAGGCGGACATGGTGCTGGAAAGAGAGACAAGAGTTCTACATCTGGATCCAAAGGCAGAAAAAAAGATTCACTAAGCCTGGCTTGGGCTTCTGAAACCCCAAAGTCTACCTCCAGTGACATCCTGAAAAAGGCCGCAACACTCAATAGTGCCATTCCCTAAGAGCCTATGAGCCTATGGGAGCTACTTTCATTAAAATTACCATAGCATGTATGTGTTTGTGTGTGTGTGTGTGTGTGTGTGTGTGTGTGTGTGTGTGTGTGTGTGTGTGAGAGAGAGAGAGAGAGAGAGAGAGATGTATAATATGTATGTGTGTGAAGTTGTGAAAATGGTAAGACAACTTGTAGAGTCAGTTTGTGTTGGTTCCAGGAAGCAAATTCAGGTCATTAGGTTTCCAAGGCAAGTACTTACTCATTCTGGACCATCATGCTAGCCACAGAGAAAAAGGTTCAAATAGGGATGGAGAATTAGTAGTCCCACAATCAGTTGTCTGCAAGATGGAAAGTCAGGAAAGCCACTGATAAAAGTCAGTTTTGTCTACAGACTTGAGAACAAGGTATAAATAGTTAATCTCAATTTTCATCTTTACAGAACAAAAAAAAAAAACCAACCAAACAAACAAAAAAAATTTCCTACATTGGGTTAACTGAGCTGAGAAGATCTTAGATGTGGGTTACACCATTCCATGTGTCCAAGACTGAATAAAAGAGAGAAAGGGAGCCGAGCACCATCATCCATCTTTTCCTGCTTTGTGACTGTGAATGTATGGCGATCAACTGCCCCACCCTCCTGCCACCATGCCTTCCCCACCATGATGGTCTGGAAACTCAAACTCTCAGGCCAAATGATGCCTTCTTTCCTCGGGTTACTTTGGTCAGAGATTTGTTAGAGCAATAAAAAACAACAACAAAGCACAAAAAGTCCTGAGTTCACTAAGAGAGTAGTTGCTCTAATTCCTTCCCTAAGGCCACAGGCCTAGTCGCCAGAATGGAGTAGTGTGTAAAGTGGGGTTTGGAGGGTAGCACTGGTCATGGTATGAAAACCAGGAGAGGAAATGTCCACTAACACAAGAACACTGATGCCTCATTTTATGAAGGGAGCAAATTCTCTGTCTTAGTGTATCTGGTTTTTTGACTTAGACGATGCACATTCACATTGGGCAAGAATAGATCTTCACTTAGTTTACTGAAATAATAATTTCTTCTGGGCTGATCCTTGCATACACATTTATAAATAATGTTTTACCATGTGTTTGGGCACCGTTAACTAACTCAGGCTAATCTGCACAATTAAACACTTCACTTGGGAAAAGGACCATTAACTTCTTCAGAAAATCAGAAGTCAGAGCCTCATCATACATGTCCATAGAAATTCTATATGGTAAGTATTATCTGCTCTCTGTTAAAGGACAATTTGTACTGAACATGACTTTAAATGCTTTAAAAATAAAATTTTGAATTGATACAGATATAGATATGGATAATAGATTTTTACATATTAATGTAACTAAACATTCAATTGATTACCATCCAATATAGTAAAGGCTGAAAAGTGACATTGGAACCCAAACAACTGAATGCTTTCCAACACACAGGTCTCTGCAAGTCTTAGGGTTGAGCTGGCCAGATGGCTTAGTGGGTCAAAGCACTTGCCACAGGAGCTGATAACCTGGGTCTGATCTTGGCAACGAATGGCATGCAAAGGTAAGGGAGTCCAGAAAGTTGTCTTCTGACATTCACAAAACCATCACAGCACACCTGTGCCAGCTCTCTCCCACGTAAATACAATTATGATCATCATCACCACCATTAGCAGCAGCAGTAATTAAATTACAAAATATAAGTGTTAGGACTACTTGTCAATTACCAACACGATTCTCAAAGTGTGTCTGATCCTCATAGATCACTGAACTGATAAATCCTGTCTTACCCTACAAAAGAGGGGATAAGAATGAAAACGGGTTACTAAATGAATGGGGTTGAAGCCATAATTATCACAGAGGACTATATGGATTGTACAGTCAGAAGCCAATGAGATGGTGACACACCCAAATCAAAAGGTAGACCTGATACCATTCTCCCTGTTGGAATTTATGCAAAATTAACTACAAATTATAAGTATGCATTTAATTTGTAATTAATTTACCATGTGATGAGGATAATTGCTAGTCACTGGAACGAAAAAAGAGATCAAGAGACTAACTTTAGAAGGAAGCAGACCATGACCAGATTTTTGTAAATAGAATTAGATTATTAACATTAAGAAGATTTTCTATGTCGTCATTTTAAGCTCATCTGTGCTCCAGAAAGCCTCAAGCAACATTCAGTGTAATGAAATGATGATGTTTATTATCCAAAATGAGAAACATTACATGCACAAGTAATTAGTAAAAAAAAAAATAACATTAATAAATTTAACCTAATGATTAAAATGTTCTGTAAGGAAACAGACAGTTTTGCCAATTAGCATAAGCTTATCTAGGCTTTTGAATAGATTCAAGTATATCTGGGTTTTCATCACCAATGGCTGAGATGTCAGTTTCCAACCATTGTGTACATTCCAAAATGTATCTTATTGTCATCTTTCATTCCAATTCTTTTCTTCTTAAGACAGAACCTCACACTCTGGTTCAGGCTGGCATTGAACTCCCCCCCCCCCATGTTGCCAGGGCTGGCTTTATTTAACTCACAGCACTTCTTGACTCTGCCTCCAAAATCTGGAAATTGCAAGCATGTGTCACTATACCTGCCCTCTAGATATTCTCTTATAAATCCATAGCTTCCTTTAAAAAATAATCTTTTCATATTCTTTCTAGTATCAGTTTGTGAGTCAAGGTAAACGTTAAGGTTGACACACTACATTTAATTTTAAAAGCCAGTAGTATACTTACTGGATTTTTATTTTAATGAATATAATTTGTGAGTTTTTGCCGTGTGTGTATGTGTATGTGTATGTGTATGTGTATGTCTGTGTGTCTTTGCTACTGCTGTCTCCATCTCTAATAGCTGCTGTCACTGGAGAATGATTGTAGTATGATTTATTCATATTCCACTCCATATATTTTCTGTTTTATTATTTTGCTTTTTCATTGTTCAATAAAAATATGTCATTTTATATTGTGAAAAATATTTTATCTTGCAAAAGATTAATGCATTAATGACATTTATGTCTTGTGGTTATTCAATCATACCAAAACAGGAAGAAAAGACAACAGGAAATGACTAAGAATATAAATAAAATTTTATGAACGTTGTCTTTGAAATCTAGTATCATAAAAGAATGGTTTATTTTGTTAGTATTTTATTCACTGAAACCAAACTCCATTCTGAAGTGTGTATTAATTCATTAATGATTCAATGACATTTAGTTAAGTGCTAGTGACCAAAGTAGTTCTTTGAGTTACAAAACCATAAGAAACTCAGATCAGTGGAGATAGGGAAAAAGAAACACATAGATCAATGATTGTATTATAGACTTAGGAATTCCAAGGTAGAGACCCCAAGAAAAGTTTTGCTCAACATAAACACAAAACACTACTTCACCTGAATTAGGGGGTAGTATGGAGTTAAGGGAGAATTTTCAAAAACCTACTATGTAAACTGAGCCATTCTTCTCACCCTCTACTTCCTCCTAATGTGCAAGGAATAGCAAAATGCATTGTTTTCTGCCATTATCAAGTGGTGTCCTAGTCTCAGTTACTCCATATTTGTGAAACAGTGTTGTTCAGACTGCACATTGCCCCAAGAGATTACAGTTTACAAACAATTGGTGACCCCATTCTGAAAATGGAAGGTGTTTCAGTCCTTTGGTGACCATGAGCAGGAACATCTTTCCCACACCAGCCATATAGCACAGATAGATGACTTATTCCTGAAAGTACAAAGTATGCTACCATACAAATTTATCAAGTTAATTTGGTATTCTAAAAACACACTTGTATTAGAGTGATATTTTAAAAAAATAGGACTGAGAACTTATTGGACACACTAGACAGAAGAAAGAGTGCAGTTCCTCCCCTGAAATTCCAACAATGTGATAGCAGCTAGACGCCCATATCTTGCTGTCACCTGGTGTTTATGCTGAGAGATCAACACAAAAAGAACTGAGTGTCCATTGGATCAGCTCAATCCCACCATTGATGTGGGCTACTTATAAAGATCTGTCTTTCTTTTCATCCATTTGGACTAGCTATCCATCTACACGTCCATCCATCCATCCACTTATCAATCCATCCATCCACCCATCTATCCACCTACCCACTCATCCATCCATCTAGTATTCATTTGCCTGGGACTAATTCTGTTCCTGTAACTTCCACTGTCCTACCTCTAGCTTCTATTGCTCTACTTGATTTTGAAGCATTGGTTCATGCTTGTGACCCAGTGGCTTGATCCTGCAATAATACCTCAAGCAGACCCCTAGGATGTTTATCATTTCATTCCACAGAGACTCTTTTGTAATTCTATCAGTTTCACATTTATGCCTCAGTTATCTCTTTGAAACCTTGAACTCTACTGTAGTCTCTATAAGCTTTTGTAGCCCACTTGTAACTTACATCTACATGTATATAAAGAGATATATTTCCTTTGTGATCTGAGAGTTACTATTAGTAGGTAAAACTAGATTTAAGGAAAATGTATGCTTGCTACTGCCAGCTATCAAGACAATATAGAAAATTACTGTAAACAAATTTGGTGTTCTTTGCACATTTATTGTTATTCAACACATTCTGATATCATGGAAAGATCTAAACATGTTTGCTAAGTTCCTTATAGAGCTCATGACATTTTGTTTGTCTGATTTTATGGGGTTCTTTTTCTCTTGAATTTGTTTCACTTTTAAAAACTGGGTGTGTGTTCTCCAAAACATGGCTGCCTAAAAATCCCAAACCAGAACATGGCTGCAAATCCCAAACCTTGCATCCCAAGATGCAAGGGGAACTTTACCAGACCTTGTTTTTAAACAAAGGACTAAATAGAGCTAAAGAATGCTAAGTAGCAGAGAAATAATCTTCCCCAGGGAAGAGGTCTCTAATTGGCTATCCATCCCCAATGCTCTGTTTGGAAATCATGTACATGGAAGCAACACTGAGCAGACATTTGAAAAGTTGGAGGAAGAAATGCAAGTGGAGGAGGATGATGAGATTATATTGTAATTAAAAGTGGGTATGTGCTAATGCTTAAAGCTTACTTACAAGTTAGCTTAGAAAAGGGTTTGTTTCTCTACTCTGAGTTGAGTGCCACAATAATATTAAACACTTAAGTCCTCTAAGGTTTACCATTGCTAACATAGACTGAAAAGTTTAACTGGTCTTTTGTTATTTTGTGGGTTCTTCTTTCTTCTGCCCTTCTCCACCTCTTTTCTTTCACAAAGTCTCTCATGACCCAGATTGGCCTCACACTCCCGATGTAATTAAGGATGACGTTGAATATCTCATCTTCCTGTTTCTATCTTTCAAGTGCTGGAATTACAGATGTGCACCACTGTATCTAGGTCTTGTCATGGAGAGGCTCAAACCCGGGGCTTTGTGTGTACTAGGCAAGTATTTTCCCCACTTAATTACATCCCAAGCCCTTTGCCTTGTTTTGTATGACTTATTTCTGACAAATACTGAGTTTTTCCAAATAAATACTAATATCTCCTAGAACTTAAATTAACAGTAATTTTTAAGTTAAATATTATTGACTGAACACTCTCAATTATCTCTTATCTACCCTCAAACCTACTAAACAGATAAAAAATAAAGACAAAAACATTAGGATCAGGAGAAATGAAGCTAGTCAGCACAAAATACCATGATAGGTTGTATTTGTTCCTGTTGATTCCTTTTCTGCTTGAACTTGCTCAACTTGGGTCATCATTTTGTCCTCCTCCCTTTGCCCTTCTTTAGCCAATGGAATGTGAGCAGACACTGCACATGGCATGTCCGAGGAGAGGTGTCAACTTACAACTGTGGTTTGGTTTTTTTCAATTCCTGTGTCCTTCCTCAGAATTAAAGTGCCCTAATAATAACTGTTCTTATGCCAGAGTGCCAGTATAGGAAAATATACTGAGACAAAACCACAAAAGCCTAGCAGAACCACTCTCATGTAACTTAAGCCAAAAATGAATGATGTCAGAGCTTGGGATAGAGCTCTGTTGGTAGAGAGCTTGCCTAGTATTTGTGAGGCCATGAGTTAGAACTTTGGCACCACATGAGTCTGGTATTGTGGCAAACACATGCAACTTCAGCTCTGCAGGAGGAGGAAGACTCAAGGTCTATGTAGATGACACAGTGAACTATACTGGGCAACTTAATGAAACCATATTTCAAATGAAATTCAAATTAAAAGAGGTAATATAGTTCAGTGAGTTTTTCCCTTTGGGTGGTTGGAATGAGATGTCCCCTTTAAGACTCTGACATGTCCCCAGATGGTGGCTATTTGGGAAGAATGAGGAGATACGGCCTTCATGACAGAAGGAAGTCATTATGGGGAGAGCTTTAAGTCCCAAAAGACTCACGCCATTTTGTGTATATACTGCTTTCTGTTGGGGATTTTAGATATGAGTTCTCAGCTACTGTCCCAGCTGCCTGCCACCTTCCCTTCTGACACCTTGGAATCTAACCCTCTGAAACTCTGTATGTTGGTGTTTTGTCGCAGCAATCAAGAAATAAATAAAGGGCTGGAGAGGTGACTCAGCAGTTAAGAGCACTGGCAGCTCCTGCAGAGGAACTGGGCTTGATCCCCAGCACCCACATGATAGCTCACAGGCACCGTGGGCACTGCATGTGTATGATGCACAGACATACATGCAGCTCAAATAACCATACACATAAAATGAATGATAATACCTAATTTTAAGCCATAAAAAGAAAACAAGTAAGACAGTGGTCTAAGGGTCCTTGGTCTTCTTGCACGGTACCTTAGACCCTTAAATCAAGTGCTGCTGATGGACACAGTGGATGCTCCAGGATTTCTATTGTCCAATTTTAGGATTCACATGGCCTCATGGCTGCCATCCCCATTGTTTGAAACAGTCATGCATGTGCTTACACTCAAGAGGAGAAGGGCAGAGACACCCCAGTGGCTCCAAAGTGTGTGGAGGAATTTGTAGCTTTGCTTTTAAAACTGGGTTAGGAAAGGAGCTACCACACAAAAGCAGAGAGAAGTCCAGGGATGAGAGTCATAGTTATGTAAACCTTAGAAGAATTAATGGTGAGTTTTAATTTTATGATGATTAAACCAGCAAACAAAACTGTTCTTTCCCCTAAAGCCATAAACATCAGGATCTCTATTTGTTTGATGCCTGAATTCAGTAGCCTAATGTGTAAACTGAAAGTGTTTTTATTTAATCTGGAATGCCGCCTCCTCTTTCCTTTTGATACAGTTCTAATCTCTTGTGAGTGAATAATTGCTGTTCCAGTCAGAATAGAGAAGCAAATCTTTCCTAAAGCAACTCTCATGACTTTGTTTGGAAGTATGTTTTAGGCATTCACATTTAAAACCACAAAAATGTGTGTGTGTGTGTGTGTGTGTGTGTGTGTGTGTGTGTGCTTGTATGTGTGTGTGTGTGTGTGTGGTGTTTCCTTTCATTATCGGCTGCTGAGAAAGTGGGATAGGTGGAGACTGGAATGTAAACACTGGAAAGTCTCCACAGTCAACAGAAAGGTTGGGAACGAGAGGCAGGCAGAAGCTAAGCACATTTGCAGAGGGCAGCCTTCCCCAGCAAGCAGGAAATAGAAAAGTTTACAAGTTCACCGAAGAGGACACCCCAAGCAGACTTCTCGGGGACACATTATCGCCTTCATCGGAGACATATTAATGTATAGCAGCTGCCTTCACAGAGCTCTGGGGTAGTTTCTAACCCCAGTGGAGAGCAGAATTCACAGAGAGCTTGTACCTGCTCTGTGTTTTAGAACTGGAAGGAAAATGGTCCTTCTTGTGTGTTTCCAGTGGAGGGAGGGGGTTTACCTCCCTGAGGTTCTCTCTTCACATTGAGTTCTCAGTAAGGTCAGTAGACATTGATATTTTGTCACTTGTCTTAAGTAAATGTGAAGTCTGTCATTACAGGGGCTCTCATGGAGGGAACAGCAGACTTAGGATGAAATCCCAGCCAACAGCTGCAACCAACAGGGACACTTGAAGCTGAAGTCCAAATTCAAGAGATCACCCAGCCACAACGGAGCCAGCAATACTTCTAGGGACACAAAGTAGGCGGCAGATTCCCCCCATCCCCCAGAATGTTAAAGCTCAACCTTTTCTTGGGAGAGCCATTTTACTTAAATCTCAAAAGTAGATTTTTAGAAGTTATTACATTTCGTGTATTTACTATGTGTATGCAGGTATGTGCAGCAGTGTGGGTGGGCATAGGGGAGGCAGTTCAACTTTCTCCTTCCATTATGTGGGTTCTGAGGATAAGATTTAGCTTATATTATAAGGCCTGTTGGCAACTGCTGGTACTTGCTGAGCTATTGTGCTGTCTCAAGAGTGGATGTTTAGAAGCTGATGTCTGCAAATACATCAATATGGGCTCGTGAGCAGAAAGGAATCACATTTTCTTTCTTTCTTTCTTTTTTAATTAGATACTCAAAGCACCATTTTCTTAACAAAACTTAGTAGAATTGTTTTGGATACTGGCATCTGGCTTGGTGTCTGTATCAGTTCATTGCCTGTTGCTGCAACAAAATATCCGACAAAGCAACTTAAGGAAGAGCTGAGTCTGACCTCCACTGTGGGATAGAGATCATCATGGCAGGAAAGGTGCTGTGGCAGGAGCAGGAAGTAGTTGGGCAGGTTATAGCCACTGTCAGGAAGTCAATAAATGTGGTGTTCAGCTCCCTTCTTTTAGCTCAGTTTACTCCAGCTTCTAAGATGATGTGGCCCAACTTAGGGTGGGTCTTCTGCTGTCAATTTACCAAGAAAATCCTTACAAACATGCTCAGAGTCTTGTTTCCATGGCGAGTCTAAGTGTCATCAAATAAACAACCAAGATTAACCACCAGACTCTCCTTCTGAAAGTTATTCTTTAAATCCTTAAGATTTCATCGGTGTGCATTTCTACTTTCTGACACATGTGCTGTTTGGGGACAAGTAATTTTTTAACATTGAAAATAACAAGGCCCTTAATTCCAAAGTTCTATCTTCTGTCTTCTGGGAATTTTCATCTCCAAGGGATATACATTTCAGAGGCCATGACATCTAGATCAAGTTCCTTCTCCATCAGCTCCACACACCATCCCAAGCTTCCTTCTCCTCTTGTTTCTAACCTGTGTGCAGAAAGGGGCCTCAGCAGTTCACTCTGGTGTCTTCCTTAGAAATCTGAAAGCAGGGCTGGGTAAACGGAGTGAGGGAGGGAGAGAGGGAGGGTGGAAGAGAGAGAGAGAGAGAGAGAGAGAGAGAGAGAGAGAGAGAGAGAGAGAGAGAGAGAGAGAGAGAGAAGGCACCTATCATCAAGTCTAATGACTGGAGTTCAAGATTTGGCAGCCACATGGTGGGAGGAGAGAAGCAACTCCACAAAGTTGTTCTCTGACCTCCACAATGCATGCTGGGGTGCACTCACACAGATTCATGTACACACAAGCGAATAAATAGAAACTTGGAGTTAATGTCAGAGACCTTCCTTTTTCCCTTCTCATGGGAATAAGCAACCAGATGGAATTATTAACTATATTAGTTCCCCTTTCTACATGATTTTCCTTCAGATCCAACCCCCTATCTCTTACATGACTACAATAGCCAAATTTCTGATAGATCAGCTCCCAAACTTTGGTGACTGAAGTCTCTTTCCATATGACACTGATTTTATGATTCATCATTAAAGTCATGTGCTCAAAATGTCTAGCCTAGGGCTAACACATTGCCTTATGAATCAGGGTTTTAATATTTCAATAATAGCACAATAAAGTAGTTTAGAGGCCTGACTATTAGGCCTGCATCCCAGGTCTTGCCCTTGATACTTGCTGGATGTTGGTGCTACCCGTCATATCACCTGTGTGTTCCATAGTTTTCTCATCTTGAGAAACAAAAAGAAAAAGGCTGATGATAAGGATTAATTAAAATGATAAATAGAGAGTATCTAGAACTGTATTGCTAAAAAGTAAACATTTGAAAAGTGCTAGCTTGTTTTCCTAATATAATAGTTTTGTTAACTCACTGCTGAGCCAATATTATACAGTTGGAGTGCCTTCTGTGAGGAGTATGTGTAACTTGTACAGTTTCCAAGAACATGGTGCCTAAGTCAGAAAACTCTGCCCTTAAATAGAATTGGGCAACATTTTCATTCTTATATGAATACAATCAGACTTCTACTATTCATTAACTAAGTAACTATAGATTGCCTGTATAATATAAGATTCAGGTGCCAAATATTATTCAACTTTCATTTCACAGTAACAGCAAATACTTAGCAGATAGAAGCGATAAGAACACAAATATAAAGGGTCAAAATACCTCATCCGACTCTGAACCCCAACAAAATAAAGCAAAACATTGTAAAGAATAGAAGGTAAACCAAAAGTATGGCTCATGCTTCTGAGACATTAGTAAAGTCCTACTTAAATGTTTTCAAGGCCTTTAAATGAATTATCTGAACAAACTAGATAGCAGACATCTCCCCTCTCCCCCAGCATCCCCATAGCTTTCTTTGATCTGAGTCTTAAAATGAACTTGGTCCCATTATCAAGAAACCTTCCTTCCCTTCATGCCTTTACAAATAAATGATGCTTAGTATAGCATACCATTTTTGGAACTGGGATATCTGCTGTGTGATTTGGCTTTAAGAGGACTAGAGGGAAATTCAGTTAAGGACTAGTAAATAAAATGATAGATGGATTGGTCTTTTTTCACTGCTTGTGAGAAAAGGTCTGATTTAGGTGCTTTTGGACTCCTTAGCCTTCTGCCTTCACCTCCAAAGTCCTGGGACTGTAGGAGTGTGCAAACAGGCTGGACTGCACAATCTTGTTAACAAAATGATTAATACATTAAATGGCAGGCGTTGCTTTGGCAAGATGGCACAATGCTATCAACCTCAACTATGTTGCAAGAAAATAGTTCTGTTAAGATTCCTGTAGAGGCTTCTGGAAGCATGGGTAAGTTTTAACTTGTAAGAAAACTAGGTGATAACAGTGACTCGATGGCTGTGTGCACATTTTATTGCATCTACTTTTTTATTGGGCTGAGTGGGAAGTGGTAGAAAGTTTGGAGTATGTATCAAAGGGTCTTGAATTCACTTGTCTTAAAATGAATGTGCTGTCATAAGCACATTAAAAGCACCTTGGAGTCAACTTCTCAATGAAAAGGGGGAAATAAAATTGATGTCTTGGACTGGATGTTTGCTAAAGTCATTCTAGATCAAGAATTACATTTTATTGTGATGCTTCAGGCCCCATATTGTGTGTGGACCAGTTTCTGGGTCTTATTTACATTTCTTATTGCTCAGTAGTGAATTTGCCAAGAGTAAACACTTAAAAGTAACCCAAAAACACAGTTTTGGGCTGGAGGGGAGGTTGGGGGTGGAGGTCAAAGCCATGTCCTGTTTTCCTGTAAGCCAAGTTGCAAAATCTGCCATTGTTGTTCTTCTAGATTTTTTTCTGGTCTCTTAGATGAGATAAGGTAAGCTAAGCAGTTAGGTGTGTATTTGTGTGTGTGTGTGTGTGTGTGTGTGTGTGTGTGTGTGTGTAGATATGAAGGCTAATTTATTATACCCATACTTCCTGGTGCAACTGGCACAGGTTGGTCCTGCCTGAGTACTTTCAAAGAAAAAGAAAGTAATTTGTGCCTTTGCATGGTATTTTGCTCAGTTTTCACTGCTTCCCTTAAAGGCACACACCTCATTTTATAAATGTGCAAAATAAAGTTCAGAGTAAATGAATCACTTTTCCAAAATGCAAACTCAATTTTTCAGGAAAAATGAAAAAAAAAGCTGGAAAGAAAGAAGGGAAGAAAGGAAGCAAACAAGGACTCAGGCTATGGTTGTACTATGCTGGTAGTACTCTCTAGCCTGAGCAAATGCCTGTATTCGATCCGTAATCTCTGTGTCTCTCTTTCTGTCTCTCTGTCTCTGTGTGTGTCTCTCTCTGTTTCTGTCTCTCTGTCTCTGTCTCTGTCACTCTGTGACTCTCTGTCTCTCTGTGTCTCTGTCTCTCTCTCTCTCTCTCTCTCTCTCACACACACACACACACATACACACACACATACACACACACAGGAGGAAAAGAAACAAAATTCCTCTGCATTGCCAAACTGCCAAGCTATCCTTACAGAGAGCAAAGCACAGATGTGGGTCAACTTTTGTTCATCCATTTCTTATCCTTCTTTTGTAAAACCTATGGCCTTTGTTTGTGCAGTTGTCAGGTATTCTGGGATATCTAGGCTTCCCTCTAGTCCTATGGTTCATTCTATTGAATGATCCACATATCTAGGCTGCCTCCTGTAGTTTGTCTTACAGTAGATCTTCCTTTCCACTGTATAGGTGATTTAGCTTAAGTGGAAAGCCATTTTATTGAATTTTATGAAATGGGCCTTTATCTGGATTTGAGTGCCTAGAAGGCTTCCACAGTTTGTTGCCCTCCTCCTCCCTTGAGACCAGATTTTATGTATCCCATGTTAACTTAAACCATCTCTGTAACTGGGGATGACTTTGTGCTTCTAATCTTTCTGTCCCCACCTGAGATTACAGCTCTGAGCAACATGTCGAGTTTTTGTGGTCCTGACGCTAGGACATGGGGCTTTGTACATGCTAGGCAAGCACTCTACTACATGAGCTCCATTGTTGGCCTACTGAGTCTTGCTTGTGATAATCTAGCTAAGGGTATCACAAATGGAATACTTGAGTATAGGGGGAAAGGGAGAGGAGAGACTCAGGCTGTTGGAGGGAAGTAAGGTATCTCAGAGATCGAAATATCCACAGAGGGTTTGAGATGTTTGTGAGTGACCCAGGTACAACTCCAGGCATTGTGAGCACTGCATGGGAGCACAGAAGATGCCTGTTAATTTAGGGTTCCCTATCTAGAGGAGCATCTGTGTACCAGAATTAAGATAGAGTCTGAACTGAAACAAAGACACAAACTCATGGAAGATAAGCAACATTATACTGCTGAATTTGGACCCACAAGGACCGCCTACCAAAGCCACTGGTAATCTCTGGAAGAGTACAGACCTCCACAGGGGCACCATGTTTATGGCTTTCAAGGCACAGGGCAATGCTTGTGGCTCTAGGCCTGGGCTTTCAACCACAGCTGTTGGCCCTGCCACATACAAAGCTGAGAGAAGGCAACTTCTGTAGATGGCTTCTTGTTCCTATTCGTTAAGCTAACTAAGCCCAAGAAAAGAAGAAAACAAACTACCTTTACCTGCAGAACTCATGTAGGCGTGGTTTCTTCTCAGCAGTGTGGTTACCCCAATGATTGGTGAAACAAATAACAGAGACTCAATGCCTCCCGTGTCTCTGGTTTAAAACCGACGTGCAATCGAAGCACTCTCACCACAAGCTGCTGGAAGAGAATGTTGAAGTGACTTATCTAATGCCAGGGGCTTCAACCCACCTATCTGCTACAAGTACCCACCCTATCTGCCAGACTGGAGGAATTATGTGAGAATCTTCTTCTTCCATATTCTTACACATCACCCTGACAGTTAATGTCACATGCAAGCTCCAGAGAAATTCCTTGCCACCTTTTTTTTTTTTTTTTGGATACTTTATGTATTTACATTTCAAAAGCTATCTCCCCCTCCTCTTTTTTTCTATGAAGATGCTTTCTCTTCCATCCACCCCTCCCATCTACCCTTCCCACCTCAAAACCATGGCATTCCCCTACACTGGGGCATTGAGCCTTCATGGGAACAAGGGCTTCTCCTCCCATTGATACCCAACAAGGGCATCCTCTGCTACATATGCAGCTGCAGCCCCTCCCCCATGTGCACTCTTTGGTTGGTGGTTTAGTCCCTGGAAACCCTGGGGGTTCTGGTTGGTTGATATTGTTGTTCTTCCTATGGGGTTGCAGACCCCTTCAGCTCCTTCAGTCCTTTCTCTAGCTTCTTCATTGGGACCCCCATGCTCAGTCTGATGGTTGGCTGCAAGCATCCTCATCTGTATCTGTATGACTCTAGAAGAGCATCTGAGAAGGCATCCATATCAGGCTCCTGCCAGTAAACACTTTGTGTCATCAGCAATAGTGACTGGGTTTGGTGGCTACATATAGAATGGATCCCCAGGTGGGGCAGTCTCTGGATTACTATTCATAACAATAGCAAAATTAAAGTTATGCAGTAGCAAAGAAATAATTGTAAGGTTTGAGGTCACCGTAACATGAGGAACTGTATTAAAGGGTCATACCATTAGGATGCTTGACAATCATCCTAGCTCCTTGCAGGAAGTGGCTGGATATGCTAGTAAGGTTTTCTGGATCCCTTACACCCTTCCGCGATGGGTGTAAACCTTCAACAAGCCCCGCAGAGATAATCTTCTTATAAGGGGACACACTTGAACTTCCCAAGACACTTGCATGGCTAAGAGAACAGTCACTCACAACATCTACAGAGTGAGTTAGAAACAAGAGTCTGTCTCCGAAACAATATAAACAAACAAACAAAAATATCAGTCCCACAATTAAAGCCTCAGTGTTGGGATAGAAATAGAACTCTGCGCTTTTCATCTAACATTTACATACTGGAATGTTCTTCCTTGCATTTCTGAGACTATTATCTAGAAGTTAAGCCTTCCTGGAATAGTGTAAGCCTGAGAGGTCTATATCTTCCAGGAGATGAAGGAAAAGGCTGGACATGGGAGTTTGCCAAAATTAAACATTTGATGAGTTAGTCTTGCTTCCAGCTGGATAGCTACTCTAGGCTGTAACTTAATTAATCTTCCTCTGGGGAGTGTGTTTGAAATACAAGGCAATAGAACAGTCTGGGAGTTGACATGTTTAATTAAGTTGGGGTTTATTTACCTTCATCGGTGCTTCTTCTGCCTCCCTGTTCCCTGGACATTGGCATCCCTAAAGACTAGCCTTAACTCATTTGGATCACTTTCACTTTGTCAGCTTTAAGATTCACAGTCCAGCTAGCTCAGTATGGTAGCTCATACATGTATCCCTGCTACCTGGGAGACATTAACAGGAGGCTTGGCAAAAGTTCGAGGTCACCATGCTCCTGCACAGCAAATTCCAGATCAGCCAGGGCTACAGAGAAAGTACTGAGTGAAACTGTTCTCATGACAAAAAAGAGAACCTAGGAAGATGTTCAGTCAATAAAATGCTTACTCCATAAAAAATTAATTTAATCACCAACATCCAATTAAAGACCAGCAACAGGGAGGCCAAGACAGGATGATTCCTGTGATTTGCTAGCCAGCCTGTCTAGCCAAAATGATGAGCTCCGGGTTCAGCAAGAGATTCTCAAAAATAAGGTGAATAACATTTGAGCGAAACACACAGCATAAATCTTCAGTACACACACACACACACACACACACACACACACACACACACACATACACACACACATACACACACACACACAGAGACACACACACACAAATCACAATAAGGAGGCTACACCTTCAAAATTTTCTCTTTAACTTGAGTGTTAGCAAACTCCTTCTGTAAAAGAACAAATGGTAAGCTTTGTGGAAATTAGTCTCTGATGATGCTATTCAACTCTTCCTCTGCAGTATAAAAGTGCCATATGTAAAAATAAATTATCATGGCTATTTTAATAAAACTTTGTTTATAAATGCCAAATTTGAATTTCCTATGTTTCACTATGTAACAGATATTAGTTTACTTTAGATTTTCCCAGCCATTTAAAAAATGTAAAAAAGAAAACAAAAACCAAAACTCAAAAACATTTTTTTTTAAATTCATGGGTCAAAGAAAGCAAGCCTGACTTCAAATTGGGCGTGCAGGCTAGATCTTATCGTGAAACTTGCTATGTCATGCCCAGGCTGGCCTCACATTTGTGACAATCTTCTTGTCTCTCTGCCTCTTCCCCTTTTATCCACATTTTGAGGCAGGGTACCAACCAGTAAGTTGCCCAAACTGGTCTTGAATGTTTTTACTTCCTGCCTCAGCTTCCTACTTAGCTAAGGTTACAGGTCTGCACCATCAATCCTGACTTTGATATCTTTGTACCTCTTGATGTACAAGAATTCTCCCAGGGACTTTGTTCATATGTACCATAGTTCATATTTGTAAGCCCTCAATTCGCACTTGTAAACCTTTAGGCAAAACCAATGACTGCAATTACTTACATTTTGTAATATATCCAACATATAAACCTCTCTTCTACCCAAGCAATTCTATATACACAAATTAATTCTCATAGTACAGGATTTTTATCAAAGAATTCTTTTCAGTATCTTTGATACTTCATGCATGGTATGCATGTGAGCGCGTGCTTGTGTGTGCGTGTTGTGCCATAAATTTAATATCTTTCACAAAAACTTATTTTTGAGATAGGATGAACCTCACTGAGCTCATTTGATTCAGTTAGGCCAGTGACCTCCAAAACTCTGCCAGTCTCTGCCTCCCTAACGCTGAGATTCTAGATACAAACCACCCCTTCTTCCAACTATTTATATGGTGATAGGGACCTAAGCTCTGTTCTTCATATTCCTGCACCAAGCACTTTATCAATCAAGCCACCTCCACACCCTTTTATTGTTTCTTCTGTATGTTAATGCAGCTCTCAATCCCCTCTGTTTCTTTAGAAGCTCTTTCTCCCAGAGGATGTTTTTTGACTTTCATCCTCTGCTGTGCTTAATGCAAAGCTAAAAGCGTTGCCTTCCACACAAAGGTGACCTGTTAGAGGTGGAGAGAAGGACCTGGTGCCTGTGCCTGTAAATCTGTTCACCCCCCTGCTCCTATCTTTCCCACACAATCACGGGACAATTGGAAAGCTCACACGCAGCATGTGGAGACACCACAAGTACATCAGAGAGGCTCTCATCTAAAGCCTGCCAATAAGAAGGGTTATGGGGAAATGGAGAAAGTAGAATCCTCATCTCTCCTGGTGGGAATCCTTAGTTGCTTTGGAAACAAATGTCAGACTTTGAAACAGTTAAACACAGAATTATCACAAGACCCAGAGGTTCCACTCTAAACTACTCTTTTCATTTTATTTAATTTTATGTATATGAATACTTTGCCTGTTTGTATATATGTGTACCAAATGCATGTCTGTTGTCCATAGAGACCAGAAGAGGAATCAGATGCCCTAAGAATGGAGTTATAGAGGATTGTGAGCAGTTCTGTGGTGCCAGGAATAGAACCCATGTCCTCTGGGAAAGTAGCTAGTACTCTTAATCATTCATTCCTTTCCTCAGTCCCTGAATAATATCTTGAAGTGAAATAATATTTCTACATAGAAAGTTGTATACAAATATTAACAGCAACATGACTAATAGCAGCCAAAAAAGCAGAGTAAGCATGTCCACCCACAGACAAAATGTGCTGTATTCATATGTATCATTAGAACATAGTAATGCATGCTTCTATATGAATAAACTTTGAAGATATCCTGCTAAGTGAATGAAGACAAAAAAGACCATGAACTGTAAACTTCACTTTATATAAAATGCTCAAAAGAGGTCAAGCTACAGAGCTTGTAAACAAATGAATAGTTGGCTAAGGCTAGAGTAGGGTGAGGGCTGAGCAGAAAATACATGGTGACTATTGGTAGGAACAGGGCTTCTTCTAAGGTTGGTGGAATGTTGAAAGATTGTGGTAATGCTTCTACAGTTCTGTGAAAATGCCAAAAACAAAAGCTCAGTGAAATATATATTTTAAATACTGGATTGTATGGAATGTAGAGAACTATTTTTAAAAAAGGCTTATGCTTAGAATACTGCAATTTGGCCATGTTACAAAAGGTTATCTTTATTTTTAAAGTATGTTATAATCTCATCTGGCACCAGAGCCGAGCATGTAATTTTTTCTTCTTATAGTTTAACTTCACAAGTATCTTATAAACATTCATTTGCTCCTTAGCATATAGATGGTTGTGCTTGTGGGTTCAATTCAGAAGACAATCTAAACTAGCTAGTTAAAGTGAAGTAATTTAAACCAAATTAGAGGTGGAGTTGGTTATTGAGTGCATGTGAAACATATGGCAAGTTATACAGGTTTGGTGGTAGGATGGAGTGGGGAAGAAAACAATTCACAGTTCCACTGGAAGATTGATACCTTCCATTTACCACTGTGATCCCTTGAATGTGAACTATTTTTCTTGACTACTACAAAGGGTCTGGAAATTGGGACATGAGGTTATGCTTATTTTTCAATTTACATATATAGAAACTATAATAAGATCATATGAATTTAAAATTTTGGTTAAGTCCTAGCTATATCACTTGATTTTCTCATGACAATTTGATAAGAAGCAATTTAAAAGCAGGTTGATTTATTCTGGTTCAACATTTGTAGGAATACAGTCCACCAGGGCTCAAGTTCTTCTGGATCAGGAAGCAGAAAACTCTGGTTAGAAGTGGGGTTGGTTCATCCCTCATTGACCTACTTCCTTCAATTAAATCCCACCACCATAATTTCATGAGCTCCTCAAATAGCAACGCCTACTGAGGACAAAATTTTCCCACACAAGTGTCTGTGAGGAATGTTGGTGACTCTAGTGAGTGTTGATGTGCACAGCACTGGATCAGAGAATCATCTCAGTCAACTCAGTAAGCAAGTGAGAATGCTAGTGGGGCTTCTGGCTCTATACTATGAAAAATTGTGCATAAAACATATGCACTATATGATTAGCGAGTATCATGGAAGAGAGAATGGAAAGAATGTAAGAGCCAGGAGACAGAAAGAAAGATGTGAAATGCAGTCTTCTCCATTGAGCTTGTGCAACATTTGGCTTGTCACTAGCCATCATGGATTGGGGAAGGGCTCACAAATCCTTCTCCTTTCATGCTTAACTATTGTCTATGGGTGGGTTTTGGTAAACAAGCAGGTATTGTTTTTAGTATACCCGTGTGTGGTGTCTTGAATATGCTTGGCCCAGGCAGTGGCACTATTTAGAGTTTGGCATTGTTGGAGAAAGTGTGTCAATGTGGACATGTGCTTTCAGACTCTCATTCTAGATGACTGGAAGGCAGTCTTCTCCTATTGGCCTTCACATGAAAATATAGAATTCTCAGCTCCTTCTCTATACCACGCCTGACTGAACACTACGATGCTCCTGTGTTGATGATAATGGACTGAACCTCTGAAACTATAAGCCAGCTCCAATTAAGAGTTGCCCTTATAAGAGTTACCTTTGTCATTTTGTTTGTTCACAGCAGTATGGTTGAACTTGTCAGGATCCAATTGTCAGTTGCAAATGATGGTCACACATGAGCTTGGTTAAACTCAATGAGTCACAAAATTAAAACAAAAAGAAATTCAAGAAAAGAACGATGGGGGAAGGTAGGAGAGAAACAGGAAAGGTTGGGGCTATAGTAATTAGATACATTATATACATAAATGAAATTGTTTAGTAACAAATTTGTTAAAATTACAACTTAGACAATAACAATGGCAAAAAATTTTTTTCTTCCAACCACCCCCCCAATTCCAAACAAAATATATGCTATAAATTGTACTTGCTAGCATATGCTTCATTTAAGTCCTACATTTGTCCAATGACTTCTCAAAAATCAATTAATAACACTGAGTATGTAATATGCATTGATGGAGCCAAAAATGAGTATATGGAAGCCAATAAAATCCCATTTGTGCTGACTGATATTATTTGGAGAGTATCCATGATCAGTACATAAATTTTTATCCAAATAAATGCTGCTAACACATCAATTAAGATGTCTTGATTTTCCAAGTTCCCCAAAACGTTCCTAACCCATAAAACTATTTTAAAAAATCTATCAATATATTAAATTATTTTGTCTTTATTTCAAAGGATTATCATCCAAAGCTTATTCATGTCTCAAGTTTCTCAATCTCATTTAATTTCCAGCCAGGAAAAAAAAAAAACATTGGAAAGTCAAAGCTAAAGGCAAAACAGACCTCTCAAAAGGTTTAGTTTCCACAGATTGCTTTATGTCTTCACATTTAGGGTTATTCCACTACTTGAGGCCACCCACAGGTAGGGTAAGCTCTCTGAAGCTAGTGCTCTTGTCCTAAGAGTTTGATATTTTATATGTAATCTAGGTTGTCCTTTTTCATTTTATGCAGGGCTGGAGAACTTTCTGCTTGCTAGGCAAGCACTCTAACAACTGGGCCCCAAGGGTGGGTGGTATTAGTTGGGAGAAAATAAAATATATTTTCTTGGGTTGTCTTTTCATTTTATCTCCTTTTAGGATACAGAAATGCAACCTGTTGTCAAAGCAGAGACTTATAACTGGTCAACATGCAGAAAACAAGTAATTACTGAGTGCTCAGCCTTAAATGGGACATCTATATCAGCCACCTTCCCCAAGGCACAGGAAACACTACTGAAGATGAGAAAGAGCATAAAGGCCAGAAGATGAGGATGGGGATGTGAAATGTTCTCTTCTAGATACAACATCCATTGCACTCATGGGCTCACTGCTTCTATGCCTCTCAGCATAAGACCAAGCAGTACTGATAGGATTCAGTAGGTTAGAAGAAAAAGAAAAATGAATTAAATAAAAAGAGAGAACATGAAGTGGAAACAGAATCTGTTAGGGATGCTTAGGGGTAGTATGAGGAGAGAGGTAGAGATGGCTCTAACCAAGATACGCAGTTTATATGCGCATTTTCAAAAAATAAATAAAAGATTTCTGAAAAACCAAGTGAATAACTAGAACTGTAAGATTCAAGAGTCTGTATGCAACCACTTCATGTTGACTTGGCCATAAAGACTTTATTATCCCCCCTCTGTAACAAATGGCTACGCAAGTCATTCTTTTTTTTTTTTTTTTTTGGTCATAGTTCACATTTGTCATCTTTCAGTAGGTTTGAGCAACTTGCTTTTCTTTTCAAAGCCTAACACTTTCCAATCTCTAATGTCTTCTTATAAAGGATTACATTGAGCCCAGAATGCAAATAAAAGGTCATATCCTCATTTTAAGTTCTTTAATTTTCTGTAAAGATGTTCCTTCTATAATGTAATGTATGCATGGATATCTTAGGAGGCCATCATTCCGCTGCACATATTTTGGTTTGTGAACACAATCATCACTTTCATTAAGCAATCTAATAGTCTGAACATGGATAGACTATGCCATCTGCTCTGTGTAAACATCCTGTAGTTAGGTACTGGTGCACACAACGGACAGACAACTACACTGAAATTCTGGAAGGTTTTAATGACTTGCCAAGAATCCTATCGCTGTTATTCCCCACTCTTCTTGCAAAGTACATGTCTTTATTTTTGTTAGGTACTTTGCTGTTGTTGTTATTGTTGTTGTTAAAACAAGGTCTCAGGTTTCTCAATCTGACCTCAACTCAACTAGGTATGTGGTTGGAATGACCTTGAACTTCTGATTCTCTTGTCTCCATCTTCTAACTCCTGGGATTAGAGGTGTCTGTCACCATACTTGGCAAAGATTATAGTTTTGAACACTACCAGGTAATTCTACTGGCCACTGTACCACATACTGTCTGAGACTGTTAACTTTGATCTCCCCTATGTGCATTCCCCATACAACCTGTTAGTTAAGCTCTATGACAACCGATAGGACTTGTTGGTCACACAATGCCCAACAAGGATTCAGATAGACATCGCATGGCTTCTTGCCCACCTGTCTGCCTTAGTCAAGAGTAGAGACAGTCACTTGACATTTGTTTAGTGATTACTGTGTAATAGTTATAGAGCCAGACCTGAGCAGTTTGCCGGTTTCATTTTTTCAAGTGTGTGTGTGTGTGTGTGTGTGTGTGTGTGTGTGTGTGTATGTGTTGGGATGGTGCTTGTGTCATGGCTTGTGTGGAAGTCAGAATACAACTTTGGGGATTTAGATCTCCAACAATTTAGGTTCTAGAGATTAAAATCAGGGCATCAGGCTTGGTGGCAAGCACGTTTACCCATTTCATTGGCCCCCAACATTTTTTTTTGTTTTTGTGGGAGTGTCACTCACTGAGCCTGCAGTTCTGATTGGCTGCTCAGTAAACATCTGAGATCAGCTTTCTTGACCACTCCCATAGTTTGCTGTGAATTTGGGTCCTCTTGTTGGCACTTTACTCTTGAATCTACCTCCCCAGACTTTTATTTTTTCTTTAAGTGATTATAACCCAGGCTGGTCTGGAACTCACTGTGTGGCTCAGTTGGTAGAGCACTTGCCTAGAAAATTAGAAGCCCTGGGATTGATTTATGCACTACCGAAAACTGGGCATGTATGTATTTCCATCACTTGGAAAGTAAAAGTGGAAGATGAGAAGTTGAGGGAGACTCAATTTTACAAGTAGCCTTGAGCTCCATTTTGAGGGAGAAAGATGACTGCAGTCCTTGAAGAAAGCCAGAAACTGCATCATCTGTTAGGCACCACCATCCACAACAGACTGATACCTGACTTATATCTGGGAATAGAAACTTATGCTCTCTGAGATTAACATGGTGGATTGAAACTATAAGGATATATGAGTGCATGAAAATCATATCAAAGAAACAAGGCACAATAATTTGCCAAATACTCCCGACCAACAAAATAGTAATAACTCCTTCATCTGACAAGGCATACTTGACTTCACTGTCTACCCATCTCCCTGTTTGCTTGTTTGGACCTATATTCAAACCTGCCGTTTTCTGCTCTCAGACTCCAGGCAGTCTTCCACCTAGAAGCTGAACTCTGCAGTTTCACTCTCAAACCTTAACTTGAGCAACTCCAGCTGTAGCTCCTCCTTGTTGGTCTCCTTTGTCATCTTAATGGTAAAGGCTCTCAGCCTAGTTCTATAAACCTTTGGTATTCTGCTGAAGCCTCTTTAACTTATATTCATTATGAAAATCATATATGTGTAGGTAGATGTATGGCATGAGAATTAGTAATAGTAATTAAGATCTAAATAAAAGAGCTTGTATTCATTCCCCTTGGCTGAGGTAAGATTATATGACAAATTGCTGACACTGAAACTATTAAACCTTGTGATTTTATTGCTATTCAATAAATTCTGACATGTGGAGGGACACATATTTTGCCCATCTTAATTCACTTCAATTGTCAACTTGATCAAGTCCAGTCATATGAGAGTCTCAGCTGAGCAGTTGCCTAGATTTGAGTGACCTGTGGACGTGTCTGCAGGGGGTTGCCTTGATCCTTAACTGATCTAGAAAGACCCAGCCCATTGTGGTCAGGACCATCCCTGCGTCAGTATTTCTTGGCTGTATAAGAAAGTGAGCTAAGCCTGACCATGCAAGGAAACTGAAAACCAGTGCTCCATAATGGTTTCTGCATCAACTCCCTGCTTCCATTCTTGCTGAGAAAGCCATCAGCCAACAGGAAAGCAGAGAAACAACGCCTGGGCATGATGATGCATACCTGTACTTTCAGCATTCAGAAGGCAGAAGGAAGAGGATCTCTTGGTGACCTCCAGAATTTTGTGCCAGTCTGGTTTACATGGTGAGTCCCAGGCTAGCCAGGGACTGCTAGGTGAGACCTTGTCTCAGGGAACTATTAAAAAGAAGACTGGTCATATTAGCACATCCCAGTGATCCCAACCCTCAAATGGTGGTGGCAGGAGGATTCAGAGTTCTAGGTCATTCCTGGTCACACAGCAAGTTTAAAGCCAGATTCAAATACATGAGACCTTGTTTCAATAATTATAAGAACACACACACACACGCACACACACACAAGCTTACATACTGGTGGAGTAGAATTGTACTGTAGATACATAGGAAACTAAGGGGGGAGATAAGAATATGGGAGGAGGGTAAGCTTAATCTGTAATATATACTTGTATGAAAATTGCTGAAATGTCTATAATTGACATGCTTAGCACAGCTCAAAAATAATTTTATGTGCAAAAAAAAAATCACTTAACTAACTACATGCTTGAGATGGGTGAATTTCATGGTACATGAATAACATCTCGATAAATCTATTTTTCTAACAAAGACTTGTAAACTTTAGATGAATGTCACTGATTGCACACAAATTAGGCTTTAATAAAACCAATTTAGAAAAAGACACATAAGGGTGATCCCTTTTGTCCAGTGGTTTGGAGGAGGAACTGTTCTTCCAACAAGAAGGAGAGAAGAGTACAGACAGAGATGGCCACAGTCCTATCAGCTAAGGAGGAGCTGTGCAGGGAGAAGAGAGTGATTAGCCACCCTTGGTCCAGATGCTTTCTCCTCCCTGCAAGCATTAGCATCCCAGCCTATCATATATTCACTCCCACATCCACAAGTCTGACATATCTTAATGCAGTATGTCTGCTTACTGGGCAGAGTATGTACCAGGACAAACTTTCCACTTCTGTGGCTAAACTCAGCCAGCTTTCAGCCTGTTGGTATCCCTGTCACACAGAACCCAGATTGCTTTGGCAGACAACTGGCTAAATGTGTGTGTGTGTGTGTGTGTGTGTGTGTGTGTGTGTGTGTGTGTGTGTGTGTTTCTGCTCTCTTTAATCATGGGTAGCTTCATAAACAATAGGAAGGGAGGGATAAAGGCTGAGTCAGAAGGTTTGGGGACTGGAAGACAGGCTTGAAAGAGAGATCTGTAAGCACCTCCTTGGTTATCAGCTCCTTATTTAACAACTTACCAGAGGCTATCAGACAGTATTTTGCAACAACAAGACAGAACCATAGCAACCAGACTACAAAGAGAAGCCCAGGCTTCTGGAAAGGGCTAGAAGTCTCTGCACAGATGTTAACAGTTTGCATCCTCTAATTCCTTGTGTTTTTTGTTTCTGTTCAGTAGCCACTGGAGATGTACCATATTTTCCTTTACACACCCCCAAATGAGGATTTTCTGAAGTTAAAAAATGGGGGACCCTCAGATTGGAATCCTTTCGCGGAGAGAAGTTTTAAATAGAATTTTTTTCACTCGTGAATTCTTGGGCTGGTAGGCAGTACAACATGCAGAGTTTGGGTTCTAGTCCAAGCACCTTATAAACTGGGTGTGGCATTGTTTGCCAGTAATTTCAGAAGTCAGGAGATAAAGGCAGGAAGATCTGGAATTCAAGGCCAGTTTCCATGATATATCAAGTTCGAGGTCAGCCTATGCTATAGGAAACCATTTCTCAAAATAAACAAAATCTGAAACAAAGCTCAAAACAAAATCTTACTTAAGAATATACTTATCTTCTTACTGGGTACAGGTTGATTTTAAAATTAAAAATAATCTCTTCATCTTTCTTAGCTGTCTCTCTAGCTTTGGCTCGGCTGGGCCTCCTCACGTCCACAAGATCTCTTCTGCTACCTACCAGTTTGCCTGGACCTGACTGAACCCATTATTTCCTGGTCTCAGACCCTAGTACAGCCTTGGGAATAAAACAGGAAGTTGTTATTAAGTAGAGGAGCCAAAGCTTTGCTTCTGCCTGCTTAAATGAAAATACTTTGTTCAAGGCCAGTTGAGGTTTTATGGAGACTTTCAGACTAGCCTGGATTACAAGGTCAAACCCTGTGTCAAAATAAAAAATGTTCATTGTAGCAGTGTTCATAATAGGCAAATGGAGGAAGCCTAAATGTCCATCAGGGCATGTGTGCATAAGCAAAACGGCACAGACACACAATGAAAGATGACTGGTCCTTAAAGAGCAACGCAACACAAATAAATATTTGAGGTGATGCTCTTATTTGGTCATTACACATCACATGGGTGTATCAGAATATCACACTCTAACCCAAACATGTATACAATTATCATATGTCAATTAAAAACAAAGTACATAGGGGAGATATTCTAAGCATGATGACCCAATTAATCTCCAGAACCTATATTAGATAATGAAGAGAAGAAGCCAAGTGCATTGGCACATATTTGTCCAGTGCTGGGAAACTGGAGACAGATGGGTCCCTAAGGCACATGGGACAGCCAGTCTAGCCTACTTGGTAAGTTCTACTTGGTACGTTCTAGATTAGTGAGAGACAGTCTCATATTACAAACAGTTGCATGGCTGGTAAGGAACTACACTTGAGGTTGCCTTCTGCCTGCCACCACATACATGGGTACATGTGAGTGGATATGTTGACTCACACCTATAACTAAAGCACTTAGGAGGTAGAGGTAGGATGATCAAAAATTTTAATTTAAGGTCATTCTTGGCCTGGAAGAGGACAAGGAAAGGACAGGGAGACAGGGAGATACACAGAAAGAGAGAAGAAGAAGAAGAAGAAGAAGAAGAAGAAGAAGAAGAAGAAGAAGAAGAAGAAGAAGAAGAAGAAGAAGAAGAAGAAGAAGAAGAAGAAGAAGAAGAAAGAACTGTGAACAAGAACAGGAACAGGAGTGGTAAGTAGGGTCAGTTGGAAAAATTATTTCCCCCCCAAACCTCCACCTGATGATGGAAAATATTGATATCAGCATGGTTTGTTGCAGAAGCTACCCTTTGAGCCACTCTGAATCACAAGGAAAAAGTTAACAAGTAGGGTAGAATTTGGTAAGGAACCTAAAGGCATGATAAAGAACATAATATTTACAGGAGTTTTGAAATGGCTTAGCTGTGGAGGCTTCAAACCAGGAAATATGAGATATATGATAAAGAACATGTGAGTTCACTCAGAAATCAGAGTTTTTAGCCCCTTCTTCAGTGACTACATGATTGTAAACTTGGCCAGGCCGAGTAACTTTCCGGGTCTTGATTTGATCATCTAAGTATATCCCAGAGGAATATGGCATCCCCAATGTTTGTGGAGCATTTAATACATTGATTCCCTTAGGGTAAAAAGAAGATAACTTTGAGATGAGCCTAGTGTTTCTTAGACTGGTATCCCCTGAGACTTGTTACTAAACCCTTCTGTTTAACTGTAGATCCTCCCGTACTTCTAGACCAGGAACTAGTCTTTCTATTACTGTGATAAAGATCTTGACCAAAAGCAAGTCAGACAGGAAATGCTTTATTTGGCTTACAGTTTTGCATCACAGTGCATTTCAAGGTTAAGTCAGGGCATGGATCTAGAGATAGGAATGAAAGCAGAGACCATAGAGGAGTGCTGCTTACTACCCTGCTCTCTCCACAATTTTTTCAGCCTGCTTGTATTCTCATAGCACTCAGAACCATCTGCCCAGAGTAGGCACCTCTCACAGTGTGGTGGGCCCTCCTACACCAACCATTAATCAATAAAATATACTGCAGCCTTGCCGACAAACAAGTCTGATAAAGGCATTTTTCCCTCAATTGAGGTTCCCTCTTTCCAACTGACTAGCTTGTATCAAGTTGATAAAAAGCTATCCAGGGCAGGGACAGAGGTTGTATCCTCTAGACTGTGTCCTTGTTAAGTGAGCTTTGGAGAGGAGGATGCTAGAATAAGCAAGCAGGAAGCAGCTGTGATATAAATCAACAAGTCATGATGACAGTCACGGGAACCATGACGTGACTCATCTTGGACAATGTCTGTTGCTTACAGCCCTGATTTAGTACTAAAGGAGAGAAAGGGGATGATCCAGATCCAGAAGGAATGCAAAAGCAATCTCTACATAGACATGCATATGAAAGGCCTGAGCCTCTCTGGGAACCCCACAGAGAATTCCAGATAGTGTCAATACTTCTCTGTCAGAATGCCTTTCACGCCTCCATCCACACCCTAGGATTCAGTCTAATAAGATCATTGCAAATTAAAATATCATGGCACGCATTCATAAGTACTGCAATTCTGTCATGAAATTTGTTCCTAGATGCCATGTCAATGTCATGTCATGGAGCATCTGAGTACCCACTTGGTAGAACGGAGGGCAGGACTATTTTTGTCCCCTCTGGTTATTATTTTTTAGCTCAGCAGGATACAGCCCAAGGGTAGGGCTCTGTTGCTGATCTCATTTAGAGTAAATCTTGCCAATTATTCTGATATTTGACTTACTTTAGGCTATTTGCTCAAACAAATATCAAGCTTTCATTTGTTTTTTCAAGACAGGATGTCATCAGGTACCTCTGACTGGCCTGATATGCACTTGGCTTTTCTAGCCTGTCAGCTTGTGGTGATCCTCCTGCTTCAGTGCTTGAATCATGTATGTGCATTCCCATGCCTGATTGTAATATACATTTTTAAAACATTTCCTTAAGAGTTTACGTACCTTGGGATAACCTCCTTGCCTCTAACCTTGTAAAGAACTAAATCTCCTTTGGTGTTTTCTACACTACTGCTCCTTAGGCAATTCTTCCTGGCAGCTGACATTGCTTTATAAAACCTCAATCAAGAAGACTATAAATTTGTTGAGGCCTAATTCTTAAATACTCCTTCTCTTCCTAGCAGCACTTAGCATGATGTTGAATGCAGAATGCACTCATAATTTTCTTATTATTATAGGTATGTCTGAGATATTTGTTAATATTATGGAGAACACTATATGCACTATATAATAAACGTGAGTTTTAGAAGGAAGTTATGTGTGTATGTGTGTGTCTCTGTGTGTGTGTGTGTGTGTGTGTGTGTGTGTGTGTGTGTGTGTGTTTTAGCTCTCACTTGGGGATCTGGGTGACCTCAGGCTAATAAGTTAAGCTCTTTCTTCCTGGATTTTTATTTTACTTTTTCAAGCTGTTTGTTTGTCTGTTTGTATGTTTGTTTATTTTTGAGTCTCAAGTATCACGCTGCCCACAAATTTGTTATGTAGTGAAAGATGGCTTTGAACTCTTGATCTTCCTGCAGGTATCTACTTCCTAAGTAGGGTTTCAGGCTTGCATCAACATGCATGGTTAATGTCCTGCTGAGGATGGAGCCCGGCGCTTTGATCAAGCAAGGTGAACATTCTACCAGCTGGGCCCTCACCCTAACTACCCTGTGTTGTTTGTTTCGAACAGGTCCTCACTACATAGCTGTGGCTGGTCTGGAACAGACCGTATAGGTCAGGATAGCCTTGAACTTTGACAATTTCCCTGTTTATGCCTCCTAAGTACTAAATTTTAAGTGGTTTTTAAATTAATCTTTTACAATAGGGTATTTACAAATCTGATTTATTTTGCTTGGTATAATAATTTTCAGTTCTACTTCATTTTTTCTATAAATGTTGTGACTTCCTTTTTCTATATGGCTAGATATAATTCCATTGTGCGTATGTATGTCTATGCTCTAGACTTTCTTTATCCACTCATTAGACTGGATTCTTCAACTGAGAAATGTACATTATCATATCTGACTTTAGTATTTTATCTTACCACTACAATTTGACCAATACCAACTGACAGGCAAAAGCCAGATTTCCTACACATCTGGTTTACCCTATATTGCCTGAAGCATCTCACTGAGCCAGTAAGACTCTTGAAGAACTAGAAATGACAAAGAAAAAAAGTGATCACAGAGTTTAGGGAGGATACAAAAATTCGGCCCTCCTTGCTTTTCATCAATTCCACAGGCTTTAGTTTAATGAAAGAGGATCATAACACTATGAAAGGTAGCAAGCAGGAGAAGCTTTGTATACATGATAAATGCTGACACAAGCTCAGAGGCACTGGAAATTCCTGTGCCGAAGAGTAAGCCAGGAAGGTAGGCCCCTGGCTTTCCATCTCTAAATGCACAAAAGGAGTACTTGGAAGTGACTTGTTTTCTAGGCACTGACAGGTCCTCACTGGAATGAGGCAATGTGTTCACATGTCAGAGACGAGCATTGTGTTTTTCATAGGCCTCTGGAAGGTCATTATGGGACAATAGACAAGGCCACTTTCCTGCCTTCTCCTGCCAGCATGACCCTTGTGAAGTTACCAAGGGAAACACTCCCTAGTGAAATAGTAGTCATGTCTGCAACCCAGGAGATTTCAGTGGCGGCATTATTGTGCTCAGGGACATATCCTACCACATTTTTACCCTTGCTATAGAAAGACAGCATGGAAGCAGGTAAAACATTTTATAAACAAAACTGAATGAGCAAGGTGCTCACTTAGTGTTGGGTAAAGACCAGCAAAAGACTGTGACTTGGATGAATGAATACAAGTTCCAAATTTTAAAGTTCCAACTGAATGAAATGTAATCAGCTTTTACCTATGTTTAGAGACGGTTACTTTCAAGTACTTTTTCAAGGTCCTTGAAGCAAAATGTATAATATAAATAGAATGCAAGAAATATGATAAGTGCCAATGTCAGTTTCAAAAGCAATATTTTATTTTACTTGTGTGTGTGTGTGTGTGTGTGTGTGTGTGTGTGTGTGTGCGTGCATGCATGCATTGGGCTACATGTACCACATGGGCGATAGAGGACAATTTGCGAAATTTGGGTCCTTCCTTTTGCTATATAGGTTCTAGTCACAAACTAAGGGTTGTCAGGGTTGGTGGCAAACATATCTGCTGAGCCACCTTGCCAGCCTAAGAACAACATATATATATATATATATATATATATATATAATGAATGTTTAGCCAGAAGTCGAGTAATGCATGACTTGGATAGAAGCACACCCTTGATTGGCAGGTTCAAATCCTTTGGCCAGAAAAATGTCTCTGTCACAAAGTATGTCAGTGTATGGGAAAGGAGAAAGTACAAGGTGTGAATTTGGATTTTCTAGAAGCAGACCTGGAAGCATGAGATATTTTAGATAGGCTTCTCAATAGTCTCAATAGGACCTTTTTGGGGCTCATTCATGTCCATCCTATCTTGAGAGACAAACAACAGAAGCTATTCTTGTATCCATTTTCTGAATTAGGGCATGGAGTCTGGATGACCTGACCCAAGGCAATGTATCTGAAAGTACCCAGGCCCTTTGTGCTAGGAAATTGCTGAGCTTGGTCTTGTCATTTGTTCAGTAAATGCGTTGCTGATTTTGAGTCTCCCTCAAACAAGAAACACATATACAACTGGGGCCTCAGTCAAATGCGTGTGTACATTGGTTTGTTCTTTACACCAGCACTGGTGTGGGATTCCAGCTTATATTTCTCCCTTGCAATACTCTCTCTTGGCAATAAGAGCAAACTAACCTATTTTGACAAAATGACTCAGCAATCTCTACAAACATTTGCAATGCTTGGAATGTTTGCTTTTAAGAATTTCCTGATCTGTATGCAATAAGGCATTTTAATGGCTGAAATCCCTTTCTGGGATGGAGTTTGGGTTTTGCAGTACACTCCCCTTGCATTTATTCATAGGCAATCTTCAAGAGTGAGCTGAATCTTCCGTAGCTTCCTTAGCTGGTAGTGCGTTTATCAAAAGTGCTATGTGCCTTTCATCCTATCTCCTTTATCCATTTCTTGAAGCCACAAAACCACTGATAATCTAATGTTTTCCTGAACTGTTATCTGGATATTCAGAGCCTGCTTCAAGTTCTGCCTTGAACTATTCATGAATTTACTGGAATCTCTCCTGCATGAGAACATGAAAGAGGCAGAAGGCAGTTTTCCCAGGCCACTCAAAACACTAGGTATTAGTGTTAGAATCTTGTATCTTGTAGCAAAAAAGAAAGAAAGAAAGAAAGAATGAATGAATGAATGAATGAGGAGACAAGAAAGAAGGAAGGAAGAAAAAACAGAAAAAAGAGGGTATTTGGTTTTTACAATTATTCATACCATTTCACATAACAATTGCACTTACTATATATATATATATATATATATATATATATATATATATATATATATATATATATAGTCTAAAAATGATTACAAGTATATTTAGCTACATGGGTGTTCACTACTGCACGTTCAGGTTTTGCAATAAAAAAACATATTTTAAGGATTTGGCACATGTTTGAGTATTTGATTGTCCCACTCTCAAACCTGTAAATTTTTATATTTAAGGCCTATACTACCAAGCGATCATGTTCAGAGGTCAGTCCTAGGAAGGTAACTAGGTCTGCATGAGGTCATGAGAATGGGCCCCATAATAAAATGAGGATTCATAGAAATGGAAAGAACTAGGATATTTTCTATATCTCATCCCTCTTCTTTTTTCTCTGATCCACAAAGGCAGATACAGAAAGAAAGTGGCCATCTATAATCCAAGAGAGTATCTTTACCAGCGACCTTGATCTTGGACTTCTTGGTTTCCAGTGATGAGAAAAAAAAATGTGTATGTATGTTTATATGTGGCTCTCTACATATATGGAAGCCACAAAGAAGCATCATGTGTCTTCCTTTAATGCTTTCCACTTTTTTTCTTCTCCTTTTTGAGACAGCATCTCCCACTGACCTGTAGTTCCATAGTTCAGCTAGATTAGTCAGCCAGCAAGGCCCAGGGATCCTTCTGTCTCCACTCTGCTTCCAACACACACACTGGGATTATAAACATGTACCACTGCATCAAGCTTTTTAATGTGGGTGCTGGGATCAAGACTGAGGTCCTTGGTCTTTCACAGCAAGTGTTTTACCAAGTAAACCATACCTCAGCACGGACCAGGGTTAGCACTTCTAGATCTGGGTTTCATCCCATCTCTAGTTCTCATCTGTTGTGTGTTCTTGAGCAAATTAGTGAGCCTAAAGCAGCCACAGATACAGATAATGTGTATCTTTCAGGGTCATTTTGTATGACATCATACATGACCGATGATCTTGATTATCAACTTGACTACAGTTAAAATCAGCATGGAAACGTACCACTGTGTACCTCTCTAAGGGTGTTTTCAGAAAAGTTTGATTAAGGAGGGGTGATCTGCCTTGCATATGAGAAGCACCACTCTGTGTTTTTGGAAGAAAGTAAGTACCAGCATCCATCTGCCTCTGCATCCTGATGTCAATACAATGTGACCAGTTGTCTAATGCCCCTGTTGCCATATTGCCTCTATTTTGATGGACTGTATCCCTTCAAACTGTAAACCAAAATAAACCCTTTCTCCCTGAAGAATTTTTTGTTTTGTCTAGTATATTGTTATAACTTGTCACCAAATAGCATGTCTTCTCAAAGTCACATGGTAGCACTGTCTAAAAATTACATCAAAGTCTGTTCCATTCTCTGGGGAAGTGCATCTTTGTTTGACTCACCACTTACCAATAATTAGAAATGGGTTTAACAAAGGTGAAGACTGACTTGTAGTTTCAGAGGTAATGATTTTTATACTGTATAGTTACAAATTATCTCTATTTGTTTAAAAAGAATAATTCCCAACAGATGGAGTTTTATTGCATGCTTTTATTGCATAAAAGTTTAAGTATCTATCTTGGCAATCATATTTCAACATTTTCCCCACTCTCTGTGTGTCAGTATCTCCTACATTACTGTTTCTATGTTACTAGATTAAATGTGGCCTTTATGGATGCTAACCACACGTCAGTATCATGGTCACACTCCTAGCTTTTTGAAAAGTTTCTTGTTAGTGTCTCAGCTGTTCTTGTAGAGAAAACCAACTGAAGTTTCAGGCTCTTAGGAATGTGAAGAGTATAAATCTCAAGGAGGAGAACCCCACTGGGATTGTATGTCATATTTAACTTGATCCTTGCCTTCAGCTGTTTGTAAACAGTGACTAGAATGGCGTGTTGATATTGAACTAGGGAACAGAATCAAAATAAACCAAACAATAGAGAATTTTTAAAAAGCTCCATGCAAACAAATGAATGAACATAGAAATTATACAGTTTTAGAAATAAAATAGCATGTGGTAGTAGTGGCCACCCAGGGAGCATCCTCATTGCTTCTAAATTCTGTATCTCTGCAGGTACTTGATTTCTTTCCAAGCCCAGAATCTATTTTCAAGGCCGTGTCCACTGGGTGGAATTTCTGCTGCAAAAAAAAAAAAAAAAAAAAAAAAAAAAAAAAAAAAAAAAAAAAAAAAAACAAGCCTCATCAAGTATCAGTAAAGTATTTTCTATTCATGTGTTTCTTTGCTCATTGAGACAGGCTCTATTGGTGAGCTTCAGGTTCAAAGAAAGACATGGCTCAAGAAACAGATAATAATGAAGAAGAAAGAATTTGAGGAAGACCCCTGCCATCAATTTCTGTCTTCCACACACATATGAATAAACACACAGAAACAACATGCCCCATATATCACATGTGTACAAAATAAGACAAAATAAACACTAAGTGGGGGGAAGATATATACTGGTATAAAGCCTTATCATACACAATAGTACACAAAGAATCACGCCTTATACGTCCAGAGAGAAAGAAATAGCAAGCTATATGTGTTGGAGGATCTTCAAATTGTATTTGTGATAAAGCAATGGATTCATTGTGGGCTCCTTGATGTTTCTGTATCACTAGCCCACTAATGTGGTGATCTTATTTCAAAAAAGCTGTTAGATTGGCCAGCCTCTCATTTTTGCTTCCAGAGAACACTTAGTCTGTTTTAATGATGACTGCTCTTTCTCTTAGGATCTTAGAAGCCAACTCTGGCAATATTAAACAGGTGTCCATTACTCAACAATATTCCAAAGCTTCTGCTGGTGTTCACTCAATTCTTAGTCCTCAACAATGTGTTCAAGAACTTAGGTTAAAGTTCCTCAGTGTCCTAAAATGTCTCTTATCTGAACAATAAAAAGAAATCAATTTAAAAAGAATCAAACTTACAAATGATTCTCACCCAAATCTCCCCTTTCACTTTTCTCTACAGGAATCTTTCTTCTCTTGTCTAAAGACACAGATGTTCCTTCGACTTTTTACATTGACATAACTCTCTTAGTTATTGGTTTAATTTAATTTTCTTGTGCAGGGGAGAGGCTTGCATGTAGCCCAGGCAGACTCAAACTCAGTGTATAGCTGAGGCTGGCCATGCATTCCTGTACTTAATGCCTTTCTTCCTTACAGACTGAGATAATAGGTCACATCAAGCAAAATGACAAACAGAAGCATAACATTCAGGATATGGTGGTGATAGTGTTTGCTTTTAAAACAACATCTCATTATGTCCCCTAAGTTGTATAACACTTGCTAAGCAGACCAAGCTGGAATGGCATTTGCCATAATTCTCCTGCCTCTGCCTCTGAATTACTGAAATTACAAGTAATTATATATACCTGTCTCAAAAACCTAGTTCTGAAAATGGCTTTTGACCATACTTTTCTAAAAATGGGATAACCAATTATGCATTAATAATTGACATAATTCTGGCTACTTTCAATATTTTAGTACTCAAACAAAAAGTCAGTGGTCTATGTGGGTGTTTCATCTTGTTTGTTTGATTGCTTGGTTGAGTTTGTTTGTGTTTTGCTACATGATGACCCTGAACTTCTGCTTAACTCTTACCTGCTATGCCAGGTATGTGTGATGCTAGGGGATGCATTACTAGATAAGCACACTTCCAAATGAGCTACACCCCCATTCCTATTTGGGGGAAGGGGGAAAAAGGATCACTCAGTAACCCAAAATGACCTGAAACTCGTTAAGTACCTAGGTTTTTTTTTTTTTTAATTAATTCATGGCTATGCCTCTGCCTCCAGGTTGTTGGGATTACAGATGTTTGGCCCCCTCCTTCTTATACAATTAAACTTTGATGAGCCAAATATCTAGAAACATGGTTCTAGATACTTTGCTTCTGTCCTAAATACCTTAGAAAATGAACTGAAAGTTGTTCATATTCTTAGGGAATATTTAATGTCCATGTACAAAATATCAGCCACTGATTTAGAGAGTGACCATTTCTGTACATCTCACCTCATGGGTCTTCCTCCTGAATTTTCTTTCTCTGCTATCTGTGAATAACCTGGAAAGTGAAACTATGGTGATGTATAATAAGAGGCTTAGGGGGAACTGATAGCCACAGGGGATCACATGCAGATTCCAGGGATCTGGGCTTAGAGATTTAAAAAAAAAAAAAAAAAAAACTCTATGGAGAGGTTAAAAAATGTATAGAGAAAAATCAACCCAGGATATAAACATTCCTCTAAACACCTCCTGTGTACAAGAGTCTTAGGTGCCCTTGAGATAAAATTTGGCATTTAATAAAAGGAAAAAGAAAAAGAAAGAAAAATAAGACCTGACACTTAACCAGAACTGGAAAAGCCAAAGTTAAAACATCTTTCTCTGTTTTCTAAGATAAGCAAGTCAACAGTCATAGCCTTTAAGTCCAGGGTAGACAAGAAAGGGAAACAGCAAAAAACATATAATTCAACTTATCACACTTTTATTGAAGATCCACTTTTTAATGACCAGGATAGTAGCTAAAACATCAGGTAGTGGGAACAAGAGGGAACAGTTTCTTCGTGGAACTTTCAATCCTGCTTGTGCCATTGCTTGGTCTGGGTCTTCACTGCCTGGAGAAAGTGACTAGTGTTTCACTCTTGGTCAGGCTGAAAGGAATAAAGTTAGTGTTGCTCTTTGTGCCCACATCACCACCAGTTCTCTCACAAAAATGTAGAGGTGGCACCTCAAGCAATTTTGTTCCCAGGAGGAGCTGGGCTGTGATAACTAGAAGAGTAGAAGATTAAAGGCCATGGCTGGCTGCTCCCTAAAATCTCACTGCACTGGACAAAGCCCTTTGCAAAAGAAGGATCTGGCCAAAGACAAGGGGGAATGGCTCAGTGGGTAGTAAACCAATTACTGTGCAAGAATCAGGACCTTAATTTGGATCTCCAGTACCTATACCTAAAAGGTGAGTATGGCCGTGAACTAGTGTAGCTGCAGTAAAGGGCTGGAGTGATATGCAGAAAAAAGTGTATCTGGAGCTCACTGGCCAACCAGAGGATCAAAAAGGACAACTCTAGTTTCAGTTGAAATACTGTCTCGAAAAATTAGGTAGAGAATAATCAAGAAAGCCATCCTAAGATTGACCTCTGGTCTCCTCAGGTGTAAAAACAGGTATACATATGAACATGTACTTATACATACATCACTCACATAAACCTAAAAAAAAAAAAAATTGAGTCCAAGATGTAAAGACTGTCAAACATTAAGCACCTGCCACTAAGGGTTTTGCTCAAGTTCAAGATCTGACCAGGTTTGAATACTGCTTCTTATATGGGTTTGCACGTTATATACCTGGGGGACACTGCTATATATAAGAAAAATAAATGGTTTAAAGGCATAATATTTGGGGTGTTGGACATGGTCTATAGAGAGAAATTTTAGGGTCTGGAAAGATGGCTTAAAGGTCAAGAGTCCTTTCTGCTCTCCCAGAGGAACTAAGTGAGTTCAGTTCTCACTACCTGTATCTAGTGACTCACAACTACTTGTAACTTCAGCTCTAGATCCAGGGGGATTCTCCCAACACACACACACACACACACACAATAAAAATACAAGTAGACCAAGAGAAATCCCACTGCCTCTTTGATCATAGCAGTGGAAATTTACCCCAGCTCTCTATGTTGCAATAAGACAGCTCAGGGAGTGCTGTGTTTGGGCAAATTTCATCAGAAGGTGTGCTTGGGGAATACCAGTGCCTCTAAAATTAGTCTAAGATAAACATCCCAGGAACAGAAGAGTAAATCTAGTGAAATAAACACTACAGCCCAAACTCAGCCTGAGCTAAATAGTGTATTTGCATGCTTGTGTCCCTTCCCTTCCCCAAGCAATGTAACTGACTGTGAGAGTGGGGTGTGTCTTCATGTTCTCTCTGCCATGAGAAGATATTTGAAAGGCTAAACCTAAATGTTAGAATTCCCAGTTACAGCTGCTTATGACCGAAAATAAAACCAACCAACCAAGCAAAGCCAACAGCCAATAATGAAAGGTCTGTAATTTAAGATAAAGTTAAGCAATTTTCTTCAATGCACTCATCACTGCAACAAGTGAAGATGTATCCACTGTGATAGTCAACATGCCTCTTTTACACACCAGGTAGAGGGAGAAGGGGCAGGCTGCTTGGTTGCTTGGTTGTTGTTTTAAGCTCTGGCTTCTATGCTAGACTGGTATTGAACTCTATTTCAGCTTAGGATGACTCGACCACCTGTCCTTCCCTCCCTTCTTGAGAGCCTCTGGCTAGAGAACCAATATTCCTTGGTTTACTCATAGAGTTATAAAGTTAACTTTATAGAGGCTGGACAGAAGAATCAGCTGCTAAGAGCATTGCTGCTCTTTCAGAGTATCAGAGTTCAGTTCCCAGTACCCAAAGAGGACAGCTCACAACTGCCTGTAACTCCTGTTTAAAGGAAGCTGATGCCATCTTCTGGCCTCTGATAAGGCTACTGCACACACATAGAAATACATTTATCTGTAAATAAAATAAATAACTAAAATCTGTCAAATTAAATTTCAAGGTGGGTTAGTGGTTAAGAGCACTAGCTGTGCTTCCAGAAGATCTGGGTTTGATTCCCAGCATCCACGTGACAAATTACAACTATCTGTAACTCTGGTTCCAGGGCATCTGACACCCTCCTATGCATGCAAGCATAATAGGAGTGTACATAACATAAAAATAAATAATTTTTAAAAATATTTCAAGTTGGGTGTACTTATACACACTCCTGTAACCCTCAAACTTGAGAGTCTGTAAATTCAACGCCAGATGTGTTGTGATAGAATCTCAGCTCTCATCTGGACAGGCCACACTAGGCCAATATGGTTCCATATGGAAGAGGTTTATTGAGGACAATGGAGCCAAAAAGGAGGAAAGAGAGAAAGAAAAAAGAAAAAAAGGAGAGGGGCAGGAAGAGTCTGCCTTCTTTTTAAACTGTGATGTAACTGCTCCTTGGTGAAGGTGGGAACTAAACCAAACGAACACTGGAACTGTATGGCCATTGCCATGACAACGGATGCACAGGTTCCTGTTGCCTACTGCTGGGTTCAGAGGCAAAAGCAGTTCCTGATATCAACAAGATGAGTCTACACAGTCAGTCCCAGACTATCCATGGCTCTATAGTGAAGCCCTGTATAAAACCCACAACAATAAAAACAGGCAGACAAGACAGATCAGCAGGTAAAGGTGCTTGTTGTCAAGACCAACAATCTGAGTTTGATCCTAGAGGGCTACACGATGTAAGGAGGGGATTGACTAATGTAATCTGTCCTCTAAGTTGTATACACACGCACACAGACAGAGACAGAGAGACAGAGAGAGAAACAAATAAATGTAATTTAAAATGTTTAAACAAATTCTATCCCAGGAGTTACCACTCATGGGCATGCCTTTAATCCCAGAACAGGAGGCAGAGACAGATGGACCTGTGAAAGTCTGAGACCAGCCTCTCTATACAGTGAGTTTTAGGGCAACCAGGGCCACAAAGTGAAACTGGCAACGAATAAATAAATAAATAAATAAATAAATAAATAAATAAATAAACAAATAAATAAACAAACAAATAAATTTCCTTCTCTTCTATGAATTGGCCTCAAGCAGCCATGAATAGCTTGGCCTCATGGCATTGCTTACTGCCTCACTGAGGATTCTTCTTGCCCCTTTTCTATCTTAATTTCCCCCAGGATACCATGCTTATAACGTTAGGCCACCCAGGGATGCCCTTGATTCTGCTGTGACTTAAGCTTGCTTTCTTGAGAGCAATACCCCCTGGCTAGGGAAGGGCCAAGGAAAGGTCAAGGCAGAGGAAGCTCAGATGCCAGAGATCTGAGAGCCTGTGCTGAGCCTTTAGCTGGGCTACAGCTGCTGCCTTGGCTCTCCCCCACTTCCTCTTCTTTGACAAAGCTTTAATGACACAGTGTTCCTGTGAAAGGCACAAAGAACACAGTCAGTTATCTAGAGAGAAGCCAACTGATGTCCCTGTCTGCTTTCAGGAACATGGACAGGGATGTGGTCATGTCTGTAAGCTTTCTGCAGCCTTTGGTTGTTACATTTCTTAAAACACTCTCTTGAAGGAGTAGAGGAGTAGAGGATTGTGAGGGGTTCAAAAAAATGATGTTATTTTTATGGACTATAAAGGTTGTTTAAGTGACTGCAATTCATATGTGCTTTACTAATCTCCCAAATACACTCTTGGAGGGAAATAATTTATATAGTAAAAAAAAATCCGATTAATAGACTTATTTTGCATATGTGAACTATCAGATCAATAGTTAGATAATAATTTACAAACATCATAAAAGAAGCCCAAAGCCAAAGACCTTGTCTTAAGTTTGTGCTACTAATGAAAGATATATATGAATGAAGTCTTTGGAGAAAATTAATTCTGTGACTTTGGATAGTTTTCCTACAGCTAAGGCTGTGAGATCAAAGAATTCGCATGTGGTTACAGTCAAAAGCAATTAGGGCCTGATGGGACAAGAACGGGGCTTGTGCCTACAATGCCCACCACTCAGGAGCCTGAGGGCAGAGGATCATCCGTGGATTTGAAGCCAGGCTGAGCTGCATAGTGAGGCTCTGACTCTGAAGGATAAAGAAAAGGGAGGAAAAGAAGAAAGGGGAGGTAGAAATTGGGGGAGGGGAAGGAAGGAAAGCAGAAGAGGAGCAAGGGAAGAAGAGGAGAAAAAGAGGAAGAGAAAGAAAGGGAGTAGAGTAGGAGAAAGAAGAAAAGGAAGGAGTAAAAATCTTAAAAGGTTTCAGTAAAATAATCATAATGTAGGGTTTTTTTTTTTCTTCAAAAAATCGCTACCTCCACATTTCAAAAGTCTTGATAAGAAGATAGTCTTTGGGGGCTAACTAAATAGAAGCTGGGAGTCCACTAAAGGATTTCAAACAAGTAGGTAAACTTAGCTACTTAAAATTGACTCAGGAAGTTGATGATTTCACGTTCACAGGCTAAACAGCCCTAGGAAGTGAAGCTGTATCCTTCACTAAAGGTGAGCCTGGGAAAACATTTGTCAAACACCTAGAACAATTCTGATCTTTGTTTTCATTTAAAGCTGTCCTCATAAAGATAGGAAATCCGGAAGTCTGTTCTCTGTCTGGTGGCCAACCTTAGGATTCATGAAAATGTCCTAAGCCCATTTCACATTACTTAAAGGGACAGATGAGCCAATTATGGCTTGTGCTTTTGTACGGCCTACAAGCAGAAAATGGATTTGACCTTTGAAATAATAAAAAAAAATATATCAAAGCAAAAGTACTAGTTTATGGGATATGAAAACTTATTGAAATTCAAATCTCAGTGACGGCAAACAAACATTATTTGGACCATGACTTGCAGTTCTACATTGTTTGTGGATGCTTTCAGATTCCCAGAGTACAGTCAAGTAGTTATAACAGGAAAAAAATTACATACGCACACACATACGCACCCTCTGAAATAAAATATATTACATAATTTTAAGGACATACGTTTCCAGTTTCTACTGTAATAGGCAAAAACCAAATTAATATAAAGATAAAAGAAGGAAAACATCAAGATAAAAGATAAAAGCCAAGTTCTCTTCAGAACTAATTCTTCTAGCTAGATGTGCTAATATGTGTGTGTGTGTGTGTGTGCCTATAATTCCAACATATAGGTGGCTGAGGGCAGCTTAGGCTGCATAGTGGGATTTTCAAACAACAGAAGGCATGACCCACCCCCCAGAAAACCCAAAAGTCAGCCTCTTTACATGGGCCTTGTGAGCCTCCCAGGCCCACCTTTACCTCTTTTAGGCTATCCTGGACAGATCTGATCAAAACACTACCCTGTCATGAAAATATTGCCATTCTCCCCGATGTTCATTCTGTAAGATCTCAAAAATATCCTGAAACTCTCTAAAGGGTTGGAATTACCTCTTATTTTAGGTGATTAGAGTTAACTAGGTTATGCAAGAAACCTAAAATAGCTGAAATATTCATATAAATGTCAAACAAGTGTATATGGAGGAGGAATCATCACCTTTCAGAGTGAAATGATCTTTTGGATGGACCTCCCTTCCCCCCACAAACACAGACCCTTTTCATTGCTAATGAATTTCATGGAGTTACAGGAAGGGACTTTTGTGGGTCTCAGCCATATCTCCAATCAGTTGGCAGAGTAGACCTTTGTTGAGTAGAGAGGCTTAGGAAATAAACTCAGATTACCTGTTTTATGCTGATGCTTCAACTTTAATGGGTGTTGTGGTAATGAACTCCTCTGTAGCTCCACAGTGGAAGCAGAGCCATAACTCTGGGGATTATCTATAAAACACAGTGTTTTTTAAACTGAGATAACTCATCTTCACATTGTATCAAGGTACATCTCTATATTTTCACTTGTTAACTCTGTATTGGCAGAGAGCTAAGCTGGCAGGATTTGGGTATTCTGCCCCAGCTAAAGGCCAACAGATTTAAACTATATAGAAGTCTTGTGTTGTATTTAATGAGTGAGTGAGATCTGCTAAAGCCCTGAAATTGTTTTATTTTTCTATGTTTTTTTCTGTCTAGAATACTTCAGACTTTCCAGAGGTTAATTTAACCAGATATAACCCTTTGCTATTACTAATGAGGTTTATGGAACAGCAGCATCAACACCCTTTCAGAACTTATTAAATACGCAGAATCCTGGGCCTCGGTGATGGCTCAGCAGGATAAGGTTCTCTAAGGTTCTTGCCGTTATGGCTGAAAACCAAGGTTCTATCTCTGAGGCTCATATAGTAGAAGGATTAAACTGACTCCAAGGTTGTCATATCCATGCTGTATTAACACAGAGAGAGAGACAATTTAAAAATGTAGCAAATAAACAAATAAACAAATATACAGCATTTTGTCTTCTCCAATCCATATCTGCTGATCCAGTATCTAAAATATTTTTTTAAATTTATTTAACTTTATGTAAGGGTAAATATGCAACTCTGTACATATATATATATATATATATATATATATATATATATATATATATATGCATGCACACAAAAGTGTTTGAATATACTGGATTCTTTGAAGAAGGAGTAACAGGCAGTTGTGAGCCTCCTGGCATGTAGGCCCTACTAAATGGAGTTGGGTCCTATGGAAGAGAAATAAATACAGTCAACTTCTAAGCCATCTCTCTATGCCCAAAAATCTAAATTTTAACAGGATTCTCAGGTTACCTGAAGATTGCTTGTTTTCTAAGAGGCATTAGTTTAAGAAAGTCTTCCAGACTTTTGTTCCTAGAAATCCAAGTACACAATTGCCAGTGGTAATTCTTTGTGTCCATGATAACATGTGCACCATCTTGTGTCTAAAGCAGGGCTAAATTTGCTGTCTTAATCAGTTTGAGCTGCTGTAACAAAAATGCCTTAGACCAGGCAACGTAAACAATTTGTCACGGTTCTGGAGGCTTCCGGTGTGCAGAGTGCTGACTTCTTATACTAATTCATAAGGGAAGAGTGGAAAGGGGGTGGTGTCCCCTTTCTAAGAGTATCAGTCACTTTCAAGAGTACCATCACTCCCTAATGTCTTCATGAAGCTCTGATCAGCAATATCACCACATTGAGGGCTGGTATGTGAACACATGGATTTCAGGAAGGCACAAACTCACAGAGATATGCATGCTCAAGTCCACTGCCATCACCTCTCTTGCCTTTGGACAGTGCTCTCATTGAAAATAAGATGACAAACTCAGGTACGACGTTTCACACCTGCCACCCTTACAAGTAGGAAGCATAAGCGCAGCGATGAGGAATTCAAGGCCAGCCTTAGCCAGTTAGAAGGTTCAAACCCAGACAGGGATACTGGAGAACACATCTCAAACTAAACAAATTAAATCAAAAGCAATGATGGACAAGAAATTGCTTGGAAACAAAGTTTCTTATGCCATGCTTTGGAGATCATATGAAGGATAATGGCTAGTGTGTTGGCAGTAACTCTGTGTCTAACTTTGCTCTGCCAATTTCTGCCTGACTTTCCTCAGTGTCACTGAAACTCTTAAAGAGAGTGCTAACATCAGTCTTAACTTAGAAGAGGAAACTAAATTAAAAAGAATTCACTAATGGCTGAGGGTATAGCTCAGTTGATGGGGGCTCACCTACCATGCCCAAAGCCCCTGATTCAATCTTTAGCACTGCACACTCAAGGCAGGGTAGTGTACAGTATAGCTTTAGCACATGGGAGACTTAGTTGTCATGTGAATTCAAAGTTCAAGGTCACCCTCATCTGTGAGGTGAGTTTGAGGCCAGCTTGGAATATAGGAGGTGCCATGTCTGAAATCAAACATGTCGAACCAAAGATCACAGATTTCCTGAGAAAGAAAAGTAGAAATTTTGTCCTAATGTTATTTCCTTAAGCTAGCACCTAAAACATAGCACTGAGCATGAAAACATCATGGTGAGCCCCATGATGTTGTATGCTAGCCAGAGAGAGTAATAGAAACAAAATGCAATATCGAGGCATGTCAACGGATGACACCATTATCGCAGACAACAGTCTCAAAAAGCACACCAAACTCATGACCAAAGTATGATAAGAAAACACAAAAAGGGAAGGAAAACAAACAAAACAGTTTCTTATTGGCTAGTGAGTGACTCGATCTCCCAGTGCACAGAAATCAGCCTATGCTGTGGGGAATGACAGTCAGCTAGTTTCTCCTGAGGTTTTGTTTTCCCTCCTTGAATGGCAACCATTCACTAAAACAATAGGCAACATGACTGACAGCTATTTATCTTCTCATATTTATTCTATTTCTTTTTTAATTTTAAGTGTTTTATGAAAATATATTACTTATATCTATAATAAGTTTCATTATGGTATTTTGTATGTTTATATTTTGATTATATCCATCCCTTTACCACTCGCCTTAATCCCTTTCCCATTCCCGACTAAACCTGGTTCTACTTTCACATCTGTGTAAGTGTGTGTGGGGGGGCAATGAGTTCCATTTGTTAGGAGCAGGGAGGAGAATTTATTTATTTATATCATTGTATTTCATCGAGGAGTAAAGAGCTCAGTGGAGGGAAATTTGCCTGGAGGTCTTAAATTTTATTTCCAGAACTGAAAAACAAAAAGAGCTGAAACCAAAGCTAAAGAAAAGCTAAGAGCTTTAAATGTGTCAATTATGTGTTTACTTCAAGAGGGAGGAGAGCATGTGGATTCACCATGGCAACTTGAGGGAGCTGAGGTCTTTTCCTTACATCATATGGATTCTAGAATCCAACTGCACTTACCAGGCTCAGTGGCAAGCGTGCTTCCCTTCTGAAGCATCTCATTGACCTGAGACTATTTTCTGTTTGAGACAGGATCTTGTTATGCAGTCCTAGATAGCCTTAACCTTCCATTTCTCCCACCTAGATAGCCTTAACCTTCCATTTCTCCCACTTCAACTCCACCTACCTAGCGCTGGCATTACAAACATGAATTACATTTACTGGAGATCAAGTCTTATTTTTATTGATTCATCCTTAATAGCTTTAGACCTTTGAGATGGGATCTCTAGTTAGCCTCACATTTACTATGCAAGCTATGCTAGTCTTGAAATTCTGATTCATCTATGTCCACCTCTTGAGTGCTGACATTTACAGTTGTTTATCCATATATCTACTTGAGACTGAAGAATAGAGATTTACAAAGTTGATTATACGCTTATAATTCAGCTGCGGGGATAGAGATATGGAAGTGTTTTGCACATTTCCATGGGATCTAGTCTGATCCAGTTGGAAGCAGAATTCTAAGGCTTCGAAGTATTTCTAAATAAATATTCTTAACTTTGGAGACCTCTTGAAAATCCCCGTACTTCACAGCCTTGAGCCAAGGATCATATCTTTGTTTGCTCTGTGCTGGGAACTGTTCTAAGAGCTTTAGAAATGTTAACTCGGGATGCCTCAACAGTGAAGGGTAATTGTTGCTCTTACAGAAGATTCAGGTTTGGTTCCCCATCTAATAACTTCAGTGCCAATGTATCCAACATCATCTCCTGGCTTCCTCAGACACCAAGCACAGGTGTGTGTGCTCTATTGACCATGGACAAAATATTTTAGAAAATTCAAGTAAAGTTGAGTGAGAAATCAGCTCTCTCAATAACTCTGTTTTGGCATGCAGAATTATTATTTTTTCTAAGCCATGATTTAGATGAACTGGGCTATTATTCACTGAGAAGGCATGGAGAATTTAAGCAAATCCCTTAAGATCAAGCAGGTAGTAACTGGTAAATTAGATTTCTTTTGTTTTACAACAGGGTCCCTTGTGTGCCAATCTTACCTCCAACTCATTGTGTAGTGGAGGGTCAACCTTTGCTCTTGATCCTCCTGTCTCTACTGCCCCAGTGCTATAACTACAGAATTACATGTAAATACCACCATACATGGCTCCTCTTCCTCTCTTTCTCTCTCTCCCTGTCTCCCTTTCTCCTCTTTCTTCTCTTACCCTGTCTTCTCCTTATTCTTCTCTTCTTCCTTCCCTTCTTTCTATTCAAGACAGGCCTGAAATTTACAGAAGTCCTCCTGCCTCTCCTACCTGCATGTTGGGGTTACCATTGAGTACAATAGTCAGTTAGGCTCAGTTTTAAATTGGATTGCAAATTGAAGTAATTCGCCCCTCATGACTTAAAGAAACCACGAGTAAACTGACTCTGTAGTCATACTATGAAGAAAAAGAAGAAGAAGAAGAAGAAGAAGAAGAAGAAGAAGAAGAAGAAGAAGAAGAAGAAGAAGAAGAAGAAGAAGAAGAAGAAAAAGAAGAAGAAGAAGAAGAAGAAGAAGAAGAAGAAGAAGAAGAAGAAGAAGAAGAAGAAGAAGAAGAAGAAGAAGAAGAAGAAGAAGAAGAGGAAGAAGAAGAAGAAGAAGAAGAAGAAGAAGAAGAAAGAAAGAAAGAAAGAAAGAAAGAAAAAGAAACTTTGATTTCAATCAAATTTTAAAGATACAGACTTAAAGCAAAATGTGGTAACTGCCTTGTAAAATTCTGGTGCCTTCTTCTAAAGTAGAAAAGGCAGAGCAGCCACAATTATGTAAATTTCCAGGTATTTTAATAGGTGGTAGTTGGTGACTATGCATGAGAGTAAGGAGCATGTGAATAAAGCCCTTGAACCCAGGCTTATGGCAAATTTCAAGTATTAGCAGTAGGTCTTAGAATGTAGCTCATGTGGGAAAGTATTGTCCCAGGTTCCTAGAAGCCATCAACCACTGCATAAAGCCAATGTGGTTGTGCAAAGCTGTAAGTCCAGCTAGTACTTGAGAGATGGGAGAAGGATCAAAAGTTCCATGTCATTCTGGCTACATATCAAGTTTGTGGTCACCCTGTCTCAAATTCCTAACAAAAATCTATTTGTTTTTTACAACAAAACTCCTGCATCGGGAAGCATTGCAGGAAATGTGGCAGAAAGAGTGTAAGAGTGAGAGGAACAGGGAGTTTGTGTGAGGTTGTGTCTCCTAGTAACATCAGAAGCAATATTCCTAAAGTCTCATCAACATGACTGTCTAAGCAGGAGCTGAACAAGAATGATCCCAAATGGACATGCCAAACTGCATACGGAAAAGCCCACAGTGCTCAAACCTTACCACACAAAGAACTAGAGGTAACTGAGTAAAACTGGAAGCAGGAGAGGAGGTCTGTCTTAGGGTTCCTATTGCAACGAAACGCCAAGACCAAAAAGCAAAGTGGGGAAGAAAGGTTTTGTTTTCTCAGCTTGTTTTCCACATCACTATACATCACCAAAGGAAGTCAGGACAGGAATTCGAGCAGGGCAGGAACCTGAAGGCAGGAGAAGATGCAGAGACCATGGAGGAGTGCTGCTTACACTTGCTTCAACAAGTCTACGCCTACTCCAACAAGGTCGCACCTTCTAATGGTGCCACTCCCTGGGCTAAGCATATACAAACCACCACTTTGTCTTCCCTAAGGAATAGCACAGCAATTGCTTGTTTGGTGCTAGGGAATCAGTCCTGAAAACATATATACAAGTAATATTATAAGTACTGAACAGGTGATATTTAGGAATATATAAGTATTTGTAAATAAGTATATCCATGCAATAACAATCAGTGAAGACAGAGTCTGTTAATTTAAAGAAGACCAGGGAGAAGTATATTGAAGGGTTTGGAGGCAGGAAAGGAGAGGGAGAACTGCTGTAATTACATTATAATAACAAAAATTAAAAAGTAAAAGAAAGTAAATATATATACACATACACATCATACATACATATATACATGCATACATATATGAAGTAGAAAAATGGATTATAGTACAGGAACATAGTGAGTCATGTCCATAATCTCAGCATTTGAAACAGAAGTAGAAGAATGACTGTAAGTTCAGGGCCAGTGAGGTCCAAAAAAATTTAGATCAGCTGAAGTTACATTACATATGCATCACATAGCAACAGCTGAGTTCAGCAACACAAAGCCCTGGGTGGCAGTGGCTGTTTCTAATGTGTAGCCTCACACTAGAAGATCACACATACATCACTGATCTGGGAAGACATTTAAAATCAAAATTTAAAGGACCTGGTGGTGAACCCCTATATACCAAAAACTTGGGGGGATGGCAGCAAGAGGACCCAATGTTTGAGGCCAGCCTAAGCCATCTGTGAACCTATCTATAAAATTCTTTTGCAGGACAGTGTCTGCTAAATTGACTGTGTGAATGAATTATTCTTCATAAACTGGGAGCCGCCCATATTGTTCTATAAAAGTGATCCTTGAGCCTTAAATGTTTTTCAGAGTGTTGTTCTTAGCATCTAAAAGTGTAAGGAAGCTGCCAATATCCTGCAGTGCCCAGAACAGCCTTCATAAAAACAAGTATTTGGCTCCAAATATAAACAACCTAAGATGAGCATGGCAGTGCTTACCTGTAATCCTAGCAGCACCTGGGAAGTGGAGGAGGAGAATCTGGAACTCATTCTCAGCTACAAAGTGAATTCAAGGCCAGCCTAGCTTACAGGGGACCTGGCCTGAAAAGAAAATAATTAAATTAAGAAAACATTACCACCCCCAAATTGGGCTGAGGAGATGGTTCAATGGTTAAGAATTCTGGCTTCTCTTCCAGAAGGGCCACATTCAATTCTTAGCACACGTCTGTAGTTTCAGTTCTAGGGATCCTATACCATCTCTGTCCTTCTTGTGCTTCAGGCATGCATGTGGTTCACAGACATACATGTGATGCACAGACATACGTGCAAGCAAAGCACTAATACACATAAAATTAAAATAAAAAAAATCAACAGGACAAAGACTGTGAAACTCTGTTTTGTGGCAATAGCAATGGGTATCAACTGCCTACTACTTAAAACTAAAAGAGTTCTTAAGAATAGTCAAGGATAAGGCAGAAGTGATGGCACATGCTTGGAAACCTAGGACTTGCAAGACAGAGGCCAGCCTGGACTATGTAGTAAGATCTAGGCTAGTCAGAGATGCAAAGCGTTATACACACATAGATACAAGCTAGTGGAGAGAGAATGTTGAATATTGGAAATGATAAACAGAGAACCTCAGATGAATGACTACTGTAGGCTCTTAATGTTATATGGGAGAGACAGATACTAGGTTAGCCTTCACAATGCGGCTGAGTCTGAATGTTCTACAATGAAGTGCTCATTTCCCTTAGCTATTAAGCTTCCAGAGCAGAGGAAAGGGTAGGCCAAGGCTTGGGTCCTGTTTTATCTGGCTATGAATCCCATACACTACGTATGGCTTGCTGTATTGCCTAAATTTTGTCTGGGACTCAGACCTTCTCATTTTTGCCTTTAAAAACCTTAGTGAAAACCTCTGAAAAACCCAATTTCAAGTTACACGCAATTATGAATTTTTAATACAGAAAATCTCTGTGGAGGATAGAGAGCCCTATCTAACTGAGCTCTATAGGAAATGACCTTGAAAACAGACATAGTGGTGCACCCTTATAATGCCAGTACTCAAGAGGCAGAGGCAGAAGAATCGCTTCAAATCCAGGCCATTCAGAGCTGCAGCACAAGATTCTGTCTTAAGCGATGGAGGAGGGAGAAAGAGGAGAAGAACAAGGAAGAAGGGGAGGAAGAAATCAACTTAGAAATAGGGCCATCCCTATTATAGTGGTTTGAGTGAGAATGGCCCCCATTAGCCTATATTTTTTGAATACATGGTCTCCAGTTGGTAAAACTGTTTAGGAAGGATTAGAAGGTGTAACCTTATTGAGGTGATGGCCTTTCGGATTTAAATAGTGCATGCTATTGCAGGTAGTTCTCTCTGTGTCCCTCTCTTTCTTTCTGCCTCTGTCTCTCTGTGCGCCTTTCTCAGTTTCTGTCTGTCTGTCTGTCTGTTTGTCTGTCTGTCTGTCTCTCTCTCTCTCTCTCTCTCTCTCTCTCTCTCTGTGTGTGTGTGTGTGTGTGTGTGTGTGTGTGTGTCTGTTTTTTTCTTCCACCCTTTATACCTGTGCTTGTGAACCAGATGTCAACTCTCAGTGTTTGTTCTAAAGCCAGGCCTGCATGCCTGCTTTCTGCCATGTACTCTGTCATAATAGTCATGGACTCTAAGCTTCTGAAATTATGAGCCACCAAATTAAATGTTTCCTTTTATAAGTTGTTTTGGTCATGACATCTCTTTGTAGCAAAAGAAAAGTAACCAGGACACCTGGAATTTGAGGACTGTAGAATGCAGCAGTGGGAGGGAAAGTTCTGGTTTATTGAGGGGCAATGAAATCTTCAAAGGGACAAAATATAACATCAAAATACAGAGCTAAGTGTTAATAAGAAAAACATTACCATCCTCCCTCTTAGGTTTCTGAAAACAAGTGGGAGATCACCAAATCCTCTGATGGTAAATGTTCGCCATTAGTCAATTTGCTTTCAGGCTCCAAGGCAAAGAGGTTAAAGTCAAAAGAGGGGGAGGGGCATTAGAAAATAAGCTGCAAATGGAATATGGATAAGCACATGACTATACCACATGGGCAACCATGGTGATAAGTGTGATATCCTCTTTTTAAAAGATGTTTAGACATGTTCTTTGAGGAATAGTCTCATGGATACCATTATTACTTTGAACTTAGAATGTATCCAGAGCTGGCCTTGAACTTCCAATCCTCCTGCCTCTGTGTACTAAATGCTGTCATTACAGGCTTGTGCCGTCACATCCAACTTATATAGTGCTGTGCATTGAGCCTTGAGCTTCATGAATGTAAGACAAGCACCAGCCAAATAAGTTATGTCTCCAGCCCTTAGCATGATTGGAAGACATATTTTCCTGTGAGGTTCCTCTTCCCTAGTCTAATGGAACAATGATAAAGTAAACGATGAGATACAAAATGATTTAAATAAGGAAAATGGCACTTCCCTCCACACTCTTTGTAAGACTGGTAATTGCATTTGCTAAAGTAAGTTAGCAATAGATAGATTAATAGGATATAGGGTTTGCCTGTGAGTTAATTATCTATGCAATTTAAAGAAAGAGTAAATGATTTATAGAGGAAAAGAATCAAACCCAAGGATACACAAGAGGCTACAACATATTTTACCTAAACTGTGGGAACACTGTCAATCCCAGTAGCCTTTCCTATTATAACCAGAGCTCTTTGGTATCTGTCATGGATAGATGCTAATAAACAAACAGGAACTGGACTTTTAAAACTGAGCTTCATTTAAGAGAGCTGGCAATCTCTGGGAAGACGACGGATTAATATCCTAGGAAGTCCATTTCCCAGGGTGGCAAGATGATTCTGTAAGTAAAGCACTTGCTTCACAAGCTTAAATTCAATTTCTGGGACCCACTTGCTGGGAAGAAGAGAAGCAGCTCCAACTCCTCCAAACTGTCCTATGACATCAACACACAGTGGAAGAATGGGCTCTCATACATATTAATAATAAAAAAATTAAAAATTTTAAATTTCTCTTTTATCTCATCTACAGTCGGCATATTTAAAAAGAATAAAGTAGAAGAAATAGCAGTTGAATGTCTCCTATTTCCTAGACAATGAATTTTAATTCTTTTCATTTCCACAGTCAATTATGGAGCTTATTAAATCTAAACATGATGACAGTACCACCAAGAGGTTAAAGAAACCTCACAAAAGCCATTGCTCAGGAAACAGCCCAAATAAGCAAAGATAACAAACACATCACTTCTACTTCCTAATACAAATAAAAAATAGTAGATTTCACTGTAGATCCTTTTCAATAGAACTAAACCATATTCTAGGGGTTTAGCAGGTTCTAGCTAAAAATTTTTAGAGAATTTATTTATTTTTATTTTACTCATATGGATAAAATAATGAGTTCCCAGTGTCTTCAATGCCTATGAAAACCATTTAAGCAGTGAACTATGTCTTCGGCACCCCCAAGAGATGGCTTTTGCCATAACTTGTTAAACGTGTCACCATATTTTGATTGCTGGAGAGATATAGCTTCATGGGTTCAAGAAAGATGAACGCCTTACTGATAAGGCTCAGCCCTATACTTCCCTTTCCAGGATAAGCAAGGATCAAAGGGCCCAGAATGTGCCTGTAATAAGAATGAGCAGGCCTTAAATTCAAGAAGAAATCATAGTGTGGCTAAAAAGAACGTGAGGGATTTAATATCTACTGCATCTTCTGGCTTGCCACCAACCTTTAGCAAATACCCAACTGTGATGTCTTTCAAAAGAAATCTAGCCAAGCATAAACCTTTCCCTAGCCTGCCTTTCATTAAAACAGTCTAAAAGATATTTGGTGTGAACAGCTGGGTGGAGGAGCTGGCTTCTTCTGTATTTGTTCCTTGTTGCAAGTGACAATGAGAAGTTTCCAAGGATATGGATCCTCTGGGAAGATGGTTAGCTCACCAGTTTTATCCAGAGGCCTTCCAATAAAGCAGCTTAGAATGACATGATTATGCAATTACATGCCATGTTTCAAGGAGACATTGTAAATGGCAGTAAACAATTTGGCTTCGTGAAGCAATTTTAGGTATGAACCATGCCAGGAAATAGGCTGTTTGGATATCTAGAGCAGGTGGGCATGTTCTAGCTTTTGTACGGGAAGAAGAGTGGAAAGACAACACTAAGGGGCCATGGTGAGAAACAGAACATTGGACCAGTGTGATGGCTCAGTGGAATAAAGCATCTGGGGACCTAGGCTTGAATCCCCAAACCCCTAGTGGGAGGAGTTATCTAAAAGTTGTCTTCTGATCTCCACTTTCACCATGGCTTATGTGGGATTTTTCTCACACATTCATGTCATATAACACACACACACACACACACACACACAGAGAGAGAGAGAGAGAGAGAGAGAGAGAGAGAGAGAGAGAGAGAGAGAGAGAGAGCAACATATTCAAAAAACCTTTCTTCTCATTCTGTTACTGCTTCTGCAGGTGCTTTATATTCCAGATGTTACTTTATATTCCTGTTTCTGCTTCCCATCTCATCAGGAGATGCTACCATGACCAAGAGGCACTCTCTCTACTGGCTTCTATGTGGGTACATTATAGAAATTAGATTTATGTTTTGGCTTATACAGTTAGCACTTTGATCACACTGGATTATCTCTCTGGCCCTGTGCTTCTTTTGAGACACATTATCACTTATATAGCTTTTTAAGGTTATTTTTGTTTTGTTTTGCTCCTTTTCTTCTTCATTTCCTTTTATTTTCTCTCATTTTTCTTCTTTCCTTTATTTCTAATTTTGTTGTCTTTGGTGGTGTTTAGAAACTCGTGCTTTGTCACGATAATCTGGAACTTGCTAAACCAATTATTTATATGCAGGTACATACAGGCATTTCTGCAAATACCCACTCATGGACTGCAATATGAGCCAGATTGGAGCCACAGAGCAAGACTGTTCCATTGTCTAAATGGCTTTCTCTAGTACTGAATATACTTGGGTGGATAAACATGCATGCTGGTAGACACACACATAAAATAAAATGTTTAAAAATTTAAAATAATAAAGCTCAACTCTTGGAAATGCATTTTCACATGGATGTAACTGTATCCTGCTAAACCCATAGAACACTGATTAGTTCTACTTAGAAGGATCTATAATGATGTCTACTATTTTTAATTAGAAAGTAGAAGGAATGTGTTTGCTATTTGTTCATATTTGGGCTATTTCCTAAGCACTAGCTTCGGGTGGAGTTATCTCTAAAGCCAACAATTTTAGACACAGTAAATTCACTTGAATCATTCTACTACACTTCTATTTAGCAGCCACCCATTGAGCGTCAGACATAATACATTTTTTCTCTTCTTCCCAATTTAGAATTTAAAATTTGTTATTCAAAGTTAAGGATGGACAGAATAAAGATATTACTAATGCTCTCTGTTGTTGTACATCTCTCTCTCTCTCTCTCTCTCTCTCTCTCTCTCTCTCTCTCTCTCTCTCCCTCTCTCTCTTTGTGTGTGTGTGTGTGTGTGTATGTGTGTGTGTGTGTGTGTGTGTGTGTGTTCTCAAGACAGGTTCTTGTGTGTCTCAGGCTAGCATTAGACATTTGTGGCTGAAGATGGCCTTGAACTTAATCCTTCTTTTGTTTTTCTCCCAGACACTGAGATTATAAACTTTCTTAGCTAGTTCTGCCTCAAGACATTATCATTCTGGGGGATAGGAAGATGACTCACAGGGTAAAGTGCCTCCTGAGTACACATAAAGATTGATGTTAGGATCATGATTACCCCTCAAAAATCAGACCCAATGCTATAATGGGAGGATGGGAGGAAGAAATTGGCAGAGCCAGTCACTGTAGGCAAAACAGCAAGCTCAAGTTTCAATGAGAGACTCTCTCTCTCAAAAATCAGCCAATCAATCAATCAATCAGTAAATGAAGTTTAAGTCACTCTTGGCTACATACTTAGTTGTAGTCCAGTCAGGGCTACAGGAGACCTTGTTTCAAAAAAAAGCAAATAAAAGTAATACAAAATCCCACAACCATTTTCAAAACATTAATGAACTTCTGTAGTCAAAATGTCTTTATCAGCTGATAGGATTCTATACTAATTGTTTATTATTTCACAGTTTCCTTATTTTTAAAAAATGAGCAACGCTCTTGGAGATGTTGGTACATAAGCATGTGTCTACAATAGCATTGCTCATAGTAGCCAAAAGATTTTTTTATCATTAATTTCTTTCTTCATGACTTCATTGTATGTTTGGTTTAAATTCAAGTTGTGAGGGTGAGGGTGAGTGAGTGAGTGAGTGTGTGTGTGTGTGTGTGTGTGTGTGTGTGCAAAAGGTTTTTTTAAATAAACTTAAATGTCTTTCAGCAGATAAGTGAATAAATAGGTATAATGCATGTGCTTGCAATAGAAGATGACTTGGTCATCAAAAGGAACAAGTACTGATACACCATATAATATGGATAAGTTTTTAAAATATAATGCTCTGTGAAAGAAGCCCATCATCATATGTCACGTACTTCACAATTCCATTTAAATGACACTTCTAGAATCCAAAAAAACTGACAACAGATTGGTAGTCACCAGGATCTATAAGGAGAAGCGATTGAAGGCTACATTCTGCTTCCTCTTTGGGCTAAGGACAACATCCCAAGCAATATAATATGATTGTGTTTGTCCATGTTACAATAAAACTTAATTTGTGTACACTGGCATTTTACGTTGAAATAATTTTCAAATGTCGTGAAATATACATCTTTTCTTTTGTCTTTTTTTAAAATAAAGACTTTGGAAAATATAAAAAGCATTAAGAACAACTATATAAATATGGCAGCCAAGTGGGACTTAGTGTGAGGCCCGAATTTACTGGGCCCCATCCTTACTGGAAGGCAGGCAACCAAGGGTGGTATTCTAGAGAGAAAGGATAAAGCCTGTTTTCACTTACAGTGTAGAGTGGGAGATAGGGGAGGAGGGTGGGCATATAGCACTCAACTTTTCCCCAGAGTTAGCCTGCAAATTCCTGTTCTCTGTACACTGAGATAACAGCTCCAATAAAAAAAAAAATACTTATCAGCCCCTGGCACTGCGGAATGCTTTTGAAAGTACACTCGACTTCTAAGGGTTCATATAAACAAGCCAGTCAGTTAGAAAGGGGAGCAGAAGCAGGAATACCCTGAATTCTTTCTTTCAAGATTTATTTATTTTATTTTAGGTGTATGGATGTCTTGCCTCCAGGTATGTCCGTTTAGCACTTGTGTGCCCGGTGCACAGAGAGATCAGCAGTCTCATTCTCCTGCAAGTGAGGATGCTTAGTAACAACCTCTGAGGTAGCTAAAAACTGCACCTAGGTCCTTTGCAAGAGCAGAAAGCACTCTGAACTGCTGAGTAAGCACTCTTCTGGGCTCTCTCTCTCTCTCTCTCTGTCTCTCTTTCCAACCCCCTCCTCCACCATCCCCAACTGCTTTTTCATTTTTAGAATGTGATGTGATTTAAAGCCAACTTCAGAAGGCTTCATATGTCAGCACCAATTAAAATCATGTGCTCGAAGAGCTTTCCTAAACGGCATTCAGTGGCAAACTACATGCCAACCTCTTCGGTGCAAGAATGTCATAGATTTGCCAACATGAGGTCCAAGCAAGACCTGATTGGTATGATTTAGCTTTAATTAATTGACTCTGATTTAATTCTTAAAACACATTTTCTTTTTAAACTTTTTATTTTTTGTTTCAAAGGGTCTCAAGTAGAACAAACTACAGGCTTTCTTGGACTCCTGAGCCATCTGCTTTTAAATCTCCTGTGTGTTGGGATTATAGGTGTGTATCACCAAGGCCAGGTTCCTTCTCTTGAATGCGATTGTCTTAGATTGTTACTGCTGTGAACAGACACCATGACCATGGCACCTCTTACAAGGACAGTGATTAATTGGGGCTGGCTTACAGGTTCAGAGGTTCAGTCCATTATCATCAAGGCAGGAAACATGGCAGCATCCAGGCAGGCATGGTGCAGGCAGAGCTGAGAGTTCCTCATCTTCATCTGAAGGCCAATAGGAGAAAACAGGCATCAGGGTTGCCAGGAAGAGGGTCTTAAAGCCCAGCCACAGTGACACACTTCCTCCAACAAGGCCACACCTACTCCAACAAGGCCACACTTCTTAATAGTGCCACCCCCTTGGTCAAACATATTCAAACCACAACAGCAATTGAACCTAAATGTGACTATGTTGCCAGTACTTTATAAATGGGTTAAAACCCTTTGATTCTCAACTTATATCCTATAAAAGTAAGTGAATACATTCAAGATAAAACGTAAAAGACTAAAGTTACTTTGATGATATATTTCTTTCAGTTTCTTAATACACACACATTTTGATGCTTTAATTTTATTTATAGGCAATAAGAAGCCACAAGAAAATAAAATTTCATTAATTTTTAATATCATATATTTAAGTTAATGCCTTCTATCTGGGCTTTTTTGGTTTTCTTAGTTTAGATGAGGTTTCATGTAGCCTAACCTGGCCTTAAATTGGCTATGTCACCAAGTCTGACCTTGAACTCCTCCTCATCTTCCTGCTTGATCTCCTGGGTGATGGGAGTAGTTACTTGAATCGCAAAGCTTAGCTCCAATTCTTTTAAAGGTACCTAATTTCTGGGTGTAGTGACACCCAGTTTTAATCCCAGCACTTGGGAAAGAGAGACCTATACCCAACCTGACCTACATAGGAACATCTAAGGCAGTCAGGACTGCAAAGAGAGACCCTGCCTCTAAACAACAAACAAACAAAGCTGATATGTTGATAGAAACACACAAACATTATGATGACTAACATTTGAACATTTTCTTCACTCTGAAGGAAACATACCCCTGTTAATAATAGTCACCCACTCCAAAGGAAACCTATCCCTGTTAAAAATAGTCACCATCCCCTCAGTCCCTAACAAACTCTAAGGTACTTTATGGTTCTGGTTTCCGCTATTCTAGACATTTCTAATGAGGAAAATAATACAAACTATGGTCTTTCACTTAGCCCAATGCTTTCAAAGTTAACCCATGTAATAATTAGAATTACTACTTCATTTTTAAAACTGAATATCAATGACTCTACTCTCTCATCCATCATGTTTTATTTACTAATGGGAGTTGTTTCCTCGTTGTGATGAGCAATGTTAATTGGTAACCCAACAAAATCTAGGATCTCTGGGAGATTGTGTGCCTAGGTGTGCTTGTGATCTTGAGTACATTAATTGATGTGGGAAGACCCAGATTAACTGTAGGCATGGGTGTCCCCTGGGCAGGGAATCGTGGATTTTCTAAACAAAGAAAGCAAGCTGCTTTTTTATTGTGAATGCAACATGAACAGCTGCTTTATATTTCCATTCCCTTGACCTTCCCACCATGACAGACTGTGCCCTTGATCTTGTGAACCAGAGTGGGTCCCCTTTCCCCCACAATACCCTTCTCGGCTATGACAAATAATAGCACTGTGACCATTTGTATGGATGTTTCTGTGCAGATGCATGTTTTCATTTCTCTTGGGTATAACTCCCAGGAGAGGAATTGTTGAGCTAAGTTACAGCCAAACAGCTTGAAAATGTGTCTCTACTCCTTTATATTCTTAGTGATGGTTTGTTAGAACTAGGCACAGTGTGGTTCATGTCTCTACTCCTAGCATTGAGGAGACTGAGATTAGAACATTCACATTTGAATTCCAGACTAGCCTGGAATACATAGTGAGATGGAAGTTATCCTGGGCTATATAAGACAGAAAATAAAACAAAAAATAAAACAAAGTAATACAAAGCAACAGACAGTGTATTTTCATAGCAGTCCATCTACATCCTTACCCACACTGGTTTTTGTGCTTTGTTTAAATGAGAATTGTTGTTATGGGTGTGGTTTTTATTTGCATTTCCCTAATGACTCATTATATTGGACAACTTCTCATGTGGGTATTAGCTACTTGAAAAGCTTCTTTGGGGAGATGTCTATTTAAAATCTTATTCTCTCTTAATTTCTTTGTTTATTTGGCTTTCTTTTGAGATATGATTTCCCTGTGTAGCCCTGAAACTTGTTATTTTTGATCAGCCTCCCAAGTACTGTATTATAAGCTTCATGTCTCTTATTAATTAATTCATTCATTCATTCATTCATTCTCAGGTCTCAGAAATCCAAGGCTGGCTTCAATAAGAAGTCATGAGCTTCTAATTTTTTTTGGCCTGTTAAATTGGACTAAGTATGAAGATTTAGATAGCCCCACATTCACTTTGATTCTGTCATAGGGATCAAACCCAGGGATTCACACATGCCAAGCAACTACTCTGCCAACTAAGCTGTTAATCTATTCCAAATGCCTTCATCACATTGTATGATAACTTCTATATCTATCTTTTTAGGTTTTAAAGTCTCAGCTTCCCCCCCCCCACTAAGAATATGGAAATTTCATGAGGTGCTACATACCTAGTGTCCAACCAAGAATCTGGAGCACAGCAGACATCCCATCAACGCCTTAAGTATTTTCATTATCTACTTCCTTGCTGTGTTAATGCAGCCTTCAGAATAACAGGGGAGTCATGCTTCTATCTATAGCATTGAACCTTCTGCTTCTCTGCACAGTCAGCCTAGACTCCTGATCGCATCTCACTTGGGCATGCAGAAAGCATGCACTACATTCCACATTTGTATGTTCATTTAGTTCTGGTGGTGCTGGTGTAAGAAATACTAAATATGAGCCTTTTCTTTTCAAATACTATAAAACTTGTATTGTAAGACAAGGAATTCAAAAATTCAAATAGTTTTATATTCTGTACCTTGTATGAATTTTATGCAAAAGTTTTAATCCCCCCTCCCCCGCAGCAAAACCTTTGTTAATATGAAAGCTCCCAGCTGTATTCCAGGAATTTGGTGGCCCAGAGCAGTGACCCTTTTCTCCTTAAAACAGCAACCTCCCCCCCTCCTTCATTTCCTCTGCACAAATTCTTTTCAGACTAACCAATCAAATAAGACTTTAAGGTCAGACCCCAAACAAGGAGGAAATGACACAGATACCACCTGTGTTAGAATAAAACCAAACGCATTTCCTGTCTCTGTGTGCTCATCCCTCGGAGCACAACCTCCTGATCAAGGGTGAAATGTGTCTCGTCCCACCACCGTCTCCTTCTTTTTGACAGTAGAACGTGTTTATAACACTGAGGTGGGATCTCAGGACCTCTAGCATATTAGGCCGGCATTCCACCATCTAAATATCCCAGCTCTAAAAAGCCTCTTTTAACTTCAGTATCCAAGGCTTGGGTTGAGATGAACTGATGAATCTTAGCTCTGTAAACTGGATATGCTTGTTGTCCCGATGACCTTTTTACCCATACCTATGCTGCTTGCGCTCCTGACATTCCACAGTACATCAGAGCCAAAGGAAAGGAAGGATGGGGATGACTATATTCTAAAAACACGTCCTTTCAGAGCAATATGGGACGGGGTGGAGCTTGAATGATCTTTGCTTGGCTTGAGCTTGACAAGTTTATTCCACAGCACTTTAGAAAATAGTCCTGAAGCTTAATCAAACAAAACAGTTGTGCACATTTGGCTTAAAAAAAAAAAAAAGAGTTCCTCTGAACTATTCAGACAGAGATCACAAATGTTATGAAGGAATGCTTTAGGTTTCCCCTTGAAAATCAGACCTCACTCCCACTGGTTCTTCTACTTGCTTGCTCGCACAGGCACTTAAAGATTTATGAGGCCGGATCTGGCCGAAGGCTAAGCAAGCCTCATGATGTGAGTTCAATTCCCAGGACCCATAGAGTAGAAGGAGAGAACTAACTCAAGTTGCCCTCTGTCCTCTGTAAGCACACTGCTGGACTTCCGCAACAGCACACACCATTAATTCATCAATGTCAGGTGCTTAAGTCATCTCAAAGGAAGATCAACTTTGTAAACGTCAAGAATTCCTTTCTCGTTTGATAGCTAGAGATGCACTGAGACAGATTTCTTGCAGCCCACCATTTGAAGCTGGGAGATCCAACAACAACAATAGTAATTCTTTATTTTTAAATAAGTTAGAGGTGAGAAGTCTCTGAGATTAGAGGATTGGGGTCTCTGAGTCTAGCACTTTCATAAAAGTACTAGTTAAGATATGAGGGCCTAACTCCAGAAGCTTGGCTTACTGGCAATTTCTTACCTCAGGGCTGCTTCAGGCTAAGATCATAGCACTTTAAGAAAGATTGTAGATAGAATATAAGATGTGGCTCATCCCCTCCCTCTACTAGAACAGTAGCTTTGTTTCTTTTCTGATGCTATGGTAAAAGACATTAATAGGAGCAATGTAAGGGAGAAAGGGAGCATTAGCTTCACAGTTTCAGGTTACAGTACATCATGGCAGGGAATTCAAAGTGGTAGCAGCTTGAATCAGCTGGTCCCCTCACATTCTTAACTAGAAAGGAAAGAACTACAAACACATGACGTCCAGCTTAATTGTTCCATTGTATACAGTCCAGGGTCCCTGCCCAAACAACAGTCCTTCCCACGGTTAAGATAGGTCTTCTTCCATTGGTTAATTTATTTAAGACAACTCCTGAGAAGCATTCTGGGATATTAGCCCTAATCTACACAACCTCTCATAGGTGTGCTCAGAGGCCTGTCTCCTAGATGTCAATTTGGCCATTAATATTGTCCATCACAAGCAGCATCTTGATTTAACATTTCGAACTCCAGATCCCCCATGGCTGTTCAAGATCTAGGATTATGCATATCTCCTATCACTCTAAATGTATTCTATTCTGGGGGTTGAACCCAGAGTCTTCTGTATGTTTGTGAAGCACTCTAGCAACTGAGCTTTTGCCTTAGCCCATTTTTATATTTTTCAATAGTTGAAATGCCAGTATAAGAATTCTTATCACTGAGTGGAGACAGGCAGAAAACAAAACAGTGAATATAAAACCATACCACCATTGCTTCTATGTTAAGTAAATGTGAGCATGGTAGTACATGTTGTATGAGACCCCAATCACATATAATTAAGCAAATAAAAATTAAAGGAAAAACAATCAAATTGTGTAGAAAGAACAAATTCGTACTAAGGGAGACGGAGGTGATGTATGACTTTAATTTACTTCCTCCTTCTTTCTTTCTTTCTTTTCTTTTCTTTTTTTCATTCTTCTTTTTCTTTCTTTTTTTCTTTGGTGTTGAGACAGAGTCTCATTGTGTAGCCCAGACTAGCCTTCAACTCAGTCTGACATTGAACTTCCAACAATCCTCCCACCTCAGCTCCCTGCATGATAGGACTATAGGCATTAGCTATGGTGACTGATAAACTTTCTCTTAATATATGTAAACTTTCAATTTTTTTGTTTAGTGGAAGAGCATGAACTGGACAATTACACAATAACAATTATATATGAACATAAGGAAAGAAGATTCTGTGCTCACAGTCAGTGTAGTGCCTGGAACCTAGAGCAAAGAGACTGCCTTGCTCTGCTCTGCTTGAGGGCTCCACCCTCCTCCCCACCGGCCCTGTTCTGCTTGTTGATTGCCTTGTGAGTCATCCCTTGCTCTACTTCCCACCACACCCAATCCCCTGGGTGAATTACTGCTAACTTCCTTACTTAAAGCTGTTGTCCACAGTAGTTCAAAGTTCAGACTGTAGAAATGTTACTCCGCATTTCAATGACTAAGCTACTCTTTTCTACCTTGGAGTTATTATCTACTATGGCAAGCCGTGCATTCTCCTCCTCCATTTTATAGCACTGCAAATATGCCTTCTGCACACAGCTGAAAAGTCCCTCTCTGTAGGGATTTTATGTACTTCCCTAACTTCTATCATAAAAATAGAATACTCTTCCTGAAAGGTCAACCATCGTCAATATCGTCAATGACCCTTCTTCTCCCTTCTACCAGCACCCTTTTGAGGCGATAGAGGTGTAAATTAACCTGTACTGCTAAAACGGGGGGGGGGGGGGGGTGAGAAGCAATTGTTATGAGCTTAGACTCTGGGAGGCACAAGAGCTAACATGAGGTCCTAAGAGTTCAGCCCTTAGAACCCATGTTAGAAAAATGGTTAAGGGGCTGGAGACATGGCTAACTCGTTAAGAGCACTGACTGTTTTTCCAGAGGGTCCTGAGTTAAAATCCCAGCAACCACATGGTGGCTCACAACGATCTGTAATGAGATCCGATACCCTCTTCTGGTATGTCTGAAAACAGCTAAATAAATCTTAAAAAAGAAAAAATAATGGTTAAGAATTAGAGGGGAATGTGATCCAAATACATATAGAAAATTCTCAGTTAATAATAAAAAGATTGTTAAAAGTTGACCTGTAACACTGGGTGTCTTGAGGCAGCCAGACTAACCTACTTGGTGAGGTCTCAGGCCAATGAGAAACTTGGTATCTAACAAATGAACATGTGACACAAAGATTTCTCCAATATGTCCCCCAGACATAATTAAAAGAACAAATTTCAATATTGCAAGACAGCAGGTATGATTATTGTACTTTTATGTGACTGAGGCAGGGTCTCTGGAGCCCAGGCTGGTATGAAAATCATAATTTCACTCAAGATGATCTCAAATTCACGGTCAATCCACCTTGTTCAGTGTCCCCAGTGCTAGAGTTACAGGAAACCACCCACAGCTTTGTTCCCATTTTGCTTTTTACTTACGTAGATCATCTACATAGGTAGGCTTACAGTTATATTGGTATTTGTAGTTTTTAGTAGATCGTTTTAAGAGCTTTTACTTATTGATAGCCCATTTCTCTTCTAATAATTTTGTGTTGATTATGAATTATTTAAATACTTTAGAGTGAAGAAAATATTTTCTTCTTGCCTCGTAGGATTCCATAGCTTCTGGTTTCAAGTCCCCTTTCTATGGGAGGCACATATGATTCAGACTGCTGTTTATTTGCTTGCCCTGGTGTGGGGGTGAACTATATTTAGATGGAAATTGACCATTTTGGTTTTACTCTTCTTACAAATTTGTTTCCTCAGTATGTATTTTCATGTAAGCTTGAAGGGGCACAGTTCAGCTCAGGCAAGCAAGAGAATGTAGGTATTTTGCCTTTTTCTTCATCGAGTAACAGTTTAGGTTCACCTAGATTTACCAGAGCCCAAAGTGCTAGGGATGCAGCTCTCAATTGCCTAACATATGCGAGGCCCTGTGCTCCATCTTCAGCATCTCATAAAACATAGTGTGGTACCTGTCTATAATCCAAGCATCTGTAGAAGCAGGAATACCTGAAGTACAGTGTCATCTTTAGCTCCACAGTGAGCTCAAAGTCAGTCTAGAATACATGAAGACAGACAGACAAATACACACATACATACAAATGTGTCTATGCATATATGTGTATGTGTACGTATGAATTAGAAGCCTACCATAGGATTGGAATGACAGGTTTTTAAAACAATATGCCAACAGAGAAACATCAACAAGTTTGAACATTAACATTTGATCAATTAACATGAAGAATTAGGTCAGTCCCAGTTGGCTCCTGTTGGGAGATAAATCTTGCATCATGCTGGTTCTAGTCATGTGATGCCACAGCAGTTTGTCAGATTCAGGAGGAGAGCTGCCGATCGCCTGGCTGTCTGTTAGTCCACAGTCCAATTATCTGCTGTGGAGACGTTCTAAGGCTGAGTGACTGGTTGCTATTTTTTCTTTTCTATAAAAACAATGATTGGTCAGGTAATGGTGGTGCACACCTTTAACTCCAGCACCCAGGAGGCAGAGGCAGGCAGATCTATGAGTTTGAGGCCAATCTTGTCTACAGGGTGAGTTTTAGGGCAGCCATGGCTACATAGAGAAACTGTCTCAACACACACACACACACACACACACACACACACACGGATTGGAATTCCAGCTTTATTCATTGATTTATTTGCAAGTAATTAGGATAAATTCTACTTTTGTCCTGAAAAATCATTATTATAAAGCCAAAACCAGTCCACGTGGCACTAGTAAGAAAGGTCCCAATGGCATCATCCTATAAGAACAGAACCTGAAGAAAATTTTCCAGAACCCTTTGCAATCCCACAGCTGCTAGCCTACTCCTGCATGGAGAGAACCTTATTAAGAAGGAATGTTAAGGGCTGATTGATACTTTTATTGTTTTGTTGTTGTTTTGAGACTGGGTCTCATGTCACTGATGCATGCTTTCAACTCACTATGTAGCTGAAGATGGCCGGCCTTGCTTTCAGATTCTCCGGCATCTCTGTACTTAATACTAGGATTGCAGGCATGTACTACCATGCTGGGAGACTGAGCCCAACCTCCTGTAGGCTAAGCAAGTAGTCTCACAAATCAGTTACTTCCCAGACTTTGCTTTTTGCTTTAAATGTACCACAATTGATGCATACTTTTTATTACTCACCTTTCCTTAAAAAGTCACATGTAGGCTGGGAGGATGGCTTAGTATTTAAGAGTGCCTGTTGTACAAGTTTAACACTGGAATACAACCTCCATAAACAAATGTAAAAAGATGGTTGTGTGAGCTCATGACTCTAGCCATGGCTACAGCCTGTGTTGTACAAGACACAAACTCAATAAAATAAGGGAAGAGTGACAAAGTAGAACACCCAACATCCATGCCTGGCCTCTACACATACATGACCATGCCCATGTACCACACATACATATGTCAGAAACATATATGTGCCCATATACAAATAGTAGTAGTAGTAGTAGTAGTAGTAGTAGTAGTAAGACTTCAACAGACTTTTTAAAAATCACACCTAAAAGCCACTATTTTTAAATTAAAATATTATTTTATTGCTTCTAGAGACAGTATCTCATCTAGCCAAGGAACAGAACTCTCAGTCCTCTTACCTCCATGTCCCAAGTGTTGAGATTACAGGCATGAGCCACAATATCTACCTTTGTTTTCTTTTGTTTTCAGGGTCTCTGTAACCCCTGAAGTCACAGCGCATCCAGACTGTCCACAAATTCAGTTGACCTCTTTTTGCTTCAGCCCCCTGAACACTAGGATTCCAAGGGTTAGCCACAGTGCTTAACTTGACAGCCACATTTAAGAAGTGGCTTTTATTTGTAATATTGGTTATTTTTATCTATTTCCATTTCAAATGTTAGCCCTTTACCCAGTTTTCCCTTCGAAACCCTCCTGCCCCACCCCCCTCCCCAGAAGTAGCTTTGATAAAGTGAGAATTGGTGAGATAGCTCATAAGGTGAAGGAAGTCCTCAGTTCCACCCAGGGGATATACGTAGAGGCAAAAGGAAGAATCTCTGAACGTGCTATATGGAGCGCATTCATAAGACTTGGTACAACTATGCAAAAAAACACTACTTAGTCACACAAAGAAGTAGATGATATTAAAAAAAAAAAAACAATATGAATGGCCCTCAAACCCATAAGGAGAGGCTGGACATGTGGCTCAGATAGTAGTGTGATTAAGTAGCATGAATAAAGACGTAGTTTTTATCTCAAAACCTGTGTAAACCAGGTTAATGGTACATCCTAAAAAAAAACTCAGAATTTCAGAATCTCATCAGGAGGGGCTGGGGGTACATCAAGTGTTTATCACACGTGATAGTAGATATATCTTGTGTGTCTCAAAATGAAAGGCAAATTCAATAGCTAAGCAAAGAAATGATTATTGGATTGAAATGGTAAAATATCATTTTTTAACCTAAAAAATGTATTAAGTGTATAAGAGCATTTTTTGAAGTTGAAATACCTTTTAATTTGATAACATGTTCCTCTAAAGAAATAGCTTAAAGGAATTTGCATAGAGTTTCAAAGAGATATTTCAAAGATAACCTGAGTTTTATGCTCATCAGCAGCCGCACAGAAGAAGGGGGAGGAGGAAGAAGAAGAGATAAAGTAGCAAGGAATGTTGGTTGTTTTATTTCCATACAAATAACTTTATACCCAGCGGGACTATAATGGAAAAATAAATGTTTAAAAAAATGAAAAGAAAGGAAAATGCTCAGTTACTCTGTTGTCACTGACTTCAGGAACTAAGCACAAATCCTTAGTCAGAATGATCAGAAGTTCACAGTCATCTTTAACTATAAATGGAATTTGAGGTCAGCTTGGCCTACAAAAGACCCTGTGACAAACACAAAAGCAAATCAATACAGAGCAAAAACTGCAGAAGCCAAAAGCCACATATTATTGAATCCCATTTGTGTGATGTTATTTAACAGCAAAGGCAACAACAACAGAGCACAGAGTATAGTGGCATTGCTTATACAAAACAAACCAGCATTTAGGAGTTAAGAGTAAAAGAGGGTAGCCTGGGTTACATATTTTGAAGTGCAGGAAAAGGAAAAGGGAGAGGAAGGGAAGGGGAGGGGAGGGAAGGTATGGGAGGAAGGGAAAGAGGGGAGGCAAGAGGAGAGGAGAGGAGAGGAGAGGAGAGGAGAAGAGAGGAGAGGAGAGGGGAGGGGAGGGGAGGGGAGGGGAGGGGAGGGGAAGGGAGGGAAGGGGAGGGGAGGGGAAGGGAGGGAAGGGGAGGGGAGGGGGGGAGGGGAGGGGGGATAATAAAAGGACCCAAAACAAATCAGTGCTTGCCAGGAACTGGGAGTTGGTGGGAGGAGATTGACTTTAAAATAGCCAAGTATAAGTTTATGGGACAATATAAATCATCAATGTCTTAACTGTAGTGAAACTTACAGACTGTTTGGAGCTCTGACCTCATAATACTCTTTACATAAAAAGATGAACTATACATCATTACATAGGTCATTAACAATACACATAATGATTCTATCTACACAAAAGGCATTTGTACTGATTTGCTCACCATTCTGAAATGAAGACGTAATTGTGTTCATGTGACTACAGTAATAAGGAAGGTTCCATAAACAAATGTACTAGGGAAAGAAACCAGTCCTCCAGGACTGTGGAGGCCTTGGAGCACAGGTTCCAGTGGCGAGTACATCAAACTTGAGAATAAAAGAACCTCACTCTGGGCTTCAGCACAGTTGTTGGAGTACTTGCCTAGCAAGCACAAAGCCCAAGGTTCTATCCCCAATATCATATAAGCTGGGCTTGTTGATATGAACCTGTAATTTCAGCACTTGGGAGGTAGAGGCAGTAAGGTCAGAAGTTCAATGTTATCATTGACATATTGAGTTCTAGGTCAGTCTGGGTACATGAGAAAAGTGGGTAGAGAGAGAGAGAGAGAGAGAGAGAGAGAGAGGGAGGGAGGGAGGGAGGAAGGGACAGAGACAGAGACAGAGGCAGACAGAGGCAGACAGAGACAGAGGCACAGAGACAGAGAGAGACGGAGACAGAGACAGAGGCAGACAGAGACAGAGGCACAGAGACAGAGGAAACAAATAGAAAGAATTTTTTTTTTTTAAGGAAACCTTTGCTAGACCCAATGCTTATTTCTTCAGCAGTGCCATGTGCTTTTTAGAGTATGAAGTGAGCAGAAAATTGTGACAGTTCTCGTAATAAATGTATTGTCATAACTCATGAACATTGAGCTGAAGAAAAGCAATAAGAGTAACTGGGACCAATTGCCACTGTATTGTTCTCTAACCCTAGAGAAAAACATGAATTTGATTTCAAAGCTAGTTCCAGAACAAGCCATGCAACAAGCTCTCAAATGGCAGAAGAACGGCTGGGGTAACTCAGTGGTACGTCAAGTGCTGGCACTTGTGAGACCCTGAGTTTCATGCCTAGCAGGAGCAGCACCAAAAAGAAAGAATGTTATTGTTTTCATAAAAACAACAACTATTTACCCAGCAGGGAAATAGAAAAATAAATGTTTAAAACATATAGAAAGAAGAAGATACCAAATTACACTATTGTTACTGACTTCCTGGCATGGAATACCAAACCCATGTGCTGACTCCGCTAGACAATTTGGTGTCACCTGGATCCGGTCAACTCTTTCCCTGGGTGGGAAGCGAGGAACGGAGAGTGTGAGGATTTTAGAGAAACTCAGTCAAGGGTGTGTTACATCTGGTGGCACCTAGATCTATGCCTGCTATTATACCCTCAAATTCTGTAAGAAAGGATTGGAATTTGTCTCACAGAAAGAAGATGCCTGCAGGGAGAAGTGAAATGTACCACAAAGAAAAAGATCCACTGTTAGAGCACAAATGGGATGATGGAATAACCTGGACACAGAGCTAGTACGATATGGAATGAACTCTTGTGAATAAGGAATGTTGTTTAAGTGATTTGTGCCTGCTAAGTCCACCTTGTGGATAGACAAGCATGGACATCCTTGTTCCTTAGAGTGGTGACAACTCGACGACACTCTTTAAAACACCTTCTTCTCTGCTTCTTTTCACAAAGCTGCTTGGGATTTCTAGAATTCAGTAGCACTCCAGAGCGGAGCAGCTTGCAGGCAGGAATTCAGGTTTGAAGGGAGCTGGCAGCTGGGAGAGCGGGAGGGGCTGCTCAGTTTGTGCCTCTGCTGTAACAGAGATGTCCTTTGACGGGAGATGAAACTTCTTCACATTCCTCTGCCTGCCCTCAGCCCACATAATTCACATACTTCTCACTGCCTGCAGTTTTCATTTCAACTGGGACCTCACCTCACCAAGCAAAGTTCCTCTTTAGATATTTTCTTTCAGAGATTCTATTCTGTCAGTCAGTGTCAGCACCGCCCCGGTACCAGGAAAGACCAACTGAAAAGATACAGCTTGGTACCAAGTGATGTTAAGCACATGCTTCTGATGGACTTGTCTCTGTTCAGTTTTTTTATACTCCATGTCCTCCTTTCCATTATTCAAGACTGCTGGTTTATTCATCCGTAAATGTGGCACCAAAAAAAAAAAAAAAAAAAAGGCTTCTGTTTCTTTAAGCATCTGAGGACTGCAGAGGTGGATCTATGGGCGAAGGGCTTGCCATGCAAACATGCAAACATGCATTGGGATCAACAGAAAAATCCAGGCTTGGTAGTACAAATCTGTGTCCACATCGATATATGATAAAGACACAGGAAATTTCGCAGGGAGCTTACAGGCCAGCTAATCTGGAATGCACAGTGATAAAGAGACTCCATCAAACAAGGAAGAAGGCAAGGACTGACACGTCAGGTTGTTCTCCTACCTCCACATGAGTGCCATGACACATGTATATGTGCATGAAACACACATAAATTTTTTTTAAATGTTAAGAGTGGGGTTGGAACAATGGCTCAGTGGTTAAGAGCACTGACTGTTCTTCCAGAGATCCTGAGTTCAAATCCCAGCAACCACATGGTGACTCATAACCATCTATAATGAGATCTGTTGCTCTCTTCTGGTGTGTCTGATATAAATAAAATAAAAATTTCAAAACAATTGATTCCTTTGGGGCTGAGGGCTGTGAAAGGTGTTCTGATTCCTGCTCAAAATAGGTCAAAGCCCCAGGGATCCTAAGGGACAGTAGGCACTTCCCTAAAAATTCCCAGGTAACCAGGCTGCTGTCACTGGCCACAGCCCTTCATCAATTTGTGGCCATCAGTCACGTAGAGCAACGCCGTAAGCTCCTTCTCCACAGGTGAGGACATGACACATAGGTCATGTGTCTCAAGACAGACCAGTCACATAGAAGATGGAGCATGCCCCCAAATATATAGATGAGGTATTCCCAAGCTTTCCTTATTAAAACAATGTTGAGTGCACAGTTAGGGCTAGGACTGGGGTTCAGTCAATGTAGCATGTGCAAATCCCTGAATTTTACCCCAGGTACCACATAAAACCAAATATAGTGGTGCAGACTATTTTTACAGAATTTCAGCACTTAGGGAGCAGTGGCATAAGCTATAGACATTCAGGATTATCCTCAGATACTTTAGGGTACATGAGATCCTGCCTCAAAAGGAATTAAGTCAGTAAAGGAGAAAAAGCGAAAGACCGCAAAGTCTAATAACAGATGGGTGCATGTGTGCATGTACATCTGTGCAACAGAAGTCCAGGCCAAATGGGATAGGACAATCTAGAGCTTCGAACCACATGATCCAATGGCATATGACTGGCTGGATAGTCAATCATTGGGCACTGTTGATGGATGAAGGCAGAGAGCAGGCAGGTGCCACAAATTAGGGCAAAACAAAGGAATTTTCCATTATTTTTCTCTGGACTTGTCTGCAGCAAAATGTTTGCCCTTCAACAGCAATGGGGACTCGAGGGGTATCAAGGTAATTAGTCTCTTGGGGCTGCTGTCACAAGTGACCAACAACTAATGATTTCTATGCAATGGAAGTTTATACATTCCCAGTTCTGGGAACAAGATTTTTGAGATCAGTATCTCTGGGCCAAAATCACAGTGTGGCTTGGGCCGTGTGTCCCCAGGAAGTTCTAAGAGAATGTCTGTTTTTCCCAGATTCTGGTGCCCGGTTTCATTATCTCTGGCCTTCTCTAAGTTCTGTTGCTGTCACATTGTTGTCTCTGTAACAGGTGCACATTCTGCAGCTTCCTCTTTTTCCTCTATAAAAAAAAAATGTATTTTATTTATTTAATTATTGCTTGGTTGGGTGGTTGTTTTGAGACCATGTTTTTCTGTATAGCCCTGATTATCCTGGAACACACAATATAGACCAAACTAGCTTCAAACTCAAAGATGTCCCTGTCTCTGCCTTGAGTCTGGGATTAAAGGTGTCTGCCTCCATGGTTCAGCTTCTTCCTCTTTCTTATAAGGAGCTACGCTAAGTATTTCATGCCCTCCTAAATACTGCAGAAAGTTTTGTCTCAAGATCTTTCACTTCAGAGTTGGGGTTATTTGGTAGAATGCCTCCTAATGCACGTGAAGGCATGGGTTGGATCCTCAGAATAAACTGGATGTGTGCTCATACATGTTTGTAACCCCAGCACTCAGAAAGTAGAGGTAGGAGGATCCATGTTGCAGAGTTATCCAGGGCTACATGAAAGTCTGTCACAATGGGGCTGGGGGTTTAATTTTATCACATCTGCAAAGACTGCCACCCCATACCCCCATAAAGTAACATTCAGAGTGATGCCTTAGGATATCATGTTTTAATCTATTACGCAAGACCAGCCCTGCCTTGGTCCCGATGCCTATTAACAGAAGCAAACACTGACCTTTCACTGTCAGGAAGACAGATAGTCAGTCAAAAGCCATGTATGTGGTTCTGTCTGCCCTCTGATCCCCCTTCTAGTTTCATGGGCTGCTGGCTTCTTTCTTGCACAATGACTCTTTGAAGAAGCCCCAGACAGAGCTTCCTGTAAGTGGTGGCTACAATGCATCAAATGAAAAGAGGCAGGCTTCTCACTGGGAAGGGGGTGGCAGATTGTGGCCACATCCTTTGTGCTGGGGGCTATGCTGTTCATTATAGGATATTTAGTGGCATCCTTAGTTTTAACTCAGTAAAAACTAGTGTAATTGTTACCTCTCCACCCCAACTATGACAACTAAAACTGACTACAAACATCCTGTAGAGAACTAATACTCACTGATGAACCAACCTCATTGCTTTACTAACTGATGAAGGCTCATTGTGGTTCCTAGGCACTAGGCTGTTTTATACTCCAGTTCTTGGGGTTTCTCCACTTTTGAAAACAGAAAGGAGTTTATTTGGAGGTCTCTACTCCAGACATTTTGTTATTGATCCCATCAGAATGGCTTCTAAATTTGAATATTCTAAGGCTGGGAGAGCCCTAAGTGAATGGCCCAGGTAGGGGTTCCAAGCTCCTATCTGAAAGACCCTTCTGAATCTGATCTCTTGAAGTCACTAGGAACTCAACAAGCCTCAGATCTCACACAAAAGGACACCTATCAGTTATTTCCCTTGGAACCTCAAGAATTTGTGTAGGTTGGTACTTTTGCTAGTTGGATCACAAGAAGGTAGAAAACCCAAGGAAATATCTCAGCAGAGAAGGGCCTTTGGCATTCCTCTACTCCAGATGTTTTCTTAGTTTTCTTTACGAATTAGAGCAAGTTACATTATCTCTCTTCCTGTTTCTTTTTTAAATGCTTTCTTGCTCTCTCTTTCTCATATATATGTTTTATTATATTTTCATACTTCATTATTTTGATCAGATTCACTACCCATCCCAGTTAATCTTTCCCTTCTCAACTAGTGCCCCCCTCCCATCTACTTTCATGTCTTTGTTTTCTAACTCAGTGAGTCCTATTTGTTTACAGGAGCATAGATAATGATTTTTATACAAAAGAGGACATGGGGGTCTGTTTACAGTGCCATTTCTGCCTTTCCAATGGCTGTGTGCTATGGGTACCTTTCCAATGACATTTTTTAGTCATTGAAGAAAATGTCTTTTCTCCCATCAACTGCCCCCTTCATTATAAGTTATTAAGGGGAGGTTGAAATCCCTCCTCCTGCCTCAGGTTTTCATCTGCACAGTGTAAGAATAGAGTCTTGTTTCTGGGATTGTGGTGGGAGTGAATGGATGATACAGGATAAATAGTGGTCACTTAAAACTCCAGAAAGGTTCATCACAGCTGTGGATTCCCAAGAACATTCAATCATCTTCCTCAGGCAACGCTTCAAACACAGGCTGGGTGCCTCACACCTGTCTCCCAGCACTGCAGAGGCTGAGTCAAGGGCATTGTCTAGAATCCCCATGCCATCCTGGGATCCATAGTGCATTCTCAGCTAGCCCAAGCTACGGAATAAAGACCCTGTCTGAAAATGTACGGATAAGGGTGAGGCTGATGCATGTATTTCCTCAATGTTCTGAAAAGTGATCTACAAATCCAATACCAGAAGTAAAATACAGTAATGAATGCAGCATTCTGTATTCTTCAACACCCACAAGTTTCATAGATCTGTTTCTGGTTAGAATGATATAAGTGGAGTTGACTTCTGTTTTCTTTTTTTTTTTTTTTTTTCTGTAAATATCATAAAGTCTGAAGCTACAATTGAAGTCTGTTTTTGTTTTCTTAAGCACATTTTCTACACTGGCTCCCTTCGTTTTACAACCACACTGTAAGTTCCCAGGCAGCTCCATATGCATCAAGATAAGGCTCCTTTGTAAGAAGGAGTGATTAAAAACACTTCCGGAAGTCTTGCTGTTCAAGTACTCAAACCATAAATGTAGTTGAATGAAGCAACAGTATAGCCAAATATAGACAGTACGAGCCACGAAACCTCACTCATGATTGGTTCCCACCTTTGCCCCAAAAGAAGAATATTGTGGTTCAAATGCCACAGTCCCAGGAAGTCTTGAAATCAACTGAAGGTTTTTTTCAAATTCATTCTTCATCATTACAATTGGACCCCAGCCAAGTACAATTGGTGGCTAGACTGTCCTGGGTCTCAGGTCCAGGGCTGACATTTTCAACCCTCATTTGACAGGACATAATTAGAGGAGAAGCCATACTCCAGTGTTGCTGACATTTGAGCCCCTAGAGCTTTCAATCCCAGCCGTGGATTGGATTTCAGTTTCTTTCTTGCCGCACGGCCAATTTGTACTGTTGTAAACTGAGCAGGCTAGCAACCTCTGAAAAGCCAGCTCTAGCTTGACTGGTTTTCAAAGGCCCATTGAAAGCTCGGAGCTTGTAAAAGGATGTGTTCGATGAAGCTCCGGTTGGCCCCTTTAGGCCTGAGCTGATAAGATGCTTTGCAGCTTCGGTTTCCGTCAAGTATTTTAAAACAAGGGTGTAATACTGGCCTGTGTAATTGTTTGTTATCCGTCCCACAGCAGGTCTTTTACCCTCGTGAACACATCATAAGTCCTTCACATAACCAGCCCAGAAGCTCTGTAAGGATGAAGGCTATTAACCCCGGGCTCAGTTCATGAGCAAACCAAATCATTAGATTGCCATCTGTTAGAGATCTGTGCACCTAAGCCAAAGCTGTACTTCCCCTTCAACCATTTGCGCATATGCCTTTCATGGCCTGGCTTCCAGGGTCTGGATAAACAGGAATTGAGCTTCAACTATCCCTGGGGAAGTGGCTAGCTATTATTATCATCAGTGGAAAAACAAACAATAGTTACACGCTACAGAGAACAGAGCCTGGTTGGCTTCACCTTACCGACCACATGACCTCCAAGTTCAACTAGCATGCTTTTGTTTTAAACAGGAACGAAGTACAAACATGCCTGTACCTTCTCCTGGAAACTTCCAGTCGTACTGGTCTACCTTGTCTTCATGAGGTGTGGGTTGGGGGAACATAAAGCAATTTCGGACCACGTGCTTTTTCAAACATACTTGGAATGACTTCTACACTGTTGGCACTGTAAAAATCAGTGGCTCTGCCTAAGTGCTCATTTCTCTCCAGAAAGTCTCACCAAGCCCATCTCTGACACATCTTCCCCTTAGATTTTCAAATCCCAGACATGGAGCTTTTCACCATCATTTAAGATCACTGCATGGTCACTATCAGTCCTAAATTTCAGCGATCCTTTCCTAACAAAAATAAAGCAAAGTCTAATATAGCCATAAAGTAGTGTTGCCGATTTTGTTCATCTATCAGACGATCCATTAACCTTGAATATTTTAATTCAAAGGTGTAGGCTTGACTGGTATTCAGAAATACAGTAAAAAAGAAAAAAAAAATTAAGCCCAAAAACCTACGGTTAGAGATGGTCATTAGAGAAAAGTGGTCTGTCTCTTTAATATTCTCCAAAAGCAGCTTAGACACACGGATGGCATGTTCTTACAATAAGCATAATGCTTAATAGTCATTTTCCAGAAGAATAGGAACATATGGGGAAAACATCTCACAACATGAAAAATGATAAAAGGATCTGGGTTTGTCTACCTTTGTCGAAAGAGAAACAAGTGTTTCAGAAAACATTCAGACAAGGAGACCAAAACTAGGTTCTAAAACTTGGGAGGCAGAGGCAGGAGGAACAGAAATTGAAAGTCACCCTTAGATACATATCAGGTTTGAGGCCAATCTTGTGTGTCTGAGACTCTGTCTCAAATATAAAAGGAAAAAGACATCAGGATGGCGACAATTTTACAATAGCCGGGGGTAACACTTACGAAGGTTTAATGCCCCTCCTCAACAATTGAGCCTTTCTGTGTTGTACAAATCCCCTATGTTTAATAAGGGGTTTTTACAATGAAAAAGCCCACTTAGGAAAGTAATACCACACAGAAGTTTGCTGTTCCTTAATGAATTAATTATAGGAGAAGGGAGAAGGGAAACATACTAACAGTCCAGAGGATAAGATGAAGATGAGAATACCAGACTTGCATCCATTTGAACTTTATTCACTCTTGCTTTAACAAGAACATTCACGATTACGTATTCCATGCACCTGGCAAAAAGCCACGACTTTCACATTCAGACTAGGGAATCAAGAGCTCACCCAGGCCGACTGCGGTGGAGGTGGCTGTTCTTGCATTCTAATTGAGGGACTGTGTGCCTCAACCATTCTCCTGGCAGATTAAGAGAATGAAGAAATCACCAGCTGCCAGAGCACAGAGGAGGAAGGGACCAAACAAGGGCGGCTGGTGTCTGGCTGAGACATCCTTCTGTTTTCTTGAGTTAACATAGGGGAAGAGAAAGCCTCCAGTCACTGCACGAAACTTAGAGTGCATGCAAGCAAACACTGCAGCATTCAAGGGAGGGGCCCTGCAGGTCCAAACAGAATGCCTATTTTGGGACTTGTGGTTGTGACCACAGTGTTCTTCTACCTTCAGTTAACTGCTCTTGTTGTGATTAAAACTTTGACACCAATGGCAACTGGGTGACTGGATGCTAACTCTTTTCTAAAGAGGTAGGGATGTTTTGAGACATGGCCTCAAATAGGTTATGTAGCTGAGGGTGACCCTCAAGTCTGGATCCTCCTGTGTCTACCTCCAAGTGTCAAGACTGCAGCCCCATACCACCACCAAGTGTCTCGCGTATTTTTTCTGAATAGGCAGTAGATAAAGCATGAGAGGTGGAAAGCCTTCTGACTCCATATCCCATTTACCCACCCCAATCTTACCATTCTGTTGCTCATCTGTCTTTTGCTATCTTAGATAATCTATCCTTGTAAGTCCTTCTGTCAAACTGCATTGTTTGCAAGGTGTCCCAGTTTCTCTCAAAGGCTTAGATGGAGGAGCTAAACCAGATCTACAGTCTCCCCTGTCATCTTGTAGCTACATACTAATGGGAGCATGTAAAAGTATTCATAAGTCCCTTTGCTTTCCTAGCTTGAAAATAGCAAAGAGACAAAGAAAATTACACTGTACCTTGCCATCTTTATTTTGGTACACTTGAAACAGGAAGTTTCTAGGGCTTTCTTACAAGCAATTGATAAATAGTACTGGTTTCTATATAACATTCAGGTAGATGTGCATTCAGAAACATTCCCAAGATTCTAGTTACTCATCACATGTAACCCCTTATCATTTAAACAAACATCATTTCTTTACGTGTTCATATTTCCTTAACTTGTAACATCTAGAGGATGTTACACACAAAGGTTGGCTAGCTAGGTGAAAAAAAAGCCCGGTGTGAATCCTTTTCTCAACTGCTCGTAAAGAATCCCTCGGGTGGGACCATTTTCCCTTCAGCAGGCATCCTTGTGGCTCACTTAGAGAAGGAAAGAACATTTTATACTCTCAGAGCTAAGAGCAATCTCTTTTGGGAAGCCCTTTAAGCTGTCTGCTGTTATTTATCTGCTCTTAATCCCAATCAATGTTATTTAGCACTGCTGAACAAGCATTAAGGGAGAATTTGAGAGATCTCTAATTTCTAAACTGCTCAGATGCTTATACACCAAGCTTTCAGATCCTAGTAGTCTTGGATGAAGCATTTCCCTCCAAGGCAGATGATGCTCATATTTTAGGATTCACTCATATGTGCTTTGCAAACAAGTTACACTTCCATTATGAGCCACTAATGGGGACTGCAACCACACTGTAAGATTTCAGGATGATGCATCTTGTGCAAGAAATGGGGCAGCCTGTGTAAAGGTTTTCGTATTACCCCACCAAAGGTTTTGGTTATCTTTCAAAACTTCAGACAAAGAGGGGGCAGAGGAAACAGACTTAGCCCACAAGGTCTTAAATGGAAGAGGACTTCTCTTATTCTCCTTCCACTTTCTGATTTCCATTCTCAAGAATATCCAGCTGAACAAATGACCTTAGAGATACGTGGAAATATTGTCCAATTAAAAATGATTTATGCTGGATGTAGTAGCACATTTCCTTAATCCTAGCACTTTAGAGGCAGAGACAGGGCAACATCTGAGTTTGAGGCCACACCGGTTTACACAGTGAGTAAAGTTCCAAGCCAGCCAGGGAGACCCTGTCTCAAATTAACAACGTATGTAGGTAGCTAATACTTGATTGACAATCTATAGCCACCACCAGAGCCTGTCTTAAAAATACCATGTCTATCATCATCTTTCTTTTTTCCTCTGTGATGGAAATGAAAATAAATCAGCAACATGTGAGCAGATATTCTTTTTCAGTTCTAGGGCATCAGACCCAGTACCCGGTGCATGCTAGAAGGCAAATGCTCTACTGGTTGCTCTATTAGTGCTCTACTAGTGCTCCAAACCTTTACATCAACAAATGAATGGATAAGTAAAACAGGTCTGGGATTCAGTGCCATTTGCTCCTGTGTCCCATTAAAATTCAAGCCCATCAAAGAAAAGAAAGGAGAAGACAGTCTTAGGTAAAGTGCAAAGAGCAAAAGCATGGGGCAACTAATAGCACACAAGTGCAAAGAATAACCCTACATAGCCAAATGCTCTAGGTTGGCAATGTGGACAGGGGAATGAAGTCAGTAGAGAAACAAGCAGAACTCAGCTTCCTTGGGTTCCTTCCGGGCTCAATGTGGGCGCGTCCTTTCCTGCAAGGCACCTGCATGCTCTGTGATATGACTTCCGGCCAGAGACATCCTGTAGAAGGGGAAAAAATAGTATTTCTGCTTGCACCCTGCTGTTTTTAGTTTGTTTGTTTTTGCTCTGGTCTAGCATTTTCTCCTGTTTTCGGCTTTCAGTAGGATCTTCAATAGTGGTACTCACTATCCTGAGCTTCATGAAAGTCTCCTTTATATACCGATCTGCTTGGACAATTCTAAATTAACCAGTATTTAGAATGATATTATAATAGAATTTATTCTGTCTGGCAAGAGGAAAGAATATTCAGTATCATGCAACACACAAACTCAATAATATAAATACCTGTGTGCCCTCAGTACTGAATCATGACTAGATTTGGATAGATTTGGAGACTAGAGAACCATCAATTCTCTGATACAGACTTACTGATTTTATTTATTCTGCCAAAGGAAAAAAGTTTCTCATTATCTGCAATGCCACTGTAGTGGCAGATTTCTGGTAAATATTATTTCCTCCATGGGATTAAAGGGCAAACCCAACAGTTTCAAGAGCTGTTACTTTATTGCTAAGTTGGTACAATTTACTAGAGATATTTGGTGACTTGGTGACAATCTCCACACTAGCCTGTGCTTAATGGTTTTAGTGCTATTGTTTCTTACCCTCAGTGTGACCTTAGAGGTCATAACCTAGCATCTTTGTTTTACAGATAAGGAGACAAGTGATCAGTGTTCTGGCGATAGTTGCTGAGACCAGTTGCCCTCAAATCTGCTGCTAAACAGCTCTCCCAAAGTGTGAAAACCACTCAGTTGAAGGTCAGGACTTTCTGGATTTACATTCTCAATGGATCTTGGCCTTCATGTTTTAATAATATTCAGTTTCCTGATAGAAAAGCTCCATTTCCTCCTCTGGACAGCAGATCAAAAGAACCTTAGGAGTGCTGGCGTATATAGACAGATGGTTTTGCTGGACTTGAAGTTTTCACAAATCACTTATTGTCCTGCAAGATTTTAGCCTTCCTTTTGTTTTTTTCCCTCAAACTGTAGAACAGCAAACAAATGAGATAGGTTTTTTTTTTTACAATGAGACAACAACAGAAACCATCTTTTTAATGTTTTATTCCTCACTTGAAATTTCAATTTGTTTAGCCAAGTGATGTTGCTTTTCATTTTTGTTATCACTGCAGTTTCAGTGAGTTCACTGGACTCACAATAATCTCCAGAAGAGCAGAAATTACAGTGGAACATATTTAAGGAGATTGAAAAGTCCATGTACTTAAGTAGGTATGCTTACATTTATTTGACCGGTTCTCTGGAGGAAAATAGAAGAAGGAGGAAATACTCCTAATGCGATTGTCTGATTATTTGTTTGGCCAGGCTGTTGTTTCGGTTAATTGCACCAATAGGGAGATATGGTAAGTGATTTTATATTTAGGGCTGGAGGTAGGTAGAAGGATTTATTCATCTGTTACCACCGGGAGTTTGACAATTCTGTATTGTAGGGGGTCAGTATAAATAGGATGACATTAGGAGCAGCTCTTCTACCTAGTCAGTGACAGCTCTTGCTTCCCACCTCTCTGTTCAATAGTGACAAACTAAAATGACTCCAGTTAAGGGCAAATGATTCCCCTGGATTTTGCCCTCTATCATGTAGAGTCTCCAGGAGAACATTCACGCTACATTTGCAGAAACTCTCTGAAGAACACCCCGGTCCCCACCAGCTCTCCTGGAGAACATTTGAAAGAGCCTGTGCTAATCAAGAAGAGTATTCTACAGATTTGCTACATAGCAAAGGAAGAATTTTGTTTTCCAACAAAAGGCTGCCATTTGTTACAAAACATAGAGATGCATATGAGTTTTTACTTCCAAAATCTTTTCTGGCTCTGAAGTGCCAACTCAGTCCCAAAAACACAGTGGCTCTCCCCATGACTAGCCCCGTAAGTACATCTCAGTGTTATACTGAGAATGACTTTGGATTCTGGGCCAAGCTTGATTTTGCACTCTCAGAAATTATATCAGTCTCTCTGGCTTTGTCTCTCTGTCTCAGTCTCTGCCTCTCTGTCTCCCTGTCTCTCTGTCCCTCTGTGTCAGTGTATCTTTCATACAGACAGACACACATGCACATGTGTGGGCGCACACACGCACACACCATCTCCTCTTTGCTTCTCGAGCTTGGCTTTCCTCAGATGGAATCCGTGTGAGTGGTGGATGGCAGGATGAGATGAAGAGTTAAAGTGCATTTTCTTAAGCATAGAATAGTAGCTGCCTAAACACAGTGCTCCTTCCTTGTTCAAAGCTCAGCCTAGATATGCTCAAGAAGTCGCCTAGCAAAATTCTCATGCCAGTTTTCTTCTTGTTTGTTTGTATTGTGTTAGATATTGAACCTGACGATTCACACGTGCTAGTCAGGTTCTCTGTCACTGAGGGTCAGCCCCAGCCTCTTCCGAATTATTATTATTACCACCATTACTGTCATCATCATCATCATCACCATCACCAGGACATCAAGGGTCTTTTGAGACAGGTTCTCACTATGTAGTCCTGGCTAGCCATAGCATGGCCTTGAATGTGTGAACAATTTTCTTTTATTTTCTATCTTCCAAGTGCTGAGACTATAAGTGTGTAATGCCTGTATTACACTGAGACCAAGTCTCACTGTTGCCAACAATGACCTTGAACTTGCAATCCTTCTGTCTCAGCCACCTCCAGATGTGAATGACAGGCTTGCACCTCCAGGCCAATCCTGCACTTGACCTCAGACACCTGGTCCCACTCTGCCACCATGACACTCAATTTCCTGATACTTGAGACAAACTGAAACACATTTTTGCCTTAATGACAGTTCTGAGTGAAAGGTTGTGACATGTCTTGTTTCTGCATTCTCTTCTTTAGCTTCAGAGTACAGAATCTCTAACCACGGTATACATCCAGATGTAGAGAAACACCATCAAAAAAAAAAAAAAAACATAGCCACTAGAAGTTCATGGTGCCATTTTTTAATCCCAGGGCCCCTTATGCAAGTTCCCTGTGTAAGTCTGTGGCCTGGCTTTTTGAAAGCAACTTCCTGTACGTGTACAAAAATATTTCAGACAGCGATGCATTTCTAAACTCTTGTTCTTTCTTTTTTTCTGTTCCTTTTTTTTTGCCTTTCTCAGACTTTCACTCATGTCCTGCCTGCTCCAGTTGTCTGTCTTTAAGTAATGCTATTCCCGCTATTCCCGAGTTCATTAACACCAGGCAAATTATTTTACATTAATGGACTTACTCTTGTCTATTTATCTACTTATTTATTAATCTATTCATTCGTGTGTGTGTGTGTGTGTGTGTGTGTGTGTGTGTGTGTGTGTGTGCTGAGGATGCAGGCATCTACCTAGAAGTACCATGGCACACAGGTGGAGGTTCAAAGGCAACCATAAGGAATTAGTTCTCTCCTTCACTCATGCAGGTCTTGGGGATTTACTTCAGGGCATCAGTCTTGGTGATAAGCTTCTGTACCACCTGAGACATTACACCAGCTCCTTGCACACACACACACACACACACACACACACACACACACACAAACAAACAAACAAACAAACAAAACCAACAAAAAACAAATAACAAAAAAACCCCACAAAACCCAAACCAAACAAAGAAAGAAACCAGCAAACCCTAATGAGTAAATGCAGCTTTAGAAAGACATTTCTTGAGCTGAAGCTACAGCTCAGTAAGTAGAGCCTTCCAAGCATGACTCCTCACAAACGTGGTGTTGTGTCTCACAGCACTGAGTAGATGGAGGCAGGAGACTCAGAAGCTCAAGGGCATCTTTGACTACACAGTGAGTTCACAGTCAGCCTTTGAATAATGATAATAGTTTAAAAACCTTGTCTCAAAATAAAGAAACAGAGGGAGAATGAGAAAGAAAGAAATTTCTATATTGTTCTCCGTTCTCATGAAAGCTGCTAGGACCTAAATAAACCTAGGATAAAAACAGAAGAAACATTTTTTGTTTCTGCCTCTGCTTCTCCAGTGCTGGGCTTCAAGGTGTGTGCCACCATGCCCAGCTATGACATTTTTCTTAACGGTATTTCCCCTAACAGAAAATGTTTCATGTTTTTCCACCTTCTTTAGAACTTTCTTTTTATTACTAATTTTCTGACATTAGCACACCAAGTAATGTATTTCATCAGTGTATATTTATTAATAGTTTTCAATCCAGATCACTTCCTGCAGGCTCGAAGTTCATGTGACTTGTGATAAAAAAAAATTAGTTTTAACTTAAGTTCAAATGATCTGAGGCCTCCATGGAATATATAAACATTAGTAGAAAATAAAATGCCATAAAGTTGCTTCTCTGTTCGATTTGAGACTTCATTTTCTGTGGATATTTCCCTCGATTGATTCTGTTGGAATGTGTAATTCTTTGATATTTGATTTTGTAGGACTTTAAAAAATGAACATAAATCAAACCCAGAATGCAGAAGCTTATTAAACTACTTTCTTGGTGGAACTATATTTCAGTTATTAGTGAAGAGACAAAAACTACATAGAATAAAGATGATAAAATACACAGTTTATTAAGAAGAAAAGAAGTTGAGTATAATAGAATAAATGGAAAGGTGGGTCTAACATGGTGGCACATGCCTTGAGCCCAGCACTCAGGACTCAGGAGGCAGGGGCAGCCTGATGATCTCTGGAAGTTCAAGACCAGCCTCGTCTACAGAGGGAGTTCCAGGAGAATCAGAACTTTTACATAGAGAAATAATGTCTCTAACTCCCTCTGCCCCAGCCCACAAAAGAAGTAATGGTGGTTAAAAGTGGACATAGGGTGGAGATAGGGAAGAGAAGATAGGCTTATTCAAAAAAGAAATCTGATCCAAGACTTAGGAAGCAAGAGAGGCAACCATGAAGGTATTAGAAGTCTCTTTTAGTCTGAGCACATGGCTCTGTGGCAGAAAATTTGTCTCCTAAGTTCTAGGTCATCAGTTAGAAGACAGTCAGTATTCTAAGTCTCTTCCAAACTAAACCAGGCCAAAGGAATGCTCAATGCAAAGGAGGATGGGAGTTGAGCAGATGCCTGGCAGAGAAGATGAATCTCATAGAGCCCAGTGTGCCCAGTGTACCCAGTGTGCCCAGTGTGCCCAGTGAGGGAGTAAAGAAAGTTGACATTTTTTCACTTATTATTTTGTGTGTGTTGGGAGGACACACTCACACCACTGTGTACCAGAGCCGGAATCATTTCTCTTCTTCTGCCAAGTGGGTTCCTGGGATTAAACTCAAATCATTGGCCTTAATGACAGATCTTTGTAACTTGGGTTATCTCACTAGTCCTGGAAAAGGGGTTTTAACATATACTGAAGCATGGGAGCTAATAGAAAGGGAGAGACCGGGAGTCTAATTCCAGTGAATTGTCTTGATTCAACCTATATAAACATTTTAGTTCATTCTGAAGTTATTATCTTCAGAGGCTTGCTAGGGAATGTAAAGGGCATCAGAGTGGTTTCTGAGGTATGTTGGTTAGGTTTACAAACTGGTAGGTAACACCCTAGGTTACAAGGAATAGCACGGCAAGATAGGATCTCTTTACTGTAAACAAACGTTTATAGTCTTATTGGTGAGGTTACCTGAAAACTGCAGCTATACAGTTAGGAGCACATCATATAGGTTTAGGCTTTAAACATGGCTCATTGTCACACTGACAAGCATATTTTCTGGAGAGATGGCAGTAGAGGGACTACTGCTTATCCAGTTCCTAGAAACCACGCGACAGTTCACAGCCACCTGTGACTCCTGCTCTAGGGGAGAGAATGCCTTCTTCTGGCAGCCATTGATGCTCACACGCATGTGCATATATATACCTTTACACATAGCTATACATATTGAAAAGTTAATGGTAACTATTTAAAACACTTCTATCTAGAAGGAATAGTGTCTCCACCTAGGCACCCTTCTCAGCACATATGACTGGTGCTAAGATCCTTGTCTCAGCTGGTGAGAGGCTTCAACAGGCCTCTGGAGTGCAGAGCCTCATCCCCTTCGCTTTTCTTCTGTGCTCCTACCCAGCTTCAATTCTGCCTCATAAGTCCGTCGTGCTGCCTGGCTAAAATTAAGTGTCCTAAATTTATCTTAACCCCGGCTAAATGAGACTAAAGAATATTGGCTCTTTGGGAAAAAAATCATGAAACTAAATACAGCGTGGTGCTAAATTACACCCTTAAAAGACAAAACGGCTCAGAGAAAGCAACTCCCAGGCACCAAAAGTTTCTCCTTGCTTTTGAAAAGAGTTCACAGCCTGCTGGCCTTTCAGCCACTGAAGAGCTCTGCATGGTGGAAATTACTCAGAGGAGGAAAATGAAAGGTGTTCAGGTGGCTGTGTCTCCAGACTCTGCAGGTACCCGTTCCTGTTGGAAAGGCAGAGGAGGCCCTGCTGAACTCCTAATTTGGGCTGAAACTACAATTTTGCTTCTGCAGCCTAGAGTATTCTTCAGGTCTCCTCTCTGCCACTGCTCGAAAGGGACCAGAGGCTGAAGCAGGAAAAGATCTGTGGGACGACTAGCCCTGCTGTGCCCCCTTTCCCAAGCTCTCCATCAACTCCTGGGAAGCAGAGTTGCCCTGTTGGTTTCTGGAACATAATGGGACGTGGGCAAGATGACAGTGGGAGGCTGAGAGGAGAGGAAAGGAGAAAAAGGGGGTAGTACACAGCATCTGCAGAGTAAAATCAGCCTCCTCTACTCCAATATGGCATCCGTACCTCCTTTGGTACCTTCTTGGCTGGCTGGATGAAGGACAGGTGAAGCACCGTGGGTAAGGGGTAGGGTCATAGGCTGGTATGCAGTTTATAGGTTATTATAAGCTTATTATCCACTCCTTTTGCAGATAATTTGTAAAAGAAGGGCCCCCTGAAAAAAAACTAGAAATAAACCAGCACATGCTCCAGGAGAAATTTTATTCTGAGGTCAGGATGGTTGAAATTTTGATAAAATACAAAACAATTGTGAGCACTACACACACATACACGCTCGTACGCACACATGTGTTCAGCAAAATGGGGCTTTGAGAAGTTCAAATGTGTTGACTCAACTGCCATAGAGACTTCAGCTCCCCTACCTCTTACCCATCCAACATGCTAGGACCTGTGCCCCTTTATCCAATTCCAGAAGCTTGGTAAGTGCTACCTGTAAATCTCAGGTTTTCTATCAACTCCTTTCTCTCATTCCCTTCCCATATACCACCCCAAGCTACATTAGGTTCCCATTATGAGCATCCTAGACTTGCTTTTCTTGGCACGTCTGTCACACTGTATGCTTTTTTTTATTGTTTGAGATGGCATCTTATGTAACCTAGGCTAGCTTCAATTTACAATATAGCTGAAGATGACCTTGAACTCCTGATCCTCCTCTTCTATCTCTGATATCACACTGTATTCTAATGTCATATCTCCATTTATGTAGTGCCTGATAAGGAATGGTCAGGAGTTTGATGAATTTGAGGATGTTATGAATAATGGGTAGAAATAAATAATGGATTAAATTTGATTATAAATATAAGAGTACTTTATGTAGTATATAAATAAAATCAATTATTTTCAGGGTTTTCCAAAGAACTACTATTCTTTATTCTCACTTACCTAGGCTTAAGATATCACCATATTCAGTAGATGCCTTGCCCATATGACAGGTGATCGAGTACTAAGACATGGGGATGCTATTGTGAATGTTCTTTCTAATTTTCATCTTTGTTTAACTTGCAAACAATATGATAATCACTTCCAAGTCAATAACATTAATTCTATATAAATCATGTACTGAATAGAAGAATACAAAATTTAAAAGTTAGTGATAGATATGGCTACATAATCCCAACCAACAAGAAAATTAAAGCTTGAGAGGGTTAGGTGGCTTCTTTGCCCGTGGTCATACCTGCTTAGACTGGACTCTAGGTGTTTGAGATGGTAGGGTTAGTGCTTTCTTTTGTTGTCTCTCTTTTTTCTGAAAGGTCCCATGTCACTCCAACTCATTTTAAACTTTATACATAACCAACCATAAACTTGACTTCCTATTTTTTATGTTCCAAGTGCTAGGAGAAAATCATATGCCAACTTTGGTTTTTTTTCTTACTATTTAACAAAATTAATTGCTTAATAACAAAATCCTTGGAAATATACATATGTATGTTTGGGGTCTGTTTGTCTTTGTAAAATTACTTGTGCTTAGACATCGTGGAGATATTCTTCTTATAAATATCCCTTAGCAGCTTTTCAGCATGGAGCCTAGTGTGGTGACTCAATTAAAAATGGGACTTTTATGTCAGATGACCTAAATTCAAAGTTTGGCTATGTGACCTATCTCACGTCTCTTAGTTACCCTGAGCTTCACTTTAGTACCTGCATCCTGGGTATAGCAATTCTTTCCTGAGAAGCTGGCTGTGGGGATTCAACTATTTACCAGATCTAAAGTCACTGGGAAAGTTCCTGATTCACACTAAATGCTGGTAAATGTCAGCTGAAAAGATCTTAGTTGGAGCTAGGGAGATGGTTCAATCTATAAAGCAAATGTCCCCAAAGTAGGAGGACCAGATGTAAGATTCCCAAGCAGATATACAAATGGCAGGTGGATGTGGCAGCCCACCTGAAATCTTACAACTCGGAGGCAGAGACAGGGGACTCACTGGAACAAGCTGGATTACAAGATGAGCCAAATTGGCAAGCTCTGGGTTCAAGTGAAAAATTCTACCTCTATGCATAAGGTGAAGACGATCAGGGAAGACATTAACATCAACCTCATTCAATGTGAAGAATCCAAAATTTAAGAAAGCCAGTTGTTTTTGTTTAAGTAGTCCACAAGCCTGGAACTTTTTTCGAAGGGAGAAATATTACCTTTACAGTGGTAAGCCAGGTTTAGTAGACTGGCAAATCTTTGCTCTGGGAAAAGGATCTCCCATTCCTTCTAAAGCTGTCTAGTACACAAACATCCTTGAGAATCCAGTTGGGAAGGCATATGTGGTGAACAGCGGTTGCACATCAATATAAACATCAGAAAAAAAGAACACAATTTGAAGCTGTCAACATTCAGTGCTTCCAACCCTTCCTGCACAAACCTGAGAATTATCTGGAGGTTGAGCATTTGCCATGCATGTATGAGGCTCTGAGTCTGATTCCAAACAATAAGAAAACAAAAAACAAAACAAAACAAAGCTACCTGCAGAAGATCAGATTCACTTGGTCTACACTGGAACAAGAAATTATGAATATCTAAATATCTAACATCTAAATAAGTTTAATGTAATTGTGTCAATGTGGTAACTCTTAAGCTAATGTGGATTTGGATGAAGGGAGGCTATAGGCTTCAAGTAGGTTCAAGTTCTTCTAAGCATCTTATAACATGCTCTTCTTGAGTCAGCCTCATTCTGATTATTCTCTATAGATTATGACCATGGACAGAAAGCTGATCTCATATGGCTAAAGGACATTCAGATCACATGCAAATGATTCATATGTACCTCACCTTGCAGTTGTGTTTCTTAAAACTAGGGTACCATAGCCTGTGTATAAGGTAGAAACCACCCCCAGCCCCCAGCAATGCTTTGGAAACTCCTGATTCCCAGACATAGTCCAGCACAGTAAACAAAGAGTCCCCTAAGCTTGGGACTTTGTGCCACTAGGCTGTAAAAGTCCCTCCAGTGATGCTAATGGAAATTTACCCTTAAACCTCTGACAGATCAGTCAGATCAGTGAAGGAAGTGAAAGCCATAACAGGCGTAAGTGGAGCATAAATCCCCAAGCTACACCTGTTTTCCTTTCTTCCGCATCCCTGATGATGCCACAAAGAACTGAGAGAAGAGAGATGAGCAAGCACAGGTTCATTTCCTTCTGAGCATCCCCTTGGCTCATCTCTATAGCTCATGTCTGGAGCAAGTTATTGTAGTGTTTGGGAAGTACAGAAAACTCCTTAAGTAGAAATTTTGAGCAGGATGGATCAGGTACATTGTGATGATGATCAATTAAAATGCAGCACAGTCTCAATTACTATGCTGAATAAAATAATCCTGCAGTAGCATCCTATCAAGATAATGTTTCCGGGTTTGGGTCAAAGCTCTCTGTAATTACCAGCTGGGGCACCACCGTGAGCAAGTGACTGCAGCTCACTAATCCTAATTTAATCACATACACAGAGGAGAAAGTGAGAAGTTCACGGCACTGAGGTATATTAGCAGCATGAAATCCATCTGAAGAAGTGCACACAGTATCCAACAAACAGTAAATCTTGATAAAGTCCAACTATTTTTAAGGTTGATTCAATAGCATTTAAATGTCTGACCCGTAGATCAATAGCCATGTGTGGAAATGTTTATTATCTACCTTCAATGAGACATGTTAGCTAAGATGAACTGTTGAGAAGATTTTATATTAATTTAACAGAGTATGTCTATCAAATATAATAATATAATTTGTGCCCATGGATTTTGTGTGCTGTTATTGAGTTTTTGAAATAATTCATTTTATTAGAATATTGATCCATGAACTGATTTTTCATATGCCTTCCTCCTTTGATATTTTTCATAATTCACCTTTATTTTATAAAAGTATTTAAAAGATAAATTGGATATTACACAATTGATTTTATAAGGCAAGCCTGCAAATAACTAGTTTAACCGTAAGTTCATAAATATTGTTTCATGAAAAACCACTGAATCTATTCTCTTATGCTATGCAATAAACAGACACAAAACCAGTGGCTCTAAATAATACCTACTTGTTAATTCCCCACTCTTGTGTATTAGAAATGTGGCCATGGTGTGGCTGAATCCTCTACTAGGGATTCATGAAGTCAAAAAACAGATCCCTGATTTCTTTTTGCTTATTGGCACTCAGAAAACAAAACTCATGTGCATTGTGTAACCAACGGGGTCAAATCCCATCAGCTATGACATATTTTGTTGACTGAAAAGAAAAAAATAAGTCTGTAGCAAGTACTCTAGGAGAGAGTATTAGACAAGGATCTATCTCTCTGTGGGATGTGCCTAACACACACACACACACACACACACACACACACACACACACACACACACACACACACACACACATGCTTATTCTAGCAGGTGAGTCTTCCAATTTTGAGTTGATAGCCACCAGATCAACCAAACCTAGTGGCAAGAAATAGACACTGGACAGATATGGTGACACATGTGTTTTAATCCCAGCACTTGGGAGGCAGAGGCAAGTGGATCTCTGTGAGTTCAAGGCCAACCTAGTCTACAAAGAGGGATCTAGGACAGCCAGGGCTGTTACACAGAGAAACCCTATCTGTTAGAAAACAAAAGCATAAACAATCTGCAACACACCCATTTAGTAAGTACAGATGAGAGTCACAGAGTATCCAATGTGTCATGGAGCTTCAGATGAAGAAGTCAATCTCTGAATTAATCCTGCAATGTTTTTTCAAATAATACTCATACAGGAATGAAAAATTTCAACATTCCTAACTTTTGTGTTCCTAATTTTTTTTTTTGCAATTATTTCCTTGGGAATATAGGAACAAACGTAATTGCCTTTGGGATGAGACATTTAGTGTTGTGAAAGCTAATGGTTATGTTAGTGATGAGTCCCAGGAATGACATACCCCAATGAAGTTCCTGGGATATATTCTGGGTAGCTGTGGAAATGGCTTCATAAATGTCTTTTAAAATCTGTTAATTTTTAAAAGTAAACTATGGATTTTAATTTACAAGAATCTTCTTTTTTTAAGCTTGAACCTCCACCTAAGACGGTAAGGAAACATCTCAAGGAACCTGTGATTGATTTCTGTGGCAGGAGTGCTTCGCATTTAGCACAGTCATTGGTTTGGCAAAACAATAGTAGAAGATGGTGTTTACACCCAGATGTGGGGTATTAATGGCTTCAGAAGCTCTTGGAAAGTGCTTCTTACATAAATGTCAAAAGAATAAATGTGTGAGGGAATGGTTAAGTGAGTGAAAAATAGGAAACCTGTTATTTTGATGGAGAGGAAGCCATCAGTGGTGAAATATAACAGAAAATGCCCCAGACCATGGTTTTCCAACAGAAGTCATCTGGTCACTATGGCATTACTATGGTTTGAATGTCAGTCCCCTTCAGAACTCATAGAGAAACTGAAAAGTCAGTACAACAGTTTAAAAGGTAGAAACATAACAGACGATTAAACTACATAGTTTCTGCTTTCAAAAACAAAGTTGTCACTGGTCCCGTTTTAAAAAATAAAAGAGAGTTTGGTCCCAGAGATACCACACTGGGTAAAGTCATTTGTCACCAGGCCTGATATCCTGAGTCCAATCCATAGTTCACCCAAGGTGGAGAGAGAGGACGACTCACACAGGTTATCCTCTCACCTCTATATGCTCACCATGACACAGCAATAAATGCTCCCCACATACATACAAAATAAATATAGAAAATAAATATAGAAATGGGAGGAAAAAGAAAAAAATTAGGATTGTGTTTCTTCACCTCTACAATTCTACTGGGCGTATGTGACATACACTTCCTCCCCTTTAGAAGATGAAACATGCAAGGGGAAATCTTGCAAGTGAAGACCAAGGTCTCTCCAGACACTAATTTTCTGGCACCTTGATCTTGAATGTTCTTGCCTATAGAACTGTAAGAGATAACTTCTTATACTTTACAAATGGAACAGTCTCAAGTCTTCTGTTGAAGTAAGGCAAATAAACCTTTTAAATTACAAAACCCTTTAATGGAGTAGGAAGGATATAAAGACAAGGGTAAGTGTGCCTTATAGAGGAGCAAAAGGATCATTTGGAGGTATTAATTTGTAATTAGATAATATTAAGACCTTTATGCTTTTATCAGAGTAAAGGTTGATGCATCTATTGTGTGCCTACACTGCTTGAACATACCCTATAAACACCTCTTTCTCAACAGTTAGATGTCCATGCTTTTACTGGGGTAAGTGGCCGGAAACTGTCCTACTGAAGAGTCTTTCTATCTCATCTTTAACACTGCTAATTCGTAGCTCTGTCTTTCACATTCTTATAGTTATTTGGAGAGGTTGGGCTGTATTAATTCTAGGGTCTTTTCCATGCTGGATAAGCACGTTACCAGTGAACTAGATCCTCAGCCCTTTTCATGGGAATTTTGCTTTGTTTGTCTAGTTGGCTTGGGGCTTTGCTATTTGTTTGTGACAAGAGCTATTATAGTAGAGATTGTCCTGTATTCAAAGATGACTTTGACCTTCTAACCCTCTTGCCTGCACTACCCTAAGGTGAGACTAGACTGGTTTATGTGGTGCTGGGGTTCAAACCCAGGACTTTATGCATGAAAGTCAAGTGGCCTACCAACCGAGCAACATCTCCACCCTCCTGTGGGAAACACTGTAAAGCTAACATCCCGTAGAATAACTACTGAGATGCCATGCTTGAAAGATTTTAGTTTCAAAGCACGGGATAATGAAAAGGCATACTGAGCAACAGTGGAGCTCAGGGAGATGTCTTTAGAAGAGAATACTGGGTCAGTTCTCCAGGTGGCATTTGTGACTTAGGAATAGCAAGATGTAGCCTAAAGTTGAGAGGAGGGCAGAGAACCAAAACCCCCAAGGCTCATGGTCTTTATTCTGCAATTTACTTGCTCTGGTTCGTGGAGTCACCAAGAAGAAATTTGCAAGGACTTTAAGGCTATGAGTGTCTATTGATTGGGGCCCCAGACAGACTCAAAGAAGCCTGGATTCTATTCCATAGAGAAGAGTTCTCCATCGAAAATAGAATTCAAGACCTAAGAATGAACCCCATGCATAATTAAAAAATTCCACCAAATTGCTTTACTTTTAAAGACAGGGTTTTGTGTTTCTTGGTGGACTCGAATTGAGTTTCCTGGCTCTACTCCCTAAGTGCTAACATCACCACCCCATACCACTGCACCAGTTCATGAAATGCTGGGGATGGACCCCTGGGCTGCATGGATGCTAGGCAAAGCTCAACCAACTAGAGCTACATCTCCAGTCACTCCTCTGCATTTTAAATTTTTAAAGTTTTTCATATGAATATTGGCACTTGTAAAGATAATATAGCATATTTGCTATTTGTTGGACAGGATCTCACAATGAAGCACTTGGATAGTCAGAAACTTGCTATATAAACTGGGTTGGACTCAAAAACACAGAGATCCACCTGCCTCTGCCTCTGCCTCTCTAGTGTTGGGATTAAAGACATGCACCACTCACTACTCCCAGCTCCTAATGTAATGTACTTTATTTGATACAATATATCCAAAACACTACCATTTCAATGTTTGATCAGCTGAATGTGATAGCTCATGTGTACAATATCAGCACTCCCGAGAAAGGAGAATACCCACAAGTCTGAGGCCTGCCTGATCTACAGTGAGTTTGCGGCCAACCTAGACTACAGAGTAAGATACTGTCTCTTTGTACACGATATTTTATGCTAACTTTTCAAAATGAGTCAACAAGATAGGGAATGCATTTTATATTTATAGACCATTTAAATGTGGATTTTACGCATTTGGTTGTTTACATATCACAACCATATGTAAGTGGTGGCTACTGTATACAAAAATACACCTATAGAAATGTTCTAATAACTACTTAGCTGGAGGTAAGATGTTCAAGTTGGTTCAGTAGCTGTACATCTATAACACTAGAAAATAATCTGGGAAATCTAAAATACTCTTAATTGTATATTTAAAGGTGACCTCCAAGAAATTTGCTCCAGAAAAATGCTTAGAAGGAAATTAAATATTATCAGAATATGAAAGTACCTGTATGTAGGTTGTTATAGAATAATTTCTGAGATCCTAGCCTAGAAATTCAGTATTAATGTTGCACATACAAGGAAAGACAGACAGACAGACTGGCAGAGAGAGACAGACTGAGAGACAGAGGGAGAGAAAGAGAGGGGATGGAGAGAAAATAAAGGAGAAAAATCAGATGTGCTTTATTTTATAAGCTATGGTTGCATTTAGAAAACAGAAACCCACATCACAGGGGCAGAGTGCATGTTTTAGGTGGAAATAATGTCACTGTTTCTTCAGGGAAATGTATAGCTTCTGGCCTCTGTTCTTTTTGGAATCTGAATTCAAGATCAGAAGTGGATGTTAATGGTGGCTGTCCCCAAACTGAATATGCCTTCATTAATAGAACTGCTCTGTGCAAGCAGTCTCCTGATGGCTCATTTCCACGCTGCAGAGCTGATTCATCTGCAGGAAATGCAGCGACAAGTTCATTTTCCCAGAAAAGGTCTTCTCTGCCTCCTTAAGATCAAATCTCTTCCTGCTCTTCTCTTTATACCACTGACCTTTGTCAACAGCCATTAGCCTCTCCAAGTGTTCCAAAAATAAATGAAGGGCCACTGAGATGGTTCAGGTGGTAAGAGTGCTGGCTGTAAAGGTGCTTGCCTAGACTCCGGATGACCTGAGTTAGAATCCCAGAATCCACAGGGTGGAAGACGAAAGCCAACTCCTGCGAGTTGTCCTCTGATTTCCACATGCACTTATGGCCTACATACCCAGTAAATCTAATAGAAAAAAAAATGAAGTGTAGTGGCTGGGAGGTGCCTCTGTGCATAAGAGTGTTCTCTGTACATGTGTACATCAGAAGCAGGAAAAAGTTATGTATGCATGTAACCCTGTGTGGTAAGGATAGAGACTGAAGGCTCACCAGCACTCTGCTGGCCACTGGCCAGCCTGTTTCCAGGTTCAGTGAGAAACCATATCTCTAAATAATAAGATGGTGACTGGTAGAGCAGAATACCCAGCATACCACACACGCGCGCGCACACACACACACACACACACACACACACACACACACACACACACAGACAGAGTTAGCAATTGAAGCAGATGGTCAACATTGACCTCTGTAGGCATTCATACTCAGATACATTCACCCACACATAAACACACATACATACATATCACACACACGCACACACATAAACACTTTAAAATTTTGCTTAATTCTCATGTGCATGTGTGTGTGTACCTTTATGAGTTCATGTGTACCATATGAATGAAGGTGCCTTTGGAGATCAGAGGTCATCAAATCTTCTGGAAGTGAAGTTATAAGAAGTTGTGAACCACCTGATATGGGTGCTGGGAATAATCTACTTCCTGTGGAAGAGCATTAGACACTCTGAATCACAGAACTGTCACTCTAGCCCCCCCCCCACCCTTATTTTGGACACTAAGGACTGACGAAAGGGTGTTAGTTTGAAAGGAACATTATAACACTGAGGTAGCTATACGCCCATGATAAGTGAAGAATTTACTGACAAACCTTAAATGTTTCATGCAAAACAGAGGCTCTCTTCTACATGATATTTTCACACGGAAGCTTAAGATGCTTCACAGTACAAAGTTTCTTTGTTGCCAGACCTCTTACATCATCTTATACCCATGAAGTAAGTGATTATGCCTCTTAAAGCTAAGGTCTAGGACTGGGGATGTAGCTCAGGAGTAGAGTGATCATCATGCACAGGTACTGGATTAATAAGAACCAAAACAAACTGTAGATCTAGAATTGGTATAGCAACACTTCTGTAGGTTTCCAGTGGTCAAGAAAATTCAGGCCATTAGGATGGCTGCAAAAAAAAAAAAACCAAACAAACAAATAAGCAAAAACAACATTCTAAAGCATGTACATATGGAGACAAAAGCAACTAATGGACATTACCTTGAAGGACACCACGTCTTGTTTGGCACCCGAAGAAATGTAATAGCACTTCTTTTTTCCTCTGAGATAGGCATATGTATCCCAGGATGATCTAAAATCTCTCATTGAAACCAAGGATGACCTTGAACTTCTGATAATCCTACCTCTACCTTCTAAGTGCTAGGATTACAGGAGGCCACTACCACACCTAGTTCATGTAGGGCAGGGGAAGATACCAGGGCTTTGTTGGTGTTGCAGAAGCAAGCCAACATCCTAACTCATTGCCAGTCTTACTGTTACTTTTTCTTGTTCTATACTTTTATTTTTTATCTGAATATTATCTAAATGATAACTACCATAATTCATTTTTATCAGTTGCCCTGGCTGAGCTGGATCTCTGGATACAGCCCAGGTCAGCCTCAAACTCACAGCAGTCCTCCTGCCTCAGTTCTGTGTGATGGGATTATAGGTATGTACCATCATGTCTAGAAGGCAATAAATTTTAAACTGCGAGATGTTTGTGCTCATAATTTATTAAACAGTGTCAACTTGAATGTTGGGACTAAACAGATGAAGAGAGAAAGATGTGAGTAAAAATATGGCATCTGCTATGTCTCCAATATGTTTTGCTTCATTTTGTTTTGGTTTTGGCTTTGTCTCTAAAAGAATAACTAGCTAAAGGACTAGGTGATGAACAAGAGGAAAGTGATGTTTGTTCTCTAGGAGAAATGAGTCCTTGCCTCTTTAAGCAACGCCGCTTGCTCATCACTTACCTTAGCATGTGGCCACTTTCTCTTACATTCACATGAAGGCTGTAATCTATGTCCTCAAGAATAAATCAATTTACCTCGGAGGCCATGGGCTTTCTTCTACTTGAGAGATCACTCCTATCTAATCAACCTCACAGTCAATCTGAGAACAGAAGGCTCCTGAAAGGTGAGATCCTGAACGTCATTTTCACCTCATCAGAAAGGCCAGGGCCTTTAATTACTTGCTCCCAGCCAGGCATCAAGGGCACTTGCTGCCTAACTGTTCTGCAGTTCACTGAGGTTGAGATGAAATGAAGACCTTTCAGTACAGTGACTTTTTGTCCTGAAGATGCTGGACCGCCATTCATCATCCATGGACCCTCATCCAGTCATTTCAAGGACCTACCTCTTTCCACAGGAGATGCTCCAGCCCCAGATCAAACTGTTTTCTGCTTTGTGCCCAGATCTGGTTCTTTTCTCTTTCTCCAGGAAGATTTCTCTCATTGCAGATTCTATTTTGTTTCTCCTCTACTGACGTGTTCCTTCAGCATTTTGCTCTGCTTCTCTGTCTTATAGACTGGCAATGTGAGGAGGGTAAATTTTAAATCCCTATTTTTGGGGAAACACATGGACTTGGGTAAAGACTCCTGCAAAGTGGTGCAAGAAGATCCAAGAAAGTGGTGTTAAGATTAGTCTGGGTCTCTGTGATGCTGCTTGAGCAATCCACCAGGCAGAGAGCATGCCAAAGAATGGAAGCACAGAGGCCAGAAGCTGTGGGCCAGATTTCATCTGACCACACTCCCATCATAGGCTATGTGCCAGATTAGAGAAGAATGCATTGATCACCTCTGCAGTATAAATATCTCTTGGAATAGAATGACCTCCTATGGCCCCCATCATAGCCCTGAGGTCCATGCAGAGAGGATGTTATATATGGAAAGTCATATTCAAAGGCCCTTAGGTTCCCTGAAACCCAAGGTATCATGGCTTCTTCACTCTTACTCTCTTACAAACATATAGTGCAGTTTTTCCAGAGAGCACGGGCCATTTAGAAAGAGACTCAACACATAACAGATAGAGGAATCTAGATATCATTCACTCAAATATTGAAAAAACTGGCCTTATAGATGACATTGCTAGCTATAATACTTTAGTTTTCAGGAAATACATAGCTTATTATTACATCATTATTATTATCATTAACATCATTCATCATTAATATTTAGATAGAGTCTCATGTATTCTTAGGCTAGACTTGAATTCTCTATGTAGTAAAGATGACCTTGGACTTCTGATTCTTCTGCCTCCACATCCCAAATGCTGAGATGACAAGTGTGTCCACAATGCCCCATTACTGTGATGCTGGTGACCTAATCTAAGGCCTTATACAGGATAGACAAGCACTCTACCAACTGCAATCCCAGCCCTGGTTTTTAAATTATTGTTCTTTAAGCCAGGCATGGTGGGGCAAGACTTTAATCTCAGACTCCATAGGCAGAGGAAGATATGTCTTTGTGAGTTTGAAGCCTGCCTGGTCTAAGGATCAAGCCCAGGACAGTTCTGTCTTGAGAAACCACATATAATATATGGTAAACTCCTGACACATTGAGGGCATGAATTAATTGCTTTTACTCTAAACTTGGCTTTGACTCCTTTAGGTGTTAAGTAAAGAAAGCCTCTTTGGTGAGGCATGTTGGTTCATGCCAGGGCTTTAAAGTAAGACCCCATCTCAAAACAAACAGCTATGGATAAACAAACAAATAACAAAAACCAAAAACACAGCAAGTCTCCTGAGGTACTCAATCCTAACATCCTGAAAGGAATTTGAGGCCATAACTTGAGAAGTCCCTATATTGAGGCCCATATCATTACCATACTAGCTCTGCAATTTTGGTAATGCATAAGCATGTCTGTACTTATTTCTTCATCCTGAAGCCTGTGGAGTGACAGTAAGAATACCATTATGAGGGTTTAAGAGGATTCCTCAAGTCAAGGTCTTTAGATGCTATCTAGTCCATGGTCTGTGTTGAACAAGAATCACTCACAAAGCCGCTCCTGTCCACCAGGAACCAGCTACTCTCTAGTGACACCAGGATGATAAATTCACCATCACAATCCTTAAAGGGCCCCACTAAGGAGCCAGTGACCTAGAGAATCTGGTCATATTTTTGTGGACTTGGCTAGACAAACAGGATTCTCATCCAAGAAGCTTAAACATTTTAGTTCACTGAAGTATTGCTGCATCCTGCCTAGCATGGTCCTAGAAACCTTATTGAGACAACTCAGGAATGGAGAGGGAAAAAGAAGGACTGAGGAAATCATATAGACACACTTATAGAAAAGCTTATGGGCTGTGCTGGCTCTGATTGAGGGCACCTGCTAAGTGACCTGGAGCTGCAATGAGATTATACTGAATGTGGATGCCTCAGTCCTTCTTAGAAGGGAGAACAAAACACGAACTCACAGGAGGAAATACAAGGTCAAATAGAGGAGCAGGGATTGAAGAAAAGATCAGTCAGAGACTGCCTTACCTGGGGATCCACCCTATATGCAGCCACCAAACCCAAGCACTATTATTGATGCCAAGTAGTGTTTACTGGCGGGAGTCGGATATGGATGCCTCCTCAGAGGCTCTGCCAGAGTCATACAGATACAGCTGAGGATGTTTGCCGCTTACCATTGGACTGAACATGGGGACTCCAATGAAGGAGCTAGAGAAAGGACTGATGGAACTGAAAGGGCTTGCAATCTCACGGGAAGAAAAACATTATCAAGCAGCTAAACCCTCCAGAACTCCCATGCACTAAAACACTAATCATTGAGCATACACAGAGAGACCCATGGCTCCAGTTGCGTATTTAGCAGAGGACAGCAGTGTCTGGCATCAGTGGAAGAAGGGGTCTTTGGTCCAGTGAAGACACGTTTCCCCAGAGTAGGGGAATAAGGAGGCACTGAGGTGTAGAGGGTGATTGGGAGAGGGAGCACCTTCGTGAAAACAAGTTTTGAAATGTAAATACAGAAAATATGCAATAAAATAATTTTAAAAAAAAACAAGGAGAAAGAGTTAGCTGCTCTTCGTGGGAGACCTCTGTGAAAGAGCACTCTCAGGTTGCAGTCACCTAGGAGGGAAGATTTGGGGTTGCTAGTTTTGCACACACTGGTCAATCATTCCTAAACACTGGTACTTGGGTCACTGGAAGGCTTTGCCACTTCGCTGACTCTGACCTAGGGGATGCTGCCGTACTCATGAAGCTGTGGTGTTTGGGTCCTTCACACGGCTGTGTTAGCAAGACACACACCCTCAGGATTTTGTTCACCCCTCTCACATTTCATGCCTGCTTTCCCCACAGACTATGACTGAACCAAATCCCTCCACTAGTCCAGAATGTTCTGAACTGACAGATTTTTTCCAGAATGTTTACAGAAGTAAGGCTTAATTTGGGAGGGCTGGCTAGGAGTCTGGTTACCAGAGACACTCGTTTTCTGACTTGCTTTAACAGCTTCTTTAGGAAACAGCAAACATCTGTTGTGCCTTTGGCACTCTGCAAGGACGGAGGCACATTGAGAAGACTAAGATATGGCCCGTGCCTACAAGGAGTTCCCACAACCGAGGAGCCTCATCCTAATTTTGGTCCTGCAGAGATTAAGCGACATGGTGGAGCCACTGAAAGTCTCTGAATATTCCTTATAAGAGCAGAACCCTAAAACTGGAAGGTAATTCAGGGTCCACCCTTTAAGTTCTCTGCTCTAATGTTACTGATTCTCTCAATAAACCACTTAGCTTTTTTTTTTTTTTACTAGTACTTTAGAGTTACTGTACTGTGGTGAGCAATAATGCCCCCACTGTGTTCAAGGAGAAACCAAAAACACACTGGCAAGAATGAGTCTGGCCCACAGTGAGTCCTCTCTTGGAAAATGGAAGCTCCAGAGAGACAGATCTTCAGATCTCTTTCAAGTTCATGGGAACTGACTGGGCTTTGCAACAGGCAATAAATTTTTTGAATTCCTATTTGACTTTTAAGTGTGCTTTGTTTTCTGAGATGGGAATCTCATTGATTAAGGCTGGCCTCCATCCCGCTTATGAATCTTAGAATAGCCTTGAACTTCTGGTCCTCCTGCTTCCACCTCCCAAGTACAGACACACATCACCACAACCAGTTTCCATAGTACTAGGGACTAAACCCAGTGCTTTGTTCATGGTCACCAAGTATATCTATCAACTAAGATACACTCTTACACATGGTCAGTTTTTCTTTGTTTAAGATACAGTTTTGCAATGTAGCTCAGGCTGGCTTTGAACTTATGGAAGCCTCCTAGGCGCTAGGATCATTAGGTGTGACTCATCATACTCAATTCAGTTTTAAGTTTTAAATTCCCTTACTTAATTATTTCCAACAACTTCCCTGACCTTAATTTCCACCTTTAGTCCTATTGAGACAAGATGCACGTAGGCAAATTAAATAAGAACAATGTTACTGCTTTAATATTTCATTTTGTCAATAGTTAACATATACTATTTTTTCATTTAATATAGCCTCAAGCATGCACCTTTAATTTTCATTACTGTGTGCATGTGGAATGTCTGTCTGTGTGAGTGCAGATGTGCAGAAATGGAGGTCAGAGGATGACATTCCAAGGTGGGTTCCAGGGCTAGACCTCAGATGATCGGGTTTGTTCAGCAAGTGCTTTTACCCATTTAGCCAATTCAATACCTTGGAAACTAAATATCAAAGGAATACAATTAGTTGTGGCACTACTGAATTACATTTTAGAATTTGTATTTTACCTTTCCTACTTTCTGATGGCATTGCTAGAGTGATCTAGAATTGGGTAATATTCATAAAACTATGCCAAAGCATGGCTGTAGGGTCCTCCCCACCCATGCACAGAAAAACATCTGAGCCTTCACTAGTTCCTATATAGCAAGCATTGATTCTAATTGCTTGAGCATTGGATTTTCAGCTTAAATGTCTACACTAGTTGGAAAGCATTTTGCTAATGTTTCGGTAATCAGCCAAAGCTGAAAGAAATCTAGGTCAATCAGATAGAAGCTGAATGTTGATTTTTAGGCTGCTGCTTTCCCTTTACAAACACAATCTATAAATTCAGAAAGACTCTGACTATAAATTCAGAATTGAGTTGCAACCCTCGGTACATTGACTGACTCAAGTCCGTGACCCATGAAAAGCCTTTTTGCCTTTTATCATTTTCTGCTTCCCCATTCCAAACTAAGTGACATCATACTCCATCACCAACACTTACGGTTTTTGTTAAACACTAAAATGTTCTAAAGAAAATATCTTAAAGTTGGAAAAATATAATTTCTCTATCTAGTTTGTTTCTTGGTTCTCTGCAGTTTTTTTTTTTGTTTTTGTTTTGTTTTGTTTTTAAGACAAGACTGAATTCTTAATCCTCCTGTCTACATTTCCATGTGCTAGGATTATAGGCATATGCCAGCAAGGCTGGCTTAGTTTTTATGTCTTTATTTCTTCACCTAACATATGTGTCATCATCATGGAATGGTGCATTCCACAAAAGCAAACTTTCCAAAATTCCACACTCTGCCTTCTCAGGCCTCTGTATGCATTTGCATTTCTCCTTATTCTTTCAAACTGCTTCTAGTCAGCAGCTTCCTCTTCTCTGAGGCCTGACTAATCACATAATCTATGTTCTTGGAATTATTCATGAAATAAAAGCAATCAAGGTCAAAGTCTGGGGCAGTCCCAGTCTGCTTGGAGAATGCACAAAGTGTTTTAACAATAATGTGTGAGGTCTCAAGAACAGACACCACATACCCAAAAAGATAACCAAAGTAATTAGTCTGGCCATTCTGATATCAGTAAAGCCTTCATTTCATCCTGGAACTATTTATGGGCCCAATAACATGATTCAACTTAGTTGGGTCTGACATTTCTCAGTTCCGGCTAGCTGACCTCTGCACCCATTCCATTGATGACTCGACCCATCTATGGGTCATCTTGAGGCTCAAGATAGAACCTGACAGCTTCATATGAAAACTGCTTTCTGTACTCTTGCCTGAAAGGACATCAAAAGTTCATGCTCATTCTTAGAAAAGCACACTCTGTAACCCCACACAGGAGGCAGTTTCTGAGTAAGCAGAATAAAGATGCTGAAAATTTTGCTGAAGGAGGACACAGAAGACCCTGGGCGTAAGGTGAGGCCACATTGCCCACACTTGAGTATGTGTTCAGAAAGAATGTTATTTACTTGACCCTTCCCTTAAAATTCAGATTCAAGCCAACCATGGTGGCTCAAGCCGTAAGCACTACCAGCTAGTAAGATGAAAGCAGAAAGACTGACAGGAGTTCAGGATCAGTCTGGGCTAAAGTGTAAGACTGTCTTCAGAGAGAGGGGGGAAAGTGAAAGGGGGAGGGAGAAGGAAGGAGGAGAAGAGGGAGGAGGAGAAGAAGAAGGGGAGGAGGAGGGGAAGAAGAAGAAAAAGAAGAAGAATGAGGAGGAGGAGGAGAAGGAGGAAAAGGAGGAGGAGGAGGAAGAAGAAGAAGAAGAGGAAGAAGAAGAAGAAGAAGAAGAAGAAGAAGAAGAAGAAGAAGAAGAAGAAGAAGAAGAAGAAGAAGAAGAAGAAGAAGAAGAAGAAGAAGAAGAAGAAAAGGAAAAAGAAAGAAAAAAAATAGGCTGAGGTTTAGCCCTGTTGGTAGAATGCTTGCCCAGGAATCATAAAATCATGAGTTTGATCTCCAGTAGTTCATGCACTGGTTGTTGTGGTTATGCCTCTCCTAGGACTCTGGAACTTAAGCAGGAAGAATATGCCCTCAAGGTCAACATCAGCTTCAGGTTCAGAGGCCAGCAAAGAATATGAGACCATGCTTCACCAGCAGAAAATCTGATTCAAAAGACCTAGACTTTGTCTGGAAAATCTCTCTTCAATATACATCTAGGGAGATGCTCATGAGGGGTTTCTGAGGACAATGCTGGACATAAATCAAATTTTAGAGAGACCAGAGAGTTCATAGGTTATACTGAGTGAACATATCAAAAGCAGTCCCCCTCCTGGGAAGGTGCAGCGGGCCACTCAAATTCACAATAGAATTTGTACAAAATCCAGAGTAATTATCTCACTGGGATGAAAACCATCAATGGGCAGAATAAGCAGCATGTAAAAATGGAATGCAGTAGTCTCTTGTAGCTTCATTTAATAAGAAAAATTTGAGAACAAATGTGACCATCAGGTTCACTTCCAGACATGAAATAGCACTATACATATCATTCCAGACAAACGAAACTGTGTCTAGAACAATTTGAGCATAAAGAAGAAGAGACCATGTTCATTACATTTAAAGTAGAGGATGACATCTCACAGTATGTGAGTCATTGAATGCATTGTGTCATTCCTTTGATATGGAATTGGATATTGGTTTGGGGTTTTGTTTTGCCATGGTTGTACTGAAACTCACTCTGTAGACCAGGCTGACCCTGAACTAACAGAGTTCTACCTGCCTTTGTCACCTGAGTGCTGGGATTCCAGGTGTGGGCCACCGCAGCCTGGCAATAATTCTTGTTCTAGAGATACTTTTTTTTCTTTCACTCATTTGCACATTCTTTGACTCATTCATTAGTTGTTTAGAGAGAACATCTTCCCTAATCTTCAACTTCCAAACTTTACAAATGTTTCTAGTGCATTTGAATCATTTCTTTGTTGATTAAAAATTTACCAAAGGCTTATTGAAGTGCTTCATAAAATTGGGCAAAGTATTAAATAGTAATGGCTTTTACCTTAACTATAACAATGACTTTAATGAGTCATAATGATATTTATAGTTTAAAAATAAGAAAATGTAAGCTGGGATGATTTGTAAATAAGCAATTCAACAACAAACCCCATAGTTTTAAAATAGACTCCAAGTGAGCTAGTTAAGATATTTCTAGGAATTTTCACAAGTAAACATACCCACAGGCCAACCTTATCTAGACAATCCATAAGTGAACTCTCCTAGGTGACTCCAGAATGTCAAATTGACAACTAAAACTAACCATCACAAAAAAATGTTTATACAAGTGAGGAGGGAATCCAGAATGAATGCAACTATGAAGAAGCAACTGGTAAAAATACTGCAGATAAAATTGGATACTATACCACCATTAATTAAGGCACATATATTAGTAGTAATACACATAAATGCTCACATTGTGCTATTATGTTAGAAAAAGATAAAATATGATGTTTTGTGTGGTCCTATGAAGAAAGAAAGTAAAAAGAGTCAGTTATGGTGGTACACTCTTGTTATAACAAATCATGAAAGGCTAAGGCAAGAGGATCACAAGTTGGAAGCCAGCCTGGGTTATACAGAAAGACCTTGTCTTAAAAGGAAAACAAAACAAGCATAAACTAAAACTAAAATATATCAGTTGGTATAAGCTTCTACTCAGGGTGGCCGGGGAAGAAAAAGCCAATGCCAATGACATTTTATGAGTATACCAGTGCTATTTTGAAAACTTACATAATGTTAACATTGCTCTAAGAAATCATACCATGAGTATGTAGACCATGCTCTTCTGTCCTGAGTCATATTTAAGATTAGGAAAATGCTGTGGCTGTATTAAGTAAGAAACCCTGATGTAAGTCTGTGGACAACCTAGGAAAGTCTTCTAAATGAGTAATTGTTGCTCATAATTGGCATAGTGTGTAGATTGTGCAGATTTTGAACAACACTAATATACAAGGCATTATAATTTTGATTTTATGGGACTAAGCTCTAACCTCTTGATTTTTTATGATGTTTTACAGTTATCTAGGTAATCGCCATGGTGAATGCTAATAGCTAAGGATCATGACTGTGTCTCAATTCCTTTTGTTGACAAACTAACAGGGAATCAAAGTTCAAGTGAGGTTATGAATCCCAGTCAATTTTGAAGTCTAAACAGAATGAACTGGTGATTCAGAGATAGTTCAGCACTAAACACTGATAGTGTATATCTGACTAGTAATCATTCATTTTAAATCATTAAGGGGAGAGATAATTTTTGTTAGTAAGCATCTCTAAAATGATTCTATACAAGTACACAAAAGCATTCTAGACAGATGTGATGATAACTTTCAGGAGGACTGAATATAGAAGCCAACATGAACTATATTAGCAAAGCCCTGTTTCAAACAAACAAAATGTACAATGGCTTTAATGCAGAAAAATACCTTTTATTGTTTGTTTTTGTTCCGTTTATTTTGTTTGCATCAGGGTCTCCTGTATTTCAGCTTGACTTCCCTATGTACCTGAGGACGATTTTGAACTTCTGATCCTCCTGAGTGCTGGAATTACAGAGGTACACTACCATTTCCACCTTATTTAACAGTCAAGCTCAAACTCTGGGCTTCAAGCATGCTACCAACCTAGCTACATCTGTAGCCCTAGAAAATCTTACCTAAAACATCATTGGAGGCATGCTGGTGACTGCCTATATTTCTAACTGACTGATGTATACTTCACAAAGTATGATTGTGGTAATGAGGGTGGGCATATCATATCCATATTTCAAAGTTAGTTGGCCCCCTCCGTGTGGTACTGAGATTGTATGCCTTCACCTGTTGTTATTATGAACATAATTTCCCTTTTGAGGCCATTGGTGTGATGTCCTGAACACAAGATCTGGTCTATGAGGTTAGACCTTCATATTCAACCTACATAAGAAAAAAATCCCAGAAAAACATTTCCTTATAGAAAACTCAGATGACAGAAATTAAAGAACTGCCATTAGAAACTTCTTATTCTTTAGACATCTATTCTTACATATCTTTCAAATTAAAAAAAAATCAGACAACATTGCTTTCATATCCAATATGGTTCATAAAGGAACATTTTAAGGTGAACTAAGCCTAAAGTGTCACATCCAAAAGAGATTTCCAAGAATTTGTCTTCTAGAATTTAATTGGAGTGGCTACAGAGGTTCCCTGGCTGTTAAGAGCATACCATTCTTGCAGAAAACCTGGGTTCAGTTCTCAGCATTTATATGAATGGTCACAAACACTTGAAACTCCTATTTCAAGGAATCTGATGCCTTCTTCTGGCTTCCTCGGGCACCAGGCAGGCATGTAGTACATAGACATTTAGAAAAAACACCCATACATAAAATTAAAATAAATCTACTTTCTCAAAGATCTAATTTAAATTGTGGCAGTAGACGAAACCATTCCTATCTATAGTGGCCATGTGGGTCTTGACTCAAAGCTCAAATTTTTTCAGCTATTCTGTGAATGGCCTTCCCAGAATGCTATACTGACAGGCATAATACAGGTTGACTATAATCCTCTGACTTGGCACAGCAGGCCCAACTCCATAAAACATCCTAATATTGCTGGATTTATTCGGAAGACTTACCAATCACTTAAACATAGTTGTGAACACTAGTGGCAAAGACAGAGAAGTCCAGGAGTGCAGCTTTGCCTTCATAGTTGGACAATAGTAGGTAAATGACATCATTTCAAAACAGTTTGGGTCAGGTTGACATTATAGCTCAGTCGGGAGAGTATTTTCTTAGTATGCAGGAAAAATTGAGTTTCATTTCCAGCATCACATAAAAAAGTGCATGGTGATGAATTCCTACAATCTTATCACTTTGGAGGTAGAAACAGGAGGATCAGAAATTTAAATCCAACCTCCACTAAATAGCCTGTTCAAGAACAGTTTACACTGCATGAGACTCTGTCTCAAATAAACAGCAAAAAGCAGTGGTGGGTGGGTAGACTGGAAAGATGTCTCAGTGGTTAAGAGTACATCCTGCTCTTGCAAAGGTGATGGGTTCTGTTCTCAGTACCCACATCAGGTAGTTCATAATTGCCTATAGCTCAAATTCTAGAGGATTCATCAGACACCTGCATGAACTTAAAGGCACATATACATACTTACAAATACATATGCATATACATACACATAAATAAAATAAGAAAGAAAAAGAAAGAAAAAATTAAGAAAGAAAATAGGATGGGCCATGACTATTAATTAAAATTAGTCAGGTGTATAAGGCAGATTACAGCACCCCAAGGAGCACCTTTTCATTTTCTAATGGATTGAATGAGAAGAATGTTGATTTCACAATATAAAAACATGAATTGAAAAATCAGGGTGGACAACTACCTATCCTTTTACCAAACTGCTGACCCGCCATGCTGGTGTGTATCCAGTTACAACTTTAAAAATGTGCTGGTGTCACAAATCTTTCTTAATTTCTCAATAACGACTTACTTGGGCCAAGAAAGTAAAAATTTGGAATGCTTAATTGAATTTTTAGCAAGAATCTCAATAACAGAACAACAACAGCAAAATAGCAGCAGCAGGGAGCAGCTAGAAGAATGTAGTAGTCAAGGGAAAGGGTCCCCTGACCCTTCAGCTTCACAGCAAAGTAAGAAAAGGCATTTGGGGCTGCCTTGGCTCTGGCAAAGACCCGTTTTTTGACTTTGAAGCCCTCAATGATATTATTGAAATACAGGAAACTGTGATTTTGATTCTCTGACAATCTTTCCCTTTCTTGTGAACTGCCAAGCCAACCACAAGCTATTAACTTTGATTCACTTTGCTAGGACAAAGGCAGTCACAAGAGCATTTCCTTTTCGCTTAAATCTCCAGATTGTCTGTAATCATGAAGTGGTGTCCCTTCTGCTCATTAATGTGCCCATAAACATCCCTGACGAAAAGCCTGTACAAAAGACAGAAGTGGGTTTGCTTTAGTTTGAGTTTGTAGCTAGAATGGCGAGGAACATTCATCTTGATGAAAGTAAAGTTGTCTCACTCTGTATTAGAATAAATAGCCCTTCAAAACAACAGTAAGGATGGGTCTATTAGCAGGTCCAGGAGGCACTTCTGCTTTCTCAGAACATGAAAGCAAATGACTAGAAACATTAAATGGAGTATCAGGAGTTGTTAGGTTAGGTTAGGTTTGGTTTGGTTTGGTTAGGTTTGATTTGGTTTGGTTTGGTTTGATTTGGTTTGGCTTTCTCCAAATTTCCAGAGAAAATTGACCTAGAATTTTGGCGGTTAATTTTCCTTAAAAGGCCTAAGAATCAATATTTTTTACTTTGCTGTTGCACTTACTCAACTTTTCTCCTGTCTTTAAAGGTAGCCCCAGAAAATCCATCACCAAGTGAATATGGCTGTGTGCCAATAAAACTTTATTTACAAATATGAGTGGCAATTCAGTTTGAGCCCCCTACCCTTTTTACTTTGAGAATATTATTTTAACAAACAAAAGAGGAAGAAGACAACAACAGCAACAAAAAACAAAAACATGTTCCTTCACTCTGATCACTACAATTTTTTTCTTCAACTTCCATTCCAGGAAGTACTGTCCCTCAAGAAAAGAAATATGCCTTTGCTTTTCTGCTTGTTTGCTTTCTCTCTACAACAACCAAGCGTCCCCATACATGGCAACTCCACAGTAGTTCTGCAAAGACCTCTGGTGGCATCCTGGTTCTCAAAGCTTGGAGTGGGTATCTTATATTTAACTTCCTAATCTTTAGAAATCTTCAAATGTCCTAAGCATTCTCTAACTTTAAAACTCTGACCTCTTTGAGTCTGTAGACTCAGCTTACCAGCTTGTCTTCCATATATGCTACGGACTATATTACTGGCTCCTTTTCTTTCATTTTTATCCAGGCGTAGTTTGATCCTTTCCAGTCCTGATCTTTAGGAGACCCATCAACCATTTTCTCTCAACATTCTTTCCTGTGGGTAATTTAGATAACCACAACTTCATATTCTATGATCTCTGAGCTATAACTCTTAATCACTTTTGTCCTGTATAAACTATGTTCCCCCTTCAATGATGACCTTCTCTCCATGAGTCAGTCCCTTGTCATCAAATAGATACAAAATATCTACAGATATCAGCTTCTCTCCAAAGACAGAGCCGGAGAACATAGATAATCACTAAAACTGTCTTAAAAACTAAAATCCCAGGCTAGAAAGATGGTTCCGTGTTTGAGAGTACTTGATCTTTCAGAGCTGGTTTGATTCGCAGCTCCCACGTGGCAGTTCACAATTATTCATAACTCTAGATCCAGGATGTGTGCAGTACATAGACATACCTGTGAGCAAACCAACTTTCATATTAAAGAAAACAAACCAATCAAAAAAAGAAAATCAAAACTCTGTGTGTGTGTGTGTGTGTGTGTGTGTGCGTGCGCGAGCACGTGCGCGAGCGCATGTGTACAGACCTATAATACCACCATTAAAGCAAAAAGCATGGGCAGGAACATCATGAGTTCAAGACCAACCTGTGCTACTTGAGACTTGGAAAGAAAAGGAAGGAGAGAGAGAGAGAGAGAGAGAGAGAGAGAGAGAGAGAGAGGGAGGGAGGGAGGGAGGGAGGGAGGGAGGGAGGGAGGGAGGGAGGGAGGGAGGGAGGGAGGAAAGAAAATGAAAGAAAGAAAAAACTGTGGTAAGGAACAGCAGCACACTATCAGAAGATTTTTGGTGCTTTACTCTCTATGTCGTGTAAGGTGGGCCATGCATGAGCAAAGAATCCTTTGTATCATCATGTGTCCTTTCATGTGCTTTAGCACAACATCTTTTTCTCTATGTCCACTTCAGCTAAACGTTCCTTCACATGTTTGACCCACAAAACACCATCCATTCGACTTTCCAAAAACTCTGAAGTTCCCACTTCACAGGGAGGAGAAGAAAATGAAATAACATTATGAACCAACAGCTCTATGTATTAACAAAACGTTTATCCTGTTCTTTTTTTCCCAGATGCTGACAAAAAAATGTTCTTTTAAAAAATTTCTGAGCAGTGGCAGAGATCTTTAATTCTAGCATTCTGAATGCAGAGGCAGGTGGGTGTATGTGAGTTTCAGGCCAGCCAGGGCTACAAAACAAACCCCTGTCTCAGGAAAAAAAAAATAATCCTTAAATATTTTCTATTTGAACTCTTCTATTCTTTCTAGAGAAAAAATGTAATATTTACTCACAAGAAAAGAAATGTAGATGTGAATATGAAAGCTATATACAGGCATGCCTTAATGATGAGAACTAAAGGCAGCTACAAACATTTTCCTCTGCTGTAATGGAACATATCAATCACATCACATCCATTTGTTGCTTCTTGTTATGCTTCCTTTACTTCTTTGATCAGCCATGTTTGTCAAGCCACAAGCCTTATGCCAAGACCTGGATCCAACAACAGTCTGTATTAGCACCTTCCTTCTTTTTTAACTGCGGCATTTAATACTGTGTTATTAGATCTGTCATTATAGCTTTCCAAAGTTGCCATTCCCACCCAGTTGCTTCAATTATGTATAAGGACAAAGATATAGCATAGTTCTAATATTATAAGGTAATTGATGAATAAGGTAAAGAAATTATAAGGGTTCTTGCTGAGTTTATGCGAGCGTGTACCATTGCGTCTGCTAACTTTTTTTCTATTAAGTAAGCGGAGCTGTCCTATTGCAGGGGAAAATGTTTGTTTTTTATTTTAATGTTTTTCCTAGCTTAAACAAATTGCTTAGAAAACAATCTCAGGATTGTGGAGAAAACCAAAATGTAAATGAATGAAAAGCATTTGAACATCTAGAAGATTATTGGCAGAGACTTTGTCTCATGGACTATGGGCCTCCTGCATAAACTCAGCACCATGATTGGCCATGGAAACTTGAGTCATTCATTCAGACAATGGGGTATGATATTTTTTCCTGTGATTTTTTTTCTGACATTTTATTATTATTATTATAAATTGCAAATATTTAGCAAAATCAGAAGAATTCTCTAGAGGATACTCAGGGTCACCTATATTTTACCAGTAATATTTGGCTATGGAGGATAAATGCCATTTATAAAAATGATTGGAACCAAAAGTGGGTTGAGATTTTTTTCTTCCGATTCTGAAAGGTTGCATATATACAACAGTATACCTTAGGGTTGAAAGGTAAGTCTAAACACTAACTTTATTTCTATTTCTTTTATGCTTATGTACACGAAGGCTCAAGATGGTTTTATAGAGTAATTTAGTGTTCCTTCATTTTGACTGTGATGGATCCCATTAGTTGAGATGTGAATTTGTGTGTGTGTGTGTGTGTGTGTGTGTGTGTGTGTGTGTGTAATGGTTCTCAAAAAATGTCTTATATTTTGAACAATCTCAGATGTTGAGTTTTCAGATTAAGAACGATCAACTTTTACTTTTTGCATTTACTTATTACATACCCATTCAACTTTCTGTCCCTCGGTCTTTTTGCAAATCAAAATGAGCATGGAAAACTTAACTTTAAAAAAAGAAAGCAGTCTTCTTGCCTTTGTGGGTAGAAATCATTAACACCAGTTTGTGAGTTCACATAACAGGGTTGATCTGGTTGTTGGTGATCAGAGTTTCTGTTGTTAGCAACTGACTCTCTGAATTGTTAGACTGATCCTGATCACTCTTAATAAACACCACTGAAATTTGCTAAAACATTTCCTGTGAGCTTTGTAGATTGCCTCTAGTGAGAGAAAGAAAGAAAAGTTTACCGAGTCCATGCTCAGCCTGATCACTTTGGTTAGCTCGGAAAAACCCCATGTGCTTCCTCCCCCACAGTAGCTTTAGCCAGACTTCCTCCCTATCAGAGGCTTGAAGATTGCATTTGGAAGGGTAAAGTGGATTCTTCTTTCTGAGAGAGCTAAAGAATTCTCCACCAAGGAAAGGAGATCAGGCTGCCTCATCTGAAAATTTAGAAAGTCTTGGGCTGCCGGTGGGGGTGGGAGACTATTGTAACTCAGAAGGCAGCATCTTGTTCCTATTGAACAATGCCAAATCCTTTTCTGTTCATTTCTTGCTGGTTACATCAAGAAAGTCACTCTGCAATTCTCATTTGTCTCCACCTGACATCAAATTCCACTTTGATGGGGAACTGTTCTTTGGAATGTCATTTTTTCACAGAGAGTGAAGAGGGGAGGGAGAGACAGAAAGCAGTGGAGGGGGGAACAACAAAAAAAGACTGTATTGACTTCTTAACAGAATATTGTGTGTGTGTGTGTGTGTGTGTGTGTGTGTGTGTGTGTGTGTTGCAGGCAGGGCCTGGGGTAATACTTACAGCTGAAATCCTTGATGAAGCATTAGTAAATTGTATGTACCCAGATGGGCTATAAAGCTGCGAGAGTAGCTACACAAAGCCTTCAGCAACATTTGTCCTTTTTTTCCTTAGCTGTGACATATCTGAAGCTCAAAATAGAAGGAAATCTGAGGCAAGGATGGCATCCAATTGCCCAAGATATTTCATTGGCTAACTTAAGTAGCAAAAAGACTGTGGGGAAGTGGGGACTGCTGCTGCTGGTGGTGTTTGTTGTAAGTAATTAGATTTCCTGCTAGTTTCTGAGAACTAACGAGGGGGGATGAGCTATAAAGTGCATTGCCTTGTGTAGGAGTGATAGTGCCTCCACCCAGCCAGCCAGCAAGGGGAAAACCCTGATATCTAGCATCCTGGCTAATTTCACCAGTCAATGTAATAGTTGCTTTAGTACGGATTGTTAGGCAAGGCAGCATGAACAATGGAGTCTAGATGAAAGAGCTGGTCACACTATGCCCATGTACCAGAGACAGGATGCAGAGACACAGATGAATGCTAGTTCTCAGCTTACTTCCTCCTCTGATTTAGTATGAGATCCTAGCTGAAGGACTACCACCATTTATCATAAGTCTTTCCTCATAGACGATGGTGAGTCTCCTAGGTGACTCTAAATTCTCTTGGGCTGGCAATAAAAAGGAACTCTCATGGATGCTAGGATAGAGGCACAGTCTATGTAGTACTTTCCAAGGTACATTTACCCAAGACAGGAACCAGTGTTGAAGTAGGCAGAGAATTGGGAAACACAGGGACCAAGACTGTCGAAGTAGCCCATATGGAAGAAGCAGGGAGAGAAGCAGTTTATCAGGTCCCCGGAAACCGAGAAAGAACTGTACGCATGATCATTTCGTTTCTCTGGGGCTAGGATGCACACAGTTCTGAGCACAGGCTCTGTATGCCCACTAGTCCCATGCCCAATAGAACATTAAAGGTCTGGGTTGTTTCAAACACCTTCTACTCTTCAATGTTCTAGAAGGGAGAGTGGGTGTTTTAAGCCATTTCCTAGCAGAGGAAATGGGCCTGTGTGCTTAGCTAAAAGAATTCTGGTTGTTTATTTTTCTCTTCATAATGTAAGCACCTGAAGCCTGTGGCATGCCAACACCACTTGGTACTATGCTCTTGGACTCCAGAATTTTTCTGGAGGCCAGACAAGTGAAAGTGTAAGCACTGGAATTAGCCCTTGTGTAAAAGGAAGCAAGACATTTAAAGAGTGTGTACTTTTGATGCCCCTGAACATGGTTTCCGGCTCTTCGTGTTTTCATAAAGCAGTACAGTTTACATGATGGCAAATTCAGTGCTAGGGAGAAGCATATGCTTAGTTGCAGAAAGCCTTAGGGTACTCCTTCCAGAACATTCTGTTAAGCTCAGGTCCGTGCCACAGATTTTTGTTGGGCAGGTCTTTCACTTTAAAGGATCACTACAGAATCGTGTATGATCTGATGTGAGCAAATGGGGGATGACAAGAGTGACAAACGCTTGGTTCCAGAGAACTAGGGCCCAAACCATGACTGCTGAATAACATTTTTAAAAAAACATGTGTGCAACTGTAGGTCAATTTTTTAATTAGTGATTGAAGGAGTGCCCAGTGTATTGTGGGTGGTGCCATTCCTGGGCTGTTCATCCTGGGTTCTATCAGAGGCTGAGCCGTGATGTGCACGTCACTAAGCAGCTCCCCTGCATGGCCTTTGTTTCGCATCAGCTCCTGCTTCCAAGTCTCCCAGCTTATTTGAAGTTCCTGCCTTCCTTGAGCTCAGGTCCTGATTTCTTTCTATGAAGAACTATGATTTGGAAGTGTAAACCAAATAAACCTTTTTCTCCCCGCCCCCAAAAAAATGTGTGCAGAGAGTGTTTGTGTGCACATATGTGTGTGATCATGGAGACTAGCAGTATCTGATCATTATGAATCTGGAGTTACAGTTGTCAGCCACCCATCATGTGCACTGGGTACTAAGTTCCTTTGCAAAAGAAGTGCATGCTCTTAACTTCTGAGCTATCTCTCCAGCCTCATAGTCACTCCTTTTTCAGACAGGTCCCTAGGCTGGCTTTGAGATTACTATGTAGCTTGCCTTGAACTCCTCATTCTGACACCTCCACATCCCAGATGCTGAGATTGCAGGCATGCCTCACCACTTCTAAAAGTGGAGAATTTATATACTAGTCCCCTTTGTTTGGTTTCAGACCCAAGACAAGGGATTGCGATAAAACCTGGCCTCCAGGTTCTCTTAGCATCACTCAATCCCTACTTGGCATACCTTGCTCCCAACCCTGAACTGGGTAGCCCAGGGGCTGGGCTGCCCTTCCCCCAGAGGCAGCTTTCTCTCTCTCTCTCTCTCTCTCTCTCTCTCTCTCTCTCTCTCTCTCTCTCTCTCTCTCTCTCTCTCTCCCACCTCCCTTTCTCCCTCCCCCTCCTCCATTCCCTCTCACTCCCTCCTTTCTCTTTCTCTTTCTCTTTTTCTCCCCCTCCCCCTTTCCCCCTCCTTCCCTCCTTTCTCTTTCTCTCTCTCTCTTCCTCCTCCATTCCCCCCTTTGAGGCCAGTGAACTTTCCTGAGAGCCACTTCCAAATAAACCTGCCTGTAATCTAATCTAATCTGCCCTGGCTTGAATTGGCACATTTCACCGGAGAAAGAACCTATTACCTTTACTGGGCGATTATTGTAATTGAATGAACATGTTTAGCCATTATAATATCTCGACCTGCATTTTTTAAAGAGTTTGAGACACCAGAAATTATTGTTTATACCATGTATGGGAAATAAATCAATCCAGGGTGAAGCATGAAAGCACTCGGAAGAGCACACTTGACATGAGAAAGGGTGAAGATGACAGGTGCAGTGGCTCACATCTGTAACCGCAGCATAAAGGAGGCAGAGGCACTGTTGAACATCCTCTCTAGCTTAGGCTATATGTGAGACCCTGTCTCACACAGCCACAGTGAAGACAGACAAGAGGCCAAAACAAAAGGGACTGGGGAAATCACAGAAAAAGTTGAAGAAAGCATTAAAAGGGGGCTGGGAGTATGGCTCAGGGGTACAGTGTGTGCTTGGGCACCGAATTCCATCCCCAACTCATTACAAATTAATAAAAATACAATTATTTGGGACTGGGAATGTAGCTCAGTTAGTAGCATATTTGCCTAGAATGCACAAGTGCTGAATTCTAACCCTAGCAACGCAAGGACTGGGTGTGGTAACACACACTCTGTGATTTGGCATACCTATCATTTAAGCACTCAAAAGACAGGCAAGAGAAAGAGAAAAGGACAGCCTCAGCTACAGAGCAAGTTGGAGGCCAGCCTGGACTATCTAAGACCCTTATATGCAAACAATTAAAAAGAGTGAAAAAATACTGAGTTGGGGAAACAAGATGTAATTATCACAAATGGATTCCTTCCTCCAGCGACCTTTGTGCAGACTAAGAGGTAAGCACAGTTCCAAGTGTTAAGGAATAAAAGGGGCCTGCTCTCTGAGACACCAAGGCTGTGTTGTGCCAAGTGTGGAGCTTCAGCACATGCAGTGCTTTCAGCAGAAGTCACTGCAAGGGCCTGCCTCCAAAGCATAGTCCCTATGGGTCTGGCTCTTCTCCCACCTCCCTTATCTTTCCTCCACACAGCAGAGAAGAGAATCTAGAACTACTCCTCCTCCTTCTCCCCTAAGTGGATCATAGGAATGAGAAGCCATATTTACTAAAGCTAGTACTCAACAATTTTTTTCTAGACTATCTGGCCCTAAAGAAATTCTCTGAACTACCTTGTTGCACAATAGGTCATAATATCCTCATTCCAAAAGATAGCCTACCCTACTCCAGGGAGGAAGGGATGGTATTCAGAGCGATGAAGAACTTACTGGGATTCCCTGCTTCTGGGTATTCTACTGGATCATATTGTCTATTTGGAATTAAATGTAATTATAAAAGTAGACCTTCTTCCCTGTATCTTTACATCCCCATTCTGTAGTCTATCATGTCATACAGAACTTTTAACAAGAGGCTGAAGAGATGCTTCAGTGGTTAGGAGCATGTACTGTTCTTGCAGAGGATGTGGGTTCTGTTCTAAGTAACCACATGCCAGCTCACAATTGTTCATAACTCCAGTTTTAGGAGATTCAACACCTTTGTCTTTCCCTAGTCAGGTACCATGCCCAAATGTGGTACACATACATACATGCAGAGAAACATTCATATGCACAAATAAAAATAAATAAATCTTATACAAGCAACATTGAGTAAATAAATTGTTAATTGATAAAGGAAATGTTCCTTGTGACCTTTAAGCTAATCAAGGGAAGGTCTCGCCCCTTTTAGTCTCAAAAACTCACCTCTGAGGTAACACAGAGTGTAGGAAGAATCAACTGATTACTCTTGACAAACAAGTTTCCATCTCTAGATGAAATTCGAAGCTCCTGAACTTAATGGCATTTTAACCACTAAGAAAAAAAATCATTAAGACTTTCCATAAGAGATCGAATGAGATGACTCAGTGGATAAAGGGATTTGATGCCAAGCCAGAAAACATGAGTTCAACCCCCAGGACCCATGCAGTAGAAGGAGATCAACTGCTGAAATTGTCCTCTGATCCCCCCACACACACACATCCACACTAAATGAATAAAGCATAATATATTTTTAACTAAAACATAATTTCATAATGCTAGGCATAGCAGCATAAGCATGTAATCCAAGTACTTGGGAGGCTGAGAAAAGATGATCATGAGTTCGGTGCTAGCCTAACACACATAGCCAGACCCTGTCTCAGTGGAGAAAGAATATTCACAAAGGGCAGCCGCAATATTGTATTGATCTTGTTGTGAGGCAGATTAATAAGAAAGACTCCATATGCTAAAACATTTCCTTTGGCCATTGAAAGCAAATAGCTTTATTCTCTAGAATCTCTTCTTGCTTCCAAATTCCTTCCTTTTGGAAATTGTAGCTTTTCAAGTGCTCATGTTTAATATGGACATTTTACTGACCTTTACTCTGCCAGTTTATAATCTGAAAAAGAGTGGACAATATGCCCTCTTTGAGTTTTGAACATCAGCTATGATGAGTTTAAGAGCTCTTGGTTTCACCCAATTCAGCATGTGCTAGTTGTCTAAGTTACTGGGATGGGTGTCTTTTCTCTTTCATAAATTAAAATGGGCTCCTTTTCTGGCAGTTCTTAGGGTTGATTTGTTTTCCTGTATGTTTCTGTTGAGGGCCCTAGTCTTTTCTTTGGCTCACCTTCTGTAGCCCTCCCTTAGTTATTGGTCTCCCGAGGGAGATGAGTTTCCTTTGAATGTCATTAACACTTTATAATTAGCCAGGAAGCCAACAAGAACACAAATGTCCTTTTCCCATCATTGGTGAACAGTTTTGTTTTGTGTTCTGCAGCCCAGGCAGGAACTGGTTAGGGATATGACGCCCTCCATCAGAGGAGAGTGATTGATTCCACAGAAGTTCCTGACACGCCCTGCCATGCTCGGAACTGAACAAGCCTTTCTTTCCAGTCACGTGCTTCATGCTTTTGTGCTGCACAGTTTATTCACTCCACAGCTTCCTCCTAAGACACAACAGGAGAGGACCAATAATGCTCTGAAAGGCAGAATGCAAAACGTCCCCAGATTCACAGTCTGGCAGACTCAAAAGCAAGACAGGACTTGGCGAACATACTTTCCTTCTTCATCAGGTTGTAAGGTATAATTTGCATATAGTAACCTCCACCCCCAAGACCCTGCAGGCCTGGTATTTGGAAATATATTTTCTATAATACCTAATGAAAATTACATTCTATTTAAAGCCAGGAAATGGAGATTGTGTGCCCTCCCCATCCCCCATACTTGTCACAATGTCTCTGAACTTTGTGTGATCTGTAGAATGTGAGCATGTAAGAGCAGGTTTGACCAGGTGGCACAAACTTGTAATCTCAGCTACTCTGGAGGCTGAGGTAGGAGAATTTCAAATTCAAGTCCTGCCTGGGTAATCTAATTAGACTCTATTTTTTTAAAAAAGAGATGGAAAGATAGCTTTGCGGTTCAGTACCTTTTAGGTATGGGCAGGAACCTAGGTTCAATTCCCAGTACAAAGGATCCTTTCTGTGATACTGGTCTATAATTTAATGGGTCAGCAGAAAATCCAATTGTCTGCTACCATGCTAGATGATCTGAGTTCAATTCCAATGGCCTACCAGGTGAAAGGAGATACACACACACACACACACACACACACACACACACACACTCACTCTCTCTCTCTCTCTCTCTCTCTCTCTCTCTCTCTCACACACACACACACACACACACACACATGGTGGGGAGAGAGGAAAGGAGAGAGAAAAGGAGGGACAAACGGACAGACAGAGACAGACAAAGACAGAGAGACAGAAAAACAGAAGCAGCCAGAGACAGGAAGACAAAGACAGGGAAATAGAGAATATGCAAAAAATAAAATAAGCTATTTGGAAGCAGATGCCTTCTTGAAAGACATTTGAGAACATTGTGGTAGAAGTTTTCTGTCTGAAGGAGGAAACTCTTTCTACAGCTCAAAGTTCTTGGATAGTTGCTGCTAGAAGAATCTCAAAGCACATTGGAATGACGGGTTCACATTCCCATTCGTAAGCTAAACTACACCTCATGCCCCATTGCTTTTGCCAGCCCTGTCTTTGATTTGGCTCAGACACTGGGAACAGGGATTCAGACTTCTCAGCAAGTCCAGGCCTTCTTGGATAGGGGCCAGCTCACTGTGAGCAAAGACTGTCAGCAGGCAAACAAGCTTCCATTCTCCTCCTTAAGAGAAACCATCTCCTTCCGCTCTTCTCTCAACCTGATCTCAGCTGAAGAAAGTATTTACCAAGAAGAAAGTATCCACCATTCTTCAGTTATGATTTTGGGGCTCCATTTCATCAGCATCGAAGGTGGTATCTGAGCATAGTGAAGGGAACTTGAAGTTCATTCTGTCTTTATTGTCTCTCCTTTCCCAAATGAAATCGATGAGCGCTTGGAATGAATGAAGTGCATACACCTCTCTGGCTTCTCTATGGCTCGCACTGGAATGGGACATCAGCATGAGGCACTGATCTTTAAATATTTAAAGGTGTTATTCCTGTGTAAATTCCAGGCTTGGAGTTCACAGTGGAGGAGGAGACTTCTACTTAGCCTCTTGCCCCTCTCCTCCGTGTGGGCACAAAGCCTAATAGACATGAGAAAAAGAAGGGGATTTCTAGAGGAAGAATGACCTCATTCCTTTAAGTTCTGGTCATTCATGGCAGCTTTGTTTTTCCTTAAGTCTTGTTGAAAGTGGATTTCCATGAGGCCCTTAGGAATTTGAGAAAATCACATCAAAGTCGAGCTCACTCCAGTTTTTATGAGCCTGTCAGGATCAGAACTGTACCACTAAGACAATATCAGGTAGTGATTGACCTATTTCTCTGTTTCCAAGTCTTGCAGAGCACATTCCAATATATGCCATTTTTGTTTTTATGGTGTTTGTTGTCTGTTTTCTCTCCCTCAAAGAAATGCAAGAGCATGGGAGATAGGACTCATACAAACCAGTGATGAATTTGTGACATTACTAGCCTTGTGTTCCCCAATCTTCCCATGTCCTCTTATATGTTTATTACTATTTCATATATGTCACCTATGACAGCTACAGGTACATATATAAAATTAAAACTCATACAAGCACATAGTTTAAATATGCCATTTCTCATATGTCATTAATATCTCAATAGAGCTGAAAATATATATTTTAAACAATATAATTTAGTGCCTCCATAAAAAACTATCATGAGAGCCCAAAGGTCAGTTGAACTGGCTATTTTGGGTCTCATTTTTCTTTTCTCTATGACAGCATCAGGATTTTAGCATCAGGATCAAGACTGCATGCGTTATATTGGTGCTAACAAAGTATTGTTATGATTGTCATAATCATATTTTAAAGTTTTATTTCAGTTGTGTTGGTTGGTACTCATGTTGTGTTGTTGTGACCAAAATACCCAACAAAAGCAACTTGGGGAAGGGAGATTTTGTTTTAGCTCACAGCTTGAGACTACAGGCCCATCTAGGCAGAAGCCCTGGTAACAGAAGTGTTAGGCAGCTAGTCACACTGTATCCACACTCAGAAAAGGGGGGAGTGAGATGAATATTGGTGTTTAGCTTGCTTTTTCTTTATTTAGTTCAGGTCCTCAGTCCAGAAAGACACTACCCACATTGAGAGTGTGTCTACATGCCTCAACTAACCAAAGCTAGGAAATTCATCACAAACCTTCTGAAGGTTCGTTTCCATAGGAACTATAATTCCCACAAAGTTATTAGTCCCAATTAATCATTACAGACAAGAAATCACTATAAACATGTCTGGCAGATGTTTCGCTGCATTTTGTTTTGTTTGGCGGTAGAGTCTTTGTAGCTGAGAATGAGCGTAAACTTTCCCTCTTCCTTTCTCCATCTCCTAAGTGCTAGGGTCATAGGCACGGATCATCATATTCTCTGTCTGTGGTTCTGCTCATGGAACCCAGGGCTTCATGCATGCTAGACAAACACCCCACCAACTGAGCTACACATCAAGCACTTGACTTGATTTCTGATACCAGTTGTCATGTATCCAAGCTAGCTTGGGCTCCCTAAATAGATCAGAAAGACTTTGGACTTCTGATCCTCCTGCTTTAATCTTCTAAGGCAGTGCTTCTCAACCTTCCTAATGCCACAAGCCTTGACTTCAGTTCCTGATCGTGACCCCCAACCATAACATTCTTTTATTGCTACTTCATACCTTTAATTTTGATACTGTTATGCATTGTAATGTAAAGATCTGTTGCATAACCCAAAAGAGTATTGACCAACAGATTGAGAACCACTGTTCTCAGTGCTGTAATTACAGGTATGTACGACTGTGCCCAGTTTATATGGAACTGGGAATTGAACCAAGGGTTTTGTGTATGCTAGACAAGTACTCTGCCAGCCCTTGTCACACTGCTGTTATTTTTTAGATGAATCCTTTTCAATTTCTTTTGATTTTCTTTTTAATTCTGGTCCTGTCTTCCAGTTTCTTGGCATTTTTTTCTGTGTAGACTTTGGGTCCCCCACTCCAGCCCCCAGAGGGCATAGTCAACTGTGTTTGGCATGTTTTCATGTGCATTGGGGTTTATTAGTTTATGTTCATTCAAACCTTGGCCCATTTATGAACTGGAATGCTAATAAACTATTACACACACACACACACACACACACACACACACACACACACACATGATCATGCTTGGGTCATGTTTTAATCTTCTCTCTTACCTTTCTTTTTTTTATTTTCCTGGCACGTAGTCTCATGTACTCTAGCCTTTAACTTGTGAAGTAGCTGAGGGTAGCCTTAAATATCTGACCCTCTCGCCTCTCCTATCAAGTGCTGAGGTTACAGGCTTGTACCATCAGCCTTGATTTTCTGTGACGCTGAGGATTTGAGCCTAGAAATTTCTGCATGTTACACAGCTGTTCTGCCAACTGAGCTGCAGCCCATCCTTACTTTCAAAAAATTATGTGTAAAATCATCTTTATCTCATGAGCCCAAAGACTGTTAAGGAGACAATATAATCTTTGTACACTAATGGCCTAGATAGTGGGTGTGAGTTTTGACCTTGCCTTCTTTTAGACATCAGGATTACTGACTGCTCTTGGAACACCAGTAAAATAGCACTAATGTTATACCAAGCTACATTTATGAAAGCATGGCAAAACATATTTTATTTAAAGTCACAAGTGACTTGTGCTTCAGTAATGGTTTTGTGGATCCTCTATGGTAATATTAGATCAACTCTTTGCCTTTGGGAAGATCTTGGGTTCTATTTTATTTTGACCATATTTTCTGTAGCCTCCAACTTATTTTCAATGTTTCAAATGAACCCAAGGCTTTGTACATGCTAGGTGAATGTTTTACCATTGAACAACACTCTTATTTGAGCATAGGTTTTTAATGGCATCTGCAAGGTTTTTGGTTTTATTTATTTATTTATTTATTGTGCTTTGGGGATGGTCTTGTTGGGAAGAGTGGGGCTCAATTTTTAAACCTTCCTTGTTTCCTCTTTGATATGTTCCTAAGTCTATGGGGTTTGGTTAGAGACAAATAGATATTCCTGATACTATCCTGCCGATAATATTCTAAACGTCTGTCCATTTAATTACCCCAAATTATCACTGGGTCATGTTAAACAATGCATTCATTTTTTTTATCTAAGTAATGTGGAAGTCTGGTGGTTTACAAGGAAATACCCAAGTTTCCATATCTAGGTCATGGATTTTTACAGCCTTCTTACAGAGAAGTAAACCAGTTTCCAAATGATGGAAAGAGTTGTATTTAAGCTGGATTTTTGTATCTCTGTAGTTACTTACTAACCATCTAAACAGCACTTCTCAGCTAAGAAAACAGCATCCCTTGCTGAATTGACTTTGTAGAAAATACAGCTCTCTACATTATTTCTGTATCAGACTACTTCCTCCTCAGCTCCCTTTTCATAGAATTCTCTACAATCATGATCTGCAGAAGATTGCAAGATCGAGTCTTTTCTGCTGAACCACTCTTTGTGAATTTTTTAATTATTGTTATTTGTTTTTGAAACAGGGTCTCTTGTATCCCAGGCTGGCCTCAGACTCACTATGCAGTACGCATGCCCATTATTTGGCCCATGAGATGGAATCCTAGGGCTTTGATCATGCAAAGCAAGCACCATATCAACTGGGCTGCATCCCTGACCCTCTATTCATTGTGAAAAAGAAGATTCTGGAAGAAGCTAAAATGAAATGGTGGAGGCAACTATTTTCTGCCAGTCCATGTGCTCCCTTAAATATGGCCAAGACAGAGGAAACCATCTTTTTCCTGGTTACCAGCTTGCAGGCTTGCAGGGGGAATTATCTTTTATGTGTCCTAACTAACTGCTCATGCTCATCTGGGACTAACCCAGACTTGGGATAGCCTTTAATTCTCCCTTGCAAGGGAGAAAATGAGAATGAATTAGATGAAATGTGGGCAACCAGGGAGAGAGAGAGAGAGAGAGAGAGAGAGAGAGAGAGAGAGAGAGAGAGAGAGAGAGAGAGAGAGAATATTCTCCTTAAAAATAATATGAAGGGCAATAGGGGTCTTTATAGATTTAAGATATGATAGTATCCCTCATTGGAATGTCTAACCTCTTTATTCCCTTGATTTTGCTTTTGTTGTGGTGGTGTGTTTTGTTTTGTTTTTAATGCTGCTGGTGTTTTCTCAGTGCTGAGAATCAAACCCAATGCCTTGTGTTTACTAGGCAAGTGCTTTTTACTGAACTGAACTATTAACCTCTAAAGATGTCCAATGGGAACAGGGAAAGTGTTGGCCTTGTAGAAACTAGTACTCCCAAACTGGGTGGATTTTCATTTGTCTTTTGCTCAGTGACTCATAAAGACCCATAGCGTATTGTAAACCACTTCCTATCATGGAGGGTGTTCACACTTTCTCCAGTAAGAGAACTTCTGGGCCATTCTTCATCAGTGATGGCAGAGGAAATTGCTTGACATGAAGCACTCCAGCCTCTTCTTTCCTCTTTTACTTTGGAATTCAGACTGGCTGTGTAGGAGCTTCAGGAAGGAAGGTCAGCATGGAAAAGCCCTCTGAGCAACCAGGAAGAATTCAGAGGACTCTCAAAATGCTGGGGTGGGGGCTGATTATAAACTGAAATTCCTTGAAGATAGCCTCACCTTCTTGGCTAAAGAACCTGCAAGGTCAAGGAACTGATCATAACCTTGATTGTGGAGAACTGGAATGTTTGCACATCCAGAAGCAAATTGCTTTTGGTTAACTTTAGCTTCCCTAGTAGCCAATCAACTAACCTCTGTGTTTAGCCTACCATCCATTCTTGTGACTATTAGGCAAATTATGGAATATATTAATAGATTACTAGCTTCTACCAATTAATTTAGTGATTAAGGATAGCACCAAATATCATCCAAGATTTACAGCATAGACATTTTTGAGATCATAATATAATTACATTATTTTCCTTTTCACTTTCCTCCCCACAAATCCTCTCACATAGCCCTTTCCTTGCTCTCTTTTACATTTGTGCCTTCCCTGATCAGTCTGTCCAATGTTATTTTTGTGCATTTTTTTCAAGGCTGATCATTTGTTATTAGATAACAGGTTGGTGTGCTCTCCTCTGGGAAAGACATTTTTCTGCTGGTAGAACTTCTTAGCTGCCTATAGTCCTTTTTGTAGGGCTGAGACCACATGGGATTTCTCCTGTCCACTTTGGCATGTCTGTTGATATCCTTGTTCAGTTCACGTTTAGCCAGTCATGCTGGTAAGACTTGATGTCTGTAGCTTCTGATAGTACTAACAGACACAGTCTCACTGCAAACTCTCTTAGCTTATGCCTTCTCTTTTGGAATGTTCTGAGTGTCTCACTTAGGAAGTATGTTTTAGATGTGTCAGCTGGGACTGTCCTTTACAACACTGCATTTTGATTGGTTATGGTTTTCTATAGTGGTCTCCATCTTTGCAAACAGAAGCTTCTTGATGAGAGTGATGACTGCATTTGTCTGTGGGTATTAGGACAAATGTCTAGAATGTAGTTTAGGATTATGATGGTTTGATAAATGGTGGTTGGAGTATTTACTCCAATATCCAGCAGTTCATTAGCCCAGAGTAGAGATTTCTTTACTTTGCCATAACCCACCAGCCTGATATTCCCCCAAATGCATTTGAAAGGTGCCTTGATTCATGATTTTCTTTTGTAACTGTAAACCAGATTCAAGAATTTTATGTTGAAGCAAAGAATTTGGAGAAAGCTTAACCCATGTTCTAGAGTCAGTAATACTCATATTGGACTCTAGAATAAGGTATAGTTCCTATTCCTACTTCTGTATCTCATGTATCCTAGGTTGGCTTCAAATTTGATATGTAGTTGTGGATGGCCTGGAACTTCTGATCCTCCTGCCTTCATCTTCTCAGTTCTGGGATTACAGGCACAGGACACCGAGGTTGGTTAGCTTTTATGGAGTGTTAGGGATCTAATTCTGGACTTCAACAATGCTAGGCAAGGAAGCACTGTACCAAGGGAGACACATACCCAGCCGCAAGAGTTCTCTTTTCTCTTTTAGGTGAGGGAGGGGTATGTTTTCCAATGGACAGCTGCTTGAGGCTCTGTCTACACAACAAAATAACTAGCTGAGAAGGCTATATAATTTGACTAAGAGCCAATGGCTGTGTTTACTTGATACCAAATCCTGTTTTGCCTGATTTTATTTCCCTTCTATTGAGTGGTTATTTGACTGAACTGACCCCTCATGAGAGTAGTAAATATTTCTAGCAAATCTGCTTACAGGCATCTCCAACTTGAAGCCTAAGAATATAGCCTACCATTACAAGATTCCTTTGCCTTTTTATCTTTTCTTCTGTCTTTATTGTTTTGTTGTTTGAAACTATTCTAGAGTATCCAAGCATGAACTTTGTAGAGAATGCCTGACTGTTGTGATGTCAAAAGGTTGAACAGACCTGAAAACAGATCCAGGAAGTGTTGAAGACAGGCTTAGAAGCTCCAGGGCTGATGACTCCAGTTCTATTTAGGTCCTAGTGATCTTGTCCAGGTTCAAAGGTAGACTGACCTCATCAGTTTAGAATCCATGGGTAGGGGCCAGTCTTGTTCCAAAGAATTTTCCATTTCAGGTAAACAAGCTGTTGTTCTCTCTCAGGGAGTTTCCTTTAAAAATCACTCCTATCATTCTTTGGTGGCCAGAGGGCAGAGCAGAGGTGACAAGGAGTATGGAATCAGACTGTATTGCTAAGATGTAGTCCAGGCCCGCTCTCAGTATCCTCTTTAGAGACAGTATCCTGGCTCTTCCTCACTGCCAGTGGTCTCAGTATAAGTTGGGTGGTTACTTAGAGGTTCTTAAGTCCTGGAACAAGAAATTGGAAAGAGACAAGTAGATACAAATAGAAAGCAGAGACCATTTATTTGGGAAAAGGGGGACACTTTCAGGAGGGAAAGTGAGTCAGAGCTAGGAGGAAATTTAGAAGCTCGGTGGTTCCTTGTCTCCTTTAATGGATTGCACAGTACCACCACCACCCCTCCTATCGTGCACTGGCATAGCACAGTTCTCTTGAGCATACTTTCTGTTACATGTCTGATACATATCGGCCTAGGCCAAGGAGCTTCATACTTACCTCTTTGTCAACTGGTTTCTCCCACATGCTAATTTTGTACCCTTTTGGACATCACTCCCCTTCTTCACTGACCTGTCCCACTTTTCCTCCCTTTCTAATCCATTATTTCTACCTGTTCCGGGGGGGGGGGCTGTCTCTCTGGCTGGACCATTAGTCTGGGTTCTCTTATCTAATTCTATTAGAAAAGCCATATTTCACAACTATTAACAATCTTGGTTAAACGATATTAGTATTGTATATAATCAGGTACTTCCCTCTCCTCCTTTCAACCCTTTCATCAGTGACCTGTGTTATAAGAATAGAAACCCAACGATATAAACCAGATTGAGTAGTCTTCTCCATGACCGCCGAGGGGTTTCCTGTAACACAGGAAACCATCTTTCCACTCTCAGAGCCATTGCACTTGCTGCCCCATAGTCCGGAACACTATGTTCTTTTCATGGCCCCTTGTCTCTTGTCATCCTTGTCCCAGCGTTCCCTTTCTTACTCTGCAGCAGGGCTTCCCCAAAACCATCAATGGCAAATGTGTACCCTTTCGACCTAAGCATGTCCCTGGGGTTCATTCTCTCTGCAGCACTTAACCACAACAGCAAAAAGGTTTTCTTCATTCTTTGGTTGACTTACTGATTGTTCTACCAAAGAGTAAGGATCCTGTCTAATTTCCTCAAGTTTTATGTGTTGACTGAATCAATGTCAGCACACCGGAGCCCACTAATCTTGGTCTGACTCCCTATCCTACTCCGGTTGCAATTTTACAGGTCTTCAGTATCTAGAAACTTACACCTCACTCCCCATGGCTCAATCTGTCACCATTCCCTCCTTCCCACTGTTCCACTACCTGTAACTTGCAGACATATCAGAGTAAACAATTCCTATGTGGCACTGCAGTTTCTCTTCAGATCCTCTGTGCAACTTGAGGGTGTGGATTGCCTTACTCATAATGTTGATTTATAACATATGCTCAATCCATATGCTTTATAAATACTTGTTGAATGTATAAATAAATGAATTAAAGAAGCTTATTAGCACAGCTGTTTGACTGGAGGAGGCATTTTTTTTTGCCCAAAGAATGTTTGACTTATTATTCATTTTTATAAGAAGTCAATCTTATATGTACTTGTAATCAAAACAGCATCGTAAATGATCATAAATGTCTTTACAGAACAATAAATATCATGGAAGTAAAGCAAACATAGCATTTACGGACAAAGGACTGTCTTTATAAGGCTTCATCCTGAAGCTTTTAGGCTATTTAAAAGACGTGTTTTTTTTCAACTATGCATTTTTATAATGCACATTCTTACTCCTGAATAATTTAGTGACATCAAAGAAATGCTATGTACAATGATATTTTATGCGTGTTCTCTGCAAATTTTTTCCAGGAAAACAATACATAGATGAGGAGAGAGACAAGTTTGTGTTCTGGAGTTTATGTCAGAGCATTTCAGCCTATGCCTAGAACAAGTCAGACACATTTACAGTGATCCTGGGGGATGAATTTCATTCCACTGATCATTACTTTATGATTATTAATTTGTTCAGTTTTTGGAAGTTTTTTCCAATCAATGTGTATTAGATATAAAATTAGTAGTCCTTTCTAAATTTTTATTTTGAATTATGTATATGCCTGTATGAACATCTTAGTGTAAATTTGTGCATGTGAGTACAGTTCTTGTGGTAAACAGAAGAGGACATTAGACTTCCTGGAGCTGGAGTCACAAACAGTTATAAACTCCCTGATACGTGTACTGGGAATCCTGGGTCCTCTATAAGAACGGCACTATTTCCTTACCTATAAGCTATTTTACCAACCCTAAAATTATTAATATTTTTAATGATGAATTTTATTCCTAGGAATATTTCTTATATAATGCCTCATGGAGGCACACATTTTATAGAAATACATTCATTACAACATGATAAATACCCCATCATTCAAAATACTCTTCAGATATATCATCTTAATAAAGACTTCTCATCTTATTTTCATAGTATCTGATTAATTTTCTTTATTTGGGTATGTTTTTTTTTCCAAAACTTTCTGTTACTATAATTGGATACTGTGAGAATTCTTTTGAGGAACCCTTCTTCAAATGGCTTACAGAAAAAAAAAATGATGACTTGTTTATCTTCTAGCAGAAAACACACAACATCAGCAGAAAAGAGACATGGCACAATTAGTGAGTTAATGAAAACTCTATTGCTCACTGTATGGTATCTTCAGATAACAGGAGGTAGCCCCAGGGCATTGAAAGCCACTCCTAATGAATAAGGGAACCATCCAAGGATTGGTTAAGAGTCACTCTGGCTGTTTATCTGTCAAACACTGATTCTGTAGTAATTTATGGAGGAAAAAAAGAATGTTTCCCCCTAGCTCTGGTTTTTAAAATGCTGCAGGGAGAAGCATATATAAAGAAATGAGCTTCATATAAAAATGCAAAGTGCTTGTGGTATTTGGCACCCACCTTTCAGCATGAAGACTGTAATGAGGTGAATAAAACAGAAGACAACATGTCGTAGTAAGTCTCTATTTTATGAGATTTAAGCCACTCATTGAGAAAGACGAAGAATAATGGAAGACCTTTACACATGGAAACAGTCAACATGATTTTTTTGATACATACACTAGTTTAATAAATAAGTATGAAATTTATATTTATGCATTAGATGGGTTTGTTTTTGTCTCTTTTTGTTTTGACTTTCTCCTCCTCTTCCTCTCTCCCTCTCTTCTTCTCTCCCTCCCCTCTTCCTTCTACAGCGACTCTCGGCGTAGCCCAAGCCTAGGCTACATGTCAGTCTATAGCTTAGGGTAGCCTCAAACTCTCAATCCTCTTGTCTCTGCCTCCTAAATTCTGGTATTATAGGTGTGCAGCACCACACCTAGTGTGTGCATGTGTGTGTGTGTGTGTGTGTGTGTGTGTGTGCATGTGTGTGTGTGTGTGAGTGAGTGAGTGTGTGTGTTTGTGTTTGTGTGTGTGTGTGTGTATTTATGTACGTTACCAAAATCTCTCTGTAACAGTTTAGAGGAAAACTAGGGTTACCAGTAGAAACAGCTTTTAAACACAGGGTCATTCTTTACTTTGGTCATAAAAATGAGCATTTAAACAGTATCTGTTTAGCAGAAAGTGTTATGCTGTGCGGGTGGCTTAAAGATAGTGAGTTTCTCGTTCCTTTCCTCTGTTTGTTTTGTTGTCATGGAAGTCAGTGTTTATGGGGAAATTCTGAATATATTTTCTACAAGAAGCTGTCTCTACTTCTTAGACAACACTTTTTCTGAATTAAAAATAGCTAGGATATACTGAATGGGAATTAGATTCAATCTTGAAGATGTCTGTTGGAGACTAAAGAACTGTTTCAGGCATCAGAAGGATTATTTTAATTCTATTCAAATGGGGCTTATGATTTGGGAGTCTACCCGAAACCTTATAAATTTGGAAAGCATGCAAAGAATGATTTTCTGACACACCCAGTGAGGCTCAGGAGAGATGAAAATATGTGTAAAAATTGTCATCCCTGGCCCAAGACATACCAGAGTGTCAGGTTTTTTAAGAAAACTAAGCATGCTTTCCGAGTCCAGGCAATGGTAAAGCAGCACACCCGGGCCCCTGCAGGAAGGCAGAAAGGCGTGTGCATAGCATGTTGAAAATAGAAGGGGCATGCCATCTGGTTCAACCTCCTCTCCAAAGTTATGCAAAGAACCATTACTTCTTTCCTGATGCAGAAATTAGGACCTGACTCAATGGACAGAATGGTGGGAGACAGGTATTTTTAGAATGCCTGGCCATGTTTTTTTCTGGGAACTTTGAAGAACTATAGAGTGTTATTTCATTATTACCTGGACTGTGATAAAGACACAGCACCATGAATTATCTAACATAAGTACTGTTGAATTGTACCATGAGATCACATCTGAGATGAGTCCCCACCCTAGGTTTATCCTAGACCACAGAAGAGAGAGATACCACACAACTAAGTGAGACAATCAGGTGAACTTCCCCTAAAGAAATAGATTTCCTAAGCCTTCAATATGAACTTCATTCAGAAGCAGTAAAGACTCAAGTAGATGCCATGAGCCTCTGGCTAGTCCCTGCAAGCCATCTCAACGGGGAGGATCTTGCCTTCTTTATCCTCTCCACATCTGATGCTCAACGCTGAGAAAACTGGGACTCTCCTTACTTGCCTGCAAAAGGGGATTGGTAGCTGAACTCCCTAGCGTACCACGAAGGAGGAAATATTATGTGACTTACTGACCTCCAAAGGGTGCTGCAGACTTTGTAACCCACCAAACCTGAGATGAAAAGGAACAGAACAGGTCTGTTCTCTTTTTGCCTTTTTGTACTTCCCTGTACACTGTGTCCCATCAAGAAAAAAAATAGTAGGCCTGTGCTTTCACTTCCAATGTGTTCAGTGGACTGGATACTAAGGACACAGCACTGAGAGAACTGAAGCGTGGGAGAAGACTCCAGCCGGCAGTTCTCATTGGCCATACTTCTGATTGTTGTGACAGCCACAGCACATACCCCCTTAGAGCCTGACGACTGATCCCATGCTAAAGTCTTGCATAAATTCTCAGTAGTGACAGCCTTGCAATTTGAATTTGAGAGATATTCTTGAGAATATGAATAAGACTTTTTATGACTGAAATAAAGAATGAGCTTGCATTTAAAAGCTGTTCCTACTAGTCTCTAGTTTCTCTCTAAACTGTTACAGAGGGATTTTGGTCTCTCTCTCTCTCTCTCTCTCTCTCTCTCTCTCTCTCACACACACACACACACACACACACACACACACGCACACACACACACACACACACACACACACACACACAGGTGTACCAATCCCTACCCCAGAACACTTAGGATATGATAGAAAAAAAAATGTAACCAAATATCAGAAATTAAGTGATGACTGGGCAAATAGTACAAGAGCATCAAGAACACAGACATTTGCAGCAGGAAAAGTGGTACCCTAAGATTTGACATGACACAGTGGTTATTGACCATTGTGGTTATGTGATACAAGGGTATGAACATCCATGAGTTGTTTTCTCTTTTTTTTTCCTTTTTGTTTTTTTCTTCTCTTTCTCTCTTTTGAGAAAGTGTCTCTTGTAGTCTGATTTGGCTTTGATCTTGCCGTGTCCTTAAAGATGATCTTAAACTCCTTTCTGTCTTCCCTGCCAGAGTGCTGTGATTAGAAATGTGTGTGTGTGTGTGTGTGTGTGTGTGTGTGTGTGTGTGTGTGTATGTGTGTGTGTGTGTGTGTGTGTGTGTGTGTGTGTGCATGTCACCATCTAAGGCACAAGTCTACACTTTTCAAGTTCAAAGTTGAATAGGTTGGTTAGGCTTTGCTGTATTTCTGCAGTAGATATTAAATAGAAATTAAGCACAATTCTAGGGAAGAAGATAAAATGTTGGGTACAAATTATACCATACATGTGGGTGAGGGGGGTTCCTGGACTTCCGAGCTTTGCCTTCCCATTCTTGGCTGCTGATTTGAGTTCTTACTCCTCTGCCACGAATTGGCATCCATTCTATTTAATCAAACATTAATGGAATATTTTATGTCGCCAGGTGCAATTTACAAGGTTCATTTATTGCCTCTCTTAATTCTTCAAGTTACAATGCAAATTATTACTGCTTTTTTATTTATAACAAGGAAACAGAAACAGAAAACTATTAATTAACACATTGAAGGTCATACAGTTAGAAGACAGGCCAGTGCAAACTTGAGCAAAGAATAGGGCCAGAGAGCCTGACAAGAAAGAATTGGTATCAGCTTCGAGGTCCCAAGGCCAAGTTCTCAGCACAATGGAGATGTATTTGTTCCAGAGGAGATGATTAGGGACAAAGATAGGAGATAGGGGAAAAGCGATGAAGGAAGGGAACAAGGGATAAGGGCCACAGATAAATTGTAGGGGGACAGGACAAAGAACTGCATAGAGAGGAAACAGACATGACCCATAGGCAAATGGCAGTTTGTAAAGCTAAAAGTGGAAAACTTCATGTTAGGATGAGGTGTTTCATTTTAATTGGACATGCTAATTGGGTGACCCAAAGGGGCTTTTCACTACTGGACTTTAATACTTTGTTAGCTGAACCTTGGTAGTCATTCTCAGGAGGTAGTGGCCACATAAGGGAATAGACCTTAGTGGTTAGCTTTAAGAATGCAATCTAATGGCTTTTAGCTTTTTATCTAGGCAGAGAAAATGAGGGAGAAGGGCAAGGCCTTCCAGGGCTATGTTTGCTATGCTCAGGCTGACTAGGATCCCTTCACCACCTCTGTTCATTAACCTGAAGTCTGCACAGTTTTGAGCATTGCTCCAAAGAATGGTGGCTTCTAATACACGTGTCAGGCCAGCCTCCCCATCATTATTCTCGAAAGGATCCAAGTGAGTTATCGAGACTCCCATCAAACAGCAAGCATTCCTTCTCAATTTCCTGGCTGACCTTCTGTGGAAATCGTTCTCAAAACACTTTCTGATGGCATTTGTGGCAAGGTTTTCTGACGAGAAAGGCATGAACCTAGTTCATTTGGGGTGGAGGTGGGGGTTACATTGGCTTTTCCAGTTTCTGGTTGTGGAGCCAAGGCTAATACACGTGTGGGGAGATCCAATAGCCAAGGGGTGGTGTCTGCTGAGTGCTTAGCCTTTTAAGCTGTTTTAATGTCCACAAAGGCAAAGAACCGGCATGCAGATAAAAGATGGTGTTCACAGTCAACATGTTTAGACTTAAGGATATCATTGCAGTTAAAAGAGCGTTATTATTGGCTGCAAGAGTTGAGGTCCCACATCTATTTCATTGCTCAAGCAAAGTCATTAGCTGTGCAATATGGAGGAAACAAGAGCGGCTTCCTCATTACTGCAGTCCCCTCCCCCTGCTGAGCTGTTATGAAACAGCCTTGAACTTCACAACAGGAAGCACAATCCAGGACTGGTAAATAAAGCCTTCCTTCCCTTTAGCAGGTCTCAGAACTTCCTTCTCCTAGGTTCCAAATCTTTATACAGATGTTTACTTAAGAACTGGGATTTTATTTTCACTCCTTCTCTTAATGCCATTTGCTTCACGTTTTATATTCCAAGAAAGCTCTGACATCCCTGCTATTGTCGGGAAAGCCTCAGAATCCCAGGGAAATAAAGCCCTTTCCTTGTCTTCTAAATATTTTGAGTTGGTCTCTATCAACACCAGTTTGCTGTTGGGCTGGAATTTCCCTTTTTGTTTAGCCCTGATGCAACCTGCCGGACACAGAAGCAGCTAGCCTAGTGTTTGTATATAAATCTGGACAAATATAATGGAAAGTGTAAATTGAGCTCTGTAAACAGCTGCCTGAGATGGGCACATACGGACCAGGCAAAACAAATCAGGGAAACAGGACTCCATCTATGAGTATGCATCTTTAAAAAGGGACCCAACAGGGCTCCTGAAAGAGCTGTGACTGAGAAAGATTCTTGTCTTGTATCCAGGAGCATGCCATTATTTCAGAGTTGTCATGAGCAATTGTATTCATTTTTCTATTTTGGCTTAAACAAATCACCACATACCAATTGGCTTAAAACAACCCAGTTTTGTTTTGCTTGTTTCATTGGGGGGGATGTGTGTGTGTGTGTGTGTGTGTGTGTGTGTGTGTGTGTGTGTGTGTGTATGTATGTATGTTTGTGATCTCAGGCTTGTGCTAAGTTGGATGGGTCTGAGGACAACGATCTGAAGTATATTCTCTTCTTACACTAACAGCACCAGAGATCCAACTCAGAGCACGGGGCTTGTATATTTTAACTACTGGGCCATCTTGCTGGCCCATAACCCATACTTTCTATCTTGTAATTCTGTGAATCAGAAGCCAAGCAAGAATCTGAGTGGACTAAAAGCAAAATATCGGAAGAAGTGCATTCCTTCTGCAAGTTCATGGTGAGTATCTCCTGCCAGGCCTCTTTCAGCTTCAACCTTTGAGTCTTCCACAGCCAGCAACGTAAGGGTGATGATCTTTTCGAGTGCTACCAGTCATCTCCTTTCCATAACCCCATCTTCTGGATCTACTTTCAAGGACTCTTTCAATGTCACTGGACTCATGCAAATCCTCTTGGATGGCTGTCCTATTAGGAGACTATCTGCTTAATACACTGCATTCACCCCTGACTTAAGTTCCAAGTGTCCATCTGAGATGACTAATCGTCATTGTCTACTTCATTTGGACACACTAGGAAACATGCCTCTGGGAATATATGTGAGAGCATTTTCAGATTTAACTGGAGACAATAACAACTCGGCATGTTGGCAGCACTGTCCCATGGGTTATGGTCCTGGACTGAATAAAAAGAGGAAAGTGAGCTGAGCAGTAGTATGTATCAGTCTCGCTGATTCTTGACCCAATGTGACTAGCTGCCTCATATCTCTGCCACTGTGTCTTCCCTTCCACAATAGACCATCTCTCCTAAAACTGGGAGCCAAAGGAAACTCTTAAAATTTTTATCACAGCAATGGGGAAAATAACTAATATAGCATCTAACATAATCAAGTCCAAAGGTTCTGAAGTTTAGTGTGTGGATGCGTCCTAAATCGTAAAGCCATTATTCTGTCTACTGTAACAGGTAAATTTCTATATTTTTTTCCAGTAATGTGAGGTGTATTTTTACTCCAGTATTGTAAGAAATTCAAATTCAGAAAAGCACTTGCTTGCACTACACAATGCAATATGAACAATGGTTATTCTTCATCAACTATTGCTATGCCAGGCAGTGTATTCTGCTTTATTTGCTTCTGAAATTCATGCTGCTCAAGCTAGGCAGGGCAGAAGATAATATTGCCTTCTCCAAATGGAAGAAGTTAGAGGCTCATAAGGATCAAGGTCCACTCATAAGGATCAAGGTCACACTAGCATCTTCTCAGTCATTAACTTTACAGTGCCTTTTACCTCCAGTACCTTCTTACCTTTAATGCTCAGCTATGGAAAGAAGCATCCGGGAGTCTCGCCATCTTATCTTTCCTTTGCTCATCTAGTGAGCTCTTGAACTAGAATCTGGAGTCTTACCATGCCCTTCTCTAGTCAGGTTTGCCTGTCTTCAGTGGGAGCATCTGTACCAAGCCACCTGTTTTCCCAGTCTGAATTTGCTGGTGAGTAATTACACATGAAGAATTTGGTAGAATATTAAAGAAAAGGGAGTTCCTCGTACTTTTGGAAAACTTGACATCATCCCTGGTTGGAAAACTGAAGCATGGATTTGAATGTTGAATGCAGAACTGAAGAACATTTTTGATGAACACTCCCTAGAATCCTACAAATCAACATTGCCATTTTTTCTCTCATTGACAGACATCTGCTCTGTAAACCGCTGGGGTACACTGTTTTCAATGATGTTGTGCCTTTCTTCCTAGCATATCCCATGTTCTTTTCCCGAGACTGCATGTGCCTGTCACTCTCCGACTTCTTCCACAGCACCTTAGTTTTCATCAGGAAAGTGAATATCATTCCAAAACTGCAACATTTTCTACACTAAATAGCTGCAGTGCTCACTAGGATACAAAAACTACAAAGATGTTCAAAACCAGAAAAAAAAAATAACCAACAAATGAAATTAATGATTTTCTACCTGAGGTCCGCCATAGTTCTTGGTTTTGCAGGTCTTTGTTGTAAAGTTGGGTAGTTCAACTCTTTGACACAAAGGGAAAGAAATATGAATTGGGTTTCTTCCTAATGACCTCAAATTGAACCACACAGTGATCCCCAATGAACTTTTCTCGGGAATCTATACAAATACCTATTCACTCCAGACATGACACAGAAAAATCCAGTACAAAGGAACAATTTCAGCCAAGTTTAGCTTGGTGAACTGATATGCTTAGCATCAGCCCAGGTGAGAGATTACATACGGGTTATTTACAGGGAAGTGTGCAATTCACAAGGACTTGAGGAGCTAGACCATTCAAGAAAATGTCATCTTCTCCAAGCGACTTTAACTTCTTATTTATCTTCAAGGAGTGTGGGGAGGACTCAGGAGTCCCCTGTTCCCCACAATAAATCTGTTTAAGTTATCATTTAGCTTATCTCCAGTAGAATTAAAATAGAGCACACTCTTAAATACAATATAGTGCCTTAGGCTGGTTCCTGAAAGCATATTAATGGAAAAAATAATGGTGACATTAGAATAAATTCTAGAGTTCAGAATTCTGCACCATTAGTTTTGAAAAGCACACAGTGGAAATGTAAAGGCATAGCCTTGGTAAAAGCTTAGAGAGTGTATGGGAATTCACCATACCATCTTGGCAATGTTGGGCCCTTGGGAAATGGCTTAGTTAGAGATTGTTGTGCAAGGATGAAGATCTGAATCTGAATCTCTAGCACCTACATAACAACAACAACAACAACAAAGCCAGGCATGGCCACATATGGGTATAATCCCAGCACAGTGGTAACAGGAATAGGAGGCTTGATGGTTGTCTTTCTGGTTCCAGGTTTGGTGAGGGGCCCTGTCTCATAAGGTAAAAACTGACTGATAGTCATCCTGCTTTGGCTTCCAAACAAGCATGCCTAGATGTACTCATATATCACACAAACTTATATAGACACAAACAATGGGGAAAAAACACCTAAAATGGCAATTTAAAACTCTTGGATGTTTTAGTTACATTAAAGTGGCAAGAAAAGGGATCATTGGAACGAAAAATGAAAACCCCTATGTTTTGTTTTGTTTTTTGTTTTTGTCTGAAATGTTGTTTGTTCTGACTTTATTTTCAGTGGTATTTGTCATGCAATGATCACAGAATCTTGGGCCAGTTCCCCTGGCACTACCTAACCCTCATCCCTGCTGAAGTCATACCCAAGTTACCAGAAGCACTAGATTCATGGGAAGCTTCTCCTCTGTACACTACAGCAGAGGGTTGGAATTTGGCAGAGACAGGAAGACTTGCCTCCCCTCCCCTCCCCCTTCCCTAAGGCTGCAGAGCTATTATCAGGCTGATATTAGCCTAGGGAACTAATCTTTGTTTGCCTCTCATGGCTTATTTGAGTTGTGAGAAATTTTCTAATAACTGATTAAAGAGTTCCTCCCACCTCTGCTTGCAATTTATCTGGTTCAACTTTGAACAAAAGAAACCAGAAGCTTCCAGGGTGAAAAGACAACCTTCTGGGGGCATTGATGGATGATTTAGGACATGCCATATGTCCTCCTGAACACAGCAAGAAGAATGCAACTGTACTGAGGTGAATAGGTATTTTGTGAAAGGTCTTCACTGTAGAAAAGCTACCTTGAAAGCTAAAGAATTCCTCGTGTTTATCTACCAACTGGTCAAACTGAATAAACTCTCAAATTGCAATGACGTTCCTAATAGCTCCAGTCCTTGGTCCTGAAAACACTGCTTTGACCTCCACAAGAGTTAGCAGAACTATAAAGCCTTTATGCATGTAGATAAGGTTTTAATTTTTCTTGTTATTGTTGCTGATTTCCTCTAAGGAAAAAAAACTGAGTTTGCTAAAAGGTGTGGGGAATCCAGTGACCTCCCCCGCAAGAACAGTTATAACACCATATGAGGACTTTATTTCTCTGTGCTCTGAATCCCCAGGACATACATCCACAAAGCCCCGTGGCAAGCAAAGCTGTTAGCAGCTGAGCTGTGTCAAGCTACCAAGGGTGCAGAATGCAAAGGGATGAGAAGGAATGCTTGCAAGGAGTAGCTAAGTGGGACTGCTTTGTGCAGATGGGTTCTCTAGCCTATCCCTCGTCTTCACAGCAACTCCTGCCCTAAGGGGGCAGTGGCTGTCCCTTATCCAGGAGAAGTCCTGATCTGGCACACACTATTTCCGATTTTTATTTCACAGCCAAGGGTGAAGCCTTTCATTTGCAGACATGGGCTGAGTCACCCTCGCAGCTAAGATTAGCAAGCAAGAGTCTCATTTTGCAATCTGGTGGGGAGCAAAAACTCTTTCAAAACTATTTGTGCAGTGGTAAGTAACCCCTGTCCACTATACTTCTCACCTCCCCAGGTTTCTTCCCTCCAGCATATTCCACGTGGTCTTCAATCTAAGAAACTTATCATTCCAGCTCAGGGCTTGGCTAAAAGTAACCTCTGTCTGAGACATCTGCTCTGGCCCAGAAAATTATGTGCCTAACACTGTAATTCAGATTTGGTTTCATAACATTTTCTCTTTTTTTTAATGTTAAATTCTTCCACAGGAGGGAAAGAAGGTAATAGAGAAATGAAGAAAGACAAAGCAAGCTTTGACATTGGCATTTTTTTTCCTGGTTGTAGCAAGAAGAGCTGGAGCCAGAAGCACTCTACACTGTAAGGGTAGTCTACAGAGCAGAAAACTAAAAAAATACAGAATTCCCATCTCCGCTCAGACATCATGAATGAAAACCTGCATTTTAACAAGACTCCCAGGTGCCTTGTATTGTATGCTTGTGTTGAAAACAGATGCCTTTCTTCCTGGATTAGTCACCACCCCAAAGAGCACCAAGGGCAGTGAGGATGCTTACTGACTGCACAGTTGGTTGAGTCAACACGACACATCTCTTTATATCACCAACTGATGGTTGAACCCTTGCTAAAAATTCGTTACCATGACGGCCTCTAGATGCCAGGAAGACCTGCTGATGGACAATTCATTTATCATTTATCAAAGAATCATAAAAACACGAATGCAAAGGGAAGAAATGATAGGCTTCGAAATCCAGCTGCTGCAGCTCATTCCCCAATGTGGGCATGCCCAGAGAAAGAGCGCTCTTCTGTAGTCATGAGAGTTGGTCTTTATTTCTCTGGTGGGCCACTAGCTAAATGAAGGATTTGAGGCTACTTAGTGAATTTCTTACACTCCTGGCTACTCCATCAGTGGAAAGGAAGAAGACTAGGTGCAGTGATGTTTAGAACCATAACCTACAAGCCAGGCATATGTAGTTTACTCAGGAGGCTGAGGCAGAAAGAGCAATGCCTGGGCTACATAGTGAGACTATATCTCTAAAAATCAAAAATCATAATCTACATAAAATTTTATAACATGCCACTCACCCATGTTTTGTCTGTATTCTGTAAAGTTTTTATATTCTCCAAAGTGTTTATCAAATACACGCGCGCGCGCACACACACACATATGTGCTCACTGGAATGCAAGCTCCATGGGGACAAAAAGACTCTGGAGTTTAATCAACATCACTATATGTCTGTAAGACTTGGAATAGCTTAGTCTGCAACAGAGGAATAATCCCCTCTGTCTCTAAAATTCCACCTGAGAACCATTGAATGTTTTTTGAAATATTTTCCAGATTGTTCTGGAGGAAAAAAAAAAAAGCCATATTGCTTTACATTTCTATTTCTTTTCTGATCCTCTACTTGTATCCCATCAATCTCCTCTCCAGTACTTTCTTCATGATGTCTGTCTTCTCCCAAGTGCTGTCACAAACATGTATACACTGCATTTTCTTTAGCTCCTTTCATAATGACTCCAGTTTTTCTAGATGCAGAAGAGTCTCTTTTCTTATTCTCTGAGAAAAAAATACTCTTCAGCATGGGTTTATCTCTCATAAATTTAAGGAGAGTATGATAAGATATTCATGGCAGATAAGTGAGAATTTCTTTTAAAAAAAGAAAGAAAAGAAAGAAGAAAGAAAAGATACAAAAGCTACAGGCCTATGGGATGTTGACTCTTAAAAATTCTTCATCTTTTGTATAATGTAAGAATAAATTCAGAGTAACTTGAGTCGAACAGTTACAACTGTGGAAATTCAGGAATGGCCATAAAAGGAAAAATTCCAGTCTACTAGAGTCATATGTTCCCTCCTCAGTCCCTCCTCCTGTCTAAGTCCTTGGCATGTCTCTAGATCTTCTCTTTACACCCCTGAGCTACATTTCTGACTTCCCTGATCCCCTGACGAATTTTTATCTTCCAGTTAAAGAAGTAATAAAGCCTTCTGGGAAAAAAATCATCCTGATGATTACTTGCTTGGAATGGCATCTGCTAGACATGGCTCACTCGAATATGACAACTGCAAACACGAGATACATAGGCAACATGCTGACACTCCCTTGGCTTTGGAGGAGGTCATATGAAGCAACACTGACCTGCCATGTTCACTCCCTGCTGTCATGCATCCCAGTTCACCAGTCCAGGAGACTGCTTCCTAAATGCTGTTTTACGTCTACAGCTAGCTGGCTCTGAAAGTCTTACTTAGACTGCTGGGGTTCAAAGCTAGGATCTTGCACATACTAAGTATGCACACTACCATTAAGCTACACCCCGTGCCCCACCCCCAGCCCTGTTTTGGAAACTCTTTAAGATTGGGAGCTAATCTCTGCTTTCAATAGCTTAGTAACCACATATATTCTATTCTTTAAAGGGACATATGTAGATATAGCAATGCTGGAGCTAGGCGAGTTGGCCAGGAGCCTACAATAACTCTTATGCTACCACCTTCCTTCCTTCCTTTTTCTTTCTCTCTCTGTCCGTCCACTGCCCTGCCTCTCTCTTTGACATATTGCTCTCAGTGACTTTGAACTTCTGATGTCTCTTCCCATGTTGAGATTACAGACATGTACCATCAGGCCTTGTGGATTCCTGGCATGCATTCAACCAACTGAGCTACTACCTCAGCCTCCCTCTCCAAGACCCACCCCTCTCTTTCCTCCTTTTCTTTATGTTTTTTGTTTGTTTGTTTTTGGGTTTGTTTTGGCTTTGGGTTTTTTTGTTGTTTTTTGTTTTGTTTTGTTTTGTGTGTGTGTGTGTGTGTGTTTTTTTTTTTTTTTTTTTTTTTTTTTTTTTTTTTTTTTTTTTTTTGCAGCTGAGCTTTGAGCAGTGTTCTGTTTTGTTCAGAAAGACAGTTGTCAATAGAAATGGGGTGCCCATTGCTCATCTAACCTGGGGCTTTCTTTTTGTAGGCTTCTTCTACCCACTCACTGTTGCATATGAAAAGACATTTAAATTCAAACCTCACAAAATCAGAACCGAAACAGTGTGTGTTTCACTTCTCCCTATCCATTTGTTCACTTTAAAAACGAGGCAGGGATTTGGATTTGCAGCTCTGTGTGCATGACAAACACAGGGAGAACGTCTCGAGGGTGTTGGGCTGGAAGCCACTATGACACAGATGTCCTTTTCATTAGAGACCTTTGGAAAGAGAAAAGACCAGGAGAGGCCTGGAAAGAACCTACCCGAACTGTGTCATTTTACAAATGACAAAATGGAAGCCAGACAGAGTGACCTGCCCAATGTTAACAAGGGTTATTAGAAGCCAAGAGTATCTAGGTATCTTGGGTATATTTGGGTACAGTTTCAACTGTGTTCCTAAAGGTGTACCTAGAACTTTCTCCAAAAGTCAGAGATCCACGAAATAAAAATGCCAGGAACTGGTGGATGGGAACCCCCCATACCATCACTGACTTTGCTTTGAGACTTAGTTTCCTGTAGCTCAGCCTAACTTTATACTTTGTAGTCAAGGGTGGCCTTCAACTTCTGATCTTCCTGCCTCCATCTCTCAAGTACAAGCACACCACCATGCCTGGGTTGTATAGTACTTGCTACTGAACCTGGAATTTTGGGCATGTTTGTCAAGAATTCTACCAACTAAACTGCATCCACAGCAGAACTGCACTGTTTTGGGAAAAGAGCAAGTTTTAGATCCAAGATAGAGGTCTTGATAGTCCTTTCATGACAAAAAAAAAAAAAAATCAAAACAAGAGTACAACAAAACAAAACATAAAAAGAGCTGTAATTTCCCAAATGATTCTATGAACTTGCATTCGTTGTCTGCGGTGTAATGAAGAAGCAGTCATTAAATTTTGGAGGTAAATTTTTTGAGGACTTTTTACTTTGTAGGGAAGGTTCTAATGTTGTTATCATTTAAACAAAGTCACTTCTAAAAAGGTAGAAAGAATGATGTCATTCGATGAAGGTGTTGTGATAGCAAAGAACGTTTGCACTCTCCTCATGTGAGACTCAAAGAGCAATTCATGTACTGAGAACTAATAGGTCCTTTCAAAAAGGTTAAGAATAACTTGTTGACAATATGACTGTAAGAATGAGGGTGTAAAACATTAGGGAAAAAACCATTGTCAAGCAATATGGAAATAAAGGCATTAAAGGGGGTTAACAATGCCATCTTACCTCCTAACACACACCCTTCTGATATTGGAATATTGGGTGTCTCGGAGAATAACAGTTTTTCTAGGAGAGCAACTGTCCTGGAAACATGATCAATCTTGAAGGCATCCTAAGCCAGCGGCTTTCAGGTTTTATCTTAAGAATTCAAAAAATGAAATTCATTGACAGAGGGAGAACTTTAAGGAGAAGTTTATTATTTACTCATATGTGGGAGCTTAAGAGGGAGAGGGAAAAACATGCCATTTGAGTTAGTCATGGGGGTTGGCTTTTTTGCAAATAAGCAACTGCATCGGCAAAAAAGAAGTGGAGCTTCAGAGAAAGAGTAAGGATGCCCAGAAAAAATATGCATAGGCTTCATCTAGCACCTAATAGAAAGAAATAGAAGGGAAAAAAAGGGGGTAAATGGATCAAACCCAATAGAACCTTATAGTGTCTTGTAATGGTTACGTGGGAGGAGGGGATTCAGGAAAGAAAAAGTATATTATCTCCTTAAATGGATAATTATTCCTCTTATCTCTTTAGCATGGCTTATATCTTCCTAGAGGTAACCCCACCTCCTTGAGTTATACAATTCATATGTTCAACTGGATTCACTATTTTATGTGTTTGCTACCTTGGCATGCTAAGCCTCTACCTAAGCCATATAACTGGCTTTCCCTACTGGGCCTCCACAGAGTACCTATCAAGGAAGGCCACTGTGACTCTTATGATAGTCAGTGGTCAGGCATAATGCCTTGTCCATCCAGCCAACTGGACTTGCTGTTCCCCTTTCAAGAGAATGGCCACGTCACACTCACTGGAGACACGAAGCTGAGTACAGTGACATAGGCCTGTAATCCCAATACATGAAATTCAAAGGCATTCTTGGTAACATAGAATGTTTGAGGTGAATTTGGGTTCCATAGGACTGGATACTGCATCTCAAAAACAAAATAAAATGAGAGATGGGGGGGGGGGAGAACGAACTTAAGGACCCTGAAAAAGAAAGAATGTAGAGTGAGTTTTCAAAGGATATTCTAATGTCAGGTTTGTAGGGGATGGAGGCCACATTTCAGTAAAATAGAAAGCAAGTTTTACTACCTTCATTGTTGCTTGTAAGGTCAGTACATGGCCATTAAAAATGCCTCAGTAGGTGAAAGACCTCATCATTAAGCCTCTTGACTGGAATACTATCCCTGAAACCTATATGGTAGAAAGGGGAGATGAAACAACCCTTTCAAGTTGTCCTCTAACCTCAGTACATGGTTACCTGCCTACACACACTAACACACACAAATAAGTAAATAAATAAATAAATAAATAAATAAATAAATAAATAAATAAATAAATACACAAATAAATAATAAACAAATGTAGGGATTTTTTTGTTGGTTTGATTGCTATTGTTAGCTGGTTGGTCAGTACAGTATCTCTTCCCAGGCAAGGAAGAAAAGTCAATCAAAAGAAATAAGCAGTGAGCAATGACTTTCTGAAGGAGTGCTATGACGACCACTTCTAAAAGAGGAAAAATGGCCTAATTCCCACCATCTAAAGGAGGACATGCAATCAGAAGACAATGCAAGAAAATATTCCAATCTCTGGGTGATCTGGCATAAGAGCCTTTCTTCTGAGTATCTTAGAGTCTTGTAGGTTGACAGGCTATCAAAATGCATTTCTCTGGTCACAAGGATGTGGTACATTATTGTAAAATGTTTCCCTTTCTAATACAGCTTCTGTTGTTCTATATGCCTGTGTTCCTGATCTAGTTTGCATAGGAGTATGGCATGCTTGTGGACTACCTTGGTTCCTGATCCTCCCCTGTTCTTTGTTAGAAAGACGTCCACTGCATGTGACTCCAGAGCTTTCAGTGTCTCTCCTGTCTTCACTGCCCACCTTACCATACTTGCTTGGAAATATCAGGCATACTACCACATCTAGATTTATGTGAGTTCTCTTGACACAGCACACACGTTATCCAATGAGGCATCTACTTCCTTGGCCCCCTACATTAGGTCAGTTTTACAATGGAGGTTAAATCAGGAGAACAAAGTAATAAAGCTAAGGCCCGAAGGAAGTGAGGACAGCATCAATGCCTATGCAAAGAGTTCTTGTCAAACACAAGGGAGAAGAAAACCCGGTATTTTCTATTGTGGTATACAAATAATTCAAAGAGAAAAAAAATACTGTTACAGCTTTTGGGGGCCTTCATTTTCAAGTTTTAAAATGAGTAAAATGATAACATTTTCATCCCTGGCAGCAGGATACCTTAGTTGAATTAATTCTCACATTTTGGGGAAGTTCTATGACATGTTTAGATGTGAAAAAGCATAAATATGCAAATGATTAAGAGGAAGGAAGAGAACTATCGCTGCTTGTCCATTATAGGTAAAAGCAAGATTTTTCTAAACACATTGCTAGATTCAGAGGAGAGAAAACAGAAAAAAAGACCCTCTAAATAAGCAATTGTTATTGACTCTCCCTTCATCTTGGTAGTATCAGTGGTAGCATGGAACCAGGATGTGTGAGAATTCCAATTTAACTTTATCCTAAACAAATGATACATGAATTCAGAATTAGCATTGTCGCCTGCAGTCATCTGGACACAAAGGAAAATTTAGTCTTTAGACTTGGCTTAAATTTAAACGTCTTTAAAGTAGTGAAGGGATGGAGAAGCATGAGCTCTTCGAAGTTAGGAAAAAAAAAAAAAAAAAAAAAAAAAAAAAAAAAAAAAAAAAAAAAAAAACGGAAGCCCGAATTCACATGTATTTTATTTTGGGGCATGGGATCTCACTATGTAGTTCTGGCTGTCCTGAAACTTGCTATGTAAGCTGGGTGGGACTTGAACTCACAGAATTCACCCAGCTCTGCCTCTGAGTGCTAGGATCAAAAGTGAGGGCTGCCACGCCTGGTTTATACTTTTTGTTTTAAGCACGGGGTCTCATGTATCCCAAGCTGTCTTCAAATTCAGCATGCAGTCAAGGATGACCTTGAACTTCTAGTCCTCCTTCCCACACCTCTGCAGTGATGAGATTACAGGCATGTGTCATAATAACATGGGACCCAGATGTTTGTACATGCCGGCCTTCACTCTATCAACTGAGTTATATCCCCAGCCCATAGTGACATATTGTCAATCATTCTACTTTATCTTAAAAAAAAAAACAAATCACTTGCAGTATTAGTACAAAAAGTCCTGCAAATGGTAGTGTGTGCATTCCTTTAAAGAACTAAAATACATTGTCTTTAATTGGTTACATTCGAACTGAAGTTCCGAGCCTTGACATGGTTGTCTTGCTCTCTGAAGTTCTTGGTTTTCATTTGCATGTATTTGTGTCTAGCTTGTCACCACCTCTGCTACTGTGGGTTGAGTTAGGAAGAGGAATCAACCGCATGGCCCCAGAGCCCTCCCTCCGTAGTTGAGAAATGGCTGAGTCGGCTCTGAGGACTGCTTCATGCTTCTAGAATAGAGTGAGCTGGCCAAGCCTGTGATCACAGCAACCAGGGTGCTGCTGTTGATTGCCAAATTCAGCGTTGCTTTTCTGTTTTCATTCCCTAGGCAAAGAACTCAAACGGGTACATTACTTGCCTACTTAGGCCTTTCTTAGCAAATCTTTAGGGAATGTATAGGCAGGTACCTTTGCTTTGTCTGCAATAAACTAAGAACTAAACCCACCAGAACAGCATATAAGAGCAGGGAAGGTTTCACTTCCTTTCTAACCTTTATAGGGCAGAAAAGCACAATTTTTAAAAAATGCTGTCTCTGGGGGAGTACAGTCACTTCCTGGCTGCTTTTGTCAAGAGAGCCCCTACTGTCTGACATGTCTTCAAATAGAAACAAGAAACACGCTTTATTACACCTTTCATGGGAACATTGAAATAATGTGGGGTTTTATTTAAAATAATTTCCCCAACATTTCAGGGGCTCTCATAACTAAAAAGATGATGTAGCCTTGTCTAAAATAGACCTCTCTGCAAGATATTCAGAGAGGTTTTAAAGACTCTACTCATGGGCAAACTGCTTAAGTGGTGCTAGCATTCAGAAATCCAAAACCAAGCAGAAAACTATGGTATTGGAATGAAGAAGATCAGAAGTTTGAGGCCATCCTTGGCCCTATAGTGAATTTGACGGCAGCTTGGTTTAACCTGAGACCCTGTCTCAAAACAACAACAACAAAAACAAAGAAACAGAAAATTAAATTTGCATTGGGCTCTTGGATATCAAATGTACCAGAGCTGGTACAGATATTTTACATTGTTTTTTTTTTTTTCCCTTCAATGACAAGTTGGACAGAGACCCTGCAGTGAGTTCTATGGGCTGACATAACGTCCTAGGCTAAGAAAGACAAACACATGAAGGCTTCCTCCCTGAAGAGGCCATGCCACTTCTACAGTCAAAAAGTCACTTCCGGGTAGTTTTCCTGACAAGAACTGACCACCTCTTTGGTGTTATGCCTTGGGGTTTGGCCAGCAGACATGATCTTTGGTTTGCTTTGAACCATAATGCAAGAAATGGAGTAAATACGCCAGTCCTTTTTTGAGAGTGGACATGAAAGACTTCAGGAACCTCGACAAAGAACACCATAAGCAATGACTTAGAGGCATAAAAGCACTTCAGGAATTTTTGCAGTAATAAGCCTCCTGGCAGAAAACCCCTCAGCATATTGTTGAAGACATCAGAATTTTTTGTAATATTATAAGGCGACCAAAGCTTCTGCTACTAGCACTGAAAAGAAACAAGGGTTTATAAATTTCATCATTCATTTCTTCTGCGCCTTCATGGACAGTGATTTTTGTTAAACATAGAAATGATTTCAGGTGCATTTGATGACATTTTCTTGCTCACATAAAATAAAAAGAAAGGCTAGAGATGGAGTTGGGGAGACAGGTCAGTTGATAGAAGTACTCTTCTTACAAACACAAGGACATGTTCAATGCCACTACAAACAAACACAAAACAGAAGACCATGTGTAGGGCTTTGTGGTTGTAATCCCAGTCCTGGAGAGGTAGAAACAAATTTGTTGTACTCACTGGCCAACCACCATAGCATGCCCGGCAAGTTCCAGGAAACTGAGAGATAATACCTTACCAATAAAAGAAGCTGATGCTATTAAGATAACTTAGATGGTAAAGGCACCTGCCACCAAGACTGGCAACATGAGTTGGATATCCAGAACCTGCTTCCTGAAAGTTGTCTTCTGACCTCCACAAACATAGTGTGGCATGCATGTGTACACTCCCATAAACAAGTGAGCAGATAGATAGATTGATAGATAGATAGATAGATAGATAGATAGATAGATAGATAGATAGATAGATAGATAGATAGATAGGAATGTTTCTTAGAAGGTAGATAGTGCCTGAGGATTAATATATAACATTGTTTCTTGTCATAGACTTGTATGTGCATGCACAAGCTAGGGTACATGCACGCGCGTGCGTGCGCACACACACACACACACACACACACACACACACAAAGTGCAACAAATATTCAGAAGGTGGAAAGAAGAAAAGTATTATTTAAAATAAAAAAGTAGTCATAAAATGTGAGAAAATTTGCTAACACGAGTTTTCAGTTCCCAGATCTTCTGAGGATAATTTGCAGTATATAAAATGAAACCCTATTTGGGTCTACTACCTCTCCATTTCTGATAAATCTACCGACCCCTTCTATTTTTAAAGCTAGACCTTGGCTGTAATGCAGAGCATCGGAGAGTAAGGCCTTTTTTAAACTTTGTTTTGTCACTGATGGTTAGAAACAAATGAGTCAAACAGAGGGTGGAAATCCAGCAGCCTAACACTGGCCAAGCAGAGTGCCGTGCAGGAAGTACGTAGGTGAAACCAAAAATTGGGTTCAGAGATGCAAACTGCACTGCATCTGGCTGGCTGCTCTCATTGTTGCCTTCCTGAGAACAGTTAGGCTGTTTGTCCTCTTCCTCAGCAGATACAGAAATGCATCATGCAGAGAGCTCACCTGTTCCTCACAGAAGCCCTTGTTTTGACTCTTGGTGAACTAGAAAGTTACCTAACTACATCTGTGGATAGAGCAAACAGAGGAATGGTATCTTTTTCTTTTCCAGAGTTAATCAACCTACCCAGGATTTTGAACTAGTTTTTCTGAAACATGAAAGATGTGTATGGCTCTCGGTACAGCTCTGAGCAATGTATGCTTCAAAATTTTAGCTCTGAGACAGAGCTAAAAAAAACCTCCCAATAAGAGTAGGGCTGCTCTCTGATTCACTTCCATGGCTTTCAGGCTGTCCTAATCCATGCTTCATCAGTGTGTTTTGAATGAGTGAAGGCGACCTATGGCCTGCCCATTTTCCTTGAGGAAGAAAACAAATACATATAAAGGAATGGTCAAATAATTAAAAAATACATAATGACCAGGTGCAAAACCCACCCAGTTTCTCTTCCCTCCCCTTCTCCCCCTCCTCTTCCCACTCTCTCCCTCCCTTTCCCTCTTTCTCTCTCTACCTCCCTCCTTCCAATGTAAAACATTTTGATGTTTGGAAGTTTCTAGATAATGCCTCCATCATACTACTTTCTATCATTATCAATAATAAGGACTGGAAATAGGGACGTATTATTTACAGGGATTACAAGGTAAGATAAGACATGACTTAGTGACTTAGAGTCTCTTGATTCTCACTGACATCTAAGAACTCTGAAATTTTCCAATAAAATTTAGCAAGATCTGGATGTCATTTTTGGTCAGTTTGCTAACGCTGTATGTGCTAGACAAACTCAGGATGTAGCTTGCTTCATTGATCTCTCTCCCTCCCTCCCTCTCTGCCTCCTCCCCTCCAATGTCTGTCCTTTCATATAAAGTCTTACAGTAGATATCTTTGAAATTACTATAACAGAAAATTCCCCAAAATCCCTTTTCAGGAATTTTGGTGACTTGAGTATAGCCTTTGCTTCCAGGAATTCTCCTTTCCCAGCCTCCCCAGACACTGCCCACAGTCACAACCACACCAGTCACCCCAAACAGGTTCTCTCAGCAGTCAGGCGCTCTCCCTGACACCAGGCAAGAAGCCCTTCTAAGGGGCACAAGATAACAATAGACAGAAGACAAATCCTGCTCTGTACCAGCATTTCTGTCAGCCCCATTGTTTTGAGAACAAGGCCAACTTGGAGCTATGCATTCCCTGCATATTGGAACGTCTGCAGCCAGAGTTCTGAAATTGTTTCATTTTCCAAGGACATGAACAAATTTAGAGTGATTTTTTTTTCTTTTGGTGAGGAGGGAGGTTTATTGTTTGTGTTTCTTCTTGTTTCTTCTCCCCTTTTTACAAGAGCTATGGTAATCGTTCCCCTCAAAACAAAGTGGATAAGACTAATATTTCAGTGAAGCAACTACAGGTCCTGGAGTGTATATTTGTATTTCTCCACTAACATCTCATCCAGATGTTTGTGAGGTGTTCTTCCACGTTGACTTTCTCTATGGGTTTAGTATTAACAGACCTTATCTGACAGTGGGGAACAAGGGACGGGCCCCTTGGGCAAACAGAATGTTTGTCATGGTAAAACAATTTTGTGGGTAACATTAAAGAAAGGATCATTTGGCTAAAGAAATGATTTGCCTTTGAGAGGAAGATAATCAAGTAATTGAGTGACTCAATTACCCAAGAATTCCTGTCCAGGCTAATTCAACTAATGCTTGTTGAAGGGGCTTTTACAGACAGGATCTCATCTTGTGTTAAAACACTATTTAATAAATTAACTTGTTCTTAAACATCAACAGAGTGTGTAAAAGAAAAAAAAACAGTTATTTACATTCTAATTTATCTCTCTGTTCTGGCCACTTTTGTTAATATCTGGAGATGTTTTACAGTATTTTTTTATTATTCAAAAATGCCTGTATACATAATGGCAGAAATCCATTAACTATAACTGCTATCGATTTGCCATTTGCTACTCAGCAATGCTGTATCTTTCACAAGTGTAGCCTTGCTTAATCTACCAGAGATAGATTAGTAGAATAATGATTGAATGGCTTGATAATTCACTTGTTTGGAGGCACTGCAAGACTGAAGTCACTTATGTTGTCAGACAGAAAACAGGGGTGCTAAGACCCACCTCAATCACCTTTGATTCTTTATTTGCACATGGTGTAGTAGCCCAAATCCCAGAATGGTGCCTGTGGTAGCTAACTTTCTTCCTATAACTTTAGTGGAATTGGAATCACCTAAAAAAACACACCTCTGGTTATGCCTGGGAGGTGTGTCAAGAAAGGTTTAATTGACGAGGGAAGGAAAATACCCTTCCTTGTACTAGGGTCCTAGGCTGAATAAGAAAGAAACCTAAAACAACTCATTTCTCTGCTTCTTGGCTATGGGTGCAATGTGGCCAGTCACCTAGAGCTATACATTTTCACCTTACCCTCAAACCATGAGAGGGAAGGGGGGAAGAAGGGAGGGAAGGAGGGAGGGAGAGAGGGAGGGAGAGAGAATAAAAAAAACTAATCTTTTTAACTTCAAGTTGTTTCTTGTCAGAAATTTCATCACAGAACTGAGTAAAGTGAAATTATGCATAAGATCTCAATATCCTGGTCATGATTAGGTAATGCTGTCATAATGATACATCTTATAGCAAGGGTGAAGAAATTCTGTGAATGTAATTAATGTCCAAAAGTAGTTGACTTTATGTAATCAAATGTGGACATCCATTAAAAGAAGGCTTAGGTTTACTCTCTAGACATGGTGGCATATGAAATAATTACCTAATTATGACATGATATCTAATATTTCAGTGCTTGGAAGACTGATGCAGAAATATCATGAGTTTAAGGCCAGCATGGACTAGTTCCTAAAAGAGGACTGACTTCAATCTTACTAATTAGAACGTAGTCTCAGATGACTTCTTAGCTGCAATCATATGGGACCCTGACACAAGGCTCCAGCTAAGACATTTCTAAAACTATATTAAATAAAAACTTTGAGATCATGTATCTACTATTTCCAGTGACTTATCTGTGTTCATGGTGATGAAATTCTATATAATTTTGTATGACTGGGACAAAAAAGGGACCTCAACCAATAGTTTATAAAGGAATATCTAGAAATGAAAGCAGGGGCAGCAAACTTGGGTGACACCAATAGCTACCAGGGAAAAGCAAGCTAATGTACAATACTGTTCAGCTCCCTGACTGGTCTACCAGAAGAACTGAAATAAAAAAGGCCTGACAACATGAAGTACTAAGGAGGATATAGAGAAAACTGGCGGTTTCAATAACCTACACATTCAGCCATCCTGTAACACAGCAATACCAATTCTAGAAATTTAATCAAAAGGAAAAGAAATAAAATACTTGTTATTTTTTTGTGTGTTTGTTTGTTTGTTTGAGATAGGGTCTAACTCTGTAGCCCAGGCTATCCTAAAATGCCCCAGGATCTTGATGCCTTGCCCTCTAAAGTGCTAGGATTACAGTTATAAGCTTTTATCATCATTAACTGAATGATTCGGGGCTGGAAAGATGGCTTAGCGATTAAGAACAACTGAAGCTCTTGCAGGGGACCTAGATTTTGGCTCTCAGAGCTTACATGATATAGCTCAGAGCCATCTGTATTTCCAGATTCAGGGGATCCAATGCCCTCTTGCCTTTGTGAGCATCAGATACACACATGGTTCCTATGCAGGCAAGGCCTGCACATATAAAACAAATATTTTTACATTTAAAATGAGAAAGGTGCAGGCTGGTAAGATGTAGTAAGTCAAGGCATTTGCCACCAAACAATTCTATCCCTGGGATCCACAAAGAGGAAAAGGAAACAAATTCCTACAAGTTGACCTGTGGGCACAAAGGGACCTCAAACCAGTGCCGCTCAACCTTTCTAATGCTGTAACCCTTTAGTTGTGGTGACCCCTCCCCAATCATAGAATTATTTTTCTTGCTACTTCATAACTGCAATTTTGCTACCGTTATGAATCATAATATAAATATTGAGAACTGCTGCCTTAAGTCTTTTTCTGAGACTTCCAAAGTCTGCTTATTTTGGTAGAGTAGATATCTAAAACTTCAACCGTGTTTCTTATTCTGACTCGAATCAAAGCTGGATCTCTGTTCCCTACCAGTCAGTGGGCAAGGGTTCAATGATCAAATACTGGCCACCCACTCGCCTTTCAGAAAGAGAATCAAGCAGCTAATCTGTAAAGAGCACACTCTGACAGTTCTGAAAACGTGTTTTCAAACGTTCTGTTCTGTTCTTCAGACTTCTCTGCCATGCAGAGTTTAGGCTTTTGATCATTGGGGTTTTGATTCTTCAGTTGGTTGGGTTTGTTTTTATGTTTCTTCCCAGATTTTTCTTTACTCCATTAAAGCAAAATGCTCTGTTAGAAATTATGTCATGTAACAAACTGAGCTTATTTGGTTCCATGTTAGTTCACTATTGGGATTTCACATACCTACATGTTTCTTGTTACACATCTGTTGTCCTGAAAATACTTTTGTGTAACCGGAAGACAGCAACCATTTTTCTGGAATGAAAAATTCAATATCTTTTTTTTCTTTAAAAAAAAATTGTTGTTCTTTTTTGCTTTATTTGCTTGTTTGTTATGGATAGGGTTTCTCTGTGTAGCCCCCGACTGTTCTGGAACTCACTCTATAAACCAAGCTGTCTTGGAACTCAGAAATCTGCCTACCTCTGCCTCACAAGTGCTGGGATTCTTGACTGTGAATACCTAATGCTTTGCAGATCATTCAATCTCTGCAATAGCTTCTCCATTCTGCTAGTCTAATGTGAAAGATGGCATAATAAACCTTAAAGGAATGGTCGTTACTGTGTGATGATAAAACATGATTTATAGATGAAAAATTAAAACTTCAGGTAATTTCAACCTGACAATAAAAAGCACTATTTTTAAAAATTGTTTTCTAGTCAGTTAAAATGCAAAGACAGGGGCTGGAGAGATAGCTCAGTGGTTAAGAGCACTGGCTCCTCTTTCAGAGGACACAGGTTCAATTCCAAGCACCTAAATAGCAGTTCCCAACCTCCTATAACGACCAGCTTAGGCTTCTATGCCTTCTTCTGGCCTCCCTGGATACCAGGCATGTGCATAGTAATCAAATAGACACAAAGACAAAACATCCATACACATAAAATAATGATTCCTTTTTTGCTATTTTTTGAGAGAGCCTCTCACTTTGTAACTCTGGCTGGCCTGAAATGCAATATAAATCAGACTGGCCTTGAAATCACGAAGATCTACCTGCCTCTACCTCCCAGGTTCTGGAATCAAAGGCAGGTATCACCCCAGACCAATACATTAAAAAAATATAAATACTATTCTTACAAAAGATTTTATCTGAGTCATAAACTGTTGTGTTTTGTTTTGTTTTGTCTTTGGAACAAATGTTTTGGTATATAAAAGAGTAGACGCATGAATGTAGACATGCATTAAATTAACAAAAGTGTACTTATAGCAATGGGATTAAAAACCCACACCATGTTTTCATGTTTTCAAAGAGAAGATCAACCTGAAGTTGTCTTGTGAAACTGGTTCTGTGTGCATTTTTCTTTTAATACAATACATCCAGTCTACAACGCTCTTTATTGACCAGTGAAGACCTAGATGGTACCTTAACATTACTACAGAATCCTTTCATCATTTGACTCACCAATCAGTTATTAAAAATATCAAAACCCTTCGTTGTGATGGGTACCAATTAGCCAAGAATATTGAATCAGAGGTAACTTAGGCACACTCAGATCTCTTGTCAACTTAAGTTACAAATGGGAAAACTCAAATGGCTGACTTTTCTGTATTCAAACATTGATTTTGAACATATGTGTTATTCTTTAATGTACCTCGCTATTGAATTATTGTGCTAAAAAGCAATCAAATCTAATTTTAAATGACATTAAAGACAATAATGTTTGCCTGTTCTTAAACAACAATAACAAAAAAATCTCTTTGACTGATGGAAACGTAAGTGGCAACCTCAATTTGAGCAACCCAGCAAATGGGCACTAAACATAGTAATTTTGTATGGTAATCATACAAATAGCAATGTAAAATTTTGCCATTTGTAAACGACAAACATTAAAAGGAAGCTGATTCTTCTCCAACTAGATACAAAAATGTTTTCATTATTGTGTGTTGTCCTAAGGAGATGTCAGAGGATTAATTGGTGCTTGCCTCCACAATTTTTATGCCACTGTAGCTATCAAGGTGAAATATGGTGATGACTAATAAAGAATTAAGGGTATCCACTTGGGCGGTCTGGCAAGAATTCAGTTTAAAATAAATACGAGCTCTCTCAAGATATCTGCCATGAGGAATGTTCTTTTTAAAGCTCACTGTTTATTTAATTTAATGAAGGGGAGATAAAAACTGAGGAGTGGGGTCTGTAAAAAGAAAGTACAAATATTAAGACTGGCAAATGGAATAAGAAAGACAGAGAAAGAACTGAGAAGCCACATTCAGCCTTCAAGGTGTCTTGGTAACAGTGCCATTTAAATGGATGAATAGTCACCTACCCACAACACCATAGTTTAACCAAGACTCAGCAAAAAATCAATTAATATATATCCTTATTAGAGTAGAAAAACACATTTTTTCTATCGTTTAATGCTTTTATTCTTCTTTAAAGTGCTATCTCTGCATGTGTGTATAAAGGATTTGTATAGCTGTATATAGATCATATGTGCATACATTTGGAGGTGAAAAGGGCTAAAATATATATAAAAGGGGGCTGGGGAGATCACTCTGCTGGTAAACAGTTTGATGTGCAAATATGAGGAAATGAATTTGATCTGCAACATCCACATTTGTAAAAAGCTAAGCAAAAGGGTGAGTGTCTGCAATGCTAGTGCTGGAGAGGTGGGCATAAGAGGATCCCTGAGTGTTGATAGCTAACCAGCCTTGCACACCCAGAAAGCTCCTAATTCAGTAAAAGACCTTGTTTCCAAACATAAAACGGAGATATATTGAAGAAGATACTCTGGACTCAACATGTACCTGTATACACATAAATTCTCTCTCTCTCTCTCTCTCTCTCTCTCTATATATATATATATATATATATATATATATATATATATATGTATACACACACACACACACACACACACACAAGAATACATAAATAATTGAAATACAAACCCCTATTTGTGGTAACTAATGACTTCTGTTTTAAAGAAGTCTTATTAAAAAGTATTATTTTCATTATTACAATAAAAACTCCAACTTTTCTATTGGGATACTCAAATAAGTTTAATAACTCAATTATCTAACTGTCAAGATGTGTAAATTCTAGTCTAGAAGGTCATAAAAGGTCCTAGATTACCTACAGTCTTACATTTGCAGTCAGGATAAGAAATCAGACTTCCGACTCATAATACATGCATAGTGTATGTTTTGTCCTATCACCTAAATGGCAACTCTCGATTGCCTTTAACTCCAGCCGCAGGAGATGCTATACCTTCTTTTGGACTCCATGGGCACCAGGCATGCACATAATTAACAGATATATGCAAAGACATACACAGATAGCAAGCATGACCAAGAAATAATATGTGTCACTAACAGCCACTTTCAGAACATTAGCTTCCTTGCAAATTAGAATTCGACAGTGAAAAGAGTTCATGCCCATTTTGTACCTGTATAATTATTTAGAGCAATTTTAGACTTAGCCCCTAGAGTATCCGACATCAGTAGTTTAATTACAGCGGTTCTTTACGTTTTTTTTTTTTTTTTTTTTTTTTTGCTAGTCAAATGAAAGTTTTAATTATAGTCAAGTTGCTCTTCATATCAAAGGATGGCACCACTGGCTAACGTTCAAGAGGACAAGTGCTTTCAATTACTTTCCAGGACACAGTGAGTGTTTATTCACTCACACCAATTCAGACATTCAAACATTCATTATACATGAATGTGAAGTTTTTCTAGAAAAAGGTGGAACTGAGATGATCACTACAGAATGAAACAGAATTCACAAACAGCCATCAAACACATAATCTTGCTTTTAGCTGCATTAAGCACAAAAGAGCAGCCTGTTATATCACATTCCCAGTGGAAAACAGGTCTTTACACTGTGAAAATTTGTCGGTACCATCAAAGGATATGAGGAATATTGAATTTGGAAACCAAATCTGTGTTGTATACACTTAGCATCTAGTTAAAAATCGTGTTTTTTTAGTTTTCTTAAATGAAAGAAACCATATTTACAGGATGGTTGGAAAGAATGGTTGGTACTTCATCCAATCATTTATCTCTTATCCAACCTCCCCATTGCTAACATCTTATATTAGGGTGGTGTGTGCTCCACATCTGATAGACTAACAGTGATATACGATTATTAACAAACCTCAAGGACTTATTCTGATTTTATCACTGTTTCTGTGGAATCACTTCTGTCTTGGTTAGGGTTTTACTGCTGTGAACAGACACCAGGACAAAGGCAAGTCTTATAAATGACAACATTTAATTGGGGTTGGCTTACAGACGCAGAGGTTCAGCCCATTATCATCAAGGTGCGAGCATGGCAGCGTCCAGGTAGGAATGGTACAGGGGGAGATTTGTTGTTGTTGTTTTTTGTCTTTTTGTCTTTTTCATGACCTGCTTAGTTTTCAGAATAGTGTTCGGTGTTTTATAAACAATTTTTGAATTTAGCCTTGTGTTCATGGTTGTCTTCTCTTTCTCTTCCTTCTCCTCCTCTCCCCACTCATTCTTGATATATAAGCATTCAAGTAATCTGGAAATCATCAATTTGACTGAACTGGCTGGCCAATGAGTCCCAAGTGTCTCCACCTCTCTAGTGCTTGTTTTGTTGTTGTTGTCATTTTGGTTTCTTTAACCTTCATCCTAGGGATTCAAACTTGGGGGTTTATGCTTTCATTCCATGCACTTTATCAGCTGAGCCATCTCCTGGTTTTTCATTCATCTGAAGAGATAGGCATTTGGAAGAGTTGAATGGGCTTTCCTGTCAAAACACATCAAAGGATACCTAACATCTCCCTATCCTTATTATTGGTGCCTTTCATCATTTAGTTAAGGAGGTATACCATCAGTTTATTATTTTCCCATTCAGTTTCCATAGTTCACTCTCTAGATGTGAGATACTAAATGCAGTCCACTGGAGTATATGCCAAGGAATGAGTCCTTCCATTTTCAGTAGCGAGTGTTGATATGCATCATTTGTCTACTTCAGAGAGGACATATTTCAGGGTGAGAAAGACAGGTCTTGCCTACTTAATCATTTCTATAAGAAAAAGAAAAAGTCACGTTCATGAGCATTGACTAATTTCTTACCTAGGCAATATTATTCATTAAAATGCTAATTTTAAATACAGTTTTAAAAATGTGTTGGTATTTTGTTGTATTCTTTTTACATCATATAAGATTAATATTTGGGGGGTGTGAGAATTTATATTTTGTGTCAATAGAAAGGGGAAGTCCTCAGAAGGAATTTGGAGTGGTGATCAACAGTCACAATCTTACAGTTGTGAAATCAATGCCAAGAGCATAAAAAAGGTAAAATGTAGTAAAATGATTTAGGCACTGGTGTGTTATGAGTATCTGTTACCTTCATTTTCCATATAATGTATTCTTTCTTTCTTTCTTTCTTTCTTTCTTTCTTTCTTCCTTCCTTCCTTCCTTCCTTTCTTTCTTTCTTTTTTTCTTTTAAAGATAAGGTCTCACATAGCCCAGGCTAACCTCAACCCTGTATTCAAACTGAGAAGGAACTTGAATTTCTGATTTTTTCTGTCTCCACTTCAGTACTGGGATAAGAGACATACAACACAATGCCCATTTTATGTGAAACTAGGGAGTGAACCCAAGGCATTGTGTATGTCAAGCAAGCATGCTACCAATTGAGCTTGACTCTCAGAAACCATAGAATGCATTTAATTATAAGTGTATATAACCTAAGTTTTAACAATGACTTACTTTTATTAACTCTTACATTTCTAAAAAATTCTGTGGCTCTTGCTACAACCATGATTATTAGAAAACATCTTGAATCACATAAAACAATTTACAGTAACTGTGCCTGAGAAATGTTTAGAAGTTTAACAATTCTCACTTTTTCTATAGTTTATTCTATAGTGGTGGCATTATTGTAAATAAACAAACATGAATTATTCTTCTGAAATTTTTAAGGTTTACAATTACAAACTGTCAATGGCATGAGGAAAAAATATATTTATATATTTGTTTATTTCTGCATTTATTAAAGGCTAGATGAGAGAGTAATAAAAAAGTGTTATCAAAGGATGTCAATAAAATGAATAGTTCATAGCACTTTGTTTTTTAACATGTTACCAAGCAAAGTCAAGTCTGCTCAACTCACAATGTGTCAATCACTAGAACAGTTAAGTTTTACACAAAAGAAAGAATTGATCCAGGAAGAGTTTATTTGTTAGAGTTTATCCTGATGGGAGGGTTTTCGGGTGTTTGTGGGATATAGAAATAAAGTGCTCTGAGTTTGTAGGGCATGGTAGTGAGGCTGAGGAGAGTGAACTTATTGGCGGTCTGCCCATGTGTAGTAAGAAGCCACATGTGCAGAAAATGGAGCTGTTGGTCTGACCTGAGGATCTAGTTTTTAGCCCTCTGCCCTCAAAAGGCCTCTTGTTGTGGGAAATGAGACACTGGTGTTAACTGGTTTCAGAAACATGAAAAATAACCTCCAAGTTCCTGAAAAAGAATCATCAGCAATTACTACTATAGTGACCACACGTTAGAGGTTAACAGTAGCCAAGGCAAATCTAATGGGTGTGTTTATGGCTTAACTACTTGACCCCTAAACTGGGTGAAAGGAATGCTGTCACTCAGGTTGACTGAAGCTAAAACATTCCCTGGACTTCTGTCAGAGCCATCACATGAGTATGGGTCAACATTTTTTGAAATCAAAGTGACTATCTCTTGGCCAGGGAACAGAGAAGAGTGCTTCTACTCTGTCTCCGGAAATCAATGTGTATTATATTTTCTACATTATTTATTATTACATATGGAGACTTGGAGACTAAGTCTCATTGAAATAGTTGCTCCCCCTCCCCCGGTTTCTATAATAAATCCCTAATCAAAATGACTTTAAACTGAGTTGGAGGTGACTCATTGTCAAGATTCGTAGCACTGTGTTAGCACTGGCCCCAAGATGTAGATAATGTAAGGCACAATTGTTATAAGTAAACAGTAGTGCTTGGGTGAAGACATTTTTTTCCCAGGGAGAAAATGGAATAGGGCCAGGCATCCTTGAAGCTCTCAACCTTTTTATTCGCCCTCCTGCCCCCGGGCTGGGATAGTGCCTGACCAAGAGAACAGGTGGTGTTTGCTTAAGGCTGACTGAAATATTCACACTTGCCAGAAGCCAAGCTTGCAGTTCTGAAGGAACTTCTTGATCCCCTGAAATAAATGTCTTCTTCCTGCGGTTCAGTGGCAGAACCAGCCTCCAGCTCTTCTGGTGCTGCTTACAGTTTTCTTCACAATGCAAAAACCCCTTGCCTAGCAGGAGCCTGAAAAGGGTTCTGCTTCTGCCTACCCACATCACTTCAGGCCCTTGCTGTAGTCATGACATGCAAATTCTCTGCCACATAATGGAAGCTGGGTTATGGAAATAAATGTTAAGGATCTACCATGAGCTGAATAGGAACAGGATTTGTGTACACACATCTGCATTTTGGTTTTTATTTGTATTATTTTCTGTTTCATTTTGCCTTGAGACAAGCTATAATTAACTAGGCTAAGCTAGTCTTGAACTCACTATTTTAGCCCAGGCTAACCATAAACTTGTCAGTCATCTTCCTGATACCCAAGAGCTGGGATTACCAATTTGTACCATGCTTCAAACAAAGGCATGTTCTTAATCCCCTCCTAGATTCTGGAAAGCTTCTTAAAGCAGAAGGCAAACAATTCAAAAACAGGTTCAAGAAAGCTTGGAATGAGATCAGATTCATTAGACTCCTCCTTCTTAAAAGTAAACAGTAAAGACTGCTGAGAGTCACTCTAGGGCAAACCCAACTACAAAACTGACTCACAGACAAGCCGAAATGCACAGAAGACTCGGAGCAGACCAGATGCCAGAGAGAGGTTCCAGCTGAGTCCCTTGGAAAGGATGCTCTCGGGTCTATTCAGCCCCCTCCAAGCAACATGCTTCCGGTCCCCAGCATCCTTGCTGAGACATCCTGGGTGACAACAAAGCTCATTGGTTCACCAAGTTGGATTTTGGTGGGATCTGTACCTTTGGTCTATCTGGGGGTGAGTAGGCACATTTGTAGCATCTCCCCAGAAAAAGGCTTGCTGTGCAACAGATAGTTAGGAAATCAGCTTCTGGTACCATACCACTAGATTCTCACAAGAATCTTCATTATATGCAAAACTATCTGGTACATTTTAAAAGAGGAACTGATTTGAATCTCAAATCTTCTCACAGGGTTACAAAGCAGCAAAAGTCAGGCTTATAATGAAGAAATCTTGTGGCAACCACTTGAGCAAGTGAGCAAATGTATTTCCAGCATATAGGACAAACTGACACCCTAGGCCTTCTGGTGTGAGGTACAAAGGGCACATCTCCTTTGTGTCCTTACTGTGCTTCTTACCCACAATTACCTAACTTGATTATCAAAAAACACTGTCAAATCCCAACCAAGAGGTATTCTCCCAGACATTTCGACCACATTCTTAAAAAAAGAAATCAGCAACAACAACAACAACAATAACAACAACAACAAAAACCCACGAGTGTCTTGAAAAACAAACAACAGCTAAGGGATTGTTCCAAATGAGGAAGATATTATAACCAAATACAGTGCATGGTCCACACTGGACCCCAGATGAAGAGGAAGAAAAGAGCTATGCAGGAAAACAGAAGTGGCGAAGCTGAATAATGAAGTTTGTATCAGATGTTTGTCATTGGACTGGTACTACAGATTCTTGCATTTGATCATTGTACTTCAGTGCATAAAAGAATTGGGTCACAGACCACAATGCTGTAAAAGAATCCAAGGGGGAGGGGGAAAGGAGATAGGAAATATGATAAAATATACTAAAATGTTTGTTACCAGTAATTGGGCTTGAAGGCTGTAGTACATTCTTTTGACTACTTTTGTAAATTTTCAATTATTTTAAGCAGTACCCTTAGAGGGCAGAAGAGGGGATTGAATTCTTTGGAATGGGGGTTACAGATGGCTGTGACTAATTAGGTAGGTACTGGGACCTAAATTCTTGTCCTCTGCAAGAGGAGCAAGTACTCTTAACCATTGAGACAATTCTCCAGCCCCTCCAACTATATATGTATATATATATTTGTATATGTATACTTGGAGGGGCTGGATTTTGGGATATATATATATATATATATATATATATATATGTGTGTGTGTGTGTGTGTGTGTGTGTGTGTGTGTGTGTGTGTGTGTGTGTGTGTGTGTGTGTGCATCCCGAAATGAAAGGACTGTCTTTCACTTTGTAGGGTCAAGTCCAGCACCAAAGCAATAACCTTGGAGTCAGGGCTGTAAGCCAGAAAAAGCAGTCAGAGAATTGGATGGAAGAAGAACAGAGGAATTGAGGCTAACAGGTGGAAAGCCAGGAGAGGGAATCAGAACGGGAGGTGCAGTCAGTGTGCTCAACAGCCTGCAAGAGGTCAGGCAAGGGGAGAAAGCACATTGTGTTTTCTTGAGAACAAAGAGGGTTACAATCAAAGACCATATATTGAGCATCTGTGATGTACTTATTTCTTTCAGCACACACAGAAACCCCAAGCTTTGTGATCACCTTTCCTTTCTTTAGTAGATGAGAAACAAAAATCCCATGGAAGTAGTGATACACGTACCCCCCACCAAAAAAAAAAAAAAAAAAAAAAAAAAAGACAAGGAATAAGCAACAAGTTTAGAGGCAGTTGTTTAGAAAAGTGTCCCATTGTATCTGCTAGTGGTTGAAAGTGGAGCTGAAAACTAGTAGAGTGGATTCAGGACTAGGGTATGTGGTTTTGTTCAAGGTAAAGTCTGAGAAATGGGAGTCGTGACAAATGTAACTGTGACTCACACTGAGAAACATTTTATATCACGTGTCAGCATGCACAAGCACATACCCCTACCCTCTCACATGTAAATCATTCACAGAAATTTGATTCAATGATTCTTATGACTCCTCAGAGCAGAATCTATTTCCTTGTAGTGATGTGTTTTGTCTCATTTTTTCTCATTATTGGTGCTTGCTCGCTTGTTTTGTTTTGTTTTATATTTTATTTCTGATACTGGTAAGAATCAACTCAATTTGATTTCCTGTGACCAGGCCTGAAGTTTAAAAATCATGCTTTAGCATGTGACCTGATAACCATAGAGCTGGGGTCAGGGGGTAGAGGTTAAAATGGCGGTCGGCTGGCTGTTCAGCAGCTTCCCTTAGCTAGGCGTGGGCCTCTCACACTTCTGCTTCACCTGATCTTATGACTTAAAACACTAATTTATCCTCACACCCTAGTGGATCTTACCTGGACACACCTGTGATGTAAGTCATGACAGCAAGTCAGCACTGGCCTTGGCCAAGCAAAATGTCTCAGAAATTCTAGTGGGAGAAGATAAATTCCAGTTGTGCAAAATTCATTTGTGTGTGTACTGGGGGGAGGGTACTCACAGGGGTCAGAAGGATACACTGAATCCCTTGGAGCTGAAGTTTCAATTACTTGTGATTCTCCCTACATGGGTAGTGGGAACCAAACTCCAGTCCTCTGAAAGACCAGCAAGTGCTCTTTAGTGAGCAGCTACTTCTCCATTCCCTCTGTACATTTTTTTTTTGAGACAGGGTATCATTATGAGGTCCAGGCAGACCTTAAACTTTTCATTTTTCTGTGGGACACATAATTCCTAATGCCTATGTTATAGCCTTTTGACCTAGCATCCTTCCAACCTGAAGAATTCATTCACTGAAACATTCAGTAGTTTTATGGCCTGTTTCAGAGAACAACTCCTCCCAGAGTGAAGGATCAAAGCAGTAGCTGCCAATATGTTGATTCTATGTAAGCTCATCTTGTTTGTTTAAACTTTTTTATACTGAGTCACTTTATAGCACAACTTGAGTTTGAGTTGAAAGTCTTTTTGCCTCCTCTTCCCAAAGCTGTATCTATTCGTGATATATACATGTATTCTTACATAGATATTTAGCACAGAACCTATAGACTGCCAATGAAACATTGCATGAATATACCACACACACACACACACACACACACACACACACACACACACACACACACAAGGCTTACTATGCTCATGTTTATATACATGAACTCACAGAGTTCTCACATTTGAAAATAAGTTACCAACAATTGTTGAAATCAAAAGTTCAGGTTAGTTATTACACCAATTCTTGCACACACTAGAGTTCTCACTTTTACTTTCTTTTAGTTTAGATTGGTTTTAATTTGCTGTACCTGGGATCTTCACCATTCTCCTTCAGAGGGTCATGCAACAGGAACCCTGTAACCTTCACTTTTAAGAAAATCCTACTAGGAAATGTTTATTTATGAAAGGGTGCATATAGTTGTCTCCAGTATGGTATCTTTCCCATCTTTGGTAATAATTCAATTTACTATAATAGTATAATTGTCCTCTTTGACACCTGAGTTATTCGTGTTTGTAGTCATAGGCAAAGAAAATCTTTGATATTTCTTTCATTCCATTCCATAACAGTTCCTACAAGATTTTCTATATTAGCCCTTGAATGACAGAGTGGTTTGTCAATACAAGTGTGTAATGGTTTACATGTAAAATGATCCACACAAGTTTTTCTTAAAACACCAATTCTCAGATGACAACTCTGTTTTAAGAAGTTATAGTGCCTTTAGGAAGTATAATTGAGCTAGAGGGAGTGGTTCACTAGGAGCAGGCTTTGAAAATTGTAGTTGGGGTTTGGATATAATCTGATCCCTTTGCTTCCTGATTCTGGAACGATATAAGAAGCAATGGCTTCGCACTCCCATCACCAAAGACCTTCACTGCCATGCCTCACCCACCATGATGGACTGTCTCTGTTTCAACCATGAACCAAAATAAAACTCTCCTTCTTTAAGTAGTTTTTAATTGGCTATATTGTCACATAATGAGGTACGTAAGTAATAAAGTTTAACAACCATTCAATTTGTCTGTCTTTCCATAAGGCCATGTATTTAATAAGATGACCCAGCCCATAATATTACCAAGCACGTCAATCACACATTGATGACTTGACTTACTGATTTTGATTTATAGAGTTGAACAGCCCTCCATTCCCCAAAAAGCATACCAAATCCTTGAAACCTGTGAATGTTAAATTTCTTGGAACAAGGGTTTTGCAAATGTATTTAGGGTTTAGAGATGAGATCATGCTGCATGACCGAGGTGGGCCCCAAACCCAATAGAAATGGGAGATGTCAGAGAAAGCTATATAGATAGATAGAAAGGTTGGAGGTGTGCAGTCAGAACTAAGGAACATCTAGATTTATGTGAAACTAAGATATGATGAAGCCTTTTCCCTGAGAGCCTTTGAAAGGTGCATGGCACGGCCAAGTCCTTGATGTCAAGCTTCCTGCATCCAGGACTGGGAAAACCATGTTTCTATTATTGCCATTTGTTTGCTGTTCCTTTTTGTTTCATTTTTGTTTTTTGTGTTTTGCTTTCTGTTTTGTTTTTGTGTTTATGAGACAGCTCTACTGTAGCCAAGGCTGGCCTTGAACTTGCTGTATTCCCCTCGGATGGCCTTGAACTTTGGAACCTCCTGTCCTTACCTCCAAAGTGCTGGAATTATTATGTGAGCACCACCATACCTGGTCGATGCCATGCTGGGGGATCCAAGCCAGAGCTTTGTGTAAGATAGATGAATAGTCTCCTTCCAATCCCATTTCTGTTGTTGTTGTGATTATTGTTGTAGCAGATTCAGGAGCTTAATATATGATTGAAGACCAGCTTTTTATAGACATGCCCACCCCCCATACACACACTCAAATCTTAAATATTGGAAACTATCACCTTTCTGTTCACATCAGTCTAAAATTGGTAGCAAATGAACACAGAAAAGTGTTTAAGATTTAAAGATAGTACAAGCTCACACATCCTCGAAGAAATCCCAGTTGCAGTAAGATTTATTACCTCTTGGTGCCAGTTTACTGTAACAAGGGGATCTTAATCGGCTTTTGGGATGACAAGTATGGACTGTTTCTTCTTGCCCAACCTTCCTTATGCCTACGTAGCAGAACAGAGAGCTACAAGCTGCTTCATGAGAATTCTGAATTCAGCTCTGATATCTCCTGTTGCCTAAGGGTGATTTTCAAACTCCTTTACCAGGTGTTGTAGCTGTTACCAATCCAGTTCCAATTCATCTCCCAGCCCAGGAATTTACTGAACAAAAATAGGAGCAGAGGGAATGGTTGTTGAATCATCACATTTGACTTATTTTGTACGGGGACTGTTCACTCACCTGGAGTCTGTCTCTTACATCAGTCCAGTACCAAATAGGGCACTACTTTGTGCTCCCAGTAATCAAGAAAGATTTGAGTACACAGTAGGTGTTCAATAAATGTCTGTGAAAAAAATGAGTCTTTCTGGCCTCTAAACAAGCTGCTCTTTAAAAAAAGAAACAATCCCATGGTATCGGAAGATATATATATATATATAATCTTGTGAAATAGCTTTGTTTCTTAATTGAGAAAACATTATCAGAAAGACTGTGAAGGCAAGGCTATCAGCCACTTACAGAGCTGAATGTGGTAATGAGGAAAAGCATCATTTCCTGTGGTTTGACAATAATGTGACAGGAATGGTTTCTGCTGTTTTGAATAGATTATGAACATAACTTGACCCTCTCCATTGATACTTGAAGCTGTGGAATCCTACTAAATAAATATGACCTATTCCTCAGCCAATCAGGTACTGTACTTATGAATAGCTTTGAGCACTCATGATCTTGCTAAATTCCCTGAGTGTTTTTCAAACATTAAACCTCTCTGTCTCTCTGTGTCTCTGTGTCTCTGTCCTTGTTTCTTTGTTTCTCTTCTCCCTCCCTCCCTCCCTCCCTCCCTCCCTCCCTCCCTCCCTCCCTCCCTCCCTCCCTCCCTCCCTCTCTCTCTCTCTCTCTCTCTCTCTCTCTCTCTCTCTCTCTCTCTCTCTCTCTCTCTCTCTCAGAAAGTCTTGCTCGATCAGGCTGGTGTGAAATTTGTGCTAATCTTCCTGTCTCTACCTTCAAAGAACGAGACTGTAGGTTTGTATCATCTTTCCTGCTTCCAGTGATGGTTTCTGTTCCTAACAATTTTACAGTTAAGTTTAAAAGAAGACATAAACAGAGGAAGGACTTAGCAATAAGAAGTATTTTTCTAGAAAGCTCACCAAAATGTGTGTGTGTGTGTGTGTGTGTGTGTGTGTGTGCATGCACTGTTGTGCCTGTGTGTGGTGCTCGGGTGTGAAGAAAGTATCCTTACTCAAGTTGGCGAAGTATTTTTCTAGAAAGCTCACCAAAATGTGTGTGTGTGTGTGTGTGTGTGTGTGTGTGTGTGTGTGTGTGTGTGTGCATGCACTGTTGTGCCTGTGTGTGGTGCTCGGGTGTGAAGAAAGTATCCTTACTCAAGTTGGCCTGTGCAGACAACAGAGACTGGTATGCAGACTTCTTTTCCAATGGCTTCTCCACCATATCTTTAAAGACAGGGTCTCTCACTGAACCTTTGTTTTGCTGCTTTGGGTGGACTGGCTGGACTTCAGGGTTTATCTCCATTTGTTTGTTTATTTGTTTGTTTGTTTGTTTGTTTGTTTAAAGCACAAAAATGAAGACAAGAGGACAGCTTACAAGAGTCAGTTCTTTCTTACTACCATATGTGGCTTGGAGATGGAACACATGTGGTCAGGCTTGATGGCATGCAGCTTTTCCTCACCCCTGTCCACGTTCTCTTATTAAGCCATCTTAGCAGTCTGTTATGTATTTACTCATTTAGGACAGGGTCTCGTGTATCTCAGGCTGGTTTTAAACTCTCTATATAGCTCAGGATGGCCAAGAACTGCTAATGTTTCTGCCTCAACTCCTGAAACATGGAAATTCAAGGGAGCAATGTCTTTGCCTTCTCCACTCTAAGTTAAATGGAAACAGTATCTTCTAATGAATGGAGGACACACAAGGAGAGGGACTATGGCTTTTTACCGATGAATATATATGTCTGTGGCAAATAAAATACTCAGCATGGAATCAGTAAATATTGTTAGAGTAAACTAAAGAGTCATTACTCTGGCTTAGTGTGGAGAAGATGTTGCTGGCTGTAGGTAGATTCAAATCAGTTTAACCAAAGTCAGTGGCAAGTTAGTATTCAAAGCTCTCTAAATATACCCTTTCAGAAGATATTTTAAAGGGTCAGGCATGGTGATGTTTCAAATCTCAGTTCTAGGGAGGCTGAAGCAGAGAGATCCTGGCTAGCCTGAACTAAATAGTAAGACCTTGGTCTCAGAATGAAACAAATTAAAATGCCACAGAGAAGGTCATGAAGCTTACCAGCTCAGCCTGGATCCGAAATGTAAGTAAACATAAGAAATGACTGAGTTTCAGAGAAGATGAAATGTTTGTGGCCAATGTTTAAACCCTGTTGGAGAGAATAGAAGAAACTGTGCATTAAAGAAATTGGTGAAGAGATATGCAAATAAACTAAATGAAACATTCCAATGCCCTTTGTCTGGCAACTTGAAGGAGTTTAGAGTTGGCAGAATCAAACAATTAATCATATCAAAAAAATAAAAAATGAAAGAAAAGAAGAAATAAGAAAAGAAAAAGAAATTTTGTATAACTGTCTCTTTAAATGTACATGATATTCAGTGAAATAAGCCCACCGATATTGTAATATTTAAAATGATCTTAAGTTTCTTCCACTCTGAAGTAAGTGGATTTGCAAAAACTTAAAAATTTTTAAGCTAAATGTCATCATTATTTCTCTCCAGCCTTCTAATAAACCTGTTTCCATGGTGCTTTTCTTTTTCTTCTTTCTCTTTTTTTCTCCTCCTCCTCCTCCTTCTCTTCCTCCTCCTTCTTCTTCTTGGAGAAACTGCCAATGCAGTCTTGCAGATGTATTCTGATGGTGTTCTTTAAATTAAACTTGATAGTTCTTTTTTCATAAAAGCACACACATCTAATAGTGCTATCTAGAATATTAATCACATGTTCAAAAGTACTCTTAAGCAAGCACGTTGCAGGATGTCTCCATTGATTAAGGAGCAAAGCTCTAACATTTCCCTTACGACGAGAAACTTTCAGACAGGAAAGAATACACAATACACACCCAATGAAAATAGTATGCACAGCTCTGTCCACACAATTGAGGATGGCAGGACCCACACGATTTGTCTAAAGAAGATTGTACAAATGCCCAAGGAAAATATAAACCAATAAATGCAGGTTTCAGTTCTTTCTACATGTGTATCTTAAGCTTGTAATTGTGTCCTTTTTTATTATACACAAATAAAAATAGATAAATCTCTAGATGGTGTGTTTATTTCTGTTAGATTACAATGTAGGCTGCTCATGACAATATAATTTACAAATAACTTTTTAAAACAATATAAAGCTGAGCATAGTGGGGTGAGGGCAAAGAAAGTACTTACTTTGCTTTTCTCACTTTCACACTAGGCCCACCAGGGCTGCTATGGAAAATGAAACATTTGGTAGTCTCTATGCTGTTGAAAATGTTGTAAGTGTACATTTTGAGCTCAGGAAGACTCACGATTTTTTTTAAATTTATTTTTTGGCTGTAACATAGTTTCCTAAATTCAGTATTCTTTCTAGTAAGCATGAATAGCACTCATATTTTTAGAAATAGAAAAGAAACAAACTCCTTTTTTTGTCTTGAGGAATTATGCTTCTCTGGCAGAAATAAACAGATTCTTCAATGCGTGTATAGGTGACAAAATCTAGGTCTGGCCAGAAGGGCTGAAAAAAGCCTTGTAGGCTGAGAGGCCGTGTGTATGTCAGAATGTCTACCCATGTGCCTTCGACCTCCACACTTGCTCAGTACCTTTGCACACATCACCAAACACTTATTGTTCTCCTGAAAGTAACTTTAAAAGTCCACCCACTAGAAGACTGGAATATCCACGGCTAAAGGAGTTGAAAATTTGGTGAGATTTGAAAACAACTCCAATCCGTGGGTCTTTCCGTGAATTTTCTCTAATTCTGTTGTATTTATCTTGATTGGTTCAAGGTTTATAGAACTGCAAAACACTCTGACTGGTTTTTGTTCTATTTAATTTTAGAGGCAGGATTTTTTCTATGTTACCGAAAATGCCCTGGAACTTAGATTGATCACCATGTCTTATCCTACCAAGTCCTGGGTTACAAGCATGCACCACTAGGTTCAGTTTGCCTGCAGCGTACCCAAGTTCCTTTGGCCTGATTCCTTCTGGGATACCAGTCAAAGATTCGGTAACAAGGGTCTCTAGTTGAAATATTCTCTCTCTCTCATGCTAATGATACATTTCTTTTCTCCATCAACATCTCTGAAAATACTGGCAACCTTAAGTGCTCAGATAGCAGAAATATAAATTCCCAAGCTGATTCTTAAATACCTCCAGGCCTTCTGAAAGATTCTCTCCTGGGAAGCATACAGAATGTTTCATCAAATAGAGGGTTTTAAAATGATAGTAGTAATAAATACCCCACTACAATCCCAGGAACAAAACAGCAACAAATGACACTCTTCAAGTAGCATTTTACCCAAATTCCAGTTTCTCACGATGTGAGCAGTTGTTTCTGACTTTGCACCCATTTCTCACACTAAGGAGCCAGCATTCAGTCATTTTTAAGTTTCTTTCATTTTTGTTATTTTGAAAAAGGTTCCTTTGTACCCTACTATAGCCTCAAACTCCCTATGCATCTGAGGGTGGCCTTGAAAGATGCTCCTGCCTCTACCATCATGCCAGGTTTAGTGCAGTGCTAGGACTCAAATCTCAGGCTTCATGCATGTTAGGCAAGCACTCTACCAATACAGCTGTAGCCCCAGGCCTGGATTTCTAACTCTGCCTTTTTGTCCCCACTCCATTTTGTCTTCATCTTCCTGGGACGGAAAGGCCATCTTATCCATTATAGACCTTTCTGAACCATTCCTTTCCCTGTCCTTTTTTAAATTGAGGAACACTGGAATTTTGTGGATTTCTTCTTGAATTTTTTTCACCTTCTGACTTTAGAAAATGCACACAGCAAAATAAATAAATAAATAAATTGCATGTGTCTGTGTTTGGACATTTTCATTAAACTGCCTTGTAGGTTAGCAAAGATGTGTCAAAGACCGAGGACTGTTACCCTGGAATCTTTGTGCTGGCTGCTCTGTCTTCTCTCCACAGGATGAATGATCTGTGGACAACACATCCACACATCCCACCCCTGACAGGCAGATAAAGGCCTGTTCACCGATGGTCTCCTCGATTGTCTAAACCACAGGTCCGTGGTTTCATGTGCATTTCTCAAAGGAAGTATTGAGCAAAGGAAATCAACTCGGGTTTAGTAATGCACAATCCACCCTACAAACCGGTATTTTTACAAGCTAGTTTTTAGAAGAAAAGTTCCTCCTGTGGACATTCACTTTATGTTAGCCTTGCTGAGATACCGAGGGAGTTAGTGATCTTGAAATGTTGCTGTATCTGGCTTAATAGGGCTGCAGGCTTCGTAAAGAATGGAGCCATCCGTCAAGGAGCTTCAAGTACCTTCCTTTTACTGTTAAAAATTGGTAACTCATTTTTCCTCTTTCTACATGTTGTGGCCTGGTCAGAACAAGGGCTTTGCTTGTACCTGCCAATTAAATACGAAGCTCAGATGACTGAAGATTAGGGAGGACTCAGGCAAGCCCTTTGGGTCAGCCAATGGTTATCTGGCCCAGATTTCACCTGCCCTGCATTTGTCCTCTCAGCCCAAGCATTCCTCAGTAGGACTTCACCAAGTTCAAATCATCATCTAAGGCTAAACGAGGTTACTTTTATAAAGCTGATTTTAAAGATTGAGCTTGATTTGCATACTGGCCACTAGACGATGATAGACAAATTCTAAATTCCTCTCTAAAGAAAATACTAAAAGGTGATCTTTATTTTTACCCCTCAGGATTACCCTAGATTCCACTCGTTCAGTAGCAGACAGTTAGTTAGCCAAGTCCAGTTTGATACCTAATGCTAATGTTCTGAACCATCACCTTTTGTTTTGAGTGACATGCAATAAATTCAATGTTGGCTTACCAAAACTCATAAAAGGTTCTAAGTACATTTAAGTTCCTCAGGCTGGCCATCCCCTCCCCCACCGCTTCATTCCACAGCTCCCTTCTTCCAACAGTGGCAGCTGTACCAGTTTCAAATATTTCCATGAAATCTTTCATGTAATCCACTAGAAACTCCCAATCAGCACAAGACCACCTCCCAATCATTTGCTATAGACAAGGTATTTCACATACCTGGACTAACCCAGTGCTGTGATGCCACTTGTTTGTCACTTCTATGTCCCAGTGACCAAGAGGCAGGCAGTTTTGCAAAGGTTTTTATCGCCCATTTAACTACTCCTTCCAGAGACCAAACAGACACGCCAGCCAGGTTTTAAAACTTTATTTGCATATTAAAAAAATTGTGCATTCCAATAATTAAAATTGTTTGAACAAAAAAAAATGGCACTCTGATTAAACTGCATTTTACATCCTGCAGGACATCTTGGACCATCTTGAATTTTATTCTATTTCACCATCTCCCACCCAGCTGTTTCCCTTCACCAACATGCACGTTCTTTTCCCTCTCTGCCAGCCAGACCAGCAGATGGGCGGGAGAGGCGGGGGAGGCCTTCCTGGTCAGTAGTTCTGATTCTCTGATGTGAAGGGGGCAGCACAGTCATTTAAACTTGATCCAACCTCTTTGCATCTTACAAAGTTAAACAGCTAAAAGAAGTAAAATAAGAAGGCAATGCTTGTGGAATGTACAGTGCATATCGTCGGTGCGTGCCTCATTACGACTCGCCAGCTTGCTTCTCTTGTTCAATCGCTGTTGGAGAAAAGGAAAGATGGAGGCTTAGAGCACTCTATAAAATGACACGGCTTTCATTTCAAAATCCCTTTTCATATTATACAAAAATCGAGAATGATACATAGTAGCCACGCTGAGCAGCGCATACTAAACAGAAGTAGTTACCCAATCAATGTATTTGCATAATATGGAATACGAAATATTCCATTATTAAATCACGAAAGCCCCAGCGCTTGTTGGCTGCAAAACAGTTTTTAATTAACCTTTGTAGGCCATATTCATCATCAACTGTCGACTCCTCCCCCGCACCCCCCCCATCCTCCCCGCGGCCCCTCCCTTCCTCCTCCTGACTGCAGCTCTGCTCCCGCCCAGCCTGTTCTGAAAATGGGTGGGGGCGACCAGCTTACTTTCTTTTGAAGGCAGAGGATTTTTCTCTTGCGTTTCTGTCTTCTTCAATTTCGACTTATCGAATTTCTCGATCTCAGCCATATCGGGTTTGTCAGACATGGTTGCTGGAAGGAGCTGCAAGTACGAAGCGAAGACCAAGGCTAAGAAAGAGCCACCCACCCTCACCTTTTCCAGTTCGGAAAGCACCCCACCCCCCTGCTCCTGCCCGAAACCCCAAAGCCTGAAATCCTACCGACTCCCTGCACTTTCCTGGTTGATTCCTCGCTAAAGATCTTCCTCATTGTAAGGGGGGGAAATCCCCCTTAATATTCTAAAAGCAAAGAATCAAAGAGCGAAGGTGGAAATACTCAAAGGTATTAAAATTCATCATTGCGGACTGCTAACGTTGTAGTGCTAAAAAATTAAAATCGGGATAGAGCGGAGCCACTTCCAGTTTAAGGGGAGAAAAATCTAGTAAAATCTCTTAAAAAAAAAAAAAAAGAGCCAAGGTCGCAAAACGCATCTACATTTTTTAAAAGGGCTGGCTTCTCAAGAGATGCCAGGCGGTCCAGCTTTCACCTCCACACAAAGGCGGGGGAGCTGATGCCACCAGCTGCCGACCACCGCCCTACCCGCTTCCTCTCCCTCCCTAGACCAACAATGCAGCCTCCCTGGGTACACAAAGCTGCCTCCCCACTTCTCACAAATCCATCTTGATCTGAATGCAGGGGCCATTTGACCGCTTTTGCATACATTGTTCTGCAGTGGCTTCCCAATTTTCACGCTAAAGGCCGGGTAGGTTAAGCCTGCCACAGATAACAGCCCTCGGAGCCATCGGGCGTTTAAGTGGAATACAGAGCGTTTGAACAAAGGATCTTTCTATTTCTGATTAATTACAGCTAGCGAGTCAAAGGAAAAATACTTCGGAGGGTCGAGGAGAAAAAAAAGACAACTCCCCTCTAAAGTGCGCAGCCCGATTTTTATGGGATTTTTCTTAATCATCGAGTTCCCCTTCCCGTTACTCAGCATCTGGAAGAGTTTAGTATCCCCCCGACCCCACCCCAGTTCCCCGAAACAACCTCGCCTGGAAGGTTGGACATGGCTTTAAGGATGAGGGGCAAGCGCCTGTGCCGGACCGGCAGGGAAGGAGAGAAGGAAGGGGCCCTAGTGCTCACCCGAGCGAGCTGCGCGAACAAGAAGAGAGTCCGATCTGCTCAGAGGCCGCTGCAGATTGTCGGGAGGGGCGCGGCGAGCGCCTCTATATGCGCGCTCCTATGCAAATCAGGTGATGTCATTCGCTGTCCCGCTTAACTCCTTCGCGCCGCGTCTCCGGAAGGGCGTTCAGAGGCCTGTCGGACCCCTCCCCGACCCCCCCTCCCCGCATCCACCGTGGCCCTTGAACCACATCGATGGCGGAACTAGAAAAAGAACAAACGCCTTCAAAATGCTTTTCCCCCATTTGACGTCTTTTTATTATCGTGAACTTTTGCAACAGCTGCCTAAACCTGTTCTTAAGGTTTAATGTGTGATAACTAAGGGCCCGAGTGACACCTAAGGGGACAGGCATTTCTTTACTTAGAAACCGGCTTTGTCTGCAGTCATCGCCCCCAAGATAGGGTGCGGCGTCCCTCACACAGGGGCTGGTGGGGTCTGATTCCTATGACTCAGCTTTCAGACTAGTGGGCTGCGTTCGCCTCACCCGGCCCTCTTTGTCTCCCTGGCTTGTCTTTCCCCTAGATTTGAGAGGACAATAAGGAATCCTTGAGTGGATTTTCAAAAGAAAAGTTTTAGCATGGTAGCATCTATATTTTTTGCTATACTTTCCGTGAGCAATCGAGTTAAATAACATTTGCTAGGTGTAAGGTAATTAGGTGCTTTATAGAAAACACAGCCTGCCCCTTAAAAAATAACTCAAATTCAACTTCTGCTATAGACTGACAATAAGGAAGTGAATTTCCCTTTTCTTATTTTCATCAGTTAAAAGCGATTGCTAATGAGAGCCTAGGATTCCCAACGATCCATTAGCTTTATCCTGATTGAAACGGAAGCGTGGACTAGGCTTTGAGAGGAAGGTTTTCTGCAACACATGTGGATGATTCAGGTAGAGAGGTGCAGGTTTCAAAATGGCACCTGAATCGGGGAGTACCAGGGACCCACTTGCCACTAAAAAGTAATTACTGGTACCAAAGTTTGTGCCTGCAAGTGGCAGGTGATAAGAAGAAGCTATGTAAAAGATAAAAAGGCATCTTTAGGTTGGTTCCTGAGACACAGAGAACTGTAAAACATTCCTTCTCCTTTTCTGTGCCCTGGAGGGATGTTTCCAGAAAGCCTTTGGTAAGCATTTTTATGACGGAGGCTTTGCCTCTGGTAATGAGTCAAGTGTTATAAGGACCCTAAAATGGCACTGGGGCAGCTTGGACTTCCTCATTTCTTCGTCTACTTCCTTTTTTACTTGGGAGGAAGGAGAAGGGGGTAGGCAGGAGCAGGTGACCCATGTGGTTCCCCCACTTAATGCTCTACTTGGGAGACTGCCTTTCTGCCCTTTGAGTGGTGCTTTGGACCTTTTTGATTGAGCATTAGATGTCACCTCTCTGGTAACACATCCCCTCTCTCCCTATGTTCACTTAGAGGGAGTGCACTGCATTGTTGAAACACAGACCACATCTTGCAGGGTGCATTCCTGACCTCTTCTGCTTCGCAGCTGCAGTTACACTGACACCATTTTGGTGGGTCATTGGATTCCATGTCCCTTGGCTCAGCTGTCACCGTCTTCCTGTCTTCCTATGACAAAGGGATGCCATAGCCTTGACCCCGGTTGCCTGTTTGCCTTAGGAAAGATTAGTCCTTACAGAAGTTATGCGGCCAGAGGAGATTGAAGAGGGGAATCTGTAAACATCTAGAATTTTCTACTCTCCCAACAGCATAGCAAGCAGATTATTTTAGCTGCTGACTGAAAAGCGGCAGGCGGGCTGTAAGAGAGGAAGCAACTTGCCCTGGGAACTGAGTTGTCTGTATATGGGCTTGCCCACCGAACAGAAAACTAGACAAGAAAGGAAGATACAGATAAAATAAAGTGCAATAAAAGGGACTGTCTTAAAGTGCCAGGCTCCTCATGTTGATTTTTCTTTTCTTAACTCCTCCCTGTAAACTGGGGATAAGTACCAGTAGGGTTGTGGGAAGATCAAGTTCTTGAGACCAAACTACAAGGGTGAGAGCACTTCGCCCTGTTCTTATTTAAAATACAAAGCTGAGAAGAAAAGAATAAATGTTTTTGTGTTTGCAGTTAGCAAAAACCTCAAGTCATTTGGCATTATATCTCTTATAAAGGGAAATGTGTATAAATATAAATATATATTTATACATTTTGTATATTTCTACATAATGCATGAATATATTATTTCTCAAATAAAGTATCAATGAGAATTAGATTTTTTGTGGCTTTTTAGCAAACAAAAATAACTTACTTGGCAGAGTACTTGCCTTAGATTTTACCAAGCTCTAGGTTCAATCTCTAGTGTGACATAAAACAGGCATGGTACAACATGTCTGAAATGCCAGTACTCCGGAAGTAGAGGCAAGATGATAAGGAATTCAAGGTCATCTAGAGTGAGTTCGTGGGCAGCCTGGCTAATAAACCAGTTTGTCTTGACACCTAGAAGACAGTATTTGCTCAATTAACCACGATCACACTGCTTCAGTTGCTTCTCAGTACTTGAAGTCAGTTCCTTAACAGATGACTCAAATAACCAGTCTACATCTCAGACAGTTGAATTTATTTAGCGTTAATATTCCAGATGTCAGGACTAATTGCTGCCTCAGGGAAGGAAGTATTTATAAGTATATTAGCATATACTGAGCACAATAACCACTGAGGTGGGAGTTTTCAATTCCACTTAAAGGACAAAGAAAAAGATGGGAATAGGGAGAGAGAGAGAGAGAGAGAGAGAGAGAGAGAGAGAGAGAGAGAGAGAGAGAGAGAGAGAGAGAGAGAGAGAGCACTTTCAGAAGCCCTGATCCCTTCAGATGCATGTTGGATTCTCAGGGCCTTCCAGTGAAAGACAAGCAAAAAGCCCATCTCACAACCGCCTTGCCTTTCAGCTCACAGGCCATGGCACCCGATGAGAAACAAAGTGGCCCCTCCCTGTCGAACCAGGTCCCCCACGGAACCAGGAAGTGGCTAAGCAGGCACTTTGTTTTCTTTTGCTTTCCAGTGTGGGCCTGGGCCAAACTTGTGTCTATTTCCAATGATGGAGTGACAGCCCATAGCAGTCTGAGCTCATGAAAATGAGTCCCTATGATCTTGAACGTTTTAGTTTTGTCCAGAGCACTAATCAGAAGGAAAAAAGAGGAGGAGCTTGAGAACAGGGACTGTGGCAGGGCTCCCAGCCCTTTGCTTGTTCAAACCGCACTCTTTTCTATCTGTGTTCAGGACCTCCTACCATCTGCTCCACCTGCCTGCAGCCCACAACCCCCTGGGGTTCCTACAGTTGCCACCTTTCCTTCAAACTCTTGCTTAGAGTTGACCCCGCCCCCGTGTACGGTGTACTAGGGAGAAGCTTAATCCCTTTGAACAGCCTAGAGTCCCTTGGTAACAGAAGATGAAAGGGCAAAGGAGGGAAGGGATCTTCAAAGTCTAGCTAGATTTTCTACCTCCCTGAAGCCTTTTCATAGACAGTGGGATTCAGTTCTCATCCTACACTCTTGAGTCCTGACTTCCTCATTCTACTACAAAAGAAACTGAGGCTCAGGAGAATTTAAGCAACCGCGAAGCAAATATCCCTCTGTAAGTCCTTCCTTCGACTCCTGCCACTAGGTTCTCTGAAAGAGACGTTTCTCCAGCATTGTCTAGAATCCTCACTCACAGCAGCTCCGTTGTGGCTCCTGTACGGTGGAACAAAGGGCTCCCCCTGCCAGTGTGAGAAAAATGAGTAGAAGAAAGCCTGCAAAGCACAGAGGAAACCAAGAGCTCTCCCCACCCCCACCGCCACCCCTGTGCATGTGCAGCATTGCTAATTGCCTGTCCTCTTCATTGATCTGAAGGAATTTCTGCAGCTTGAGTTTGCCTCTGCAACATCCCCTCCAAGTGGTTACTCAGCCTCCAAATAGCCAGGGGAGCCGGTTCAAAAATGCAGACTCTTTGAGGCTTGCAAAGGGCAGTAAGTCAAAATTTTGATTTGGCAAGGGACGTGGAGGAAAGACGACGGTAGCAGGAAATGTTGTTTGTTGAAAGGAAGGTGGGAGGTAACAGGCTGAAGAATAATACTGAGTGTGAATCTGAGCTTAATAAGAGCGTTGGTAAGAGCTAACATTTTCTTACTGTCTGCTGTATCCTGGGAGCTCTTCCTGCAGTAAGTATCCCAGAAGACCTGCTAAGGAGGCCTGTTATTTCCCTCGCTTTGTAGATGAGGGAGTTAAAGAGAAATTAACTAACCCACTAAGCCAAGATCATACAGCAACCCCAGTGATGTGGACGGGACTCAGAGCAGTTGCTTTAGAAATGGCCTAATTTCAAGAGGGAGTGGGTAGGTGGGTGGGGGAGCACCCTCATAGGAACAGGGGAAGGGTGGATGGGATAGGGGGTTTCCAGAGGGGAAAGAGGGTAACATTTGAAATGTAAATAAAGAAAATATCCAATAAAAGAAAAGAAAACAAAAGAAATTGCCTCATTTAAATGTTAGGTTTCTTTACCATCCTAATGTCTTCCGACTAGATTTGTAGACAAGCTAGAAATAAAGACATATACATGTAATCCTATGTCTATAAATCCTCCAATTTACTGTGCTTAAGGCTTCTCAATAGGACTCAGGAGTAGCTCATCCTTAGGACATATACTGAGCTCGTGCAAAGACAAATAAAAAGTAACACTTCAAAATATAGACGTCTGAGTAGGGGTTAAGAGCACTGGCTGCTTTTCCAGAAGACCCCGGTTTGATTCCCAGTGGCCACAAGGTGACTCACAATTGTAACTCCAGTCTCCAGGGATCTGACACCCTCTTATGACTCCTGGATTCCCCGGGTAATAGACACATATGTGGTTCACAGACATACTTGTTTGGAGCTAGGTTTCTGGGGGTGTGGTCTGTGTGATGGATTGGATCCTGAACTCAGAAAAGCCTGACAAACAGCAGCCATCTTGAAATTCTTCATGATCTCCTGCAGAGGCTCTGCATGTTCCTTCTTCATAGAGTTTCCTATGTTATGAAGCCAATCCTGCCCTTTCAGATTATAGCTGCCTGTGTGTCTCCAACGCCACTGCCTTGTTCTCCTGCATCTAGGATGGGCCCTGTGTTCATCTCCTCCTTCTTTGTGCCTCTAGTGACCTGGCCACAGTCACTCATGCTGCACAGCTGCAGAAACATCCTGTTCTTGGTGATTCACAGCCACAAGTGGTGGCGATTTGGGAAAAGATTATTTAGGAAAGTAGAAGATGAAGACATGTTTGAAAGCACAAGAACAAAAATGGGCTTTTTAAATTAAACACAATGAAGTTCAAGCACCCACTGACTTGGCTGTCAGAACTTTAGAAGTTCTACGATGCTTCTGTCCTGATTCACTTCTTGCCTGTGTGGGAGGAATGTGAGGGGTGGGGCAGTATGAAACCAAGGCTCTTCAGTAGAGTTGGTGGCACCTATGCCACCACTAGTGAAATCTGTCATCCTTGTCACCTTTTAATTTTCCTCTCCAGTTGAGGTCCAGCCTTGCTAACCTGGGCTGAGTCATATTTGTGTATAGATAGCATACAGTATGTGTGTATGAACATGTACACTCACACACAAACATATATGCATACACACACACACACACACACACACACAAACACGTCCCTTCCTTAACACTCCAGGAAATCTTGGTCTTTTAATGCCTATGAGAAAGGAACTTCTCTATATGACCTCCAGAGGTTTGGGGATAGGTTCTTGGGTTGTCATGTCCTGCTTTGCAGTTTAGATTGCCAGTTTTGGAAGGTTTTTGGGCTCCTCACCTTCCAACCATTCTGTGCTATTGTAACAGCCAAGCCGTGGGAACAGAATGCTTCAGCCTCTCCCCTCTATTCAAAGGTCAATTTAGTCTCATTACACTTGAAGCTGATGACCTAGCACACCATTACGTGCCCCTAGGGTTTGTGTGGTGCGCAAACACTAGCTCTCTTCCTTTCGGCAGTGTTCTGTTTTTCCTGTCTAAGGGCGATCTGCAGCTCTCAACTTACGTGTGTGCAGACATTGACATATATGGCTAGTGAGAGAGCAAGCCTTTCATAGCATCTGCACCCTGTCACCGCTTCTCTCTGATACCGGTTCCTATTTCCCATGGGAAATATCCTACCCTAGAGTAGTTCACTGTGGCATTTGTCTTTGCATCTAAAATAGAAATTATAAACACGAACCCTACCCATTGTACAGGAAAATACAAAAAAAGGGCAATTGAGTTACTTACCTGAATGTGCAACTTAGAGCCACGTCCACATGATCTGACTTGGTGAAGATGATAAGAACAACTGAAATCAACAGACACATTAATTCCTGAATTTCATCTCAGCTAATAGATTCAACTAAAGGTTTAAGTCTAACCTTAGTCTTCAAATGTTAAGCACTGGATTCCCATACAATGCCAGGCACATTGGCATGTCTATAATCCAGGAGGTAAAGATAGGAGGGTCTCAGCTTTGAAATCTTGATTACACACTGATTTTAAGAGGCCAGTGTTGGCTATGTAGTGAGTGAGACTCTGTCTCCAATAAATGAAAGGCTGGTGATATACCAAGGCCTGGGGTTCATTTTCCAGTGTTACCCAAAAGAATGCAGCATTGTATACCATACTATACAGTGTACCATACTCTAACAAAGACGAACCTTGAAAACATTGTGCAATCTGTGGAAAAGTTAGGTACAAAGACCATGTATTGCATAATTTTACTTATATTAAGCATCCAGCCTCGGTAAATCCAGAAGCGATAGGTGTGTCAGTAATTATCAGAAATTAAGAGCTGAGAAGAATGGGAAATGACCTTATACTTCCTGTGGGAACAGTAAGAATGGTTTAAAACTAGGTAGAAGTCATGTTTGTCCAACACAAGTGTACGTAATGACAGCTGTCTACTTCAAATGGTTCACTGCTACATAATGTATATACAAAAATTTTATGCACAAAAATGCTACATCCAATTTTCCAAAGCAACCACCACCACCACCACTTCCACCACAAAAAAAAAAAAAAAAAAAAAAGACTATTAAAAGGGGGGAAACTCAGAGAGGCTCTTCTGAGTATAGGTTTCTCTGGCTTTGACTTCCAGAGAGAAAAACAACCATTGGGGATTGAACTGAATGAAGATCAATCATTACATGCTACCTACTGGCTACTGGATGTAAATCAGTTGGGCAAATGAGATTTAAACTTTGTAGCAAGGGAGAATCAAAACACACACACATACTGAATTTTCACTCTTGTGTACAAAAATGCCAAAACTACCAGGAAAGGGAGATAGGTCACAAAAATATGTATGAAGTACTTTTTGTCAAGATAAAACTTATGTATTTTTATTTTTATTACATATATTTTGGGTAAATGTGGGCATACACACCCCAGTGTGTGTGTGGAGGCCAGAGGGTGACCTGCAAGGTTAATTCTCTCCTTCCACCACTTGAGTCCCAAGGATCAAAATCAGGTCCTCAGGCTTAGTACCTTTACCCTCTGAGCCACCTCTGCTGCTTGGTTTCTCTGCCTTTGGTTTCTGCAAATTTCCTGGTTTGTCTTCCTTTGGTAATTAGGCCTGGTTTGTTATTTGTCTATAACACAAACCATGCTTGGAATTACCGGACTATGTAACAAAATCATTTTGGAATAGTTTCAAACTTACAGAAAAACTTCAATGATAATTAATGACTGCATGTTCTTTGCCTTGGACATCCAAATTTTAATATTTTACTACTTTCCTTTGCCATCCATTTTATCTATCTACTTATTTATTGTCTTTAAAAATAATTTGTGAGTAAGTTGTGAATATGAAATCTTTGGCCACCCCACCTTCCATCCCTAGAAGCACGTTGACTAACAATAAAGGCATTCCACAGCATAGACACCGGTAAAATTATTTATACTACAATACTGTGATCTAATCCACAGCCATATTCAAGTTTTGTCTGATAATGTCCTTCTAACAGTTTCTGTCTTATCCAGATTCCAATTTTGGATCATGCATTTAATTGCTATATCCTGTTGATACATTTTAATGTAGAACTTCCTTGGGCTCTCTTGGTGTTCCATGACATTAATATTTTTGATTTATGTTTAATAGATGTTTCCTCATGATTAAATTTGTGTGTTTTCTTTGGGGGCAGAAATAATACCACAGGTAGGAGGGATTCTGTGACCTTCTTGTTGTCTATGATCAGGAGCAGAGTGATGGTGGTTTATTTAGTTTCTGGGAATATTTAAAAAATGACACTGATCACTTCATGAAGGTGTTGTCTGCCGAATTTCTTCAATAGTTTGAGATGTGCTGTTCTTAATATTTTATAAAGATTTATCTCTTTTTTATTTTATGAATGTAGGTGTTTTGCCTGCATGTATGTATGAGTATTTAATGGGTTCCTGGTGCCAGAGAAGGTCAGAAAAGGGTGTCAGACCATCTCAGACTGGACTTAAAGAAAAGTGTGAACCACCATATGCATGTTGAGAATTGATCCTGGGTCCTCTGCAAAAACAACAAGTGCTCTTAACACCACTGATCCATCTCTCTAACCAAAACTTTTAATTTCTCTATTTTCTACCCGGTGCTTGAGAATTATGGGAGGATTCATTCTGATCTCCATGGTGGTGAAATATTCTCCCACCATGCACCAAAGTGAGATTGTGCACGGGAGTGAAGGCAACCCCCCTTCCCTTACCCGGAACCCTGCTATAATCTGACATCCCAGGGTTCTCCAAAGGGGAAAATCTTCAAAGGTGAAATATCAAAAAGTACTCTGAAAATATTTACTTACGAAGTACACCCATGATAAGTATTCTAATGAGGCTTTCCCCCTCCCACTAGGGAAATTCTAGAGCAATGGGACTTGTTGAGGACTTCTTTAGAAGAGACTAAAAACAACAGCTGGAATTAACAACCTGATTGCTGGACACAAAATGGCCTCATTTGTCTTAAGAGTAGACCACAAGGTCTACAGATATACTCACTCGGTGGTAGAGTGCTTCCCAGCATAGCAAGTCACAAGACCATAGGTTCATCCCCTTTATTGCAACAATACAAAGGAGGAAAGGGAGGAAGTTCGAGATGCTCTTCCTTTGTTTTTCTTTTGGTCCCACCTGCATCGTTTACACATTCAAGGTATTTTCCAGTAACCTGGCATCTAACCTGTGCCTGGCAACATTAGTTTTAGTTGGAGAGACTCACCTTGAACTTTTCCCTCTACTGTGGTATGGAAAGCGAGGTCAGTATTTTGGGAAATCATAGCTAAGAAGAACTAGAACCAATTTGGAAAACTGTTGCAGCCAGGGCTTTTGGATTCTCCTGATGACTACTGGGTGTGGATAGAGACAGGAAGTTTGCTGGACAGTCAGTCTAGTCAGTAAGGAAGCTTCAGAGAGAGACTCTGCCCTTAGGAATAAAGTAGAGAGCAATTGAGGAAGTGACTCAACCATCAACCTCTAGCTTCCATATATGTAGGAGTTCCTATGATGATGAATACTACTACTATGTTTTACACACACACACACACACACACACACACACACACACCCCGAGTGCTTACACAAACACTGACACAGAAGGCACACATGGATATACGTGTGTTTGTGTTTAAGTATATGTCTAAGTGTGCATGTTTACCACATATGGAGGCCAGAGGTCAACTACTTCCAGGAGGCAGTTCTGCACTTCCTCCCTGTTGACAGGTCCCAGGCAGCTGGGCTCTCCACCTTTGCTCACTGAGTACCGCTCTCCATCTCTCCACAAGAGAAGTTCAAGAACCACTAACAATTTGATCCTGGGAAACGGGAGTGGAGATTCCACTTTTAAAACTTACCACTTGTACCAGAAACACTTCATATTACTCTTATATTGATGTAAAATAGTATTTTGATGTTTTACCTTCACCTCTCGTGCATTTTAAAAGATAGCATTTATTTTTCTCGATTAAGAGACTTTCCATGAAGCCCAGTCAAGGGCAGTTGGGTAGTCCTGTGAAAGTAACAGAACAGGACCCTGGTGTTTTGGGTTTAGGAAAAAAACACCTTTGAAAGGAAGTGAAAGGCATACCCAGAGGCCCAACCCAAGGAGGGGAACTTCCTGCTTATTGGCAAGTAAAGGAACTTGTGCTCTTAAAGGGCAAGCACACAGTTCTTGTGATACCTGTGTCTCTGAACAGTCCTAACATAAATGAACTCTTGGGCCACCATGGATCAGACTGTTCTAGAATGTACCTTTTGAACTCACTGTTAAGACCATCCTAATTTTACCAGCTACTTCTTAGATAACTTCCTGTACAATGGAGTAGAAACTCTATTTTAGTGAACTGCTTTTTCGTTTCATCAGGGTGGGGAATCTAGGTATGTATGTGTCCAAATACGCTGAGGGTTTTCCTGACTTAGAAGCACAGGTGGCCAGGCTGTGCCATTACACTAGAGCACATTCATCCAAGTGCTTGGTTTTGTTCCTTTTGTATTAGTTTGCTTCTGTGAACTCAGTGCCCCCCAAAAACCACGGAAGAGTGTCACTAGACAGCCAGCATCTCACCTTTGAGCAAGAAAGGGAAGCACATGGTAAGTGATTGGTAAGAGGGCAAACAGTGAGGCCAGAAATAGGTCCCAGGCTCAGCAAAAGGCTTCTGTGCTGGTGCCCCTGCAGGCGAGGGGCTGTGGTTTCCTTGGTTTCCTCATCTCTTAGCCAGCCCTCTCGGCTAGCTGTTTCTGTAGAAGGAAGTTTCCACAGACTTCTCCTAGGTCTCCCCCATATAAGTACCAATAGGGTTCTGAAGAAGGGTGCTGTAAGGGAGGAATACATGTGGTGGTGGGGATAAGGGGGTAGAGACTGGAAAAAGTGAGACCCCAGGGCAGAGGTACCACCTCTTCTCCAAACCTCTGAGCCATGCTTCCGGGTTCCTTCTGCTTCCCTGCCTTGTACTGTTGGACAACATGGAGGGTGAAAGGAAGTCCATGAGTTCCAAGCAGGACGCAGTCTTAGCCTTGTGGTGCTGCTGAATGAATTCATGTAGCAAAGCATTCCCAAGAGCCCACCACGTAACTGGCAATGTGTTAAGAGGGCAACTTGTTTCCTTTCTATATGCTCTCATATAGTCAGTTTGATTGAGATTTAATAGCATAAAACAAAATGCATCCATTTTGTGTGTTTTCAATGAAAATCAGGAACCATGGAGCAATCCTCTCTAGCCAATATTTTAGAAAGTCTTCCATGGTGATAACTGTTCCTAGTTGTTGACATTTGTGTCCATTTGTTTTGTCCTTCCTGGTGGGCTCGGTCTCCTCCTTAGGGACAAGCATCATCAGCCTACATCAAAGATACTTTTTGAAAGCAACGCATCTAAATGAACTGGGCCTACAGAACCTGACCCCTGCATTATGAAGAGCAGACTCGTTAATTTAGAGGGTTCCTTTTAAACACAGGTATAGGCATGGGGCTGCTGCTCCCTTTGAGTTACTTCAGGTCTCTCATATTGTGCCAGAGATTCTGTTTGTTAGTCCCAGCAGCAGCATGGAAAGCCTATGAACTCTTCTCTCTAAGCTTCTAAGGCAGTTATAAGGTTTGGACCCAACCTGGCATTCATGGTATATTCCATCCACCTTGGGAAAAATGTATATGATAATAATGTGGTATTTTTATATGAGGTACTGTTGAATATAACTGTCATTCAAGGTCAATGTAATAAACTGGGAGAATAGGATAATGACTGATATTTATAGTCTGCTTACTGTATGCTAGAGGCTAATCAAAAAAAATCTCTTGTCTTACCTTCAGAAGCAGATGGCTGGATGATTGAGATTACCCATGCTTTATGAAGGAAGCTTTGCTTCTGACATGCCCCCAATGCTAGACATGCTGGCAAATAGGGGCTGGGACTTTAACCCTGGCAGCTGTGTTTGTGATGTTCTGCACCCCGGTCTCTTATCTAGTTTGAGAGACATATCTTGGAGCTGTTTGCAAAGTTTATTTTCTCTCTGATTTTGTTTTATCTTAATTGCACTGTTTGTTTGCATCAGCATTTTCCATTGTTATTGTTATTATGTGACATAATTATATGCAAGGAACAGAAGCAGAGAGCTGAGTATGCCTCTGAAAATCAAAAGGGGATATTTAAGGGGAAAACCAAATTAAGAAATGGCTAAGTTTATGGCCTCTAAACATCTGTTCTTCTAAGGAACTTTAATTGGTGTTGTGTGTGATGGGTGTGTGCATGTATTTTGTTTTGTTTGGGTTTTTGTGGGTTTTATTTTATTTTGTTTTGCTCATTTGTTTGTATGTTTTCTTCCCGAAGACTTTTTACTTCCTAGAGATTGGGATTGCCATTGCTGTGTGAAAGACATAGCCCGTTATGTCATGGGTCATACCCCCAGAAAGACCTAATGTCCTACCAAACAAAAACATGAAAGCCAGCAGTATGCATGATAAATGTTCGTTTCTCCCCAATCAGCTATATATCCAGAGAGAGGCCTAAGTCATTTTCGTGTCATTTTCTTTACTCTAGCCTGCTAGCTTCCTACATCTAGCTCTGGGAGGCTTTTTGACAACTGAGTTCAAGGGGCCTTTGCTCTAACCAGCTCTCCTCCACACTTCTCCCTAGCTACATCGATGATCTGTGTCTAGGCCACTCCCTGCTTCTGAACTTGCCAGCACTCCCCCACCCCCACCCCCGGAAGCATGTTAAAGAAGAACTCTAGACCCACCGGTTGCAGCCAGCACTTCTACTTCCTCCAAGTTAGCAACACTTCAGCCTGGAGGATTTAGAGTTCCTTCCTGCTAATTCCTCCACGTAGTTCCATTTCCGCATTGTTCTTTCGTCCAGGGATGCACAACCCTACTTTCAACTTCCCAAATGTTTCCCAAGCAACCTTATGTCATGGGTGTTAACATAGAAATCTAGAGCCAGACTTTTAGGGTACATGTGCTCATTCTGCTCAGAAATGACTTCCTAAGTGTGCCACACAGTGGCTTAGACCTCAAGCTTAGGAGGGTTATAGGTTTGGTATAACAGTAAGTTGACACTATCTTGATTATCTTTAAAAAAAAAAACTGATACTATGTATTAGTTTAATACTTTTCAGGAAAGTCAAGGTATATAAACATTCATAAACTAAATCCATATCCCATACCATATAAGAAATAAGCTCAAGAATTGAACACCAAGGAAAAGGAGGCAGAAAGAACATAAGAACCAGAGGGCAGGAAGGGGTGCTGTGAAATATTTCCCTCCGGAAGTGATAGGGCATCCATGAGCTCACAGAAGCTGTACTTACCTGTACAAGACCAGGCCAGACAAAACTCTGTCATAGATGGGTAGATGATCTCGAGGTCCTACTTCTTACTGAGGAGCTATTGGCAGAGGAGAGTTGCTGGGGGATGGAGATTCATTCATTTTTAGGATATGGTCACAAGGAGGTTTTTCCACACTCTAGTGGATGTCCCATACCTACGGGCAACACTACCTGGACTTGGAAAGTTATTTTAAGAACAATATGATATTGGTAGGGAGGACAATTGGGGAGGATACGGGAGAATTAGGAGGGAGAAATGGGCCTGAATGTGATATTTCATTTTATACATGTATAACATTTTTAAGAATAAAGAAAATTTTAAAATGCTTTGCAGGCATAAACATAAAACCATAAAACTCGCAGACGTGAACAGAAGAGAAAATCGTTGTCTCTGGTCGGAGGGGTTAGAATAATTTATTTGTTTTGGCACAGGGTTGTTCTATTGAGCCTAGATTTGCCTGGAACTGGTGATCTCCCTGTCTCAGCCTCTTAAATGCTGGGATTACACCTCATCTTGCTGGCGAATATTTTTTAAATGTGTCACCGAGGTCATACCCAATAAAAGAAAACATTGACAAGTCCAATTTCAAAATTAATTGCTTCTCCTCCTAAAAAAAAAAATCATGAAGAAAATGTAAAGATATGGAGTAAAGAATATTCATAAATGTGTATCAGAGGATTTACCCAAAATGTATTCAAGAGAATGAAAGTATAGAACCCTCACAGGGCATGGTGCTGCAAGCCTATATCTTTAGCATGTGTGACATTGAAGCAGTAAGGAGTATTATGTGTCCAAGGGCAGCTTCGGCTACACAAAGAGATTCTCAAGAAAAAATAATGTAGGTAAAGTTAAAAAAAAAAAAACATTGAAAATATAATTAACAAAACAACCTCCAAAAGCTGTATTTATGACACACAGCAAAGATGCAAAGAAGCCTGGATACCATTTGACCAAATGAAGCTGCAACTGCCATTTTGAAATTCTGGGGTTTGGAGGAGGAGAGGCACTGCTAGAATAGGAGGAGTCACACTGGGAGTGGTTACTAAAGAAAACATCTTATCACCCCCCTTTTGTTGTTTTGGGTTTACTTAACAGGGTCCCCATTGATAATTCCTCCCAATGGGTAGAATTTACAGGTATAAGCCACCCGGACTGTCACTCTATCATCAGGAAGCAGCAGCTCAGTGAGTTGATTGTGTCCCACAGCTGTCACATGACAGAGACAGCAATGTGACTCACTTTCACTTCCCATGAGAATGAACTTTCCCAGTAGCCCTGCCCCTTCTTAGCACGTGGGCACAACTGCTGGCCATGTATTGTGTGGTAGGACTAAAAAGCCTACTGAGACAACGATTGTCTCTTTTCCATATGTCTTAGAAGGAAGCTGAGCACAGGTTTTCTCACACTTGATAAATGAGAAAAGGAAGTGAGTAAGCACCTAGTCTAAGGGGCTATACCCAGGTAGGAGCTTTAGAGAAACAAAGATGCCTGCAGCAGAGTCAGGGACTTCTCAGATTCCTACACAAACTTCTCCCTTCCCGCAGAAAAATACTAACAAACAGAGGCATAGCTGGTCTCTGAGGGGAGGGGGGCTTCTGCTAGACAGTCTTGCTTTATTCACCAGATCCCAGGATGCATAGCGGGAGGGGCGCAGTAGCCCACTACACTAGGAAAACAGCTTGCTTTCTTGAGCTGTTGCTTTAAGAGGTCGGCTCCTGAGGACCTGCCTTACTGTTGCTAATGTCAGCTTCCAGTCACCCCTTCATTTATCCCATAAGCATACATTCCAAATCTAGTCATTTTGCCATGAGCTTGAGAAGAAGGGAGTGCAGGGGGTGTGGCGAGTGGAGAGAGATGGGAGGGAAAAAAAAAAAGACCTAGAAAGGTATTCATTTTATCCTTTAGGGATTAGGGAAATGACTGGAAAGTGTTCCAAGAGTTGCAGTCCCAAGAGAAGAGCTGAAAGTCAGGTCTGAGAGCCAAGGAAGGCAGCAAAAGACTAGATAGGGCAAGAAAGGGAAAGAGACTGTCCTCCCAGGGGGAGGCATGTGCACTGAGAAAACTTGTAAGCACTGCCCAGCTTCTCCCCAGCCTATGTCAGCCAGTGATCATTTCTCAGTACCTCGGGGTTAGCCCTCCTTTAAGGAAAGTCCCGGGAACAGTTCTTCTTTGATAACAGAGGCCAACAAAGTGAAGGTTTGAGGTAGTGACAAGTTCTGTAAGTAAACTCACCCAGCTGTGGAATGGGTGGCCAGGCATCCAGCTTTGGGCTCCCTATACCTGTACCCCTCACAGCCATTCCCGACTCTTCCACCACTGGCTACCTCCGAAGGCTAGTCTAACTACCCGAGAGAAATGTGGCACTTGGCAGCAAGCTCAACTGCAGCTGCCACATTATAGTGGTGGAGGGGAAATGGCATTACCAGTGTGGCCAGCGGAACTGGCACTTGACCAGGCTCACCTGGGTCACTGCTGACCTGTCCTGAATGGAGCGTGAAGCTCGGCCAGTGCATGAAGAACCAGCTGTAGAGGGTTGAAGAGATTGGGTGTAAACAAATGAATGGCCAGGCCCTACAAAGGTAAAAACACCGCGGACGTCCTCTTAGACGACCTGCAGCTATTTGAAGACAAGCAGACACGAGTGCTTCTTTCAGAAAGGGGCAGAGCAAATATCAAGTTGCCTTTTTGGGTACAATGTTATCCGTGGCAGTTTAGGAAGGGGCAGAAATCAACTTTGCTTGAGGCTGTATAGTGATGGGGCTTCTATTAGGCTACCCTTGCCTTGTTAAGGTTTGTATATTATTTTAAATGTGCCCAAAGGGTAAACAGTCTAAAGTGGTTACTGGGTAAGGTGATTTAATGAGCCCAGGAGCCAATACAGAAGGCCCGGAACCACTCTGGGCCTTTAAAGAACTCCATCCATCCCAGAACATGGCCAGGAGAACTGAGAACTTGGGGTGGGGTGGGGGACAGAACCGGTATCAAGCTTCACAAAACCTGGCTTGGCTTAGGGGCTGAGTTCCACGGAGAGAGCCATGACTCCACGGTGAGCTGGCCTAACCATTGCTAAGCAGTTGCATTTCTTCTGAGCATTCTGGGTGTGCTGGAGCAAAGCAATGTACTCTATCCAGTTACCTTGGGGGCCCTGGCTTCACAGCGAGGCTCCAGGGTTCCAGGTGGGTGTTGCAGAGAACAAAGGTTCTCCACACTTAGAAAACCAGTTCTCCCAGACACAGCAAGTGACATCACCGGGAGCCAATAGAAAATTTGCACTTGAGTTTACTTGTTAAGGTCTGAATTGAATCCACATTGACTGCTTACCTGACCGTGTAGGGCGAGGCTCCCGAACACTGCCCTGTTTGGGAGTGCTCTCTGATTCACTGGGAATTTGGCTTTTAACCAGATTTTCTGGCAGATTTCAGGCAGGTGAGGGGCCAGGTTTCAGAATCAACAATGACGGGACCACACCCTAAGCTCCTGGCTAGCCCGAAGCTAGAGCACTAGGCGGACCTCTACTGCCATCTGCTGGCTGCACTTGGTATCGATTCGCTAGAGTGGCAAGGTCTCTCTGATAAACAAAGCCTAAATACCTTAGGCTGTTGCTCCATATTTTACCTTAGTCTCTGTAGGCAAATTGAGCTCCTTCCAGTACATCAAATGGGGTATCCTTGAAAGGGAGACACTCTTATCTGATGGCAGTGTAACTTGTCTTTGGTCCATAGCCATCTGAATCTTTTTTGTTTGACTCAGGATGGTTGGTCTTTACTCTGATGATGACCTTGAGCTCTTGACCCTCCTGCCTAGAACTAGGATGGCCTGTGTCACATCTAGGTATGTGTAGAAGATGGAACATAGGTCTTTGTGCGTTCTATGCAGGCCTCTAGTGAGTCAGCTAGGACCTTTCCTTTTTCTTTTCCTATGCTCTTAAATGCTATTCATTCATTCATTCATTCATTCATTCATTTTCACTCCAGATTTTATTCCCCATCCCGGTTCACCCTCCGACTGTTCCCCATCCCATACCTCCTCCCTGCCCTCCCCATGTCACAACAAGAGTGTGACCACCCCACCCACCCCACCAGCCCTCCCCACTCCCTGGGGCCTCCAGTCTCTTGAGGGTTAGGTGCATCTTCTCTGACTGAATCCAGACCAGGAAGTCCTCTGCTGTATGTATTGGGGGCTCATATCAGCTGGTGTGTGCTGCCTGGTTGGTGATCCAGTGTCTGAGATCTCAGGGTTCCAGGTTAATTGAGACTGCTGGTCCTCCTACAGGGTCACCCTCCTCCTCAGCTTCTAGTTTTTTCTTAATTCAACCACTGGAGTCAGCAGCTTCTCTTGGTTGGGTACAAATATCTATATCTGACTCTTACAGCTGCTTGTTGGGTCTGCCTGAGGGCAGTCAAGATAGGCCCCTTTTTGTGAGCACTCCATGGTTTCAGTAAAAGTATCAGGCCTTGGGGCCTCCCCTTGAGCTGGATCCCCTTTGGGGCCTTTCCCTGGACCTTCTTTTTCTCAGGCTCTTCTCCATTTCCATCCCTGCAGTCCTTTCAGACAGGAAAAATTCTGGGTCAGAATTTTGACAATAGGCTAGTAACCCCATGCCTCACTTGATGCTGGAAGTGGGTTCTACAAGTTCCCTCTCCCTACTTTAGGATATTTAGGGTTTCCTCCCTTTGAGTTCTGAGAGTCTCTTACCTCCCAGGTCTCCAGTGCATTTTGGAGGGTCCTCCCAACCTCCTACCTCCCAAGAGGTAGGTTCCATTCTTTCTGCTGGCCCTCAGGCCTTCAGTCCTTTTCCCCCACCCAATACTGATCCTGATCGTGTTCCCCTACCCCACTCTACCCTCTCTACTTTCCCTTCCAGGTCTCTCCCTCCCTCCCTTCTCTCTCATGGTTGCTTTCTGGGGTCCTTTTATTTTTACAAAGCCCCATTACCCATGGGAAAATACAGGTATGCAGGGAACTTGAGGATGCCCTTGACTAAGTCCTGAGTCTGAAAGGTTTATCATTGCACACTTTTCACTGCAGATGTGGCCTTTACAAAGGCACTCATGCTGCTTGTAGGATTCTCAGTTCATGTGGGGTGACTATCTGTGAGCACAAATGACATCCCCTGACTGAATGTGAACACAACATCTACTAAAGTTAATCGAGAGGAGTAGAAATTGTATCCCTGGAAGCATCCACACATCGCCACCTGCAGTGACCTCCTCTCCCTTAATCAAAGAAGTCACTTTGGTGGAGACACATAGCCCCTTGTTTTTTTGTTTTTTTTTTGTTTGTTTGTTTGTTTTTTGTTTTTTGTTTGTTTTTCTAAAAGTTTTAAGGCAAAAGGCAGTAACTCTCAAAACATGGCTGTCTGATCCATACTTCCACATTAAGAATTTAGTATAGGTTTTCCTTCTATGTATTGTATATAAGCTGCAAAAGGAGCTTATATGCAATAAGCTTCTAATCCCCAATAAAGAATAATGGCATCCAAGATCTTAGCAGTGTCACAGTGACAAAGTCTTACATTATAATATCCCTTCAACACCCCAAAGCCAATATGCCAATACTTATGACCCTGAACTTGTCTACTTCTACAACTGGGGCTTTCCTCTGGCCTACATTCCTGTGCACACATGTACAAACATACGTGCAGCTGCACACTCATAAACATACATGTGTGCAACCAAAAACATTTGTGTAGAAATAGAAACAGTTATTAGCCCATGTTCTTCTTTCATTCTTCACATTTTTTATTTGGCTTAATGTGCATAGTCGTTTTGTCTGCATGTATGTCTATGCACTATTGTGTACTTGGTGCCTACAGATGACATTGGATCCCTGAAACTGGAGTCACAGGTGGCTGCAAGGTACCATATGCATGATAGGAATGGAACCCTGGTCCTCTGCAGTAGCAGCAAGTACTCTGAACCACTGAGCCATCTCTCTAGCCCCTTTTATTTATACTTGACAGTAGGTGATAACCATCTCTGTCTACAGGTAGATGCTTGTACATATGAACACTAGTATATACATACACATACACATGTACATATTTTATGTCGTTTTTCCATGTCTTATCTATGGCTAATGCTGTTACTGAAATGAATGTTATCCTCTTCACCCTATATCAGAAAAGACTATAATGGTTACCTTTTCTTTGTCTTGACTTCTGAAATATGATCCAACTTGTTATCTCCTGTATCACTGGAATAATATTCACTCTGGAAAACTAGGACTTTCTGATCAAGAAGCAGATCAACTGAATATAAGCAGCTCAAGGAATATGGTCTGAGGGTTTTCTCCCCTATTTTAAAAACAAAAGCATCCATGGCAGAATAGTGACTGTCACCATACACTTAGTAACACTTTCAAGGGCTTACCATTAGGTATTTCAATCAGCATTTCGGAAGAGAAACCCTTGGCTTCAGTACATACCTTACAAGCAAAAAAAAGTTTTTTTTTTTTTAAATCCACAGACAAATATTTAGAAAAGCTGTATAATCAAGCCCTCTTGGGTGGTGGAATGGTGTCACCGTGCATATGTGACAACCAAATGTTTCCCAAGATTGTTGCCCTGAAGAGGAATTTTCTTTATCACACACATATTCTACTTGTGAACAAGAATATGGTGTATGCATCATTCTGACCTATTATTCTGTACTGCTTCCCCTCCTTTAAGTTCCTGCCTTTCTCCATGCCTTTTCCCTCAATAAATATGCATGCATTCTATTAGTAAGAGAAGATACAATATATTTGTCTTTCTGAATTTGGCTTACATTCTTTAACATGATAATGTCCATTCCCTTTCTCATAAATAGTTACTTCATTTTGTTTAAGAGGGGGTAAATCTATTGTGCACTTGTACCTGGTTTTCCTTATCCACTCCTCTGTTGATAGACTTACAGACCCATTCGACATTTTGGGCTATTGTGGACAGTACAGCAATTATCATGTATATTTGAGCATCTTTGCCATATGCTCACTTAGATTTCTCTGAGCCCATAACCTGAAATGCTATATGTGGATTGTATAGGAATGGGTGATTGCTGATAAATGAGCCAATTCAAGCCAGATTAGAATATATTAAAGACAGGTTTATTGCAAAGCTGCTCTTGGGTGGGTGAGTTTAGTGCCCTAAAGAAGAAAGCCACGGAAGTTGTCACAGAGAGAGGACGCTGGGGGCAGAGGAAAAAAAGGATGCATTGCAGAGAAAAGGAGCAAGAGAGACTCAAATATTTGTATTATATAGGGAAGAGCCTCTGGGGGAGGAGCTGGAAAGTTCAGGGTTGGGAGCAGGGTATGCCTGGTAGTAACTGGGGGATGCTGAGGTGAAGCTGGAGATCAGGTCTTCTTTGATATGTAAAGTACGTACCATCAGTCCTTTGTCCCAGGTGTGAAACCAAACATCTCAGTCTTTTGTTGATAATAAATGAGTAAGGGGTAGCATAATCATTGAAGACTACTCCTTACTGACATTGGGGTGCCATTGTTATGGGGTGTGGATAAAAAGTTGGACTGTCAGCCAAGTCCTGGAAGATCTGCTTGTTTCACCGCTGTCCAGCTTGTTGGACCATCTCCAGGTAGGAGTGTGTAGGCCCAGTTGAATCAGTTTGAAGGTTGGGCCAGAGCACCTGTGAATAACTGTTTTGGAGCTTTCCTGGATGCAGGTTCTGAGATAACATCTAAATGTTAGGGCCAGAAGATAAAGTTTAGGGAGAAAAACTTTCTTGGGTGTGTATATGAAACTCTTAGGCCCATGGCCTTGGTGGTAATAGGAGGGGGAAAGAGAAATAGATCCCACACTCAAGAATGGGCAGGTGGGGAGGGAAACAGGCTGCTAGTTGACAGTACTTATCTTGAGTCCATTTGATTGTGGGAGGTGGATTCTCTGAAGCTTATAAGAATCTCTTTAAATTTACAAAAGGTAAATCCTTAATAACTTGCATTTACCCAACTCAGAACCTCTTCCCAGAACTTTAAACACATTCTTAGAAGCACTTATATCTTTAGACCTTACGTAAACTTCTCCTGTTCAGTTAGTACCATGAGACACAGGTGGTTGATCACCTGCTTCAAACCCCTCAGATATCTGAAAAGGATATATTGTAGTCTAAGTGGCCTATGTGTCAATTAAAATGACAGACTCACCCATTCCCCAGTCACCTCACTAGGTTCCTGTGATATTGATGGCTTCATTGGGGACATAGGTCCCAGGGTAGGATGAAACTTCTGGTGCCAGGCCCGGCAAATCTGAGAGGCCTTCCTATAGAGAAGGAACTTTGGAGACTGACCTTGCTTTGTCTTAACTCAAGGCATGGCCAGTGCCCCTGTTTGTTCACAGTTCAGGCCAGGCCTAAACTGTAAGTGAGGTAATGGAGCAGTTTTCCCCCCAGTGGTTTCTCAGTGGTTATTATACCACAATCCTTGGGGAGCCCTTTTTCTTTATGTCTATATTTTCTTGGAAACCTTTGAAGGACCCTAGGGGCTTTTGCCAGCCTTACACCCACTGCCTCAGGTCAAGGATAGGCCAAGTTCCATTCTCCACCCACAGTTCTCAGGAGGAGCAGGAACATTCTTGAAAAACCACAGAATGTACTGACTGATAGTCACCTGACCCTCGGGTCCCAGATAGAGTACCTGCCTGTCACATGCTTACTAGCGAATAGATTCAAAGGCCCATACCCTTAGTAAGTTTAAACTGTAACCATGAAACCAGTACCCCTAAAAGGTATAAAAACTGCTTGTAACAGCCATTCGGGGTCCCCTCTCCTCTTGATGTAGGCCACCCCAGCACACTAGACTAATAAACCTCTTGCTTTTGCATCGATCCCCGATCTCTCACCTCATACATGGGAGCCTCAAATAGATAAGACTCAATTTGGGTCTTACACCTTGAGGGTGTTACTGCTAGAATTTGGGAGTGTCTTTCTATTATTTTAAGCATCTCAAGTTTAAAATTTTAAATGCCGTATTTGGTAGATCTCTGACTGGTTTAAAGGCCAGGACCTACTAAGCATATCAGAGTTAGACAATTTATGTCCATTTTTAGTTATCTGTTCCAAATTGTAAATCTAGCAAACATAAAACAGAGACTAAATCAAGCTTAATAATTAACTGCATCATTTCTCAACATGACTTTATATATAATTCTGAACACATAAAAGGCTATGATCTTTTACAAGGTTTTTTACTTCTAGCGTTTGCCAAATAGACAGATAAGACTACATGTGATTCTTGTCCAGATGCTGAGCCTTGTGGAATCAACATTATAGCATCCAAGACTGTTGACATTCTACAGTGCCTAGACACAATCAACCTACTGGCCACTGAGAATAAGAACGGAGACAATGGATTGCTAAGTAAGTTGTGAGGGTTTCCTAATCCTCTCTTCCTTTATCTCAAGGCCAAAGATGTAGAGTGTTTCGTGAATTTCTTTGGTATTCACGGAAATAGTGGCTGGTGTTATGGCTTTAAATTCAAGGGTACTGACAATGAAGACCTGAACCAGGAGTTCTCAGAGTATCCTAAGTGTGTGCCTTGGGAACCTTGATTTCTTTTAAAAAAATATTTATTTATTTTACATATGTGAGTGCACTGTCACTGTCTTTAGACACTCCAGAAGAGGGCATTGGATCCCATTACAGGTGGTTATGAGCCACATTGTGGTTGCTGGAAATTGAACTCAGGACCTCTGGAGGAACAGTCAGTATTCTAAACCTCTGAGCCATCTCTCAAATGTCTTGAGGATGAATGGTTTAAGTAGTATTTACATACTTTCTTATGACTAGTTTTAGGTAATGCCTATAACTTACCTAAGTCATGACTTACAATATAGCTATTTTAATGGTTTTAGAATCCAGTGTAAATCCTCCCTCCTCTAAGCTGTTTCTTGTTAGTGATTTAGTCACAGCAAAGAGAAAAGTAAGTAATACAGCCATTTATGGTAAGATGAGTGGAAAAACAACTGACCTAGTATGTAAACAAAATTATAATTAAAAGGTATAAAGAGGTAGAGTATAAAATGGGAAATTTGCAGCCTGTACATGTAAAAGAATAAAATGTTCTGTTAGAGGATTGGCAAGCAACTGGCTAGTTACAAGGATCAGCAGGACTAAAGCCGGGTGCTATGCATCAGAACAAAGGCATTTCTGAGGATCTTAAGGCTGCTCCTCCCATCCCAGAAACATTAAAGGGCAAGCCTTAAAGGGCAGAATAGGCTCCTTGCCCAGGGACACTTTGGCCTCTGCTTCCTGGTTTTCAGCTTTGGTTCAGGCAGGTTCAATCACAATTTAACCATCACTCAAGAGTGCACAAGCAATTAGCCTCGGCAAAGCCCACGTGGGACTCATTTTGCAGGTGTGCAGAATACAAGAGCCATGGAGGTGTGGCAGCCCCTTTTTAGAATGCAAAGAATCTAGTGGACTGCTTGGGAGACTATGAGGAAACATGAAGCAGGGCTGGATTTACCACCGGGAGTCCCTGCTAGAGTAATGCCTAGAAGAGTCATGGGAATACAGTATCTGCTGCTGAAACCTCAACCCCACCCCCAAGCATAGAACATGTATCCTTAGTTTACAGATCATTGTTCTAACCTTACTTTACTTTAATCAATATGTGCATATAAACACAAAGACATAGGTATTATGTGATTATCTTCAATGGCAAAATATTGGAAGCAATCCAAATGTGCAGCAGTAAAACACTGGAAAAATACCTCACAGTATATTACTTTAAAGAAATGTTATATATTTTTGAAGAGTATACACTTTGAGGGGCTAGAAAGATGGCTCGGTGGTTCTAAGCATGTGTTGTTTACGTACAGGTTTCAAGTTTAATTCCTAGCACCCACATGGTCTAAATACACACATGCCAGCAAGACACTCATACACATAAAATGAAAGTAAGTAAACTTTAGAAACTTTTGAGAAATATTGCAAGACCAGCGCAAAACATAAGGAACAACATTCTTGCTTTTCTTTTTTCTTTTATGGTTGAAGAAGCAATGAAGGCATGGATGTGCACTGAAGACTAGACGTTGTAGCAGATAGTCCTAGCAGTATACTAAATCTGTGTTCCTTTTCTTCCATCATTAGGATATTACTTGGTATATTTCCTAGCAGACAGAATAGTGAAGTCAATTAAGTCTTCACCAGTGAAAGAGAACAAAGACAGCATGCCACTGATGAGTCTGGACAGTATGACTCTAGCTTTGCAATTTTTTTTTAAGGTTGACCCCTTACCACAATGTGTGGAAACTTTGAATTGAGTCCAGCTGTAGTGTTAAGTCACCACGGCCCATGCAGACAGTGAGTGCTATTTCCCCGGGAGACAGCAGTATAGCAAGAGTAAGGAACAAGGAAACATGGACATCCGTGTAGAGACTGGCTGTTGACTTCAACTATCTTCATTGGGTCATTCAGTGCTGGTTATGATGCTTTAATGTTGATTGTCTACTTGACAGAATCTAAAATTGCCTAGAAGTAGGAGCCCTGGGCATACCTGTGAAGGAATTTCTGAATTAGGATAGCTTGTGATTCTGCCTATAGGGGATACCCTAGATTAGGTTAGTTGAGGTGGGAAGGTCCACCTTAACTGTATGACATCATACCCTGGCCTGAGATTCTGGACTGAGTTGAAAAGAGAATGAGCTGAATGTCATTATTCATTGCTTTCTGCTTCCTGACTACAGACACAATATAACAAAGAGCTCCGAGCTCCTTCTACCATGTTTTCCTAGCCACAATGGAATATATCCTCAAATAATTAACAAAAAAGTAATTATTCCTTCTTTAAGACTTTTTTGTCAAGTACTTTGTCACAGCAGTGAGAAAAGTTACCAATATATTGGTACAGAGAAGTAAACAACTGTATTACTGGATCTCTGTGTTATAACAACTGAACATTTTCATAGCAGCTCTATTTATAATAGCCAGAAGCTGGAAAGAACGCAGATGTCCTTCAGAAGATGAATGGATACAAAAATTGTGGTACATTTACACAATGGACTATTACTCAGCCACCAGAAACAATGACTTAACCAAATTCTTAAGAAAATGGCTGCATCTAGAGAATATCATCCTGAGTGAGATAACCCAGTCACAAAAGAACAGACATAATATGCAGTCACTGATAGTGGGATGCTAACCCCAGAGGCTTGCACTCCCCCAGAAACAACTCACAGACTGTATGAAGTCCAAGAAAAAAAGAAAACAAAACAAAACAAAAAAAATAGTCATGCTCAATCCTTACCCACCAAGAACACATTGACAAATTCCGGGTTGTACCCTGTATTACATGTACTGTCTGCTCATTGTAAAAAAATAAAATAAAAATAAATAAATAAATAAAAATCTTTAAACACCAAGAAAACTTTGACTATTTCCAGGTTGCATCTTGTTTTACATGTACTTTATGCTCATTGTAACTGGTAGGATCTTTATCACACTATCAAACCTTAAAAAAAAAGTACTGACAAAAATGTATTATATAATTTTATGCAAAAATGCTTAAAATCTGTACATTTATCTTTGTTTTGTAAAATAAAGTTGTTAAAAAAATAACAACTGAACATTTATACTTCGTTGTAATACAGAGAGATCTCTCAGGAAGCAAAAGACCATGTAAAGATTTATAATTCATTGTTCAACCCTGTGTAACTTTTGAAAAACTTAAAGGAACATGTAAGTTCTGTATGTTTTTAAATTAATAAAAAGAAAACTCAGTGTAATGTCAACTTCTTCATCATCAACAAATCTCAAGTCTGAGTTTCTCATACGAGAAACTTGAATGAGGAATCAACCGGGTTCAAAAACATTTTCATCAATCATTGCATACATTCTCTTCAATTTATATGTACATTTACTAATGAGAAAGTAAAACTGCTTTGTAACATCCATTAACTCCTGACTTTGTCAACAGACTGCTTCCAAAGGGCATACGCTTCATAGAGCTCATTACTGACTTACTGAATTGGTCATGTTTCTCATCTCTATAAGCAAAAGCCTAACAAAAACTCCCTACACCTCATCCCAATCCCTGTTCCCCTCCTCACCCCCATCCTACCCAGTTCCTTTCTTCCATCCACCCCTAATGACTATTTTGCTTCCCCTTCTGAGTGAGATTGTCCATATTAAATAATGACATACTATTTTGGTAAAGTTCTTAGGAATTCATACATTAAAATTCCCAGTACCCATTCATAGCTGATAGTGCAGAAGGATGGAGTAGAGGTGACCTGGATCCCAGAAAGATGGAGAGTTGTTTGATGGGACCTGCTCCCATCTGTAATTGACTGATAAGAGGCCCAGTCTCATGCAGGCTCACTGCAGCCAACCCTAGCTGCTGTGCCATCATGGTTACAATGGCATTCATGCCCAGAACATAGCATTTTCTGCACTTTTACCTCTATTCTAGCTCATATGTTTTTTTCCAGCTCTCTTTTCCACAAAGTTACCTGAGCCTTAGAGAGGCTTGTTTAAGTGCCCGGTTTAGAGAAGGAACACCCAATTGTCACTTATTCTCAGCCCATCTAGTAGCCATGTGTCCTTTCATTTGCCACAGTTCATTGTAAAGAGAGGCTGTGTGTTTTTATGATAGCACAGAAACGTGACTTCCCAGTATTAGTATTGTCTAATGGAATCAATGTACAAATTGTCATACCGTGAATCATTTTCAGTCAAGACTACATTTTTCAGACTCTGCCAAAACAAATTTTCCGCTTTGGGATTGTTGGGCCACTGGAGGATGGAGCTCTTACAGATTCTCTGGCGAAGCCTTAGGTACTGTGAATACTGTAACACTGGTTCCAGGAGGATGAAGATAATCACGTCCATATTCTCATCCATCAGCCTCTGCAAAGCCAAGTAGAAAGCTGTTTTAAAGTTCCAGCTCTGGGCATATTTCTTGGTTAAAACAAAGATTGTTTTTTTGCTCTGGTTTATGCTTTGCATGAGGTTTTCAATGATGGGTAATCCTGGATCCCAATCCCTCTCCTCTAAGCAAAGGAGGACACTTTTGTCTTCACTCTCTTCAAGGTGGTAGCGTAGCTCATTGATCACCCAGTCAGCAACAGACACATCTTTCGTGTCATAAGAAATGTAAGCATCGTAAAACGTTCGGGATGTGGATAAAGACCTGTAGCCTCTTAACTTCGCGGAGCACATGTGATAGATAAACCAAACATCCCAGTAAAACAGATGATGAACCAGAGCAGCCAATATAACCGTGAAGGTGGTAAGGAAAGTGAGGGAGAACAGGATAGCTGCCGTGGTATCTGATACACAAGTCGTGAGTTCTAGGCTCATGATACTCTTCGATTTCTGGTCCCCAGGATTGGAACAAATAACATCTACCAGTCTAGGAATTGTGATGTGCAGATTTTCATCGAGCCAGTTTCGAAAATCACTTATGTCGCACGTGCAGTCAAAATGGTTCCCCTGTAACTCCAGAACAGACAAGTTTGTTTTCGTCTTGGTTTGCAAAGAGGATTTATTGATCATCTTTATTGTGTTGAAACTTAGATCCAGGTGCACCAGATTCCTGGCTTCAGAGAGGAAGCCAGAGGGTAGGTGAGAAAAATGATTGTGGCTTAGCAGCAGTATCTTCAGGGAATGTGTATACTTAGATAGGCAATTGGTTAGAAAATACAGCTTGTTTTTCCCTAAGTCCAGCAAGTGAAGGTGAGGAAAATATTGGAGTAATGTCCAATTAAAGAAACGTAATCTGTTCCCATTGATACGTAACTCTTGGAGGCTCTGGGGCAAGTTGAGGAATGCTCCGTTTGGGATTTGTTGAAGGTTATTGTATGATAAGTCCAGGCGTGTCAGATTCTGGAGCTTTCTAAAAATGGCCCAGTACTTGCCATCATCAGCATTCCACAAACGGTCAAGGCGATTTCCACTGAAAACCAATTCTTCCAGGGATGTGCTTCTCAGCTCGCTTTCATTTGTGAGGGTGTAAATGCCGTTGTGGCTCAGGTTTAACACCCTGAGGTTCATTAAGTTCTGGATGAATCCTAGACTGTGTGTTACCCCTGCTATACTGAAATAGTGTGCATTGTGGCTCAGGTCCAGCACTTCTAGATCCCGAAGGTCACTGAAAGCCTTGTTATCATCAAAGTCTAGTCTGTTGTTGGTTAAATCCAAATATTTAATATGGGGCATGGATGAGAATTCTGTGCCATTCAACACTTGACCATTGGCATTGAAGGACAAATTTAAGCAGGCAATGTTCTGAAAACCTTCAAATTGACTTTTCCCAATATAGAAAATATTGTTCAAACTTAAATCCAAGGCCTTGCCATAAGTAGTACACTGTGGTTTAATCAAAGGTTTGGTGCTATGGTAAAAATTCATGTGTGGATCAAACTCATCATAGTCTATTGAGAGAGGTTTCCGAAGATTATGTCGCCAAGAGGAGTAGTCTGTACCATCTATTATGGATGCTATGCGATTTCCAGATAAGTAAATAACATCAAGTTTGGGAAAATCCTGGACAGCTTTGAAATCAATTTTCTCTATAAAGTTAATGCCCAAGTTGATGGTCGTTAAGTTTGGGAGATTCTGGAGGTACTTAAAATGTTCCTTTTTAAGTTCTCGGAACACATAGCCTCTTAAGTGCAACTTCTTAAGAGAATGAAGCATAGAGAAGTTTGGAGAAATAGTAATAAATTGTAAATATTCCTTATATTTAAAGTTGAAGGACAGATCAAGGATTTGTAAATTAGGTAGTTTTGTTAAAAATGCTCCCGAGGCAATTTCGTGCACTAAATAATTGAATTCAAGATAGAGTTCCTTTAGATTTGTCAGATTGTCGAACCAGGTAGAGGGAATGGTCTGAAGGGAAGTGCTGGAGAGGTTTAGAAAGCGAAGTTGGGTGAGACTTTGAAAAGCATGAGGATGTATTCTGATGGATGAGTTGTTGCAAGGCTTACAAGGAAATGGGGCATTGAAACACCTTGGGCAGTTTCCACTCAAATCTAGTAATGTCAAGTGTTTCAGTTCTTTGAAGTCTTCCTGAGTGATGTTCATGATCTTGGCATTGCTCAGAAAAAGTTTCCTTAGAGTGCTTGGTAGTTTGGGAGGCACGTAGAAAAGGTTATTGAAAGATAATGAGAGTGCCTTCAAGTTTATGAGATTTTTAAATGCCCCATCTTCGACCTTAAAGGTTTGGTTACATTTAAAATAGCAGTTCCAGCTCAAATAGAGTCTTTCCAAGTTCCTAAGCCCCAAAGTGTTGTTTTTAGTCACCTGAAATATATTGTTTTTAATTAGGCTAAGTTCTTTCAAAGACTCAGGCAACCCAGTGGGCATAGCATATAACTGGTTGTCTTCCAGCAGCAACACCGTTAGATTTCTTAAGCTGAGGAATGCCTCTTCTGTAATATTCATTCCATTTTTAATTTCATTCCAGTGCTGTTGTTGGGCATTGCGGTTCAGATTGATTTCCGTGAGGTTTTGCAGCTTCTGAAAGGACTCATTTGTTATGTGTATAATAACATTGTCAGACAGGTCTACTTTTGTCACATAGTTACCTATCGTTTGGGGAACTTCATGCAGTTGACGATGATTGCATTCTGCAATCACACTGGTATTTTGTCTTATCTCATCACAGGGATAGCTTCTGGAATAGCTCACATCGAGGAAGACGGCACTGGTTCCAGAGGAGAGCAGGCAAAAGCAAGTCAGAAACCAGGACGGAAGGGACATATTTTCCTAAGGGAAACCAAATGAGCAAGTACCGTATTAGAGTAGCAATATTTCATGGGTGTTTCTTGGCAAACTTAAGTTCCACCATACTTAGGAGTTTTGAGGTGTGAAATGCTACTGATAATTTAATATGTTGCATCCAATGAATTTCAGAATATTTGTATGTTTTTAACTTTCAGGGAGCTAAAAAGGTAAAGATGAAACTCTGAGACATGATGATAGAAAGCATTTGAAAAGGAATTAATCAAGATGCCCTACCACCTTATTAAGGTTTAGATGAAGCATGGATGTGGGTCTGATAAGCGTATAGCATAACATGGCACATATTTTTAGCAACAAACTATTTGTATAACCATTCTTGTGCAAGTGTAGTATGCATGGATGCATGTGGGTGTCTACACTTGGAAGCCAGACAGTAACACAAATTCTCTTCCTCAATCACTCACCACTTTATTAATTGAGGTGGGATCTCTCTAATGAGACACATAGCTTGCCAATTTGGCCAGTCTAGATAGCCAGCTTGCCCTGGAGACCCAGTGTGTTTGACTTCCAAAAGCTGGGATTATAGGCAGCCACCACATTTTCCAGGCTCATGTGTAGGTGCTGGAGGCCCTCAATTTGAGACATCAAACTATACTGCAAGTTCTTTATCCACTGAGTTTCCTCAGCCCTTCTTGGCATGGATGGCTCTTGATAAAACTTTGCCCAGCAACCAAAAGGAGTTCATTGTGGGATGCATCTCCCAAGAAGATGTATCCATTCTGGTATCATCTAAGACACACATGTCAAAGTCATCACTTGCTTTCCACAGTGCTCACAATTATATCCTCTGCTCTTCTGTTTCTCCATGGTGATGATACACATCAGATTCTTTTAGTTCCTTACATTGCTAAAACGTGAAAAATCCGTGACACGAAAGAAAGTGTCAGGTATTGCACTAAGTGCTACACCAACATTTCCTTACCCACAGGAGGCTCATAAGAACACAATTTATTATCCATATTTTTTCAGGTGAACAAGAGACCTCTAAGAGCTAAATAACTTTCAGAATGATATAGGTTTGTGTTGGGACTTAAGATAATCTTCAATTTTTTTAAGCCACTCATTGTCATAGGTCATAATTTCCTTTTAAAATCTATGGGACAAAATGGTTCCTCAAATGTAGTGGGCATGCAAAAAAAAAAAAAAATGTAGACTATTGACCATGCAAACTTTGAGATCAATAGCTACTTACTTGCTAAATTTGAAATTCTCTAAGGAAGGCATGACTGATTCTTAAAAGTATTTCTGGCAATCAAGAATGTTGAAATGCACTACGGGAATAGAAATCAAGTTGTTGTTCAAGCTGAGCTTTCATCGCTAAGCAAATGGATCTCACTCAAAAACTCTAAACATGGAGTCTACTTAATATGCAGCAATAGAAAACTAATACAACTTGAAAATGCATTCATCAGATGACTTCAGCCAGGCTGTAGCTTAGTTGGTAGAATACCAGCTTAGCATTCTAGTGGCCCTGTGTGTTCAGTCTCTAGGACTGATTAAACTGGGGTGGTATTGCGCAAGCTTGTAATCCTGGTACCCAGTAGGTAGAAACAGGAAGGTCAGGAGTTCAAGTGCATCTCTTTGCCAGCTCCTCACAAATCCAGGTTACATGAGACCCTAGATCAAACCAGTATCATAAGATAGTCCTCAAAAACCATGAAGCATTGTAGACTCTCAGGAATGTAAGATACCATGGGAAATATTGTATTTATCTAGGGCCCTATGCATATCTAAGTTTACATGTATTCCAATCTGAACATTGTCAGGTCTTTATATATATTTTGGCATATGTCAGCCAGTGAATGGCCTGGGTACTCTATTTTATTGGTTATTTAATAGTCCTCTTTGTAGATAGAATTGAGTCATATAAACTAATATTACAAGATTTCACCTGTGATTTAAAAAAAAATTACTTGAGTCTATAAGCAACCCAACAAGGGAATTTGACTTATTTTTTGGGTCTAGGAAAAGTTTCCACACTTCAATTTTAGAAACTACAATTTTCCTAACTTTTTCCTATTAAATTTATGGTTGAATTTTTCCACATTAAAATATTTTACCCAACTAGAACTGTTTTGGCATAAAATATGAGAAGTAAACACAAATCATTCTCTTCTCAGTATAGAGCCAGTTTTCTCTATCATCTGCAGAATCATTGATCCCTGCCTTCATAACGTAAACACGTGTCCAACTTTCTTGCATGTTTAGATTCATTCCTAGACTCCTTCATCTGTTTCATCTGTCTATTTATATTTAATATGTTCTTATTACGTAGAATCTTCTTATGAACACAACCCAATAGAAAATGGACCAAAATGTATTAACAGTAAACAATTAAATGTGGGACTACAGAGATGGCTGAGAGGTTGAGAGCACTGACTATTCTTCCAGAGGACCTGAGTTCATTTCCCAGCAACCACTTGTGTGTCTGACAGCCATCTCTAATGAAATCTGGTGCCCTCTTCTGGCATGGAAGCATATGTGCAGGTAGAATACCGAGTAATAAACCTTTTTAAAAAGACTGAAATGTGAGTGGTGTTTATGTGTATGGATGCTTATGTGCATGTATATATGTGCATCATATATGCATGGTATGCTTGGAGACCTGAAAAATCTCTAGGGTCTCCTGTTACTGAAGCTACTGATGGTTGTGAACTACTGTATGGGTGCTGGGAATTGAACATATGTGCTCTGGAAGAGTGTTCTCAACCACTGAGCCATTTCTTCTTCCCTTGGGAATACTTCTTAAACTTACAAAAAGATATTCTAATACTGCTCAGAAAATTACACTGATTGAAGTTCTAAACTGAATCTACTGTGCAGCTGGATGCGTCATGAAATAGCTCATTTCTTGATGTCAAAAATAGAAACTAATGCTACGTCTAAGATGGGCAGAAGTTTGCAACATCTTTCGAAACTAGAAATGTGTACTTGGAGTCATCAATTTCAATTCAGAAAGGAGATCCTGAAGACACAACTACATGTGCCAGTGTCTATGTAGAAAGATGCTATAAGCAAAGCTTTTTACCAATAGCAAAAGATTGGAAATAATCTCAATGTCTATTATATTATACATGTCTGATTGTAACCTTATGACAGAATATCATGTAGAAATAGAATGGAAAATATAAGAATTTTTATATTCATTCATTCAGCAAACATTTATTTAACATGCATTTTATTTCAGTAACTGCTTTCAAACATAGCACTAGAAAAAATGTAGAATACTTGCCTATCTGATTTGTATACTAAAAATTATAAATTTAGATAGAACATTAGATAGGAAGAGAGTAAAGACTGCAAACTGGAGGTTTAAGTCAGTCCTTGGGTTGACCTTACATGATATTTTTGTTATTAGACTGGGGTTATTGATTTCAGGAGAAAGACAAATAGGTACAGAGCATCATTCTAGCAAGACCAAGACTAAACACTGTTATCATGACTTTTCCAGTTGATGCAGACCTTGATTATTTCACTGAGTAAGTATTGGTAAGGTTCCTCTTTTAACTTTTAACTAAAAAAAAAAATAAGAACACATTAATTTGTAAAGGAGTCTATGGGGAACATGTATCCTGGTAAAACTAAATTCCAGACATTTTCTTTTGCAGAATAATAGAGCTATTGGTTGGTATGATATCCTTAATGAACCAAGAGAATGGGGTGCACCTACTGTGGCCCCACTTCCTCAAACTAAGGAAGTTCAAGTACAACTATATATTTTATACAGAGCAGAGCAATTGGGTATGAAAAGTTCCAGGTACCTCTTGTTACACGCAGAGGAATATATTGAGAGTCAAAGTCCTTTTAGGATGAAACCAGCTTTTCCCACAGTCTAAAGTCACAGTAGGAATCATGGGTCATGGAAATGAGCAGAAGTTAGAGCTTCCTGAGTGAAGAGCTAGAAGTTTCGAACACCAGCCTCCTAAGAAGTCACCGAGGCAAGAACATGAGTGAGCACACTCTAAATAACCGAACTTTGAAAAGTGCATCAAATGGCAAACAGTGGACAGCAAGTAAGTTGAGGGGAAAGGGTTGATTGATCAGTGATCAAGCCTTGACACCCCACACAGGGTTTCTGTGCATTTCTATCTCAGTTACTGTTCTATTGCTGTGAAGAGAAACTGTTACCAAAGCAGCATATATAGAAAAAGAGCATTTAGTTGGAGACTTGCTTCAAGTTTCAGAGGGTTAGTCCTGAACACCACAGGGAGAAGCATTGTGCCAGCCAGGCAGGAATGATCCTGGAGTAGCTGAGAGCTCATATCCAATACAAAAGCTGGAGGCAGAAGGAAAGAAAGACTGATTGTAACATGGGCTGTTGAAATCTCCAAGTCCATCCCTAAGGATACACCTCCTCCAACAAGGTCACACCTCCTAATCCTTCCCAAACGGTCTACCAACTGGAACCCAAATATTCAAATATATGAGCCCAAGGTGAGAGTGGAGCGCATTCTTATTCTAACCACCACAATTGTGAATGCATATTTCCCAAGGTACTAAGCTGTCATTGAACACTTCCTGGCTGAATATAGCACATCCATCTAGAGTTTAGAGCATCAGGGAGCTTAGACACCAAAACACCTAGAGAGGGCTACCCTTCTCCGGTAAAGTTTTACAAAAATGATACCAATAGAAGCTAAATCCCAGATGAAATAAGGCAGACTTCTTTTTCCTCTTCCCCCTTTACTCTCTCTCCTCCCTTTATCCTCTTCCCCATTTCTTCTCTTTCTTCCTCTCATGCTCCTCTCTTTCCTAGACTCTTTGATCTATTTCATTTGACCATCTGTATTTAATACACACTTAATCTGTAGAGCCCTCTTATGAACATAGCCCAATAGAACATGGACCAAAATACATTTCTCTTTTCCTATTCTTCTTCTTTTCCTCTTCCTTACCACTTCTCCCATTCCCCTCTTTCCCTTCTAATTCTCTCTTCTTGCCTCTTTTTTCTCCTCTTCCTTATTCCCTTCTCTTCTTTCCTCTTTTTCCACCCACACCCTTCCTTGACATGTTGGCGATGGGATACAGGGCCCTGTGCATGCTGGGGCAAGTGCTCCACCACTCTACCACAAATCCGTATTCATGGTAGTATAATAATTGACACCCACGTGACATGATAGGTATGAGGATAAATTGAGAAGCAGCAACATTTTAAGTATACTACAGGAATTCAATAATGAAAATAAAGCATATAGAGACAGTGCATGCAGAGGCAGAGACATGGGGGAGGGGATGGGAAATTTCTTGGAGTAGTTAGCAGTATAAAATCCTGGAAAGTTTCCGGAGTTGGGAGACAAAGGCATCTCAAAGGAAGCAGGCCAGTGAATTGACTAAGAGTCTGAATAAGAGTATCGGTGAAAGGAGTCTGGATTCAGTGGTTACTGCTCTATAAGAATTGGAATAAATACCCACCACCTACCTGGCAGCTTATAACCATTTTAAACTCTAGTTCCAGAGGACTCAACACCCTCCTCTGGTTTCCACGGGCACTGAAAGCAAGTGATAGACAGACATGCATGTGTGCATGCTTGTGTGTGTGTGTGTGTGTGTGTGTGTGTGTGTGTGTGTGTGTCTAGTATGATGAAGTTTAGGAGCCTTAGACAAAGGTCAGAGTCAAGATGAACCATCATAAGAAAAAAACAGGAGAGATAAAGGGATAAAGAATGCTCTGCTGGTAGAGCACAGGACACCATACTCATCCCAGGCTCAGCTCTGGGAACTCTAGCGTCTACCTTGCTTATGAACATCTACTTTAGCATTTCAGACAGGAAGCTATATGGACTCACTTAGGAGAAGTAGGGCCTGATCAAAGTGACATAACTGCAATTAGGGGACCCCGTAAACAGAACTTGGTCATTGAAAATTCATGATCAAAAAATAATCTTTTATAAGAACAAAATCTCATTTGCTCCCTTCAGCCTGGTTCTCACTCTGTAGCCCAGACTGGGCTAGAATTCACGATCCTCCTTAGCCTCTTGAATTCCAGGATAACCTATGCACACCTGGCCTGAGTTGTAGGTTTTTACAAGAATTTGTTTTAAGTTTATTTTTATTTTTAATATACTTATGGGGTGTGTGTGTGTGTGTGTGTGTGTGTGAGAGAGAGAGAGAGAGAGAGAGAGAGAGAGAGAGAGAGAGAGAGAGAGAGAAAGGTACCCCTGAAGACCAGAACAGGACATCAGATCTCCAAGAACTGAAGTTACAGGTGGTTGTAAGCTGCCCTACTTGGGTGCTGGGAACTGAACTGAGATCCTTTATAAGAATAATGAATATCTATAAATAATGGCTTTTATACCACCATAAATAATGAAATTATGCTGTTTGCAGAAAGAAGAAATGGATGCAACTGGAAATCATCCTATTAGGCAAAACAAGCCACACTCAGAAAGACAAATATTGCCTTTTTCATTTATGGATCTTAGATTTTCTGTAAACAGGAAAACATCTGGGGGGGGGGTAGAAGTGGAACCGTGTAGTGAGGGTGTGGGGAGGAGAGAAGAGTTAGTGTTGAATGTGCTTAGAATGCAAGGCTTTGAGAGGTGGAAGAGTTCAGAGTTAGGTGGTGGTGGTGGTCTCATGACCCTTCTTATTCAGTCCCACAAAGCAGTGGTTAAGATGGTATATTTATTTTAATTATATATTCATTGCAATTATAACAGCTTCATAAAGACACTTTCACGTAATTATGCCATGTACCTTGGCAAAACTGAGTCTTAACATCTTTGTCAAAAAAAATTGAGCATATCTGGTCATCTCTAAAGCAAATGAAAATCTTAGAACTGTTTGGTTTCTAGCTCTTTCTCATCCTTGATGTTACATCTGCACAGGTTTAGACTTCCTTTGTTTGAGTTCCAATGCTGGTCATGTTTACTACTGCTCCCAGTAAAATCCAGCAGGCTTACAGTAAAAAAAAAAAAAAATAATGAATGCATGGTTTTAACTGCTGAATAATCTCTCCAGTCCTTAGCTTTATTATTATTTTTGTTGTTGTTGTTGTTACTATTTGAGACCTTTAGTAACAAGTGCTTGCAGTTTGTTGACTTTTTTTGAAAAAATCAAGTTGTAAATTTTATTACAAATCAAAAATGAAGTTTTTAAAAATTTCAACTTGACCAGATATGAAACAATTTAAAAACCATTAAAGGTGTATTGAAAAAAAAACAGGCCTTTTTTTTCTTAAAAAAAAAAACAAACAAACACGTTTCTCATTACCTAAAAGAGACATCTTTAGGTAAAAATTATAAAAAGCCCATGCTAAATAGATAATGCAGATAATTCTACTGTATCTGGTCAATGGGCAAAAAGCAAGCACTTCAGGTCTTCAGCTCCAATCTTTCTTAATCTCTTATTGCTGAATTTTCATATTCATTTCTTCTTGTTGGATGACCAAACTGGATGATGGTAGAGATGGTGAGCCTGCATTTACTCAGCCCCGCCCCGCTCAAGCACAGGAGCAGGAAGAATCCTCAGCACATGGATCTGTTGCTTTTGTCTCTTTGCCATCTTGTGGTTTAGGGTTCATCAGTAGTTGAATTTGCAACGATACCGACACTGAGGTGGCTGCTGACCTTGGGTCTCATCTTCTTGACTTTCTTTGTCCTCTACATCCTCTCTAGGCTGTATTTGGTGACGAGAGACCCCGTGGAATTATGGTCTGTAACTTACTGGAGTTATTCTTTATGGCAATCTGGTATACAAGTACGTATGAAGCCCTATCCCTTCCTTACATTAAACCATTTTACTCTCCCCAAAACCTTCCTTGAGATGACCTGCTTGTCCGGCGGGGGTGGGGGCAGAGGGCGACGGCCGTGTCTTGGTCTTGATGCTCGTGGTGGCCATGCTAGTGACTCAAGCCGGCTGCAGCTCCTCCCCGAGTGTGATGGTGACAAGGCCAGCGGCAGCGGTGGGGCTCTCTGGGATCTCTGGGGTCTGCTCTCTTGGTTTGTTTTAAATGATATCACAAAGCGATTATTCATCTTGAATACTGAGCATCCTGGTGACCCCCCAGCCTCCGTCCTTAGGTTTTCTTCAGGGCAGCTAGAAAACATTCAAGTCTGCCTATATCACGTGGATTTTAGACTTCTTGTAAATCTGTGAAGGGACGTATTTCTGCTGTCTGAACGCTCACATTTGTGACCCTGAAAGTGATAGTGTGTAAACAAGCATGATTCAGTGAACCCCACTCTCATAGCAATCGGTCCAAAATGGTCTCTGCACTGGCATACCCATGAGCTGACAGCCTGAACATCCCGGAAGAGGAGGATGGAGTTTTAGGGCTCAAAGGATTGACCTGCCAACTGGAGAAAACCGAAACTCGTTTATTTAAAGGAAGCCTATGAATCATAAACAGCAACAGGGAAAAAAAAAAAGAACACCAGAAAGAAGGAAAACTGCTTAACTTCCCTTTCTGTGTACCCTGTGCTAGCCGATTCCTAGCCTTTCCTCTATTTTGCAGTGCATGATCTTTGCACTGCTTGTATCCATGGGACACAGCTTTCAGGTCTCCTGAAGGCATCAAATAATGCGAGGAACTCCACCTGTCACCTTGTCCACTAAGCTTTCTTCTCACACTGGTACTCTGATGGAAACCTAATTAACACTTTGAAGACACTGTTGCAATGAAAAGAGCAGTTCCAAAGTCCCCCCTGGCTGACTATGGGTGGGCTAGGAGCCACTCTGTAATCATTGATCTAGTGGCCTTTGGACAGGGAAACTCTACTTGTGTAAGTACTGGAACTGCAGCACCTCTCAGTGAGGCCAAAATGAACCCCGTACAATCTCCAATGCAGGTAGGGTAGGAGGGTATGGAGCTCTTAGGATTTGAGCAGTCCATCTACACAGATAACTTCTCCTTCTTCAAGGCTTCCTTCAAGACAAGCTGGACTCAGAGGCAAGTGGATCATGAGTTCAAGACCAACCTGAGTTACTTGTAAGATCCTGTCTCAAAATAAAATATAATAAAACGAAACCAGAACTAAACCAGCACAAAGATTTATTAATGCAGCTTAGCAGTTGAGCGCTCAACTAGCATGGAAAAGACCTAGACGTCTTCCTAAGTAGCAATGGAAGAAAATGATTTTTCTTTAATATGGTATGATTTATCTCAGACAAGCTATACCCCTCTCTGGAAGTGTTCTTCCTTAGATAACTCCAAAGTGTCCACAAATTTTATTGGTTATTATACATGACAAATTGAATCATTTTGCTATTCCGGCACCAAATGGGTAGGAAGCAGAGCTGAAAATTTGCTAGCCTAGAGTTCTTTCTTACTTTTAATAGCCTCTAATTGGTTTTTGTTTGATGATGTTGGTCATTGATTTATTATGCCAGTTAACTAATTAAGGAATAGATATATACAGGATGCTGGAGAAATGGCTCAGCGGCTATGAGCACCTACTGTTTATTCTTACAGAGAACCTGGATTCGGTACCATATAGTAGCTCAGAACGATCCATAACTCCAGTTCCAGAGATACTGATACTGTCTCAGAGGGCACCAACCCTGCATGCAGCACACTTATATACACACAGGCAAACATTCATATACATACAATAAAAATATTTTACAAACGATATACAGATATGATTTATTATCTCAGTTGAAATGAATAGTAGATACTTTGCTTTGTCTACCCTACATCTGATGGATTCGTGAACTGCTTTGGGAAGCAAGGGAAGCATAATGCCAGTTAAATGAACTTGATGCTAAAGAGATGCCTCCTGATTCAGCACAACTAAAGATATGTGAAAAGTATGCTTTTTGGATCATAGATGGATTTGCCATAAGCTGAGTACAAAGTACCCATATGTTTATTTCATCCTCAAACAAATCAGCACAAGTGGGTGGTATCAAAAACCTGTTTCTCAGACTTGGACCCTGATGCTTTGAAGGTTACTTTACCCAAGGTCACTCTTATAGTAAGCAACCAAACTGAGACAGAACATAGATATGCTCAACTAATTCACGAGTTAAAGCTGGAACCTAAAGAACAAATTGAGAATGATCTGTTGCATGGATGGGCAGAAGCATCATAGATAGGGGCTGGAGACTCATCATGGAAGAGTGCTTGTTGCTTTTGCAGAGAACATGGATTCTCTTCCCAGCACCTGTATGCTGACTTACAACCATCTATAACTCCAGGTCCAGACAATATGACATCATTCTCTGACATCTATAGGCACTAAGCAGTATTCACAGGCATGCAAAACACTCAAACACATAACAAACAAATAAAAAATTTAATAAACCACCATATATTTAAAATCTACAGGCTACAAACACTGGGGGCAAATATTCCACTTTGCCTTTCTGTGCTGACTAGGCCACCACAGAGAGCATCCCTGACATTGCTGATCCTTTGACTTTCTATAGGATGATACTAAAGGTAGTGACTTTAAACATATGCAACAACGATCGGGTCTCTAGTCACCTGAAAAGGACACACAACTTTCATTTGCTAATACTCAACCAGAACCACAGGCTTTGTATTCTTAAAAAAAACAAAAAAAACAAACAAAAAAAAAACAAAACCCCTCTTGTTTATATATCCAAATAAGCATATGTTTGAGTCCATAGTTTGAAAATGGTAAATCTGGCTGGGGAATATGGCTCTGTTGATAAAATAATTGATTTGAAAGCTCAACGCACTGAGTTTGATTCCTAGAGCCACATTCCAAAAAATGAGTAAGGAAGGAAGAAAAAGAAAAGCTAGGTGTAATGGCTGAAAGGGCAGAGAGTACACCACTGAATACCCAACCTGCCTATTTGGCAAATACCAGCCAAGCAAGGGACCCCATCTTAAACATTAAGGAATGTACACATGTCCTTGTTATATGTTGGAGATTCTTTTGGATATATGCCCAGGAGTGGTATAGCTGGGTCCTTGGATAGTACTATGTCCAGTTTTCTGAAGAACCACCTGGTTGATTTCCACAGTGGTTGTACCTGCTTGCAATCCCACCAACAATGTAAATAAATAAAATAGGAATGTACACATATACATCTGCAGACACACACACATACAATATCACAGTAGAACTTAGAAAAGCATTACTTCTGAATGGTGATTCCCAGGATAGAGCCTGTAGGAGCAACTAAGATGTCCTAGGTAATGAGTTCCTGTGTATGGGCTTCCTGTGTATGGCCTGCCTTTTCTCCCATCAGTTCTGCCGATTTTAGGGCTGTCACATGGAAAATTAAGAAGCAGTGATTGAAAGAATGAAAATGAACCGATAGTCAACATAACTATAATATAGAACAGTAAGAGACTCAACGTAAGCGTGTAAAACCTACCCACCTCATTCCCGCTGGTGACAGGTGGCAGCTAAGCACCTCTTTACAAGCTTACATTGATTCTCTTAGAGTTCTCTACTCTCCTTTTTTATGACACAGCTATCTTGGCTCTCATAGAAATTTGCCACATAGAAACTAGACAACTCCAATTGCAGTGTCCTATGTGCTGTTAGTCTACTTGAGCCAATCCCATATAGGCCACTGCAGTCATTTGCAAGGATCATAAAATTTTAGTGCAAAATGAATTGATATTCAAGGTCCATAATGGACCTTAAATGAGCATAAAAATTAACTTTCAGTAAGTTAAATAGACATTAAATTAGTGTCACAAAGCACACAAAGGCCTTTGATATGCACTAAATGGCTAGGGAAAACATACATGGTCAACCTTGAGTGAGATTCTTTTCATGTCATATTTTCTAATTGCTCTTCAGACTTCCCTGATTTTTTTTATATAAAATACACCATTCAGAAAGACTTGTAGTTTATTTGCTTTTCAATCTGATACCTTTTTGACAATGATCAAAACAGACTTCTTGCTGTATCTAGACAGTGTAAGGCAATAGTGGCAGAGGTAGGGAGATGTGTGTTTTAAAACTCCAAACAGGAAAAGTAGCTACTGCTATGGAAATTCTAGCTTTTAGTAGTTAAGACCAACTATCACCAAGCTACAGATACTAAAACATGTTTGTAAAGTGATGGTTCTTAGCCTATGAGTCTCGATTCCTTTGGGATCAAAGAACTATCTCACACCGGTTGCCTGAGCCCATAGGAAAACACAGACATATATGCTACAATTTATAACAGTAGCAAAATTACAGTAATGAGGTAGCAATGAAATAATTTTGTGGTTGGAGGTCACCGCAACATGAAGAACAGTATTAAAGAGTAGAAGCAATAGGAAAGTTATGAACCACTGGTCTAGAGGTAGGGAACTTACCATGTTCTATAGGCAAAAATCTTTCTTTTTCTCTTAACCTTTGAATCTGCTTTTCTTTTTCTGGAAGAAGATAAGCTCTCTAGCTGGGCCAGAAAATAATAGGCAGCTCAGATTCTTCCTCAGAAAGGTCTTGCTTTCCTGTTTAGAATGATAAGATTAAGAATGATAAGATTATCATTGTATTCGGCTTTCTGAGTTTACTCTCTAATTAGTTTATCTTAACATTCACACAAGTTCATCAGACAGCCAGTCCCCCCCCACCCCCCAGCGTACAATGTATGCTGCTGGTTGCTTTTGCCTTCTGCTACCACTTGGCCCAGTTAGTTCTTTGTATGTTCATGTAGGGATCCACCAACCCAGATCTCTAGATGGGAAAGTATATTTTGCAGGAAATCTTTGAGACAAGCTCAGGCGCAGCTTACCCCTTTCTGGCTGAGATCCCTTCAAGGTTCTCTTTCAATAGCTTGTAGTCACAGTACAGTGTGGTCCTCAGCATACCAGAGGTTTGCAGAGAGCAGATTTTGGCCAACTTCTAAAATCTGGTTGCTTTACCATCAGCAGAATCTAGGATGGGATTTGCAGAAGTTTATATAGGGAGACAGGAACTTGTCATTTCTTAACTATTGCCAAATCACTTATGGGCTGTGTTTCAAAATTTCGAAACTGAATTTGGAGGAAAAGTCATTTATAAAATTATTTTTATATACCCTCACAGCATACGTTCTGGAGTTGGTATATATTTATGTCTATGGATAGGGTTTCGGTGAACAGGATTGGGGGTGAGAAAAGGGCTGTAAAACAAGGAAGAAAATAACATTTTAACGGAAAAAAAAATCTGTGTTACCTAAAAAGCAAACACCCTTGCCATAAATTTGTATCGAATCTGGGATTTCTGAAACTTACCTTTAGGCATTTAGCTCACATATTTCTGTTTTGTTCCACACCTTTGTAAGACTGCCATACTGCAGGGTTCGCCCAGGAGACCATGGCTCAGGTGCTTCTACATGAGGCACCTGGCATGCAATATAAGGTCAATAAATGTTCATTCAAAAATGAAAGAAACGCTCTTTGAGTGAGAGAATGAGTGATTGGATGACATTCTAGAGGCCATACATTGTCCCTTCTCTGATGTGATTGAATAAAATTAGACTTGAAGCTTCTGGGGCAGGGTCATACCACATATCTCTTAGAAAGGTATCCACAATGAAAAACCTTGGAGCAAAAGCTGGCCTAGAAGAAAAAAAAAAACAAACAAACAGAAAAACAAAAACAACAAAAAGCCAAACATCTACACAGGAACATTTGGCAATTTGGCATGTTGAACAAGAGTACTAGCTTTAATCTCTAATTGTTATTATTATCTTTTAAACTGTGAAACTTTTACAAAGCCATCAGAAAACAGTGCTACAGGAGTGAAGGCTTGCACAGTGGCAGATGGTATTTATGTGTCGGGAGCAGATACATTTGTAACCAGAACGCTAAGGTGAGTCTCAGTTTCAGAGTCAACACAAGTGATCTGTGTTGATCACCTGAGCTGGTGGAAAACACAGTGAGTTCTCCCAGCCCTACTTGGAAGGACATGGTTTTCATCACACCTGTGCACATCTGCATGCTGACTCCTAAGATCCCTTGAAGCCTTTTTAGAGTGTCTTCAGGAGTCCACACACCACAGTTTAATCTCTACTTATAAAAACATCACTCTCAAAAAACTAATTCTATTTTTTTTCTCATCACCATGTACATAATACAATACTGCTTCCGGCTATTACTCTGTTTTGAATTTTATAAATGAAATAACTGTGAGACATTTTTTTTTAGTTACTATGTGAGGGTATACATGGTATCAGAAATTCATCTTTTGTCCTGAAAAGCCAACTTTTTACAGAAAGACCTCGCTGGCCTCTGGAGAAAGGAGTAGGTCAGAGTGAGGTGCTCAGCCCCATAAAACCCTCTCCCACCAAGTAAGGCATAGCCACACTGGAGAACAGATATGTGGACCGTAGACAGCCTGTTGTGAAGAAATGCCTCACAGAAGTCACAGAGTGCCTTGGATTACCTTTCCTAGACTGACTTCAGAGGACCAGTCCCTGAGGAATTCAATATTTGGCCATGGCTGGGAAGAGTTTTCTAGGATCCAGGTCATCAAAGAATGTAGAGAGTTTAGAGTTTATGTGACACAACCAGAAGTTTTTTTTTTTTTTTTTTTTTTTTTTGTTTTTTTTTGTTTTTTTTTTTTTTTAAACAGGAAAGTTTTATTTTGGCTTACAGCTTAAGAATCAATAAAATCCATTACCTCAGGGAAGGCTTGGCCTCAGGGGGTTAAGGCCTCAGAAATCAAAGGCTATATTTAGACACCTCTCACTTTTTTTGTTTCTTCTGAAACACTGTTCAAAAAGTTCTAGCCAAGTACAATGGCGCACACTGTAATCAGAGCACTTGGAAGGTAGAGGCAGGAGAATCTCCAAGCATTTGAAGACACAACCTGGTCTCCATAGTGAGTTCCAGGTCATGCTGACATCCTACTTCAAAAACTCGACACTATAAACAAGAGTACCAACAGAAAAGTAGTTAGATGGCTTAGCAGGTTATCTTGGATTAGATAAAAGAATCTGATTCTGTGGTCTGGATTCAAAGGTGCAAAATACCAACCAATTATAGAACAGTTAATAAGAAATTCGTAAAACATAATTACAAGTGAGCATGAACCACACACACACATGGGGGGGGAGCTTTTATCTTCCAGGAAAATGCATAAAATCATCTGTTATTGTTCCTAACCAATGATGAACATGAAAAAGAATTGATAGGAGGGCAGGTAGGAACCTGTAAAGAAGTACTAGTGACTGCTAGAATTGCTCTGCGTTCCCTGTCCTGCCCTGCCCTGCAAAGGATAAAGCTATTGGCTACCTCCTAATCACATCTTTTCCTATTCTCTACTGAGCCCTTTACCAGCAACCCATTCCCAGCCTCAATAGTTGTTTCCATTTGCATATTTATTTCTCCCTTTCAACTTCCAAGTTCAAAGTGTTGACTCTACAACTTCTCTGTGCTCATTAGGAAGCAGTGGCTCTTTACACAAACAAGTTAGCTTCTTAAATGGGAGCTGATATAGTCCCAAATTAGGGAACAGATGGAGGAAAGAGGAAGGAGGGCTAAATGACAGGCTTACTTGATCATATAGTTGTGCAAATACGCTTGCAGAGGACAGTCTTTGCAACTTTATACAATAATGCATTTAACTGTGATGAAGGGATCTGCCTGTTTCTCACGCTTAGTATTTACTGCACAAATACAAGAAAAGGCAAAATTCTGACACAGTCCTTGGAAAATTCATTCTTGAATTTCTCTAAAGCTAAAGAATAATTATCTGAAACCCAGGTCTACCTCCCAGTTCCCATTCTTTTCTGTATTTCCTTAAGCCAGACTCTGCCAAATAATGACAAGAAACCACAGCAGTTGAAAGCTACAAAGGGTCCTCAAATTTTTTATTAGATACTCTGTATTTACATGTGAGATGTTATCCCTTTACCCTGCCCTGCTCCCATCCTGCCCCCCTTCATTTGCCTTGACAAAGGTGCACTCCTTTCTGTTCACCCTCTCCTCCCCATTGCCTTGTCATTCCCCTGCATTGGAACAACGTGCCCTCTCTGGAACAAAAGCCTCTTCTCACATTGATGCCAGATACTGTTATCTTCAGCTACATATGCAACTGGATCAATAGGTCTCTCTCTCTCAAAGTGAACACAATGGTTGGTGTTTTACTCCATGGGAATTTTGAAGGGTTTGGTTGGTTGCTAATGTTGTTATCAACCCATGAGGTTGCAATCTCTTTCAGCTCCTAGGTCCTTTCTTTAGCAACCTCATTGAGATCCCCCAGTTCAGATCGATGGTTAGCTGCAAGCATGTTCAGCTGTATCTATATGACTCTAGCATAGTCTGAGGGGGCATCTCTGTCTTGTCCCTGCAAGTAAATACTTTTGGGGATCAGCTATACTGCTTGGATTTGATGACTGCATGTGTGGTGGATCCCCAGTTGAGGCAGCTTCAGGGTGATCTTTTTTTTTTTTAATCCCTTTCCTCTATTTGACCTTGCATTTCCTCCCATGAGAGTTTTGTTCTCTTTTCTAAGAAGGAATCCCCATTTTGGCCTTCCTTCTTTTTGAGCTTCATAATGTCTGTGATTGTCTTTTTGGATATTGGGTATTCAGAGCTTTCTGGAGCTAGTATCTGCTTATCAGTGAATGCATACCATGTGTGTTCTTTTGTGACTGGGTTATTTCACTCAGGATGATAAGTATCTAGTTCCACCCATTTGCCTATGAATTTAATGAAGTCATTGTTTCTAATACCTGAGTAGTACTCCATTGTGTAAATGTACCACACTATCTGTATCCATTCCTCTGTTGAAGGACATCTGGGTTCTTTCCAGCTTCTGACTATTATAAATAAAGCTGCTATGAACATGGTGGAGTATGTGTCCTTGTTATATGTTGGATCTTCTTTGGGGTATATGCCGAGGAGTGGAATAGCTGGGTTTTCAGATAGTACTATGTCCAATTTTCTGAGGACTGCCAGACTGATTTCCAGAGTGGTTGTACTAGCTTACAACCTCACCAACAATGGAGGAGTGTTCCTTTCTCCACAACCTCACCAGCATCTGCTGTCACCTGAGTTTTTTATCTTAGCCTTTCTAACTGCTGTGAATGGAATCTCACGGTTGTTTTAATTTGCATTTCCCTGATGACTAGGGATGTTGAGCATGTCTTTAGGTGCTTCTCAGCCATTCTATGCTCCTCAGCTGAGAATTCTTTGTTTAGCTCTGTACCCCATTTTAATAGGATTATTTGATCCTCTATAGTCTAGCTTCCTGAATTCCTGAATATATTGGACACTAGCCCTCTATAGAATATAGAATTGGTAAAGACCCTTTCCCAATCTGTAGGCTGCTGTTTTGTCTTCTTAACAGTGTCCTTAGCCTTACAGAAGCTTTGAAATTTCATGAGGTCCCATTTGTTGATTCTTGATCTTAGAGCATAAGCCATTGGTGTTCTGTTAAGGATTTTTAATTCTGTGCCTATGTGTTCTAAACTCTTCCTCACTTTCTCTTCTAATAGTTTCAGTGTACCTGGTTTTATGTGGAGATCTTTGATCCACCTGGACTTGAGCTTTGTACAAGAAGATAGGAAAAAATCGATTTGCATTCATCTGCATGCTGACTTCTAATTGAACCAACACTATTTGTTGAATAGACTGTCCTTTTTCCATTGAATGTTTTTAGCTCCTTTGTTAAAGATCAAGTGACCATAGTTGTGTGGGTTTATTTCTGGGTCCTCAATTCCATTCCATTTATCTACCTGTCTATCTCTGTACCAATGCCATGCAGTTTTTATCACAATTGCTTTGTAATAAAGCTTGAGATCAGGAATGGTGATTTCCCCCAGAAGTGTTTTTATTCTTGAGAATAGATTTCGCTATTCTAGGTATTTTGTTATTCCAGATGAATTTGAAAATTGCTTTTTCCAACTCTATGAAGAATTGGGTTGGAATTTTGATGGAGATTGCATTGAATCTGTAAATTACTTTTGGCAAGATTGCCATTTTTACAATGCTGATCCTGCCAATTCATGATTGGCATGATCATGATTGGCATGGAAGATCTTCCCATCTCCCATGTGGGATCTTCTTCAATTTACTTCTTTAGAGTCTTGAAGTTCTTGTCATACAGACCCTTCACTTGCTTGGTTAGGGTCACCGCAAGGTATTTTATATTCTTTGTGACTATTGTGAAGGGTGTTGGTTCCCTAATTTCTTTCTCAGCCTGTTTATCCACTGTGTAGAGGAAGGTGGTTGATTTGTTTGAGTTAATTTTATTCCCAGCCACTTTGCTGAAGTTGTTTATTAGTTGTAAAAGTTCTCTGGTGGAATTTTTGGGGTCATTTAAGTATACTATCCTATCATCTGCAATAATGACATTTTGACTTCTTCCTTTCCAATGTGAATCTTTTGATTTCTTTTTGTTGTCTAATTCTCTGGCCAGGATTTCGAGTATTATATTGAATAGGAAGGGGGACAGTGGGCAGCCTTGTCTAGTCTCTGATTTTAATGGGATTGCTTCAAGTTTCTCTCCATTTAGTTTGATATTGGCTACTGGGTTTTTTTGTATATTGCTTTTATTGTGTTAAGGTATGGGCCTTGGATTCCTGATCTTTTCAAGACTTTTGTTATGAAGGGGTGTTAAATTTTGTCAAATGCTTTCTCAGCATCTAGTGAGAGGATCATGTGGTTTTTTTTTTTTCTTTGAGTTTATTTATATGTGGATTACGTTGATGGATGTCCCTATGTTGAACCATCCCTGCATCCCTGGGATGAAGCCTACTTGGTTATGGTGGATGATTGTTTTGATGTGTTCTTGGATTCGGTTTGCAAGAATTTTACTGAGTATGTTTCCATCGATGTTCATGAGAGAAATTGGTTTGAAGTTTTCCTTTGTAGTGTCTTTGTGTGGTTTGGGTATGAGAGTAATTGTGGCTTCGAAGAAGGAGTTGGGTAGTGTTCCTTCTGTTTCTATTTTGTGGGATAGTTTGGAGAGTATTGGTATTAAGTCTTCTATAAACGTCTGATAGAATTTTCCACTAAAACAATCTGTTCCTGGGCTTTTTATTTTTTTTACTTATTTATTTTTTTGTTGGGAGGCTTTTGATGACTGATTCAATTTCTTTAGGTGTTTTGAGATTATTTAGATGGTTTATCTGATCCTCATTTAACTTTTGTATCTGGTATCTGTCTAGAAATTTATCCATTTCCTCCAGATTCTCCAGTTTTCTTGAGTATAGGCTTTTGTAGTAGGATCTGATGATTTCTTGAATTTCTCCAGTTTCTGTTGTTATCTCTCCCCTTTCATTCCTGATTTTGTTAATTTGGATATTCTCTCTGTGCCCTCTAGTTGGTCTGGCTAAGGGTTTATCAATCATGTTAATTTTCTCAAGGAATCAGCTCCTGGCTTTCTTAATTTTTTGTATGTTTTGTGTGTGTGTGTTTGTTTCTACTTGTTTGTTAATTTCTGCTCTGAATTTGATTATTTCCTGATGTCTACTCCTCTTGGGTGTATCTGCTTCCTTTTGTTCTAGGGCTTTCAGCTGTGCTGTCAAGCTGCTAGTGTATGCTCTCTCCAGTTTCTTTTTGGAGGCACTCAGAGTTATGAGTTGTTCTCTCAGTGCTGCTTTCATTGCATCTCATAAGTTCGGGTATGTAGTGGTGTCATTTTCATTAAATTATAAAAAATCCTTGATTTCTTTCTTTATTTCTTCTTTAACCATGTTATCATTGAGCAGAGCATTGTTCAGCTTCCATGTGTATGAGGGCTTTTGGTTGTTTTTGTTGTTTTTAAAGACAATGTTGATCTGATAGGGTGCATGGTAGTATTTTGATTTTCTTGTATCTGTTGAGGCCTGTTTTGTGACTGACTATGTAGTCAGTTTTGGAGAAGGTATCATGAGGTGCTGAGAAGAAATTATATTCTTTTGTTTTTGGATAAAATGTCCTGTAGAGGTCTGCTAATTCCAGTTGGTTCATAACCTCTGCTTGTTTTGCTGTGTCTTTGTTCAGTTTCTGTCTCTGTGATCTGTCCATTGATGAGAGTGGGGTGTTGAAGTCTCCCACTATTATTGTGTGTGGTGTAATATATGCTTTGAACTTTAGTTGGATTTCTTTTATAAATATGGGTGCCCTTGTATTTGGAGCATAGATGTTCAAGAATGAGAGTCCATCTTGATAGATGTTTCCTGTGATGAGTAAAAAGTGTCCTTCCTTATACTTTTTGATAACTTTTGGTTGAAAATATTTTATTTGATATTAGAATAGCTACTCCACCTTGTTTCCTAGGCCCATTTGCTTGGAAGGTTTTTTCCCAGCCTTTTATTCTGAGGTAGTGTCTGTCTTTCTCTCTGAGATGAGTTTCCTGTATGCAGCAAAATGCTGGATCATGTTTATGTATCCAGTCTGACAGTCTATGTTTTTTATTGGGGAATTGAGTCCATTAATATTAAGAGAAATTATGGAATAGTGATTTTTGTTTCCTGTTATTTTTGTTGTTAGAGGTAGACTTAGGCTTGTATGCTTTTCTTCTTTTGGTTTCCTTGCATGATTATTATTTTGCTTTTCCTTGGGTGTAGTTTCCTTCCTTGTGTTGGATTTTTCCATTTATCATCCTTTGTAGTGTTGGATTTGTGGACAGATATTGTGTAAATCTGGTTTTGTCCTGGAATATCTTGGTTTCTCCATCTATGGTAATTGAGAGTTTTGCTGTATGTAGTAATCTGGGCTGGTATTTGTGTTCTCTTAGGGTCTGTATGATGTCTTTACAGACTCTTCTACCTTTCATAGTCTCTATTGAGAAGTCTGATATAATTCTGATTGGTCTGCCTTTATATGTTACTTGTTCTTTTTTTTCTTACAGCTTTTAGGATTCTTTGTTTTGAATATTTTGTGTTTTGACTATTATGTGTTGGGAAGAATTTCATTTCTGGTCCAATTTATTTGGAATTCTTTAGGCTTCCTGTGTATTCATTGTCATCTCGTTCTTAATGACAGGGAATTTTTCTTCTATGATTTTGTTGAAGACATTTACTGTGCCTTTTAGTTGATATTCTTCATCCTCTTCTACACCTATTTTCCTTAGGTTTGGTCTTCTTATTGTGTCCTGGATCTCCTGGACATTTTGTGTTAGGAGGTTTTTTGGTTTTTGCATCTTCTCTGACTATTTTGTCTATGTTTTCTATGTTGTCTTTGGCCCCTTTGATCCTCTCTTCCATCTCTTGTAATCTGTTGGTGATGCTTGCATTTGTGACTCCTGATTTCTTTTTTTGGCTTTCCATCTCCAGAGTTGTCTCTTTTTGTGTTTTGCTTATTGTTTCTATTTCTACTTTCAATTTATCTGTTTGGTTGTGTTTTCCTGTAGTTCTTTGAGTGATTTTTTTCTTTGTTCTCCTGTAATTGCTTAAGGAAGTTATTTATGTGCTTTCCAAGATCTTTATCATCATCATGAAGTATGATTTCAAAACTAAGTCTTGTTTTTCTGGTGTGTTTGGCAATTCACTGCTTGCTGTGGTGAGAGAACTGGGTTCTGATGTTGCCAAGTTGTCTTGGTTTCCATTGCTTAGGTTCTTTGCTTTCCTCTTGCCATCTTGTTGTCTGTGATTATAGATGCTCTTGTTGTCTCTGACTGGAGCTGTCTCTACTGTGTAGATCTGAGGATCGGTAGGCTCAAGAAGGAAATTGCTTCTGGATGTTTGTCTCTTTTAGGGCAGGTAGTGAGTTCTGATTGCAGTGGCTCCGTTCTGTCTTCATGAGCTCAGGTGGAAGAGCTCTTGCAAGACTTCTTTAGGGACTCAGACGTGTGTAGGGGAGTCCTGAGTCTTGGGGGCAGTCATCTGGCCCTCTCACAGGGCCAGAAAGGACCTTATCCTAGAATGTACCACTCTAGCTGTCCTCCAGGAGCTCCAGGCTATCCCTCTAGGGGCAGCCTGAAGGGTGTGTGGCAAGCTCCCTGTAGGCTCAGGAGGAAGAGCACTTGCAAGGCTGTTCCTGGGTCTTAGCTGTCTCCAGGCTGGTTCTGAGTCTTGATGGCAGTCACCCGGATCTCGTGTGGGCTCAGGTGGGAGAGCGCTTGCAAGGTTTCTCTGCCTGCTGAGCTGTGTGTATATGGGTACTGAGTCTTCTTTATAAGGTTTTAAAATGTACAAATTCTTCCGCTTAGGATAGGAAGCATTCCTGCAGCTCTTCAGAGCTCCCAGGGACTTGTGCATGGGCCTGTCGCCCATCCAGATGCAACTGGGTCGGGTCTGGTCAGGGTCATCAAATCTTATGGGTAAGGGAACTGGAACCAAAAAGCAAGGCTGAATAGAGGGAATTAAAACTCTTTCCACTCAAGTTCTGCTCTGATGCCTTTTCAACTTCTCTCTTCATTAATATCCAAGTGAAAAACTGGATGACGTCAAGGATTTTGTCACTATTTTGAGGAAAGGCTGGTCATGAGTTTTCATCTATTTCAACCAGTGCCCTGTCTTTACTTCCCAGCTCTTTTGTAAAAAAAAAAAAAAAATCTCATCATAACCACCAAGTATCTCTGCTTTTGTCTACAATTATTTTTTTGGTTTTTTTTTAGATTTATTTATTTTTATTATTTATGAGTCGACTGTAGCTATCTTCAGACACACCAGAAGAGGGCATCAGATCCCATTAGAGATGGACAGATGGTTTTGAGCCACCATGTGGTTGCTGGGAATTGAACTCAGGACCTCTGGAAGAGCAGTCAGTGCTCTTAACCACTGAGCCATTTCTTCAGCCCCACAGATATTTTAATATCTTAAAATTATCTGTGTGTGTGTGTGTGTGTGTGTGTGTGTGTGTGTGAGAGAGAGAGAGAGAGAGAGAGAGAGAGAGAGAGAGAGAGAGAGAGAGAGATATCATATTCATGCCATGGTGCATATGTGGAGGTCAGAAGACAACCTTGGCTATTGATCCTCACTTTCCACTTTGGGACAGAGATTCTTTATTTGTTTGTTTGTTTTCTTTTTGTTTGTTTGTTTTGCTTTAATCTAGCTAGTCAGCAAGCTTCTGCAGATTGTATTGTCACCACCTCCCATCTCCTTGTAGGAAATCTGAGATTAAAAATACTTGTTCCACCATGTCACACTTGTACACACGTTCTGGTGTTATCTACTCAGGTCCTTGTGTTGGCGTGACAAGTACTTTTACCCACTGAACTGTCTGTCTAGCCCTCATGACAGTCATCCAGTTACATTCTCTAGCGATGGAGTAGGTGATCACTTCTGCTCTTCCTGATCCACCAAAGCAAACTCAAACATGGATGGGTCTCTCTGATCTAAATGGATTTGTGAATCAGAAACACACTATAGGAGTCGATCTATGGCAGTACCTCCCTCCTTCTAAGTATGCCATCCAACATAAGGAGTCTCCAACGCCACAAATAGATTGTAAGGCAGTTACTGTTGGGAGTGATGTGGGAGAGCCAGCAATTCAAACAAAAGTGAGCAATGCAGAAGCTCTACGAAAAATATACATAAGGAAATAGTCTGTCATTCCATATACAGGGTGAATTGGCTTTGTTCTGGAGAAAATGAGTTGCAAAGAGACAAATCAGGGAAAGATGATATTGGGTTTCTCAACAAAGAGATGGGCCAATGATTAGAAATTCAGGTATCTTAGAAGTCCTGGGTAAGTTGTGAGACTCAGAACAAGAGGAAATGGCTACTTCACAACCAAATTAAGTCTGGGAGATGGTAGTATCAGGAACTTTCCCCACTTACCACAGAGTGAAAGCAGAGAAGGCCCAGAGTTGCTACTCTGCTGTTGCAGTAAATATTAAATATGATGGCTTATTCTTTTATCAGGCCCCAAGGTCTCACAACACGGATGCCGCTCTAGTGTGGAGCCTAGCGCACGAGCTCTGTCACTTGGTCCATGACCTACACTCTCCATGAGATTCCCTTCTCAGGCAGTTCATTCCACTCACCCTGGTGCTTCTGTCCCAGCGTGTTTCATTACCCCACCACCTGTCACAGATATGACTCTATGGCTTGATAACTTTTCATGCAGGTTTATATATTACAATCCCAATCCACAAACCCTCTACACAATAAGGTTCCATCCAGTGGACAAAGATGCAAACTTCTCTATGAAATAAAGACCTATAGAATTCCTTTAAATATTTATATCTACTTATGTCCCATTACAACCTCCAGGATCTAATTCTGCTTTCCCTGGATCCATTTTGATTTTTTTTCAATCTCTGTTCCTCTTCTGTTTTCTAGCCTTTTCTCCACCTACCGCTCCACTGTCCAATCACATATCAACTTAACAATCTACATGCTAGTTTGGTCCAAGCACCAGAATATCATTTGGTGGGGAGGACAGACTTCAGAGATAGGATGAAAGTTGGCTGAAAGGTTGAATTCCAGATCCAGTCATGTCAGAAGAACTGTGGATGGCAGCAAAGGGTGAGGGCCACTGTGAATAGATTGGTTGTTGGAGCAAGACTGTTCTGTGGATTGTTGCTGAGTCTGACATGGAAATGCTTTATAGCTCCTTACATTTTCATCACCAGTGTTCATCCTCAATGAGTAGATGGAGATAATAGGTTTCTAGGATTGAGAGGGAACAACTACAAGTGGAGCCCAGGGGGCCTTTGGTGGCCAGGAACAGGCCATTGTCAGGGCTCCAGCAATAGAAGGTTGTGTGGCCTTGCAGTTCTGAAGGTCTTATGACTGTGCTTGATCCAATCAGCCAACCAATTCCTCTGGTTATACTATAAGGTCCTGATTTCTTCCAGTTACTTCCTGTGCCAAAGACACAAAACATTTCAAGGGGAGTTGTTGCTGTGTCACTAAGTTCTAGATGACATGAACAAGAGGATACCTTGTGTCTTGACTCAGGAGTTCCCTGGAAATGAAGATGTGTGACTTTCTGCCTTTCACCTTCCCCCTGGAAACTACATTTGGGGACAATCCAAAGGATTGTTTCCAGAAAAGTTGGTCACAGGTGGAAAGTGTTGGAGCTTCAGGGACAGGAAAGCATTCATGAAAATGGGCACATGAAATTGAGGCCATGGAGGGATGTTACTTACTGGCTGGCTTCTCCTGGCTTGCTCAGCCTGCTTTCTTATAGAACCCAGGTCTACCAGCCCAGGGATGGCACCACCCACAATGGGCTGGGCCCTTCCTTCTTGATCATTAGTTGAGAAAATGCCTTACAGCTGGATCTCATGGAGGCATTTCCTCAACTGAGGCTTTGTTCTCTGTGATAACTCCATCTTGTGTCAAGTTGACACAAAACCAGCTAGTACAATTTACCCCTTGTCAACTTAACACACAAACACAATTCTATTAAGCTTCAACCCACACTTTCTTATTCATCCCCAAGATCTAAATAGCTTTAAAAGTCCCACAGTCTTTATAAATTCTTACATATTAGAAAATTCAATTCCTTTAAAATATTCAATCTCTTTTTAAAATCAGTCTTTTTACAATTCAAAGTTTCTTAACTGTGGGCTTTGTTTCTTCCTTCAAGAGGGAAAAATATCAGGGCACAGTCACAATTAAAAGCAAAATCAAGCTCTAACCATCCAATGTCTGGGACCCACTCACAAATTTCTTGGTTTTACCAAGGGCTTGGGTCACTTCTCCAGCTCTGCCCTTTGTAGCACACACCTTGTCTTCTAGGCTCCAGCTGCCTGTTCTCCACTGCTGCTGCTGTTCTTGGTGGTCATCTCATGGTACTGGCATCTCCAAATCACTGCTGTCTCATTAATGCTGCAATAAATGAACTCCAGTAGGCTCTCATAGGCTTTCTTTATGGGTCCAAGCCTCAACTCCTTTGCACAACCCATTCAGTCCTGGGCCATCAATTGAAACTGAGGACACACCTTCACAAATGGCTTTCCATGTCTTCTCACAGTGACAAGCCTCAGCTGTTCTTTATGACACCTTCATGAATCCAAAACCAGTACCACCTGGGTGACTCTTACACATAACCAAGTCTAGCCACAGCACGAGGTACAACCTTGGCTATCTCTGGAACACACTCTCTTTGTGCTCTCAGAAACACTTCCCAGAATATTGTACCTCAATGATGCTGGTCTCTTCTTAATCACCACTAATTTCTTAGCTCCATCTGACCAGCATCAATACTCCCAATAATGCAAAGATTTTGCTTTAGTAGTTCTGGCATCTTGTTAATCACAGCTGATTCTTCAGCCCCAGCTAACCAAAACCACAGAATCTTCACAATAAAAACAGCAGCAGCCCTGATAAGAGTCTTTAATCTTCCCTCTGAATTTTCACAAGCCTGGCCTCCATCTTCTGCACTGTTCTTATTAACATTATCTTCCAAGCTCCTACAGAACATCCTAAAGAACACTTAATATCGCAATGGTTCTCCTAGCTCAAAGTTCCAAAGTCCTTCCACAGTCCTCCCCAAAACATGGTCAGGTTGTCACAGGAATACTTCACCCTTGTACCAATTTGTATTAGTCGGGGTTTCTATTCCTGCACAAAACATCATGACCAAGAAGCAAGTTGGGGGGGTAAGGGTTTATTCAGCTTACACTTTCACATTGCTGCTCATCATTAAAGGAAGTCAGGACTGGAACTCAAGCAGGTCAGGAAGCAGAAGCTGATGCAGAGGCCATGGAGGGATGTTACTTACTGTCTTGTTTCACTGGCTCACTCAGGCTGCTTTCTTACAGAACCCAGGTCTACCAACACAGGGATGGCACCACCCACAATGGGCTGGGCCCTACCCCTCTTGATCACTAGTTGAGAAAATGCCTTACAGCTGCATTTCATGGAGACATTTCCTCATTTGAAGCTCCTTTCTCTATGACTAACTCCAGTTTGTGTCAAGTTGACACAAAAACCAGACAGTATACCTACCATAACAAGTCAGAAAAGTAGGGATGGGGATAAAAGGGAAACTTTCATCTTGACAACAAAAGAAGGTCTGAGTGCTAAGAACTTGTGATTTTCACTGCATCTTCTAATGACCATCTTTGTGAATGTGAATACTGGGAAATGGTTGGGACTTCTAATTGTTTTTCATAGGTTACTTCAGATTTTCTTGATGAAATAAAGTTTGCTACCTGAAAGAAAGAAACAAAGAATGAATGAAAATAAAAAGAGGGAAAAAAGTCCTAACCAGAATAAAATCCCAATGGCTAGAAGTAAAAAAATACTTTAAAATATATAGGATTAGAGCCCAATGTGTGAAGCAAACATTCATGATTTCATGAGGAGATACATATATGAATAAATAATTAAACACATGGGAGAAGAGAGAGACAGCTTCCACATTTTAAAGAATTCCAAAGAGTTCATGAAGATTCCTACTCTGCCCCATCACCCAACTGTCTATTTACATGGGCTGTAATTCATTTTCAAAGAATACATCATGGAAGCAAGGCTGTTTTTTTCACAGTTGGGAATTCTAAGTCAGTCATGTGACCAACAATGTAATATATTCAGCTGTTAGCTTGTACTTTTGATATGTATATTGTGGTGGTTTGAATGAGACTGACCTACATAGTGTTATATATCTGAATGCTAGGTCCTTAGTTGGTGTATTTGTTTTATGCATGTTCTTGTTGGAGAAGGCGGGTCACTATGGATGAGCTTTGAGTTTCCAAAGCCGACTCCAGGCCAAGTCTGTCACTGACCTGTCATTGTTGTCTCAAGATGTAAATTCATGGCTACTGCTCCAGTGCCATGACTGCCTGCCTACTGCCATGCTCCCCACCATGATGGTCATAGACTTACTCTCTGAAACTGTAAACAACCCCTCCCCCCGAGGTAAATGCTTTCCTTTCTAAGTTGCCTTGGTTATGGTGAATCTTCACAGCAATAGAATAATAGTCACTAAGACATGTTGTGAATGATGCTTCACCTATCTGAGGGTGTCCCATTTAAAAAAAATTATGACCCCAGTCTAGTCATAAGACTAAGAGGCCAAACCTTCTGATAAACTAAGGGGCTGATAATTAGCATTAGTTTCCAAGTTAGCCCCCAACAAAACCCAAGCCTAGCTCCAGTCTCCAGGCTATGCAGAGAGAAGGAGAAATTAAGTTTATGATATGACTCCCAGCAAGAGCCACTTACAGAAAAGGCCATTGTAACTTTCCAAGTAGATGTCTACACACTCACTCCCCACACCCGGTTTGTAGCCTTCGATAAAGGCTTGCCCTGTGTGTGAGCTGAGGGGTCCAAGCTAGCTCCAATAGAATAAAGAAAGACCCAGCTGTGAGTTGCATCAGATCTGCTCCTGGCTGGTTTTTTTTTGGGGGGGTAGGGTGGGGTGGGATGGTGATTGCCAATTCCTCCCTGGCACTACATGATAATCATTAGGCAAAACCAAATTAAGGGACATTTTACAGAACACCTTACTAGTATTCCTCAAAATCAAGGTCATCACAAATAAGGAAAATCTCAGCAACTTCCATTGGAGCCTAAGGAGATGGAATGAGCACTATAATGTGATATATACAGGACATTATAAATATGCTATGGCAATCGGAATAAACTGTGAGATGTAATCCGTGAAACTATATCAATATTAGTTCATCAATTGGGATTCATGTTTTTTTGTAGGAATGTAAGATATTAGCAGTTAAAAAAACTAGATGTCTGCCCAAGTATTTATTTATTTAAAATAAAATGGATGGGGGCTAAGATAAGCCTCAGCAGTTAAGAGTTCCTAGTGCCCTCAAAAGGATATGATTTCAATGTCTAACACCGACATCAACTGATTCGCAATTTCCTGTAATTTCAGTTCCAAGGCATCTGGCACCTCTGGCCTCGAAGAGAAGCCACATTCATTTGTCCATACCCTGACACAGACCCATAATTGAAGTTAAAGTAAATCTTTAAAAAGTAACAACAAAATAAAATAGATGGACGTATAAACCGAGGAAGGTAATCATTTTGGTATGTGAATGTACGTGCAAGCATGTGTATAATAAACTGCTCATTTCCTCGTTTGCAACAAATAACAGAGACAACAACAAAAACAATCATATGAGCCAGGCACTGGGGTGCACACCTACAATCAAGGACTTGAAAGGTAGAGGAAGGAGAATCAGAAGTCCATGCTCATCCTTGGCTATATGGTACATTTAAGGCCAACCTAGGTGACATGAGACCTTTACTCACAAAACCCAAACCCAAAGGTGACAACATAAGAAGAAGGAGACAGCTTTTCCCAGGAACTTTTTCTATAAAGGTAAAATGTAGAACAGGTAGGTAGCATGTTGAAAAAGCAATGGTCAGAAAAGGGCAGTGCCTCCCTATTATTGCCATATTCCTAGTTCTTTGCATGGGGTCTGGCATAAAACATGAACTTTTAATTAATTATTTATTTACCTTATTTTTATGTGTTTGAGTGTTTGGACTACATGTATATGTGTGTACCACATGTGTGCCTGCTGTTCTCAGAGACCAGGAGAAGAGGTCGGATCCCCTAGAACTAGAAGTTTATATGGTTGTGAACTACCATGTTGGTGCCAGGAACAAAACCTGGGTCTTTTGCCGTGCAAACAAGTGCTGTTATCCACAGAGCTACCTCTCCAGTCTGAAATGAACCTCTGTCACCAAGAGCCAAGTGCTGTGCACTTGCTATGTAAATGCTCTATTGACAAGCTAAACCTCCAGCCCCACAAATTGCACTTTGAAAAATACAGTGTCTCGGGTATCTCATTCTGGCTTCAGGTTCACTATTTGTCTAAGGATGACCTCTTGACCTTCTGATCCTCTTGCTTCTGCCCCCCGCCCCCCAAGTGCCTGGCTATAGGAATGGTCCACTACTCCGGTTTATACAGTGCTAGAAATCAAATCCAACACTTTCATGTGTGGTAAGCAGATGTTCTACCTGAATAAAAATAAAAATTGCAAAAAGGAAAGAAAAAGAAACATGATTGCTTCTAGGTATGGTAGAGGAGAAAGTTTATTATAGATATGTGGGAGAGCGTAGTCAGAGGCAGGGACATCCGGGAGAGTCCAGAGTGGACATGAGCAGTCTGAGAGTCACCGTGTCCAGAGGGGGCAAGGAAGAGGGGAGAGAAGAGAACCAGGTACAGCAGGCAGGAGTCCTAAAGGTACAAAAAGGGCAGATAACTAAAATGGTCGGATTATACAGTAAAAGCAGCCCTGCCTCCTCATCTGGAGGGTTCAGTTCAGGGGATGGTTGTGCCAGCCAGGATGGCTCTATAACAGGTAGGGGCTGAGAGTTGCCAGTAGAAACTAGCAGCTAGCGTCTGCTTTGATATGGTAGGTAGGAACCTCAGCCATTTGTTGTAGGTTTGAAACCTGACATTACTAACTGAGCTGCAGTCCCAGCCCTGAAGATTCATTGTTGAATCAAAGTTATGAGAACAGGGGCCAGAGTAAAGCCCAGGGAAGAGGTTGAACCAACACTGAACACAATGATGTGGCTGTGTTTCATGACTGCTCCATGATTCCCTGACTTGCCTGGACTGACCTCACTCCAGAGCCCATTGAGCCTTCTGTTTTAGAATTTCAAGGGTCTACTTCCTCCTTTCAAACTCTTATCACTCACTGATCAAGTCTCATGAAAGCACTCTGGACTGGTTTCTCCATGATGGTAAGGCTGTTCTTGTAACCCATGATACTCAGCCCTGAAAAGAAACTCAGTAAATATTTCTAAAATAAAGAGAAGGAAGAAAATAGGAACAAAAAAAAAGAAGAACCCTGTTATGGTTTCTCAAAGGAAAAAAGTGATGTAAAGAAAAGTTGAATTATCCTGGCTCCTGAGTTCATGCTCAACCATCATATAGTAGTGCAATTATGCCAAACAGTACAAGAAACTGCAGAAGTCACCTAGTTGGGCAAAGACAATTTTCCCAGGTCAGTCAAGAGAGTGGTTTTGATAGTGTGGTGCTAGAATCTAAAGCCTGCTTCTGGAAGGTTCAATCAGAGTGGAACATGACAGCCACCAATTACACAGTACCTCAGACTGACCTTTCCAAGATGTTACCCATATCACTACCATTGCAACTCACACCTTGACGTATGAATGGACTAGTGACCTGGTAGTCAGCTTTCTCAGCAGTGAAGAGCTAATGTTTTCCAACTGTCTCTCACAGTACTCCAAGGTCTCAGTTTCTGTGGCAATCTAAAGAGCTCACCGAGCTTTGGTCAGACTCATATTTCCTGGACAGGTCTCTGGAGGCTTCCAGTTAAATCATAGGCTCTCATTGTGTGACCTGCTGAGTGTCTCTGGTGGTCAGCATTTGGGACACAGCCTGTCTTAGTTCTGTTCAGTTTACTTTCGTCTCCGAGCAGATGTAGACTTTCTTCCTTCTGCCCCCAAGTGCCTGTGGATTCCTCATTAATCCCAGGTACAGATAAATGGTATCCATTGTACCAGACACTCATCTCTGACTCTTATCTCCCATATCTCACATACTTCTTGTTATTAGAATCTCATTCTTATAATAATACGAACAGCCTTGCTGAGAATCGGTCATTTACCCAAACTTCATTGAAAAACTAGAATTTGAACTGAACACCCTCTTGCACTTTTCGAGGTCTGCTCTAGACATTCTTTAGCATACCAATATTTTTGGGAGGCTGAAGAAATGGGTCAAAACGTAAGTGCCAGCATAAGGAGCTTGACCCCCAGAACCCATTTAACATGCTGGGCACAGTGGTGTGAACTTGTAACATCCTGGACTGGCGCAGTGACCATCAGATCCTTGAGGCTCTCTGGCCAACCATCCTAAATTCATCAGTGAGTTCCAGGCCAATGAGAAACCCTATCTTCAAAAACAAGTAAACGATTCTAAGAAACAAAACCTGAGACTGACTTCTGGCATCCACTTACAGATACACAAGTGAGCACGTGTACAGGCACACACACACACACACACACACACACACACACACTCACATTTTATTTTACTCTGAGATAAAGTCTCTTTACAGTCAGTCTGGCCTCAAACTCACTTTATAGTCCTGACTGACCTCAATCCTCATGCCTTAGCCTCCTGGGCGCTGGGATTGTAGGTATGTGTTTACCACCATGACCAGCAAGACTGTAAAAATTTTGAGACCAAAGAATATTGTTGTAGATTGTTCTCTGTAAGCAGGTGAGGGCAGCTAAAGAAAGACTAGAGCCTGCGATTGGACAGTAGAAAAGAAGGGCGGGCACAGAGTTTGTGAGAGGAAGGAGAGATAAGAGAGCGAGAAGAAAAGAAGATAGAGGAAGAGAAGGATGACTCAGATCCATGTGGCTTTAAATAGCCACAGGTAACTATGAATATCTTATAAGGGATGGATAATTATGGGACAATTTGTCTTATCTAGGTGGGTAGTTTCTATCACTATCAATTGGCTCTGAGTTTATTGTGTGGATGTTTTATGGAGTGAGAATTTACTGATATAGATCTGATTGATAAATTACAAGCCTCCAGAGTTTTGATTTTACTGGGTTACTGGGAATTGTGACCACTATGTCCACAGTGGGTGGATGCTGGGAATGCAAGCAGAGTCTGCAACAAGAGAGCCTCCAGATAGGCAGCCATTGCATGAGGCTGGCCACCGAGGCACTGAGACCGCTGGGGTCAGAGAGTAGCCAGTGCTAGCGTGGCCTGTTGCCTTTTACATTTTTTATTATTTGACATAACATATTGTATGTATCCAGGTCAGTTTTGTGTGATTGTATTATTATGCATATGTGTTATAGTGTTATTTCCATGTGATTCCAAACATTTAAATACAAGAATAGATGTGTGTCTTCAGGGTTTTTCCTATGTGTATGTCGTTATATAAGTACATACAAAGTACTTTTGTAAAAGTGGGGTCACAGGGGTCAAAGATGGGGCTTAGTTGATAAAGGTACTTTCTGCCAAGTATGACAAGTTGAATTAGAACGTACCCTGTGGAAAGAGAGAACTGAGTCCCTTCATGCCAAAAATAAATTAACGTTTTGCAATTTTCTAACCTTTTTTTTTTTTTTTTTTTTTTTTTTGGTGCCTAACAGTTCTGTTTTGGATATAGATATATTTTTTGTTTTGTTTTTTTTTCAAATTTAATTAATTGAGTTGGAGTGGGTTTTTTTTTATTTTTTTTTTTGCAGGGGGAGGCAGTGGTTTTGGTTTTGTTTTGAAACAAAATCTAGAGCCTAGGCTGACTTTGCATTCGTAATCCTTATTTCTTGAGTGCTGGGATTATTATCCGATTTTTAAAAATAATCAACTTAGAATTCTGCATTGATGCGGTACCACATTTTATTTCTATTGACTAATATTAGTGGTGATTTTTCAGTTTTTGAATTCAGACACCCGGTGTGAGCAAAAGGCACACGGATGGCAAAGAACAATTTTGCAACAGATGAGTCAGTTAGTTAGTTACCCAAGTGAGGAGATCAAGGAGCAGGTGTGGATGGCCTTTCAATTTAGATAGAGAAAAGCTGCCTCTTTTCTCCAGGGTTGGGAAGGAAGGCAGGCTGGGGGAGGGGCGGAGGAGGGAGAGGGGGTAGGACTGTTTTCTATCAGATGATGGGGCGATTGGGTGACAGGAGACATTTTGCAGTGGTGGTTGTGGGTGGGTGATTTGAAGAAGTGCTTTTGTAGTCCGGGAAAGGCTGTTTTGCCAGAAAGGCCAGTGCCAGAAACTTTAGATGTTTGGGATGATCCGGGGCCAGAGAGTGAAAAGCGCCAGAGCAATCAGGTTGGAGACCAGGGCTTGACATAGAGATACAGATCTGAGGAGACATTTCTGTCAGTTTTCGGTCTCATCGAGCTTTTACTTTACTTAAGGCCTCACAAGTTCCAGGAACCCTGCTTCCCTTCTTTCGACACGTTTTTCTTCTTTCTTTCCTTCTAGTTCTCCTTTTGAAGTTTCTGTTTCCGGAAGTGCTGCACACACTATTGGAGAAAGCCTCCTGCCCAAAACGACTGGAAAATCCTGCCAACTGCTAAAGAAGTAATCATCATTCGGCCACGAGATGGCGCTCTCCACCCAATAGTTTGGACATCTTACCCAAGCAGATCGCACGGTGAGGGTCAAAACCAGGACCTGCGCTGAATGCCAGGATGCCCAGGCCTCTGCGGTGATTTTGATGACTGTTCAAGTTTGAAAACCTGCTGCAATAAGATGAATTCAATTTGTTCTTTCTCCTCTTTGCCTGCCGATAGGAATCCAGCTTGTGTTTTGAAAGCCAAAGCCAAAGCTAGAGCTCTAACCGATTAAACAAGAGCCCACATAGGGCATGGCTCCCAATCATATTTTGTTTCTGTGTTCCTTTGATTGTTGCCTTTTTAGCTGTACCGGTGATTTCAAGGTGCAGCCAAATTTAAGAGTTACTGTAAAAAGAGGGGGAATTATTGTCTGAGTTTTATTGGAACTCTCTCATAGTAAAGAAATGCCTCGTCCGTGAATGTTATAATTTTATCCACCCCCTAAAACTCCGTGGTTATTTTTATTGGTGGGACGTTCTCTGCCACATGTGTGCTCACTCGGGTTTTAAAGAAGATGAAAGCCACAAAGTTAGAAAAACACAGGTCAACTGCATTCCCACCATTGTATGGAACAGTGGCTAGAAGCGATGAGCTAAGATTAGATGTACAAGAAACTGGAGAGATGGCTCAGCTGTTGAGAGTTACTTGTTGGCCACGCAGAGGACCAGGCTTCGATTTCCACATGGATGCTAACAACTGTCTTTGACTACAGTTCCAGGGAACCCAATGCCCTCCTCTGACCTCTGAAGGTATCAGGCACACCCATACCATACATATAACCCAAACACCCAAACACTTAAAATCAAATTGCAAAAACCTGTATATGTACATAAAATAAGGCATAATTACTAATCCCCTCTTCTGCCCCCCCCCCCCATGAATCAGAATCTTGCCTGGTGAGGACATTTTGACTCTCCCGCCTTTGTCAAGTGCTAGGGTTACAAGGCTGTGCCACTATGCCAGGCTCAATAGTCTGCTTTCATGAATGCCAACCAGTTGTTAGTGTCTAGGTGAGAGAGGAGCCCTGATAGTGGCAAACGTGTATGTTCAGGACATACATCTTTCCATTTGGTTTTAACTAAAATCTTTCTTTGGAAAGAGGAGGGTGAACATTCCCAACGGTAATTCTGTTTTATAACATAACTAAGCATGCCCAGAAGTTATCTTGTCTTCTTTTTTTTCCCCCACCATTTCAAAGTGTGCACCATAATTTTCTTTCTCCATGATTTTAAACCAAGCACACCCAGTAATATGCCCATCCTTTTTCCTTCTTGAACTATGGCTTAGCAATGCACTTCTTAGAGTGGGCATTCTCAGGAAGGTGCTAGTTCCAAAGTGTGTTCTTTTGTGAATATGCTTATGTTTCCTGCATAAGATCCTGGTGCGTCTGCTATCAAGGAATGATACCAGCATCTCCTTTGCCCTTTCTCCATTATGTCGCCTTCTGACTGTGCTCATTGACCTTGTGCTCACCAAGAGGAAACCCCACTGCAGTGGTAGCAATGTCAAACATGTTTGCATTTGTTCATAGGCATTCATTGTCTGAATAAAAGTATCGACTAATGAGTATCTTTGAGATTTTGATAAGATTATTTTTAACATGACATTTAGCTAGCCTCTCAAAAGTAGAAATGCAATCAGAGTTCTGGTTTCTGAGTTTGTAGATCACACATTTTCTTTTTTCCAGAGCCGAGATGTTCAACCGTATGTGGGTCTTTTAAATTTGGGGAGAGTAGCATATTTAAGACATTCACATATAGCAAACCCTCTGTATAAGGCCATCTTTTTTCCTCCCTTCAACTAACTTACCCTATGTAAAAATTGTTCATTAGTCAAATTTCCCAACATCTAATGTGTTTCAGAATCATCCAGGAGCTTCCAGACTCCTCTTCAGAGCCAGATTGGGACTCTCTAGGTTTGGGACTCTGGTCCTAAATTCTAATGCTGCTTTCTGGCGACTATATTAAATTTCAAAAAAAAAAAAAAATAAATAAAAGAAACTAACACCTGGTCACAATTTCTACACCTCCTACTCGTTCTCCAACTGGACTTTGATTGCCACCACACAGACACACAGACAGACACACACACACACACACACACACACACACACACACATTTGGGCCATCAGTAGCCTTCATTTCTCTAAATAAAATGAACATGATGTACTTCACATCTTCATTCGTAACAGCTATCAGTATGTACGTCCTTCATCTCCTAGCTGCTGTTCTTCTGGTATTTCTCTATCCACCAATCTGTCTTTTTATCTTCTTTTCCGGGCTCATCCTCAAGCCACGGAAGATAAGAATGACTCAAAGCTCAGTTCTTATCACTTTCCCTTCTTGTTTCCCTCCTCCATGCCTAACTACTCACTGGCAGATCTCAGAGGAAACTGTAAATTTATAATCCCTATAGACATTTAGCCTTGTCTGGGAACATTTTGGGTTGTCACACTTTGATAAGGGAGAGATACAGCTAACTATCACCAAATGCACAAAAATTCTTAGCTCATCTGAACAATAAATATTCTGCCAATGGAGAACAGAATTCTATTATAGGGAGGTATGGGCCTGCTTCCTAGCACCTAGACAGGACATGTTAAATTTTAGATTCTAAAGTAGCTGATCTGTGGTAGAGCCCTAGATACTGTATCCCCCAACCACACCTACCCTACCCCATGTGTGTGTGTGTGTGTGTGTGTGTGTGTGTGTGTGAGAGAGAGAGAGAGAGAGAGAGAGAGAGAGAGAGAGACAGAGAGATAGAGAGAGACGGAGAGAGACAGAGAGAGAGAGAGAGAGAGAACTGAAGGACAACCTCAGATGTCATCCAAAACCATTCAACCTTTCTTGAGACAGAGTCTCTGCCTGCCTGGAGCTGATCCATTTGTCTGGGCTAATTGGTCAGCAAGCCTCAGACACCCTCCTTTCTCTGCCTCCTCTCCTCCTCCTTGCTGTCCTAGGATGACATAAACATTCCACTATGCCTGACTTTCTTAAAATGTGTGTTCTGGGAATCAAATCTCATTTTTTATACTTCTGAGACAAGTGCTTTACCAACTTTACAAGCTGGTCCATCTCCCCAGCTCTAGATACTGCATCTTTAACAAGTCTTTGGAAAATGCCAATGTCCTGTCTCCAAAACCCAGATAGCAATACCATTGTATTGGTATCCAAGATGAGACCTCAATAGCCTCCCTCTAACTCAACTCCTCTTCTTGGCCTTCATGTCATAGACACCAAAAATGATGGAATCGGTGTCTTCTGTTTGGCTCTTTGGGGGCTCCCAAATTTAATATTACTAACTCACATTCTTTTCTTTAAACTCATTAAAAAGTCGAAGTCAGACTGCTTCTCTTCCTCCTCCTCCATCTCCTTCTCCACCTCATTCTCTTTTTCTCCTCCTCCTCTTACTCCTCCTCCTTCTTTTTGTCCTAGAGTAAGAAATTGCAATGGAAAAGAACATATCTCTTTAGTAATAATTGGTCAACAAAGGAGCCAGGCCCTTATTGCAAAGAATTAATGATTCTATTTTATTGTATGGTTTCATGTGAACATACTTTTTTTCCTCTTTTTGTATTAGATACTCTGTATTTATATTTGAGATGTTATCCCTTTACCCCGCCCCGCTCCCATCCTTCCTCCCTGTCCAGTTGCCTTCACAAAGGTGCACTCCCTTCTTCTTTTTTTTAAACGACTTTATTTTACAAAACAAAGATAAATGTACAGATTTTAAACATTTTTTGCTTAAAATTATACATTTTTGCCAGTACTATTTTTCCAGACATTGAAATAATTTTTACATAAAACCATGTGAATATATTTTTTTAGTCAGTACTTGATTTTTTTCATAATCACCCTCTCCACCCATTGCCTTGTCATTCCCCTGCATTGGGAAAACACACCCTCCCTGGAACAAAAGCCTCTTCTCACACTGATGCCAGACACTGCTATCTTCAGCTACATACATAATTGGATCAATAGGTCTCTCAAAGTGTGCACAAAGGATTGTGTTTTACTCCATGGGAGTTTTAGAGGGTTTGGTCAGTTGATAATGCTATCTTCTCATGAAGATGAACATACATTTTAGTGGTGGTTTCTTGACCAGAAGTTTGATCTGGACCCATTGGAAAATTAGGTCTGCTCCCAGGCTAGGGATTCTCTTCTTTTGATCAAGTGGTGTCTTCAAAGCATAATGTCTATTTACCTATCCACAGTACGAATTGTTCATCTATAGAGAGAGATGTGAGTAAACAGTTCCTCAAACCCCAACAATGCCGAAAACCCCAGTCTTGCTAAATAGGATTCTGAAGTTCCAAATAAGCTTCATTGAGACTAAATGTGACAGAAGCCTTGGAGGTAAAGCCTGACCCTCACATTCTTGGAGGAAATCATTTCATAGTTTTGTGTAGGTCAACCGTGGCGTCCCTCACCTTTGCATTTCAGATGAAGTTTAAAGAGAAAAGGCTACATCTAGAATATAAACACAGACACATGGTGATGAAGAAGAACACTTCTATCCAGAAAGTAAATATCATGAAATGGGAGAGCAAGGAATGGCTAGGACCATCATTTCTCATTTAGAGGTAAGGAATCATCAAAGTGTCTCATACAACTCTTTTGCATTTTCCTCCTCCTTTTTTCTCTTTTCTCCTTTCCCTCCCCTTATTTTTGTGAAGTCACAGGAAGCAGGAGAACTAACGAGATCTGGGAACTTGGATCAAGGGAAAGAGACTTTCCTAAGCCTTTAGTCAGAAATGATTAATATTCTTACTGTAAAGGAAATATCATGAAAAATTGAAAAAAATATATATTTAAGGGAAAAAGTTCACAGAGATAACCTCTGGGTATCTGAAATATTTCTAGAAAATTTGATGTAATTAATGCTATAAATAAAAAGAAATACTGACCAAACCAATATCTCTGCTGAGAACCTAGTGTGGTAATACATACCTTTAATCCCAGCACTAGGGCAGCAGAGGCAGGCAGATCTCTGTTAGAGGCCAGACATGTCTATGAAGTGAGTTCCAGGACAGCCAAAGCTACAGAGAAATCCTGTCTTGGCAGAAGAGGAAAAGGAGGAGGAGCAGAAGGAGGAAGAGCAGGAGGAGGATGTAGTAGTGGTGTTGCTGGTAGTGGTTGTAGTAGTAGTAGTAGTAGTAGTAGTAGTAGTAGTAGTAGTAGTAGTAGTAGTAGTAGTAGTAGTAGTAGTAGTAGCAGTAGTAGTAGTAACAGTAGTAGTTTTGAGCCAAGTATAAAGGCACACACCTTTAATCCCAGCACTTGGAAGACAAAGGAAGACAGATCTCTGAATTCAAGGCCAGCCGGGTTTACATAGAGATTTCTAAGTCAGCTAGGGTTACACAGTGAAACTGTGCCATAAAAAACAAAACAGCAACAAAAATCAGCATACATTGTATAGAAGAGCGAGGTCATTGTTATAATTTGTAATTTGTAACTTAGCGACTGAAGAGATGGCTCAGCAATAAAAATAATAGTGTCTGTTCTTGAGGAGGATCAGAGTTTGATTCTATAACTCTGGCCTCAGGGGATCTGATATCCTCTGAGGGCACTGTGTCCATGTAGTACAGACATTCATACAGTAGAATACCCATACACATAAAATTTAAACAAAATCTCAAAATATAAGTTTAGACTTTATGTAATATATTAATATACTACATAGAATTTTATATACAGTAGAGATTATTAGTAAAATCCTTCCAAATACTCTTTGCTAAAAGAAAAACAATTCAAAATTCACTTTATGGGGAATATGAAATTTACCTTGTGAGATGACTAATTTGATCATAGACTCAAAGCAATAGGATAAATTAATAGTTAACAGTTAACAAATCATTTGGTAGATAATCAAACTCTGTGCTGAATAGTTTTGCTAGATTATCTCACTTTGCCTTACAAGTAAAATAAGTACAAGGTAGGTTGTCATTGTCAGTATTTATAACACGCAAACAGTATACATATACACACAATCATATATTGGAAGACATACGTGCAGTAATACAGTCTCTCTCTCTCTCTCTCTCTCTCTCTCTCTCTCTCTCTCTCTCTCTCTCTCTCTGTGTGTGTGTGTGTGTGTGTGTATGTGTGTGTGTGTGTGTGTTTAAGTGTACAAAGCGGATGAAGAGAGAGAGATGAGGAACAGATGTGCATTCCATTACTACTCAACTATGGGGTTCAGTCTATAAAAACAGGAGAATATATTGCAACAAAAGAAGCAAGCTCAGCTAGCTACCTCAGGGCTATTCATCTACATAGCTGTACCCAGAAGGTCATGTATAACTAGCCTCATCTTGACCCATTAAGAGAAAAACAATGGACATAAATGATTGTGATGATTTATATTCATTGCCAATTTGGCAGCAACCACAATCATCTAGGAGCCCTTTTTTCTGGTTATGTCCATGAAGGAATTTTAGATTGGGTTAACAAAAGGGAGATGACCCACCCTATATGTGGGTATCACATAGTGTCTTTTTAAAGGTGGTTATCTGAGCACCAACATCCATCATGCTCTGCTTCTTGACTAGAGACGCCATATGCCTTTGAGATGCTGTTTCAGTGACTTCTTCAACACAATGGTCTGTCCTCTTTCCTCTGTCCCTCCTTCCCTCTTCCCTACCCTCTCTTCCTCCCTCCTTCCTTCTCTCCTTCACTCCCTCCTTCTCTCCCTTCCTTCCTATTGAGTGTTTTGTCACAACAATTTAAAACATAACCTATACAGTGGTGGGAACAGATATAGTACTCTGTGGTTCCATGTTATTTTGCCCATGTTATGTTATCAGTAAACAATACTTAGTACACATCAGACACATTGATATATAAATATACTTGATGTATACAAAATAGCTATATATATATATATATATATATATATATATATATATATATATATATATAGAGAGAGAGAGAGAGAGAGAGAGAGAGAGAGAGAGAGAGAGAGAATTGCATTTGTTTTTATATGGTATTTTCTTCCCATTTTGGAGACCCAGCTAAGGAGCTCAGAGATGGGCTATTAGCACTCAGAAGGAATATTACACTCCACTAGATGGCATTCTCTATTCTACATATGGAACTGCAGTTGGTATGAGAAGATGTTAGGAAAACCTGTCTAACTCCCACCCACTCTAATCTGTAAATGCAGTTTAAATAGCAGTTACATTGACCAGCACGTGCAGGGCTAAGATTCTATAAGCTTAGATTTGTTCCAATGTTCTTGTTCCAATTGTCTTTATATTTTATCCCTGAGAGGAACTGCAACTTCCATATAAAGTGTATCTCCAGCCCCTATTTGTGGGTTTAAGTACAGTTCTAGTCACTGGTAGTGGGATAAGAACATCAAGAGTCATAACAGAAGGGAAAGAGCTTTTGCATCCTTGGGGGCTCAAGCTTTATCTGTAAAAGGGAACAGCCACTGGTGCCCCAGAAAAAGTGTTTCCCAAACTTCCCTATGGGTCTGCTTCCTCACAAATGTTCAGGATAGTTGCTAAAGTAAACATTCCTGGGCCCTACTGATCTGAATTTCTGATCTGGTACTGGCCTGGAATGCACATTGTTTCCAAGCTCTTTGGGAAGATCTAGCACCAGATAAAATGAAGACAACTGAGTGGACATATTAGATAGAGGCCGTTCATTTTCATATTAGTCAGTTGCTTCCTCTGTAATTCTGGGCAGTAGCTTCTAGGACACCTCTGATTACTCCTTCACTTCTGATTCCTTCTGTTATCTTTAAGAAAAAACTATTAGTATCAGTCTCATAAACATTCCATGATGATTTAATAGAATAAATAAAACATTTAGTTTGAATTTGATGCTTAATCAGTATAACTTCTTCGTCTTTCCTCTGTCCTGCTAATGGAGAACAGTGTTTGGGACACCAGTGACTCCATCTTGTACAGTCTTCTTCCTCAGATACTCATCTCTTTCTCTTTGCCTGCCAATCCTTTTACTGGCCACACTCATGAACAAAAACAAAAGAAGAGATAATTTTTAAAACATATTCTTCAAGGAACAGGCATGGTGACACACACCTGTAATTCCAGAACATAAGAAGCAGAGGAAGAAAGATTACTGCAAACTTGAGTCCAGCCTGGGCTACACAGCAGTACTTTGTCTCATTCAAATAAAACCCCAAACCCCTGTCCCAAAGAAAATGAATGCATCCTCCTCATTCATTAGTTAGCCTAACCTGGATAGTTGCAATTTTCAAATATTGTATCACGATCTGTCAACAAACAGGATTAATGAATTTAAACAGTTGTGTTACCCAGAAATTACAGCCATGCTGCCCCAACCTAGAGGCAACTATACTGTAGAAAATTCAAGGTTAAGAATAAGATACACCGGTTTTAATCTTTCTTATTAAGTATCACAATGGGTAACTATTTTAGTTACTGTTCTATTGCTGAGAAGAAACACAATGACCAAGCCAATTTGGAAAAGAAAGAATTTAATTCAGGGTTTGCTTACAGTTTCACAGAGTTTGTCTATGACCATCATGGTTGGGAGCAAGGTAACAGGCAGTTAGGCATGGCACAAAAGTAGTAGGTAGTCAGAAAGTTGGAGGCAGAGAACAAGAGTTTGGACCTTGTATAAGCTTTTGAAACCTCAAGGTTCATCCCTAGTGACACACCTCCTCCAACAAGGCCACACCTCCTAGTCCTTCATAAACAGTCCACTAAGTGGGAACCAAATATTCAAATATGTGAGTCTTTGTGGTGACATTCTCATTCAAACCACCACTGTACTTAAGCACTGTACGGTGTGTCTCCATCTGGACTTTAAACAAGGATGTTGTTCACTATGAATTCAGGAGAGCAACCAAGTCACAATTATTCACAGAACTCAGGGAATTTTCATATCAGAGAGGTCTTCCTGGGTAATGGGCCACAGTTATGGGCTCATGTAGCTATCAATACACCTTTTTTTTTCTTTTTTTCAGGGGATGTCAATTCTTATACTTTGGTGCTACATAAGTCTCTGGAATGTTCATTGTACTGCATTGCCTCTGGTAGTGATATCATGTGCTTATGTTTGTCTGTCAAAAGAAAGACAGTGTCCTTGTATACATCCCTACCTACCCTCAGTTCTATGAGTTGCATCCAACTAGAATAACATTAAAAGTTATTTTCTGTCTGTGGAAGCAACCAGATGATTCCTACTGCCAGCTATTAGGTTTGAGGGATGGCCCTCTAGGACTTCCTCTGGATCCAAAGATCCTATCAGAGGATTTCTGGAGAGTATTCATTTTGAGACACTGTGACTCAAACATCTTCAGCCATTTTAAGTCTGGGAGCTTGTCCAAAAGTTTAAATTAATATCAGTCATCAAGAAGGAGCAGGGATGGGGCTGAAGAGATGGCTCAGCAGATAAGAGCACTGACTGCTCTTCCAGAGGTTCTGAGTTCAAATCCCATAGTGAGTTTAAAAAAAAAACACATGGTGGCTCACAATCATCTGTAATGGGATAAGATGCCCTTTTCTGGTGTGTCTGAAGACAGCTACTGTATACTCATTTACATAAAAAGTAAATATATCTTTAAAAAAAAGAAGGAGCAGAGATGAGCTTGCAAAGAATTGCAGTCACTGAACTGCCAAAAAACTATGTTAAAAATAAATTACTATCTGAAATTCAGGTAAACTTTAAGGACAGCACCAGTTCCCATTCAATTTAACTCCATGGTTGAGAAGAAGGAGGAGGAGGAGGAGGAGAAAGAGCATCCAGTCAGTGTTACCCAGGGAAGATATCACTAAGGTAATTATAGATAATCACACTCACCAAAGTAGGTAGGAATGTAAAATGGATTTTTCCCCACAGTCCACACACATCGATAACTGACAAATGAGGAGTCCTTTTACCTGCAACCCTGGCTACCTTTTTCTCTTTCTCGAGAATTTTCAGAGGATTGTTATAGCCTTGTAGAGTCAAAAGGAATCTGAGATGTAGGGATACATATCTGAAGAATAGAGGGAAAGAAAGAAATCTGTGAGAAAAAAATGAAGTCCCAAGTGAATGTATAGTATTGACATGTGCATGCCATGTCAAGGACCCCAAGGCCTCAAACCCATGGGAATGGCAAAGGTATTTCTGGGTAGAGTTTTGTTGATGGTATGTGCAAATAGTATCAAGCAAAGACTCCTCTTCCTGAATGACTGCAGCTTGAGATTGTTCCCCTACAGAAACTCCCAACAGGGAATAGCTAACCCACCTCCTCCTCCTCCATTGTGCTATACATAATAAATTTCCCTGCTGCTGGTGTCTAACCATTAGGATGCATAGCCCAGGAAATCCCAGCATTTCTGTGTCTGTGTCTGAGTCTCTTACTTCTTCTTTCCCCATTGCCACAGTTTGGTTAATCCCAAAGCCATGCAGACCATGGCATGAATTAGGATATGAAACTGTACTGTTTTAATGTTGATCTCACAAGAAGCCTGTGTTTCTATGATCATCAAAGGTCACCATATTATTTTATTAAGAGTTTGGGTCTTTTTCTTCTTTTTTTTTTCTTACAACTTTATTTAAAGAAGAGAGATACATGTACAGATTTTTTAAAGCATTTTGGCAATTCTTCTAGAGGTTTGATAGCATGCATTGAAATTCCACTAATTATAATAAGCATAAAGTACATGTAGAACAGAATGTAACATGGAAACAGTTTTCTTGGTGTGTATAGATTACACATAATGATCTTTGAATACCAAAAATTGCCACAAGGCTATATTTCTAGCTCTTGGATTATTAATGATTTAAGGTCTAGGTGTACCACATTCTGAGAGTGTGCTATGCACTTTTTTTTCCTAAGAAGGACTGAGGCTTTCACTATTTGGCCTTTGTTATTCTTGAGCTTCATATGGCCTGTGAGTTGTTTCTGGAGTATTCAGAGCTTTCTGGGGTTAGTATCAAATTATCGGTGACTGTATATTATGTCTGTTCTTTTGTGACTATGTTACCTCACTCAGGATGATATTCTCTAGATGCATCCATTTTCCTAGGAATTTCATAAAGTCATTGTTTCTAATAGCTGAGTAAGCACTCCATTGTGTAAATATACCACAATTTTTGTATACTCCACTTTGGTGGTTGGTTTCATGCTATCTTCTTTGCATTAACTCACTGGTTGTATACTTAGTACACCATTTGCAATTTAGCCTTCAGTTTGAACAAATAAATTCCCAGCATTCATGAAGGTGAAGGGCTAAACTTTCCATCAGGTGCAATGGTCGCCGTATCCCAAAATCATTAGTAACAGCCTACAGTTTAACAACTCAAAGATCTGAGATAAGTTTCCACAACCGTACTAACTAGTCTTTCTTATAAACAGTGTTTTCTGCTGAATATATATAGAAGAAGCAAGAGAAAAACCCCATCTTTGGCTCCATTGCAACTGTTAAAGTAGGACCATGAATTACAATGTCCTGGTTCTCTCATTTACCCTGGTTAGATAAAGAAAATGTCCTGTTGTTTTAAAATATTTAAAAAAAGAAGGTGCCATGCACCCATGCTCATGTATTAGAAGGACCAACATCGTAAAAATGACTGTCTTACCAAAAACAATCTACAGATTCAATGCAATCCCCATCAAAATTCCAACCCAATTCTTCCTAGAGTTGGAAAGAGCAATGTGCAATTTCATCTGGAATAACAAAAGACCTAGAATAGCGAAATCCATCCTCAACAACAAGATCTGCCGGAATCACTATGCCCTACCTCAAGCTATATTACAAGGCAATTGTGTTAAAAACTGCATGGTACTGGTACAGAGATAGGCACGTGGATCAATGGAATAGAATAGAAGATCCAGAAATGAGCCTTCATATATATGGTCACTTGATTTTTGACAAAGGAGCTGTAAACATTCAGTGGAAAAAGGACAGCCTCTTCGACAAATGCTGTTGGTCCAACTGGCACTCAGCATGCAGAAGAATGAAAATAGACCCTTTCTTATCTCCTTGTACAAAGCTCAAGTGTAAGTGGATTAAAGATCTCCACATTAAACCAGATACACTGAATGAAACTATTAGATGAGAAAGTAGGAAAAACCTTAGAACACATAGGCACAGGAGAAAATTTCCTGAACAGAACACCAATGGCTCGTGCTCTAAGGTCAAAGATTGACAAATGGGATTTAATGAGTTGCAAAGTTTCTGTAAGGCTAAGGACACTGTCAAGAAAACAAAACAGCAGCCAACAGATTGGAAAAAGATCTTTACCAACCCCACATCAGATAGAGACCTAATATCCAAGGCATACAAAAAACTCAAGAAGCTGGACACCAGAGAATCAAACAACCCTATTAAAAAATGGGGTACAGAGCTAAACAAAAAGTTCTCAATTGAGGAATATCGAATGGCCGAGAAGCATCTAAGGAAATGCTCGACATCATTAGCCATCAGGGAAATGCAAATCAAAACAACCCTGAGATTCCACCTCACACCAACAAGAATGGCTAAGATCAAAAATTCAGATGACAGCAGATGCTGGCGAGGATGCAGAGAAAGAGGAACACTTCTCCACTGTTGGTGTGGTTGTAAACTGGTACAACCACTCTGGAAATCAGTCTTGCAGTTCCTCAGAAAATTGAACATAGTACTATCTGAAGACCCAGTTATTCCATTTCTGGGCATATACCTCAGAGACACTCTAATATACAACAAAGACACATGCACCACAATGTTTATAGCAGCTCTATTTATAATAGCCAGAAGCTGGAAAGAACCCAGATGTCCTTCAGTAGATGGATACAAAAATTGTGATATATTTACACAATGGAGTACTACTCAGCTATCAGAAACAATGACCTTATGAAATTCTTAAGAAAATGGATGCTTCTAGAGAATATCATCCTGAGTGAAATAACCCAGTCACAAAAGAACAGACATAATATGCAGTCACTGATAATTGGATACTAACCCCAGAAAGCTTGAACACCCCAGAAACAACTCACAGACTGTGTGAAGTTCAAGAGAAAACAAAGGCCAAAACGAAAAACTATTATGTTTAATCTTTACACACCAAGAAAACTTTGACTAATTCCAGGTTACATTTTGCTTTACATATACTTTATGCTCATTGTAACTAGTAAGATTTTATGCACACTATCAAACCTTTAAAAACATCAAGTACTGACAAAAATGTATTCGTATACTTTTATGTGAAAATGCTTAAAATTCTGTACTTTTATCTTTGTTTTTTAAAAATAAAGTTGTTCAATTTTTAAAAAAGAAAACATAAAATAAATAAAAAAAGAAGGTGCTATGCAAAGGTCCAAAGGGAAGAAATAATCTTCCTTAGCTGTAGTTCCTATGAATGATAACTTTTAGCATCATGGAGCAGTGGCCCTAAGGATGCAATAGTGGTATTTATATTCTGGTGGTAAACTTGTTCTTCATTGGACCTATAGTCAACTCAGCATGAAGGAGACCATGCCTGGTACTAGAAACCTAGCCAACTACCCAGAACTAGTGAGATCATAGATCTTAGAAGAAAGTCTACTACTAAACCAGCAAAATCTCTAGCTGCAATCTGAATATTTATTCTTGCACACATGGATGATTGCATTTCTCACCCCTCATTACATTTGTTTCTCTTTACAACAGGCAACATTACAGAAAACCACAACTAGTCATAATGCAGAGAACATGTGATTGTGGGATGCTGGACACTAAATGATACATCTATAAGACCACTCTCAGTTCTAAGGCTCAGGGAACATCTTGGAAAAGGAGGTAGAAATAATGTAAAAAGAGAGAAGGCTGTGGAATATGCTCTGATATTTTGTTCCTTAGAAATGACAGTGATGAAAGAAATGAAGCCTTCACCCATGATATCTCAACAATGTGGCTACCCAAAGAGGACACAGACAGAGTACAACTCAGAAGTGGAACTCCTAGACAAGGATTTGCAAGCAAATAAGGAAATTCTGAAAGTGAAAGAAATAGTTCCTATTCCTCTAGAATGAGCCCCTAATTGGTTATCCAACACCAAGTGACCATTTCTGAAATTTGAAATCATATATGTACAAATATCACTAAATGAACAGAGCAGGTATGTGTGTTTGTATGTGTATGTGAGTGTGGGTAAGTGTGTGTGTGTGTAAAACAATAATAATTAAAGAAAAAGAAGATATGAAATGTAGAGGGAGCAAGGAGGGATACACAGGAGGGATTAGAACAGTAGGTATAAATTGGTTTAATACTTTGACCCTTTAGTATAGTTCTTCATGTGTGGTCACCCCTGCAGCTACAAAATTATTTTTGTTGTTACTTCATAATTATCAATTTGCTATTATTATGCATCATAATGAAAATATTTGATATTCAGGATATCTGATATGCAATCCCTAAAGGTGTCATCATCCATAGGTTGAGAACCACTGGATTAGACGGAGCAAAGGAAAGGGGAAAATAATATAATTATGTTTTAATTAAAAAAATTGTTCTGCTTTTTCTGTTTAATTTTATGAATATGCGTGCTCTGTTCTGACGTATGTCTGTGTTTCAGATTGGCCCAGTACCACTGTGGCCAGAGAGAGAGCATCAGAACTCTTAGAACTGTATGAAGTAAAGGATGACTGTGAATCACCTTGTGGGTTCTGGGAATTGAACCAGGTTTCTCTGGAAGAGAAGCCAGTGCTTTCAATGGCTCTTAACCCTCTCTGCTGTTGGAAAAGGGTTGTTCTAAGATTGGAGGACATGTTTTACCCCCAAAGAAGTGTTTGTCTTTATCTTCCTCATCATGGTGTCTTTGGAAATGATTCAAGTTGCCCACGTTCTCAGACCACTCTATTCCTTTATGTTCATATAGAACTGAAAGTATGTAGTACTCTGAACACAGAGAACCTGAGTCAGGGATGGTGTGCTACATCATATTCATCTTTTCTCTCCTCTACAAACTAAAGATGCTCATTTTGTCTTTTTGTCCTTTTTTTTCAGCCATTATAATGTGATTTGCCCAATGCCCAGTGTCTTGGATCATAAAAATATTCAGATCACACCAAGGTACAATATCTATCCCATATCATAAAACATACCTTTACCAGGGGGCAGGGATTCAAGGAGCTAGAAGCCAAAAATTGATGGTAGAATGAGATTCATAAATATTCTTAAGTTCCTCCTGAGATGGAGTCATCAGGCCAGAGTTCTCTGTGGAACCAGGGAGTAAATTCTTCCTGGTAGTCTGAGGTGATAGATATAATCAGCTCACTCTATAGACAACTCTTCTTCTATGGATCTCTATGGAGAGCCTTCAGATAACTAAAACAGTGACTCATCATGATAAAGGTATTCAACAATAAACATCTGTTGGTGCATTTTAAGTTGTTTTCCAACAACAAACCACTGTATTTAACTTCATGAGGAAATATACAGGTTTCTCATCTGTGGTATTTTTTGCTTCTCTTCATCTTAACGCATTTCAGAAGAGTCTTAAGTTGTCTTAAAGTGATTCATGCTTTATAAATTAGCAAGATTGCTGAAATCTTATGAACATATGTGTGTTAGTAGGAGAAAATATATGGTGGCCAGGAGGTGGTATATATATATATTTTTTTTCCTTTTGTGACATCCGTATTTTCACTGAAGAAACAAGGAACGTATTAAACACAATGAGACTCAGAGAAATTGTGAAATAACTGACTGGAGTAACTTTAATTACTTCTATGCTGTTCCAGAGGTTAGTTTGGAAATTTGCAAACTTTCTTAGTTGTGTCATTTGGAAACAATTTCTATACAATTTTTTCTAATCTAAACTTGAAGTAAAGCCTTTGATATTTTCATGTATGAAAGAAATATATTTCCCCTAAACCAATTTTTCAGATTTTGAAACCTACACACATTATTTTCCAAATGGCAAGGTGGCCATATAATCAAACTTTAAACTCATGTGAATTTATACCCATTTAACTTTATAGTATCTGTGTTCTTTTTTTATCATGAAAGATAAAATTAAAATTGATGCTTTCATGTTAGAAGAATGATAAGTTAATAAATAACTTTATTTGCAAGAGTTGGATTCTCAGAACATATGTAAAAATGCTAGATTTACAACAAAGATATATGCACCACAATGTTCATAGCAGCTCTATTTATAATAGCCAGAAGCTGGAAAGAACCCAGATGTCCTTCAGAAGATGAATGGATACAAAAATTGTGGTACATTTACACAATGGAATACTACTCAGCCACCAGAAACAATGACTTAACCAAATTCTTAAGAAAATGGCTGCATCTAGAGAATATCATCTTGAGTGAGATAACCCAGTCACAAAAGAACAGACATAATATGCAGTCACTGATATTGGGATGCTAACCCCAGAGGCTTGCACTCCCCCAGAAACAACTCACAGACTGTATGAAGTCCAGGAAATAAAGAAAACAAAAAAATATATATATTTACAAAACAAGAAGACTTTGACAATTTCCATGTTGTGTTTTGTTTTGCATGTACTTTACGCTCATTGTAACTATTAGGTTTTCAATGCATACTGTCAAGCCCTTGAAAAAATCAAGTACTGACTAAAAAATATATTCACATAGTTTATGTAAAAATTATTTTAATATCTGAAAAAACAGTACTGACAAAAATGTATAATTTTAAGCAAAATATGTTTAAAATCTGTACATTTATCTTTGTTTTGTAAAATAAAGTCGTTTAAAAAATGCTAGATTTGATGGCAGATACTCTAAACTCTAAAGAAGCAAAGACAGACATATCCCAGGGATTGTCAGACATCTAGTCCAGCTTAATTGTTGAGTTCCAGGTTAATAGGAATTGTCTTAAAAGAAGTATATATAATCCTTCATAATGTATTCTGGACACACACACACACACACACACACACACTAAAATAAAAAATACAAAACAAATAAAGAAAAAATCCAATGATTTCCCAGTGTTAAGCTCTCTCAAACTCCATGTCTTTCCCCCTCTTTTCAAAACTGAAATAAACATATATATAATTGCCATCCATCTACTTTCTTTATTGCTAATAACACTAATTGCATATTTTCCCACCACCTTTTGGACTTACTATAAAAACGCCCTAATATTGGTGCACCGTGGTTACAGATACCTAAAAATATTGGCACTAGTTCACAAAAAAATCAATTAATGAAGTTATTTTAAAGATCATTTTACTTTGCAAACAGTATTCTGGTCATGCACATAGAATATTTCAGCAGGTAAATTATCATCAAATGCAAAGAACAAAACTTTGCTTGAGGGTCCAGTATTTTCATTTTCTCCAATTATAAGTTGATCATGTCCATGGATGACAAAAAATGTTTCCCTATTTCCACAAGGAACCCATAACTGGACCCCAAGAAAAAAGTAAGAGGCACTGAAGTGGCTACCAACTGCCCAGTACCAGTAATTGCTTTTGCGGTGTACTGTATAGTGGATATTACATGACAGTGACACAATTTGCTGAGAAGTTCTCTGCACGGGGAAGTTTATTTCATTGAACTCTGGTACAGTTCAGTATCCGAGGGATACAGCTTGCACAATTTTTACCCTGTTAGTGAAAATATTAGTACTTCTAAAGGGCAAACGTGTGACTCTTCTCAATTGTATGCAGATAAATCAAAGCCTCATATTTGCCACTAGGCGTTCTTCTTCAAATATTTCATAGAGGAGCTGGGGGAGATATTGAAATGTGCATGACAGCATGCAGAAAGAAGTCATCATCTATCAGTCTCCCCTTCATAATTTCTTTGCCATATATTAATTCCCCACTAATCTGAGGCAAGTTAGGAAAATTCAGACCTTCATTTATGGAAACTTTTATGAAAAAAAATAAGGTACCCAGGCATGTCCTTGGTGGTGTGTGGAGAGCATTTTGGCGCCACTGGACAGTTGGCTGCTGAAATTTTTTACATTTACCAAGGACAATTAGAAGATGGTCAAGGCAGGAATCTGACTCTGGCTCTTTACTCAGGAAACTGGCCTGGATTAAGTATATTTACTATCATATTACTCAAGGCAATACTCTAACTTTAAAGCTCAGGGCAGAATATTTACATTTGTAGCTCAGGGCAGGCACACTGGATGTAGGTGTGGCAGTCTCTTTGTCTCTTGGGACCCTCTTGCCCCGGATCATCCCACTTAGCCCACAGAAAGATGTTTACAAGATCTTTCTTGTTCCCTGACTCAGAACTGATATCATCTTTCTGCTTGCAATTGTAGTGGTTTAAAAAGAGGACTAAGTAAAGAAAGCTGAAATCATGTTACACTTTTGACTAACTATCTCTCTTTTCTTTCAATTCTCGATCCTGCTCTGGGGAACCTCTCGTTTGATCAAACTGGTCTTGGACAGTGGTGACATTCTTCAGAGAGCTAGACTGTTTCCTTGAACATTTGACTATAAGCCACATGATTGTCTGTGGTCAGGGCATTTTTCAGGCACTGCCAGAAGTATGGATGAGCTTGGGGGTTTGCAGGCCACTCAAGGACAGAACTCCTGCAGAGTCTCTTCCGGAGCTGAAGAAACTTAGACTTCTGAAGAGGCTTTTCCAAGAATATCAAGATAATCACATCTACTTTTTCATCCATGAGCCTCTGATGGGACAAATAAAATGCCATCTTAAAACTCTCAGTCTTCGCATATTTCTGTGTCATCACAAACACTGTCTTTCTGCTGAGCTGTATGCTCTGAGAAAGGTTTTCTAGAACTGGCTGCCCTGGTAGCCAGTCTCTTTCTTCTAGACACAAATTAAAGTGTTTCTCTCTTGGATCTTCCAATTTAGCCACCAGCTCCTGCAAAACCCATTCTGTCACAGCCGAGTTTGTAGTGTCATACACAATAAAAGCATCATAACAAGACTCCATGGATTGCAGATGTTGATATCCCTTTATCTTGGCTTTCCAGAAATAATATATGTACCACATATCCCAGAAAAAGAGGTGACTTGTTGTCATAACAACCATAAGAAAGAGGACTGACGATATGGAAACTGAAAATAGAATCAGGTTTGTGAGATCTAACTCACACGTATACAGGTCCAGAGATATGACACTTTGACCTTTGTGTGCTCCTGGACCTGCACAAGTCACATCAGTGGCCAGGTATGGAATAGTAACATCTGTATGGTTAACCCACCAGACAAACCACACAGCATCACAGTTGCAAAGAAAGCGATTGTGGTGTAAAAGTAATATCTCCAGATTGTTGAGGACATTTTCTGGGAAGCTAGTCTTCTGAATGACCTGGATCTTATTTGAACTGATGTCTAGATAGCGCAACTGGAAAGCATCTTCTAGAAAGTATTTTGTTAATTGCCTGATTTGATTATGATTAAGAATCAGTTTTGTGAGACTTTTGGAACAGTTGGCCAATCTCTCAGGGACAGTTGTCAGCTGGTTGTGGCTGAGGTCCAAAATTTCCAAATGCTTCAGTAACTGGAGTTTGTCCCATAAGAATAATTTGAGCCCATTTTTGGCCAAGGAGAGAGTCTTTAGATTTGGTGGCATACCCTCAAAAACCCCAGGAGGCAAGGAATTCAGGGAATTTCTGGAGATATCTAATTGCTCTAACTTAAACAGATTCTTGAAGAAGTCCAAGTATCTGTTATCACCATCTCTCCATAAAACATCTAAATGGTTGCCTCTGAATTCCAGAATTCTAAGAGAGTCACTTTCCATGGTCCTGCTGGCTGAGGTAGAGATGTCATTATCATTCATCATGAGTTTATCTAGAAACCGTAAGTTCTTGGTAAAGTTTAGCATGTGAGTAATGCCTTCTGCTTGAAAATAGTGGCTGTTACTACTTAGATCCAGAACTTCCAGATTCTGTAACTCTTCAAAGGCTGTTGAGTAGAGTAAATCAAGCCGGTTGTTGGAGAAGTCTAAGTACCGCAACTCTCTCAATGGCTGGAGTTCACTGCCATTAAGAGTTTGGCCAATGGTGTTTCCTGACAAGTTGAGGCATTTGAGGAAAGAAAGATGCTGAAAATCAGAGGGCTTAATAAAAAATATGTTATTTCTACTTAGATCTAAGGTCTGTCCATATGTGTGGCAGTCTGCATTCAAAGGCAAGAAAGTAGGTGGCTCTTTGTTTTTGAACCTGCAGCTTCGTGCATATTCATCATATCGGAAATAGTGTAAGGATTCAAGGACCTGGGGCCCATGCCGGTCCACAGAAGTTTGGGCATTAGGACAGAAGCCAACTTCTCTAGACTCTTCTGAAGGGGATATCTTATTCACTGAAAGGTCTATGAATTTGAGATTTTCAAATTGTTTGAATATGTTGAGGTCAGCAATTTTTATGAAGTTAGTGCCAAGGTCAAGAACTTCCAGACTGGGAAGCTTGCGCAATACCGAAAGGCTGGAGTTTTTCAGCTCTTTAAAGACATATCCCTTGATATTCAGAATTTTCAAATTTCTCAATGAAGAGAGTGAGTATGGCAAAGTTATAGTTGCACGGTAGACCTGCAGCTCATAATTGAAAGACAGATCCAACTGGACAAGGTTGGGGAGATATTTCAAAAATGTGGCCTTCTCAATTTCGTTGGCCAAGTAGTTTTGGGAGAGGTCTAGTTCTTGGAGGTTTCTTGTATTTTTAAACCATTCTTTGGACACATTCTGAAGAGAGTTGCTGTGTAGACGTAAAACTTTTAATTCTGTCAGTGAATCAAAAGCATTGTCATGGATCTGTAAGGGAGAATTATTTTCACATGGTGTACATGGATATGGGACATTATAACATCGAGGACAATTACCACTTAGGTCAAGAACTTGCAATTGGTTGAGGTTAATAAAATCATCTTTTTTGATGTTCTTAATGATGTTGTTATAAAGGTAGAGTTCAAGTAAATTAGGTGGCAAAATGGTAGGGACAGCTGTGACATTGTTATCTTTTAGTGAGAGAACCTTCAAATTTTTCATTACTAGGAAAGCATCTTTTTCAATCAAATAGGAAACATTGCAAGGATTTCGATAATAACAGTTTTGACCCAGGTAGAGTGCTTCAATGTTGACCAGTTCTGTTAGATTCTCCTTTATGATGGAGAAGATATTGTTGGCCTCAAGGCTCAGAAGCTGTAAGCTGGATGGGAGATCCTGTGGTATCTCTAGAAGTTGATTTCCATCCAGGTAAAGAGATTTTAAGTCAGAAAGTCCACTAAAGCTTCCAGGCCTAATCTGCAGCCTCTTGGTACACACATTGGCTTTGGACCCAAGTAGAATAGGTACACAGTTGCATCTTAAATCGATCTCTTCCAGGTGGTTCAGCCTACGGAAGGAGTCTGGAGAGATGCTTGGTATGTGGTTGATGGTAAGGGTAAGGTTGGTGGTGTTAGTGGGAATACCCTCAGGGATTTCTGTCAAATGCTTGTCTGTGCAGTCCACAATCACATGGTTCTTTGGGGTATCTAGAGCAACATCACAAGGTAGAGTTTTAGGAAACCATCGAAACCCAAGGACTCTAGAAACTAAGATCATATTTAAAAAAAGAAACAATGGTCTCTTCAGTGTCCACATTGAAAATACCTGAAAACAAAAGACATAACACATTATTGTCATAAAATATAACAATAAACAATTCATAAGTCCCATTTACTTCCTCTCTTTTGGTACATTATTAAAACTAAGCAACATGGCCTTTTTTTGTAATAGTTTAAACAGCACCTCTGGCCCTATGACTGTACTTGTCAATCACTGAAGTTTTTGATATATTGATTTTATGTTTTGCTTATATCATCTTAGCTTTCTAGCAAAATAACTTAAAGAATTTTTTTACATTTGTATGAGTATGCAACATATATATATATATATATATATATATATATATATATATATATATATATATATATATATATATATGTCTGTGGGTGTGCACATACAATGATGTAATTGTGGAGGTCAGAGGGCAACTCTTTTGAAAGTCTGTTGTCTCCTTCCATCTTGAGGGTCCCACAGATCAAACTCATGTCATTAGTCTTGTCCACAAGTACCTTTACTGTCTCAGTCACTGTTTTTATTGATGTGATGAAATACCATGATCACAACACCCTAGAGAAAATCATTTGGTCTGGTTCTTGCCTCTACTTTAACAAGATTAGTTCATGACATCATGGCAGGAAGCATAGCAGCAGACAGGTAGGCATGACAATGGAGCAGTTGCTGAGAGCTCACATGTTATCTGCAAATTGCAGGCAGAGTAAGGATGAGACTGGGATGGGCATGGACTTTTGAAACATGCCTATCCCTAGTGGCACACTTCTTCCAACAAAGCCACACCTCCTAATCCTTCCCAAAACTTTCACTAACTGGGAACGATGTATTCAAACATGAGCCTGTAAGATCATTTTCATTCACACTACCATACTTATCCACTGAGCCATCTCCCTTGCTGCCCCAAACAGTTTTTAAGATGTAGAGGCATCATTGCATATTAGATGTTGCATAGAGCGCTGTAACAGAGAGGCATCAAACTATGAAATTTGGGATGGGGAGAAGGAATGCTAAAAAAATATAGAAACTTGAGATGAATAATATGTTAAGACTTCAATATAATTGTTTCTTTGCTATGTCTTTTTCAGAATACATGCAAAAATCTTTCATGATTGTTGAGCCCCATAATATTGGAAGGATAAAACTAAAAAAATATCCATTCTCCCTCTATTTCAAATGAAGGCACAGGTCAGCAATAGTAACTGGTTTTCTAAATGGCATTTGATTCTTAAACATCTGCTTTTGCTATTTTGTAATCTGGGTCTCTCCTTGGTTTGTTATTGGAAGTCACTGCAGAATCACATCTAAAATGATTTGTTGCGTTTTGACTGAACACTGGGTTTTGTTAGGTTTCAGGATCTGAGACATGTAGTTGGAGGGAAAAACACAGATCAACCTTCAAAGGGTTTCTTACAGCTGACAAAGCATCAAGATTTGAAGGAAAGCATTTTCCTGTTTGTGTAGAGAGGAGCCTCCTGGTATTGAAGCTTCTTGGTTAGAGCATAAGAAGATAGGGAAGTGTTGTGTCCTTGGAAAATAAATGCAAAGCTCACTGATATCACCATATTAGATTAGAAACATCTTTTTTTTTTTCTTTTGAAAACAGAGGATGTTTCTGAGGAGAATGTTTGAAAATTCTCAAGGACATCCTTGGATAAAGAGCTTCTGGAAGAACAGTGGGTCTAGTTAGTAAGTGATATATCTGGAAGTCACATGTCTATTTCCTGTCTGTTAGCCAGACTCCACTTAGGGCTTTCTTATCTGTAAGAGCCCATTCCCAGGAAACTCCCATCTCCAGGAAGCTGAAGAAGGGAGAACGGTGAGGGGAGAAAGGATGTAGCTGGGCGTGGCCTGCCAGCTTTTCTACAGTGGCTGGGCTGATCCGGAAAGACACTGCACCTGGAGGGTGTGCCTTTTAACACACTTCTATTATATAGCATTAGAAAGGTGTGAGTAGCATCAATATGGTACTGCCTAGATGGGCCAGCCTCCTATCAGCTTGCACAGCTGGTATAACTGATGATAATAGGACTGAAGGAGCCCATATTTAATCATGTGCTAAGACTAAAGAAGCTCTTAAGCAAAATGTGGTCTCTCTCTCTCTCTCTGTCTCTCTGTCTCTCTCTCTCTCTCTCTGTCTCTCTCTCTCTCTCTCTCTCTCTCTCTCTCTCTCTCTCTCTCTCTCTCTCTCTCTCTCTCTCTCTGTGTGTGTGTGTGTGTATCCTAAAGGGAATACTTGTAAGCATCCAAGTTTAGCATAGGAGGTTTTCAAGTGTGCTAAGTGGGAACCACTGAAGAGCTCTGTTTATCCACTGGCACCAACACTAAGTGAGTTAAAGCATGGGCTTGCTCTTGGGTTTCAGGAGTCTGTTAGGAGTCTCCTCTAGAATCCTCTTTATATTTCACTAGTACTTGTACTGGGATGGTGCAGTCCATTTGTTATGGCAGACTTCTAGTCTAACTACTGATTTTGTCATGCCATTGACGGAGTCTGAGAGACAGCCAATTATTAATGTTATCTAATAAGCCAAATGTCTGTATCCCTTAATTCTTCTAATAGGGGGTAAGCAAACCAGAAAATTTTCTCTAGCTTTCTCTTTCCTAACACAGGATCAGAGTTTCTCAACCTGTTGGTCACAGCCCTTTTGTGGGTTCACATATTGGATGTCCTGCACAGCAGGTATTTACATTACCATTCATAGCAGTAGCAAAATTACAGTTTTAAAGTAGCAACAAAATAGCATTATGATTGGGAGTCATGAGGGACCGTGGATTTAACAAGAGACCTTCTTTCAATAAATGATATGGAGAACGATAGTGGAAACAGTGTTGACCTCAGGCCTTGACATTCACAGAAAAACATGTGTGCCTATTCATGGACAAGTGCACACACACACACACACACACACACACACACACACACACACACATTTAGTGAGTCTGAAGGAGCTCCTTTGTTTTCTTTTTCAACATTCCTTTTGCTTTCCCAACTTTCAAGTTTTTAAAAATGTAGTGCATATGGGTGTTTTGCCTGCATATGTGTCTGTAACGCCATGGTTTCTGCAAAAACTGGAGAGGCACAACAATTGTGCATTACCATATAGGTGTTGGGAACTAAACCTGGGTGCTCTGGAAGGGCACCCAGTGTTCTTAACCACTAAGCCATCTCTTCAGTTCATGCTTTTTTTGTTGATGCTATCAGCTGTGATAATTCCAAAATGCTGTCACTTGGATCTCATGCTCCTAACCCACATTATTCAAGAAGCTTTCTAACCTTCAGTCATTGTCCTACTACAGAATGTTTTGAATGGTTTTACTTTTTATAATATGAATTTAAGATTTTATTTTGAAGCCAAATCTTGCCTTTCTAAATTAAACATTTTTTAAAAAGATTTATAGTGAGAGTAGGGAAGGAAAAAGGAAGAGAGGGAGGGAGTGCTGGGAATAATACTGTCTTTTGAAAGAGCAGAAAGCTGAGACATCTTTCCAGCTTCTACTTAAAGTACTTTGCCCTGTCATGGTCACCAACCAGAATTTTACTTATTCTTTAAATAAATATCTTATTGCATACTTTGAGAATGTTATGTCGCGTGCTTTAATCATATTCACCCCTCTCCATCCCTCCCATATCCACCCTCTACCCACTGCCCTTTTCTGTGCAACCCTGAGTTTCTTTCTTCTTTTTCTCTTCTACTGAGTCTGGATTGTGTTGCCTGACTATTCTTGGTAGCAGAGCCTGCCCAGGAGTGTGGCCATTCTATCAGAGGCCATAGAATTAAAGAAAGTTGACTCTCCTATTCCCAGCATCTATCAAATGCCAATCACTCCTCAGCTAGTGGTGGATTCCACGTCTACCTCCTCTTTCCATGGTGGGATTTTGTCTGTCATGAGTTTCCTTAGGTATAGCACGTGCTGACGAAACCACTGTTCATTTATATGCACATCACCCCTGTTATGTGTGAGAAACTGTTTCCTTGAAGTCATCTTTCACCACTGGCACACATCCAAAGGACTCAACATATCTTACTGCACAGATATTTACTCAGCTGTGTCCATTGTCATCTTAGTCACAATGGTCAGGAAATGAACATATACAGAATGAAATACAATTTGGCTGCAAAAAAAAAAAAAAAAAAAAAAAAAAAAAAAAAAAAAAAAAAAAAAAAAAACTGTAAAGAAGGAACTTTATAGGTGCATGGTTGAACCTACAAAGATTTTACTGAGTGGCATAATCCAGACATAGAACAACAAAAGCCACTTCCTCTGAAGTTCATAGCTCCAAATCTTCAGATGTGAGTACACAGCATAGAGAAATCACAGAAACTAGAAATTAAAAAGGGACATAGCTGGGAGTGAGTAGAGAAAAATAGCAAGATACAGATGATATAAAGTGACAAATATAATAATGGGGAGGGGACTCCAACATGGATGGAAGGAGGGAGGTTAGTACAAAATATATAGTGTAAATTATATATATTACATATGTATGTATGTGTACAAATATAAATATATACACACATACACACACGAATATTTTAAAAAGTTAAGTCACACTTGGGTTGACAATGCTCCCATAAGTTAAAAAATATTCCCAGTACCCCACACATGCAACCTCTTTTCTAAATGCTGGAAAGTACAATCCAATAAGTTATTGATGTCCATTCTTAGCTACCTTTTAGGGGGTTAAGGGAACCCTATTCCTGAAGACATCACAGACTTAGGGCACATGGATCAGGTGACTGCAGCTGGATCTTACAGGAAAGTCTCCTTTCTGCAGTCTAGCTTCCATGGGACCAGGAAATACTATAAAATTGCCAAAGAGGGGGAACAAACATCCATATCCAGCTGTGATGCATATGAACCATGACAGTGACCAGCAGAGCAAGATATGCATAAAGGTACAATACATGGAAATCACCTATAGTGGCACCAACAGCTGTCTAGTTAGACTTATGGTCCACTCAACAGGAGGGAAATCATATCTGGTGCTAGAAACCTAGCCAACTTCCCAGGGCTAGTGAAGTCATGGATCTTAGAAATGAATCTACTACCACCACTTTGCTAGAACAGCCCAATATCTTACTACATTCTAAATCGGATCCTTATATTCTCAAATAGCAGCTGATTGTAACGATCACTTCAATTACAGCAAATTGAGACCATCACAGAATACCCAAACTGGACACAATGCAGAGACCAACTGATTCCAGGGAGCCCAACCCAAAGTGATACATCTACTGCATGACAGCTCCAGCATCTATGGCTCAAGGAACACTTCAGAAGAGAAGGCAGAAAGAATGTAAAAGTCAGAATACTGGGAAGTCTGCTATGAAATAGTCTCCCATAAAAATGGCTACATACCAAATGACCAGAATAATGACGGTATCAATGTCTATGTTAACATGGAACAGGGAGCATCTCACAGGCTTTACATAGACAAAATCTACAGGCAACTATTGATTATTTGGAGAATGAGAACTATCCTATCCATGGATGAGCCCTCTTATTGATCATCTAATGCAATGTCATCAGCCTTCAAACCAGATACACACAAACAACAAAAATGGCCTCAAGGGGATATGTATATATACTCATACAACAAATATATACAAAAATATACATATGTTATATATGTAACACATACAACAAATATAATCAAAGAAAAAGGAGTCACCAGCTTCAAAGTGGAGGAGCATGAGAAAGGTTTGAGGGAAGGTGGCTGGGGGAGGCTGAGGTGAGAAAAAGAGGAGAAAGTGGTATAGGCACAATTCAATAAAATAGATTTTGAAAAAAGAAAAGAAAGACACTAACAAAGCTTATTCATAGAAAAATGGAGTCATAATTTAACTAATGGTGGTCTGGAATTTAGTAACCAGCTCCCTTCCCCAAAAACACTCCCTCATTTGTTATCTTGAGTTATTAGCATTTTCAATTTCTTTTCAAATATTTGTTTATTTTTTGTGTTCCGTGTAAGTGTTTATCCCAAATGTAGCACATATGGTAGTGTCCATAGAGGTCAGGAGATGGCACTGGGCCCCTGGAAGTGGCATTTAGAGACAGTTGAGGACTGCCATATGGGTGCTGTGACCTGAAACGTGGTCCTCTGGAAATGCTGAAGACTCTTAACTGATGAGTCATTTTTTCCAGCTAATAATTTGTAAATTTCAATTGTGTAAATATTACCACCTTGCCAATATTGAACTAAAAGGGTGATGGCCCAGGTGAACAGCTGGGGATAGGTGCATAAAATTTCTCCTGTGATCCAGTATTTGTTGACTCTAGCATGTCACTGGGCTTAACTCATCTAGACAAGGAATGTGAAATGTACCATTTTATACAATGACATAGTACAAATTCAAAGGCAAATTTAATCAAAAAGCCTCCCCCTCTCATTTCTCAATTCTCTCTAGCAGCTGCCCACTTTTTTCCTCGTTTACTACTATCTTCCTTTTGCAGTTAGTCATTTGCTCTCATGTGGACTCTGCAATGGAAGCTAAACTTATCTTCCTGCTTCCCCTATTCTCTAGGATTCATTTATCACGAAGCATCAGAGGATTCAACATGAACCTGAATAACTAGAGTCCTTCCTACCTACCCACTGAATAAAATACAAAGTTTCTTTGTTGTTTACATTCTGAATGCCCTTACCCTAGTTGCCTTCTGTCTTAGTCAGGGTTCTATTCCTGCACAAAATATCATGACCAAGAAAAAAATTGGGGAGGAAAGGGTTTATTCAGCTTACACTTCCATATTGCTGTTCATCACCAAAGGAAGTCAGGACTGGAACTCAAGCAGGTCAGGAAGCAGGAGCTGATGCAGAGGCCATGGAGGGATATTCTTTACTGACTTGCTTCCCCTGGCTTGCTCAGCTTTTTTTCTTATAGAACCCAGGTCTACCAGCTCAGGGATGGCACCACCCACAATAGGCTGGGCCCTCCCCCCTTGATCACTAGTTGAGAAAATGCCTTACTGCTGGATCTCATGAAGGCATTTCCTCAACTGAGGCTCCTTTCTTTGTGATAACTCCAGCTTGTGTCAAGTTGACACAAAACCAGCCAGCACACCTTCTCTGACCTCAAATCATCTCTCCCATTTCCCCACACGCCAACCATCTGGCCTGCTTTCTGTTCCACATTTAACACAAGCTGATAACCATGTCATTGTTGCCACCTGCTGTTTCCTCTTTCTGACATTGTCTTTCTCCTCTTCCTGTGGGGAGGTCATTTTTACCTCTTCAGTATCTGCTCAAGTGATATATTTTCAGAGGGAGGAGGGCTTCCCTGACCAACAATCTATAAACATCCCTTGCCATAATAGTGATACTTATAGTACTAGTAAAGTTAGACAGTACTTGGGATAGGTCAGACAGCATCCAAGTGTTTTGATATTTACAATGTCAGCTAAGGATGGACATCTACAAGTTTTCAGTCTTTTATTAATGTCACCAAAAGTAGAAAGATTTTGAAATTTTTTTGAGAGTTCAGAAAGTAACATAAATAAACCTCGTATTGCCTGATACCTAATCGGTCCCAGGAGCAGCAATTTCTAATTAAAAGCACAAACACTACTGCAACAGTACAAAGGGTTTTCTGCTCCAAGTGGGATTTAAACAAACAAATAAGAAATAGCTTTTTAGTTTGGGGCAAGATCTCCTCCATAAGCATTCGGTTGTGTCACATTGCTATCAACTAGGTTAGTAAGAAACAATTTGACATTTCAAACTGCTGACCTATAGTATCTTTATTTTATGGATAAATCAACCAAGAAGCAAAAAGAAGATTATGTTCTGTATGAGACTTAGTAGCACTTAGCACAACGAGATTGCCTAGCACTTAACTAGTGCTCCACTGTGTTGCTAAATACAAAAGTGAAGAGCAATGAGCACATGACTAAATGAATGACTATCAAAGTAAAGTGTTGGAAAGATGGCCAAGTGACTGAAAGCACTGGCTCCTCTACCAGAGGATCCAGGTTTGATTCCCAGAATTCACATGACAACTCCCAGTTATCTGTAACTCTCATTCCAGATATTTCTGTGCTCTTCTCTCAACTGAGTGGGTACTGCACATACACGGTGCACAGACATACATGCTGACAAATCATCCTTGTAAATGAAATACACACAGAGAAAAGGGTATCTTCTTAGAGAAGTTCTTCAGGCTATATCCCCATACTTAACATATATCTCCTTTTATCTCTTCTATCTACCCAAAACTTCCTGTGCAGATAAGGGGTAACTGGTTCTGCTTTCAAAATGCCCAGTTGAAGTACAACCTCTCATGTCCTATGGCACAGGGCAGGAGGATTCCACGTGGAGCTGTAGAGGGGTTGCTGGATTATGAGCGAGAAAAACTGGCTTCTTCCTAGTCCTACTTTGGTTGTTCACTACCTGTCTCTGAGCCAGATTCTTTGCTTAGGAGACTTCCCACAGGAAAATGACAGACACAGAAAAAAACCTAGTGCACATTTACATCCCATGACCGATGGACATGACGTGGCCCATAACAACAGACACAGACTATGCTGTGCTCTGATACTTTCTTAGCAACTTGATTGCACCAAATACTCAGTGAAGGAAAAATATGAGCAAATATCAAAATGCTGCTTATTAACTACTTTAAAAAATCCCAACTGGGGAAACTGAAGGGAGGATGGGTTTCTTTTGGCTCTTGGTGCCAGCAGATGTCAGTTTATCACAGCAGTGAATGTGTCTTTGTCTATGTTGGTTGGAGTATGAGGCCACATCACACTGTGTCTGCAGGCAGGAAAATACAGGGGACAAGAAGTGGGGATGGGGGGCCTACAAAAATCTCAAAGCTCACCTCCTAGGTGACCTACTTTCTCCAACAAGACTCTACCTCTTCAAGTTTGTGCAACCACTAAGGCAACACCAGCAGCTGTGTACCAAGTATTCAAACTCACGATCTTGAGATGGGCATTCATACCCAAAATACAACATTCATTTATTCTCATGCATTCTTTCATGGGTGGCCATGTATTAGTTACTTGAAAAAATACATAGTCTGTGTACTTAAGGACCTCAAAATACAATGGGAGAGAGAAACTACAGAAATCTGAAATACAATATAAAACTCCAGTAGTTTTTACAAACAAAATGGGTACCCTTTTATTAGATCTAATTTAAATATACACTCTCCTTGTTCTGTAGATGATTTTTCATACTGTCAGTTACTTCAATTATTCGTAGAGTCAGAAGATATTGTTCTCTACTTTTCCTCCTCTGACAGTGACAAAAAAAAAATCTCTATGTTTTTACACTGGGCAAATATCACTTTTAAAAATGCTTGTACTTCCGTGCGCTGTTGCAGATAAATGTGACCATGTGACCAAGCTCTTACAAACAGGATGTGAGAGAAAGACAGACACTCAACTTACGAAATGTCTTCATGAGCAGTGAAGATATTCCTCTTCCTTTGTACTTCCACGGAGCTTCTTTTAATATGGACAGTGTTGCTGGCAGCCATTTTTAATGGCACGAAAGAGAAAAATGTGTATGGTGTTGTGCAGCAACATACTGAATTATCCAGAACTTCGAAATCCATCTTTCTTGTGATCTCGTTAGGTAGAGCTGATTCAATGGCCCAGAGTTACTGATTCCTGGGTATTTATGGGAGCTTGAAGCACTGCTATGCTAAACCTGTTCATCGAATTCTCATTGCACACATGAAAACCTAATTTTAAACTATAGGATTTATAAATGGGTTGCCAACCATGAGAAAGCTTAAATTGTATGATGTTGAATTTGGTAGGCTATGGGCAAGAGAAACTCAGACATTGGAGGCTGGAAAGCTGGTAGCTAGCTTTATGCTGTCAGGAGATGGACAATAGAAGAGCAGTCTGGGCTGTGTTGAGAGGAAGATTTTGTGCAGACCAAGCTTACTTTTATGGCAAATGGTTCAACAGTGTTCACAAAGACAGTGCGTGCTGGACACTCCTTCCTGTGGTTTAGCAGTCTTGTGAGTGAAATGAACTAAAAGAGAAGTCAGCTAGTCTTCAAGGGGGCTGGCAAGAAATATAGCTTTGTGAGGAGATATTTTTGTCTGTCTGTGGCCCGGGAGTGAAAAGTTGATTAAGACTGTCTTTAATTTGAGAAAGCCACAAACAAAAGCAGACAGAATAGGGATGGAAAGCAGTGCCTTAGAGGAAATGGCCATCTGCCTGAGTGCATTGTTTGCAAGTGCTTTCCATTAAGCATTTGCTAGGAGACAATGAAAGGCAGTTGAGGGCGGAAATCTGATTAAGAATTCTGTCTTCCCTTTGTCTCACACAGCCTCAGGACCAATGATCCATTTGAGAGAGGAACACAAGATACAGAAAAGAAAGGACATGGAGTCCTTAGGCTGCAAACGGTCTGGAACTGCTCTAATGTGATAGCCACAAGTCACTTTGTGTCTATGCCACTTTAAATTGATTCAAATTCAGTTGCACAGTCACACTAACTGTAACTGAAGTGCCTCCCAAAGCCCTACCAGGCTCATGGCTACTGTATTCAAGGATACAGATTCAAGTCATCTTCATCATTGCTGAAGGTTCTATGAGGCACTAATATAGATCAGGTGCTGGCAATCTTTTTACACAAAAGCAACTATTGTTTTGTGACTTCTGAATCAGCCTAGGGTATATAGTGTAAGATCTGGTCTCAAAGGAACAAATGCAAGAATAAATACTTGACAATGTTCTTATTATTATGTAGGCACTTAAATAACTATGTAGCACATAATACATCAGAATTACAAGGTCCAGTGATAAAAATCTATGGGTCATAATCTGCTGACTCCTAAAACCAACTCTAGACAAAAAAATCTTTGCTTGTGTGTGGCATTAACTCTAAGTCCATTTAAATCCAAGTTCACAGAGGATAAAAAGAAAATGTATCTCTGGCAAGACCTGTAAATCTATTCATGTGGCTGACTTCAAAATGGTTCATGCCTCTCAATTCCAATGAGTGGACTCTCTGAGAAAGTGAAAAGCAAACATCCTGTAAGGTGTGTATGGTGAGACTCAGGTTAACCAAGGCCCAGCACTTGCTTTCCTAGGTACTTAGTATACTATTCCTCTCTCCCCATACTGGCAAGAAACAAACACATCTAAACCCCCAAACTGTGTTTTGTCTTTACATATACTCCATTTTTATGATGCCAGCCATCCACCTAGTCAGTACAAGGGAAAGATTTGCTAAGGGAGTCAAAGCCTTAAGCTTTTCAAAAATCTTCCAGAAGCCCACATTCTATTAACATAACTAGTAATGTTTTTGCCGTGATTTGTGTGTGTGTGTGTGTGTGTGTGTGTTTGTGTGTGTGTGCAGGGTAGTGACCCAGTGTGTTTCATTAGGGTTGCATACAGCTTGGGTAAGGGGTTATTAACAAGAGCACGGGCAACTCATGAGTCTCTATACCATTGAGAAAAAGACCTCTCCTTCTCCCAGTGACTACTAAGTGCATGTCAATCCCCAGGATAGAAGGTGGAGTTCATGAACCTATTCTGTCTCCAGGAGGGAATATTTATTGGCATAAGTTTGTACAGATTGAAGATGAGATTCTATCAAGGGCACATGGAGAGACTAAAAAGGAGTTGGGCTCTAAAGGAAGAACACCAGAAGAACACAGAATGACTCTCCATTAGGGACTCTATCATTATTCTTGGTTCTACCTGTATCTCCAGTGAGAGCACAGAGTTCATCTGTGTCGTCTGGGAACAGACACAGCCAAAAGGTTGCCGGCACACATGTCCTATGACCAGTGGATGAGCTCAGGCAGAACTGAGCCTTAGAAGATTATAAAACATCGGAAATGTCTCTTACCTTCTCATACATGCCTCGGACTTAGAGATACCCGCAAAGTTTGCACTGAGACTCCAGCCAATAGGAACCTGAACTGCAGTGTGAAAGTTGGGTGCTGAGCGAGCAGCTGCGGGCCAGAAATGCACTGTCTGGACAGAGCCTTTCTAAACTGGTTATTAAAGGGGAAGCATGACTTCCCGGGGCTGGCCAATTCAAAACATTGTCTGGAAGGCATGGTTTAAAACATTAGAAAAAAGATTCCTTTATTCTGTTAGAAATTTCCCTCTTTAAAAAATACTAGGAAGTTCTTGTTTAAAGCTTAAGAATATGTTAACTTTAATTAACACAATTTTAAAATGTAAAGCCAACTCTCTCTCTCTCTCTCTCTCTCTCTCTCTCTCTCTCTCTCTCTCTCTCTCTCTCTCTCTCTCTCTGTGTGTGTGTGTGTGTGTGTGTGTGTGTGTGTGTGTGTGTGTGACACATAATTCACATTATTTTGTTTTACTTGCTTTGGGAAGGGGAAAACAATTAATGCCTAAAGACAGGCTTCTTTCCGTAATTTGATTTATAAAATGGTGTACTACCCTGTGACATAGGCCTGGCTTTGATAATGAATCAAAGCTAATTACACATGCAAATGTACTGGGTAAATTTGGATGCTTAATTACTGAAGTAATTACGGTCAACTGGAAATGTGCAATTTTCTATGCACAGGTGTTTCTATTCTCTCAGTAAATCACCTCATTTGCTAAAATGGAAAATTCGGAATTCATGGGGAACAGCCATGAATCATTTGTATATGTATGCACACCCTCTGTCTAATGGCTGCCTGTTATTCTTAGTGTGTGCCAGTTGTTAAGACAGACATACCATTTGGATAGCATCACTAACTCTTCACAGTGAAGTTGAAATGGCACATAAATATGTTTGTTTTGCTGAGGAGGAATTGCAGAACTGAGAGCCCATTGCAACCTACGACGCAAATTCAGTTATGATTGATCACCTGTACATTGCCTCCTGTAGTCACAGTAAACAAACTCAGTACAACTTGCGTTTGCAGTTTTTGTTAACTTCTTTTTGGATTAAATGACTCCTGGTACTCTAATGTCTTAGGCTTGTTCTATTTAATATAGCTTGGGGTAGAAGTGTGAGACATTTTCATAAGTACAATTTACAAGTGTTAGAAAAGTATTCAGGTACTGCAGGGCTATAAGCCCACTGCTTGAGAGGTAGAGGTAGAGAGATGGCAAATTCGAGTCCAGCCAAGCAAACTTAGTAAGACCCTGTCTCAAAACAGAATGTAAAGCAGAAAGCTGTGGATATAGATCATTAGGAGAGTTTGCCTAGCATGGGTGAGATCCTGGGTCAATCCTTGGTACCATAAAGAGATAAAAACAAAAAAACTATAGAAAGTATTCTTATGTTTGGAATGAGGCTATGTTGAAGAGGAAAGAATAGAACATTTTCCTGGCTTCAGTGTTTCTTAAGAATTTCATGCTTTGCCTAGAGCTGCCTTAGGTATTTTATGATTTTGAAAGTTCAAAATCACTTTCTTAGAAGGAATCTCTATAATAAAGTCATTACCCAACAAACACTTCTGATAATTTGGTGACCACTAGATACCACTGGAAGAAAGAAAATGAATCAGGTCCTCATTCGGACCCAATTATGAAGCAAAGGACTCCACTGCCATCTTGACCAAAGCCTATCTGTTTTTATTCTTTCTCTCCCTTTTTGTAAAAAACAAAAATATACATTATTGATCCATAATAATAGGCTTTATTATGATGTTTTATAAATCCCATAATTACTTTTACGATTTTTACCTCACCTCTCTAGTCCTTTTGATTTCATGCCTATTTAGGTATGGATGGAGAGAGCTGGCTACATCTTGGGAACGAAACAGACATCTCTGCCTCAGGGAAATCCATGTGATGGAAAAATCAAAGGACGGGGCTGACCCGCCTGCATGCATTGCTGCCTGGCTACTCTTCAAACAGAAACGAGAACAAACAAGTCTTCAAAGTGGCAACAACCTCTACATTTGGGTTCATAATTTTGAAATTGTAATTATTCTTTATTTTTGAGAATCTCATACATGTTTACAATTAAACATGATCATATCCATTGCTAGTTCCCTCCTTCAATCAACTCTTACCATTTCTCTTGCAACATGTCCCCTTCCAGTTTAATAGTCTTTTTAAAAACTCCACTGTCCACTTAGTGTCACCTGCATGTGGACAGTGCCAGAATATGCTATGTCAGCTGCGGTAGGAGAAAGACTCGATGATCTGACCCAGCTGTGTATTCTACATGTCACAGCACCAGCCACCCAGGCAAGATATGCAATAGGGGCACAACTGTTGTGCAATAACTGTTTTCTCATTGGATCGAGACCTGCTCCACATGAGATGATTTCGTGCCTGGTACTGTAATCATGGTCTAAATAAAGCCCACGATCTCAATGGTTAAAATCCTTAATGTAGAAGATATTCTTTTGGTTTTCCTAAATACTCATGCTGCCAAATTGCCTTGTGAATGTTTTTGTTTCTACTCTTAGATCGGGGCTGTTCTCAACTTAGGTCCGAGAAGCTTCTGTTTACAGTGGGAGGTGCACAGTTAATCAACAAGGTGAGAGCAGAGAAGAGATGCACAGCTTTAGTGGTAGGACTCAACCTCAGACACAGACCCAAACACTCTCAATTCTACAACACCATTAGACTGCCACTCAGTGTTCACAGGCATAGATATATATATGAGTAGTGGTTGGAAGCTACAGTTACCAAACTGTACCCAACTTCATGCTTTGCAAATTTTTATCTTCTTAACATTGCTCATGATCGAAGCATGGTTGCAGTCTGAGGTGTGAGAAGGAGAGGCATGCCACTGGGAACTGGTGAATCATGAAGAAGTTGAAGTGCTTTGTGTCTCCCTACAAGTTTCACCACTGCCAGGATTTGTGAGACTTTTACTCAGGTTTATTTGTCCCAGGAGTTAACACCTTGTGAATGGGAAGCCAGCCAATCATTCTATGTTGTACTTACTCTGTGACTTTTAAGCTCATGGAAACTTATCTGCCAGTAACTATCCTCAACTTGACTGGGGGTGGGAGGTGTTCACCTCCCTCCGGAACTAACTTCAGGCACCTTCTGGTAATTGCTGTTTCAATTGCTGTCACTTGGTGGTAGAGCACATGCCTAGTTATGCTTGAGGGCCTGAGTTAGTTTACTTTCCGAACTACAAAGGAAAGAAAGAGAAGGAAGGAAGGAAAAGAAGAGAAGAGAAGAGAAGAGAAGAGAAGAGAAGAGAAGAGAAGAGAAGAGAAGAGAAAAGCAACCTTTAAACCACCATCATAATTTCTTAAGAATGGGATTATGAACTAATCCAACCTCAAAAACCTTTATCAAGCCATTCATATCCACATAGGAAACTCTTTCATCAGTTTTATTCACCACTCTGATATAAGAAGAAAATAAATTAAATAGCTGTTAATTTTCTAGAATTGTTAAAAACAGAAAACCACTAGTAACAGAGCACCAAATATTATTTTACTAGCATGTAGGAGAGGTACAGATATTGCTATTGAAAGAACTTACAAGATTCCAAATTAAGTAAGAAAAATGCTCCATCCCTCAGTAGCCTGAGGCCAAAGGAGACAGCCTGTGACGCAGGTACGGAGACCTTGTCTTCAAAAAAGAGTAAATTTTAAAGGTGGCATCAGAATGACTGTAACATATGGTTAGTTTATGACAAATAGGTGAACATGTATTTTATTGTCATAGAAAAATGTGGAAGACTGTAAAGGTCACATCAATTTTTCCCAAGCAGTGGTATAAAATATCCTTTACTATGGAGAACTCCCCCCCTCTATCTCTCTGTCTGTCTCTCTCTCTCCCTTCCTCTCTCCCTCCCTCTTCCCCCCCTCTCCCTCCTTCCCTCCCTCCCTCTGTGTGTGTGTGTGTGTGTGTATGTGGTGTGTGTGTGTGTGTGTGTATGTGGTGTGTGTTTGTGTGTGTGTGTGTGTGTGTGTGTGTGGTGATCAGAAAACAGCTTTTTAAAGCCATTTCCCTTCTTCTACTTTGACAAGGATCCTAGCGGTGGAACTCAGGTTTCCCTGTTAGCAAACACCCTTAGATCTGCCAAACACCCCTAGATCTGCCAAGCCATCTAACTGAATCTAGAAGGCATATAATTTCAAGGGTATTTTGGGATTCTCTTTACCAGAATATGTTGTTGCTGCTGTTGTTTTTATTACAGTGGAATAATTACAACCCAACAATAACTGTAGGAAATTTAAAAAGTAGACATTTTTGCATATCACTGTTTGAGACAAGGTCTCACTCCCTCCATTGTACTTGTCTGGAAATAACTATATAGTCCAGTTTAATCTCAAACTCGTGGTAGTCATCATGCACCGGACTCTTGAAGCAACAAGCATCTACTTATACCCTCCAGGAGCTCTTTTTCGAGCTTGGGATGTAATGGTGGTCAAGACAAGTAAGTTTTACTCTTCTGGAAATGAAATTTTCAAGACACAGAAAAAAAAATGTACCCATTCCAGTTTACACTGGAAGTTAGATGGTAAGTTTTATGGTTATAGGCTATAGGTAAAGGAGATCAGAAATGTACTAGTAGAGATTTGGCCATAGATATAGTGGCCTAGACAGACAACCTTACAATTTGATGTTTAAATAAATACTTGTGAAAAGAAACTACCCATGTAGATATTCAAAGGAAAAACATTCCAGACAAAAGGAAGCATCTTCTGCAATCATCCCAAAGTAAATACACTGTGGAATAGTCACACAAATGGGCAAAGGAGGAGTGTAAGTAAAATAGACAATGAAGTCAGAGAGGGAACCCAACAATGCAGGTGCATGCCTACCGTTCTGGTCTTTGTTGTGAGTGAGATGGAGAGCCACTGCATGTTTTCCAGCTGACTGCAAGCAGGTCTTTATTTTTTAGAGTGGTGTAGAGAACAGAAGGTAAAGAGCAAATGGGCAAATCTCAAGACCAGAGAGAGGCTGTTAAGGGAAAGCAAAAGACCAAGATGTCAGTGCTAGAAGTAATGGGAACTAGCTGCCTATCAGAGATACTTTGAAGGTACAATGATTTCAAAATTCCTAGAGGAATATAAGGAGAGGCTTTGAGCAGCACATGGATTTATTAATTTATAGGGGTTTCCTGTTAAGAAGAACAAAGTCATGCTCAGTGTTTTTCTTTCCTACACCCTTTCTTACCCTCTTTCTCCCCACTCTGGAGTCTAGTAAAAAGGTACCCTCTACTACAGCTGTCACCTGACAGAAGTCACAAAGAGAGAGATACCCCAGGAGCCCCCAGTGCTTTGGACCACAAACTGTCAAGGCTCCCAAGTGATTGGATCCACAATCTCTGTTTGAGTGCCACTGTAGAAGAAATTCAGTGTGAGAATTGCCCACCCAAACCCAGGCAACCCCTGACCTATGGCAGGAAGTAGTACAGAATTGTCATTGTTTGAAGCCTTTACATTTGGAGGTGTTCTATGGCTCAGTGATAATGGAACAGAGTCAGACAGGACCTATGGGTGAGGATACCCTAAATAGGTACACAGAGGGGATAAGTAGGGAAATAATCTAGTTGGTTTGTTCTCTTAGTGAAATGGGACACAAAGTAATTGGCTAAGAGTGATATGACAGGAGATGAGACACTCAGGGTTTACAGAGAGGAGAAAAGAAGAGAGCACAGAGTTAGCCAGCAGACCATGAGTTGA